>NW_027411866.1:55757988-56957988 GCF_047663935.1 Musca autumnalis
GTATTGTCAATGATTTTTACAATATTGAGGAATTTCACGAGTTGTTTTTGTTTTGTATGTTTGGAGCAAACGATGGATTTGCAATTGCAATGCTTGAACAAAACAAATGAATTGTTGGGACAAAAATACATATTTTTGTTCCAACAAAAGCGAAAAATACGTTTTCTCGGCATGTACGTCAACGTGGAGTCAACGAGTATGTTCGAGTTGAAGTCACCTGTGATTTTAACTTCGTGATAGCCCAAGGATAAATCTCGAAGAGTGTTTTGGAGAATTTCTAGGTCGATATTATGGTTTGGACGATATACGCAACAAATTAAAATTTTGTTGTTTACCGATTTTACTTCAATGAACACATATTCAATTTCATCACCATCATTGCATTTGATAATAAATTTAGCATTAATATTGTTTTTGGTGAGAATAGCTACTCCTCCTCCAAGTCGTTCTCTATCTGATCGGAACATAGAATATCCTTTTAAGTTGATTGCATTAGGAATCGAAGAGCTAATCCAAGTTTCAGAGATACACATTACGACTATGCCTGAGTTTTCAAAGATATGTTTGAATTCGTCGGTATTGTTCACGTGACTCTGTGAATTAAAATGACAGATATTTAATCCTTCTTTTTGCTTAGCTAGGATTCTAACTAGGTTATAACAAACGTCTCTAGGATTAGTTAAGGTCCTACCCAATTGCATCTTTTTAATATGAACTTGTATGACAGCAATCAGCACTGTGTATAATTGTAAAATATGATAAGAGTGATTTCCATAGATAAGATGACGAATATATATAATTAACATTAGAATGTAATGTAATATAATTAAAGATACGTTCGATTTATGAATTTTGTGAATGAATAAATGATTAATGAATATATGACTGCATCTGAGTGGTGTAAGCATTTTGTTATTGTATGTTCTACGACAACATTGTTGATATATTTCCTGAAGTACGAAATTGATCAATAATTTTAGGATCATAGACACATATTGGATCATTTCAGTTGGGACCCTTAATGTAAACGAGTCCTCGAAATTTATAGGCTGATTGAATCTTCCCTTTTTTCTTTAGCTGTAATAACTTTACTCATTGTTTATTTTACAACAATTTCATTTGTTTGTTTTGTAGTTGTTACAAAAACAAAAGAAGTTTTAAAGGCAGCTATAATACAGTCCGCCACCTTTAGGTATTGTTGTGACGCCTTTCCCAATCCATCGTATTTCCTGTATGACAGTAAGATCGACCATGTACTTTTCAAGTATATCACCCATAATGTTCTTATGGGTGAAAGCGCGGCACATGTTAGCTCAGTACCTTTAACTGGTGTTAAAGGCAGCTCCTCAGGTGACACCACGGGAAGGTCAGTGTCAACTTGCGATGAGAGAGAGACCAAGATAAATCCTGGGCTTTACCACGTTAAAGCCGGTCAGGACCGTTACTTGTCATATTGTAACTTGTGGTATAAATCTGGGCTATATAGATCAACGGTTTGGTATATCCTGCATAGGAAGTGGCCCGTCGACGCATTAAGGGCCTTGTCAGAATTGCCACGTTGAGTGTCATTTCATGTCACGTGTTGAAGCACAAAAAGCTAAATGGTATTTAACTTAACCGCGTCAGTCAGATCAACGCTCGTCGTTTCTGTCAAAAAAACTAACGCATCTCTCAACGGACAAAAATTGGCTGAGATATGAGCGTTATAAAGGAAAAATTCATTATGATTTGTATGTAACATCGAAGTTTGAAACGCGGTTTTCACGAAAACGAATGATTCGATTTTCATTTTTTTAAAACGAATGATCCGATCTTAATTTTTTGAAAATTTTTTGAACGAATTTATTGCGAAAAACTGATAAATTTTTTGGTTAAAAATTTCAACTTTGACAGTTCACAATTTCAGATGAAAGCGAAATCTTGGATGACCAAGGTTTCGATGGAGTAAACAAGTGGAAGACTAGGTCGAAAAACACGATATTTCAAATTAGAAAAGTAACGCAACCAATCGTCGGTGTCATGCTTAAGTGTTCCATACGCCATTTTTGAGTTTTTGAGATATAGGTGGCTTCTAGGGGTTTCGTGTATGCTCTTTCAAAATTTTCTGCATTTTCCTATCTGCTCTAGTTTCCGAGATATCTACGTTTCGATGATGAAGCTTAGGTTTTTTCCAGGTATAAAATAACTATAACTTTTATGTTCCAACAGATATTCCCCTAAATTTTTGCAAATATATTCCATATAATATTATTAATAATTCAAGACAAAAATATTTTCTTCAGTCGTCTCTATGCAGTTGTGAGGCAAACATTAAATGCGATTATCTCAAAACGGAAAATGGCGTATGGAACACTTAAGCATGACACCGACGAAATATCGAGGAATGGAAAACTTTTCTTAGTTCGGCTTATAGGACAAATGCTGTATAGGGGATCAACTAAGTATACAAGTTTGTAAATAATCTCTTATGGGTACTTTACACGAAATGTTTTTTACATTTACGTTTTATATGCAAAGTGACAACGCATATGTAAAATAACATATCGTGTAAAGTACCCATTACTATGTTCTTATTTATTTACAAAACGACACGTACAACAGAAATCTTCTCCTCTTTCAGAATATTACAAAACCACTTTTTCATATCCATGATCACTAGTTGCGAATGAAAAACTCCACATGCTAATTTGTAACTATTATTTGTTCCAAAAACTGCATACTTCCATTACCATTTTTGTTAAATTGAATTATTTTGATACTATGATGCTGTTGGAAGTGATTGATTGGCCAATTGTTAGTGAAAATAAAATTGCTTTACGTGTTTAAACACGCCAATTGGCGGCACGAAATGTGGTTTGCAGTTTGGTGTACACGGCGGTTAAAGTCCATCGATAAATCTAAACAAATGCAATCGATACTTGTTCCGAATATATACTTAGGCATAGCTAACACAAAATGTTATTATGATAGTGATGAGGTGCAGCTGTAGGGACAGATGATCATGAAAGGTATTAAATTGAAATATTTCTTAAAAAGAAAATAATGACTTTCGTCCTGGTGAACGGTGAACCGCAGTTGTCTGAGTTGTTTGGTTATCAATAGCACACCAGGAACAATTTAATCATGATACGTCCCAATGTTTTTATTGAAAGTTTCGAATACATGCATAGCTATGGAGTGGATGATAGTAGATTGTTCTTGGGATAGTTTATAGACGAAAATGATGGTTGGGTGAGTGTCTGGCACAATTCGGATGTAAGGCTTGTTGTCGATGTTACTTACTTTGCGTTTGAGGCTACGTTAATAAGAAATTAATGTCTTGATCATTTTCGATAGTTATGTAAATCAATCAGGCAAATTATACCTCAGGGACTTCCCTCAATAATTAGACCCTACTCGTTTTAAAATAAAAGCAAACGATGTTAGCCAAGTTAGAGATTCCGTTACAAAAATTTTTTTCACAAACCTCAAACGTGGCAAGCGTCATATTTATAATAATTCAGGCTTACTCAAGCTTGACGTGTACCAGATAGCTATACATATTACATCATGGGTTTATGGCTCTTAAATTTGCCAGCATTGAAACGTATAACTGTGTGCTTAAGGAATTTTTAAAACGAACTAGTTCAATTGAACAATTCACTGAAAAGAGCAAAAGAACTACGTCAGTGAAACTCATTATTTTTAGTTCAGCAAACCAGGTATTAAAAGAACTAATAAATGGATGTGTTGAAATCAGCAAGGATTGGGTTCTGATAAGGAACTATTGATACGAGTATAATATACAAACTGTAATGAAAAGGCTCACTTGATCATTTTACCGAGTGACTTACTGTATTAGATCAAACGAATTTTTGAAGAAATACAACCAAATGATCGCTTGTGCTTTATAAAAACGGTGAACGATGTAACTAGAAACCCGAACTAATGAGTGAGCCATATTAAAAAGTAGTTACAAACAATAAACTAATTTAAAGATCTCTATTAAAACTACGCTTTACAAAATGAACTAAAAGTTTCTCGACTATTAAAATGTTTCTCTTACATTTACGATCATATTCTTAATATCGGAAAAATGTCCACTATGCATCACATAACTCCTTCAGGTTCACTAACTCGCAATGTAGTTGTAGAATTTTATCGGAACAAAAAAATAAAGAAATTAAAGTTTAAAGACATGCAACATCAATGAGGGAACAAATGTTGGCATGCAACAATACAAACAACCGATCGATTTGCACACGTATCAGCAAGGCAATAGCGCCGCAAGTTGTGCCAAACAATATGTTTATGTTCCATTCAGATGTTGCACAGTGGGAGATTCAGAATGTTTTTGTGAGATGTTCAGACTTTCTAGTTTAAACGATTAACAGGTCTGCAATGTAATGCAATATAAACTTGTACTGTCAATTTCTTACTGAGTAAGTGACCAGAAGTTATAAACTTATTTTATAAAAATAAATGGTTTGTCGTGCAGCATCCTTGTTAATGCTATTCAAACCTATTGATGATAGGCATGCTGATCTAGGGGTTATTCCTAGTAACGTTGGACATATCTTTATAGATCCTAAAGATTCCTCCTGACATGTCTGGGGGGAGCAGTCCTATCCACCATATGGTGATTAGGATAGCTCTCACGGTAACACGCGAGGAAGTATTGCATCGAAACCATGTCACTGTGTTGCTGTACTGGAAGAATCTTTGTCTCCTCTTCTAGATGGTCTACTGACGACAAGAGGAGGCACAGTGTTGCAGTTCTCAGGGTAGTATTCTAACAGGTTTGAATCATGGCATTCATCTGGATGCTCACCGCCGCAGTCAATGTGGCGAACAGAGTGGCAGTAAATTTAGAGGAGGATATTTGCATATTCTTAGAATGGAAAAAGGAGGTAAGATCAGTCAATTTTGAGCCTTTGACAATTTCCATCGGAAAAGATCGTGCAATCATTCGCATATCTCACGATCTTAATGCCGTCTGGATGTGTGGAATACAGCAGAGATAGAGGTTAAAAAGTTCCCGAGATATCACCCCACCTTGGGAACTCCCTGCTTCACTCTACGTGGCTGGGAATTCTGGTTTCCCAAATCCACGTACGTATAACTGAATATTCAACGTTTCAAAGTTTGCCGCGGCAATATAATAAATACTACTTATTAGAGGCAACCACAACATTTCTTCGACGGCTACCACGCCATTTTAAAATTTTTCAAAAATTGTATTATTAGAATATAATAGAGGTTACCATATATCTATAATATATATTTTTCTTTCAAAATATGGTGGCATGAATCATATTTTTTCTCTACGTGCGGAGGGTAGTCCGCTCACCGTCCTCAAACAGCGTGGAGTACAAGACAGTAGTAAGAATTTTGACAAGTCGAGCGCCAGCAACACTACCCGGTTGAAACTTCGACTAATAAGTGTGAAAATGGCGTGGTCACTGGGCTTGGCTCGACAAAGTTATCACGCCCATTTTCCAATCCCGCCGTCTGTGCTGAAAAATGTGATCTCACTTATGGTATTTGACCAGCAGCTATATAGTGATGATGTTTTGGAACGATCCTCTGCTATCCGAACATCAGAACTCTCTGAAGCTAAGCAAATTAGCTTTCCTATGATTGATGAAAGTGTGGCATTGAGAGATTCGAAAATCGATCTGTCTGCTGATGGAGACAATTATGGGGAGATCGTCTGATTAAAAAAACGACTGGTTGCCAGGTGAAGTCATCTGCCAGACCAGATGACACAATGGTTATATCTTGCGAACTGTGACACTCTCCGCTATTTCTAGAAGAGACGTTTTCATCGACAGCTGTCAGTCTGCTCCGCCAATCTGCTCATTGATGTTAATACCCCTAAGACCAGTCGGTTATGATCTTCCAACAGCGGGCTATTTTTGTGCCACTATTCATTGGCGGGTTGTATACGTTAAGCAACTCAACATCGTTCCATCACCTGACTGCTATCCCCATACATTCCATGCACGGGTCCTTGAAGCCAGGCTCAAGCGATATATTTAGGTTTGTATTAAACCTACATGAATTCAATATCAATCAATACATAAAAATTCCCACTGTTCCACCACAACACTATTTACAATATGAACATTAAATACATACCAGAGGGCCGAACATTGAATAGGGAGGGTTTTTCGCTAAAACGTCTTTACTAAAACAACCAAACATAAAAACGTCATTTTAGGCACCAAACACTATCTTCCGCATCACCACCAAGCCAAGTCTACATCAACACTGGAGACCACAACCTTATTTGCCCTTGCGGAAAATTGATACTTCTTGATTTTTGGGCACAAAAAACGAAAAAACGGCGAATGTAAACCCTGCTCAAGTATATTTGCCACTTTTGAAATTAGTATTACAATTGTTGATGTTGGTTGATACCGAATGGATTCGTTGAACGATGACGAAAATTGGACTTTCAGATGATCGCCCTTGATGTTGTCTATATACAATTATTGCGATCCAAGTGGATCACGTTATACGCATGGAATACTAAGCAGCACCCGGTAACAAGATGCGTAAAACTTATTGATTTTCTTGGTTGTTAAGTCATCAAAATTTAATCAAAACATGTTGTTAAAGTCTCCGCTGTCGGTTACTGCCTTTCGGCCAGTTTGAGAAGAGTAAATTTTTAGCTATAAAGTTTGTATGGTGTGTTGTGTTATTTCATTTGTGTTTCTCACTGCATGTTTTTTTCCTATTGCTTGATGGCCAAGGTAGAATTTATAAAAATTGTATAAATTAATTAAGATGCTAAGTATTTTAAGCATGGTGTTGTTTATTTAGGTATGAGGAAAACAACAGTTAGACTATCGCAGAAAAAAATAATAACAATTTGATAAACAAATTCAAATATTCAATTAAATTTTGATTGATTTTTAGCCGATAAACGAATTATTATATTTAAAAACGTGTTCATCAAACATTTCCCCAAACATGTTCCGTTTTTGACGTGTTTTTTTTTTTGTCCACGTAGTTATTTATTAAAAATATAATATCTTCCATTTCATCGTCTTTCAAAAAGTTAATTAAATTTTAGGTAGTTACAAAATACAAATTTTGATAAACCTGTTTATCGTAATAGGACTGAGAATCCTTAAATAATACTCTGAACCACCAATTGATTTCCGCGTTACATGGGGGATTATTGATGTCCTATTTATATCTGGATAGTTTAAGGGCAGAATTTTTCGTTTCCTCGTCCTGTTGACATTTTAAAGGATCTTCAAAGGACAAAATTTTTAAAAAAAAAATATTTTAAATACTTGTGCTTATCGCACGATGCTGGTGTCGGTATCATATTAAAGAGGAGAGTATTGGCTTTATATAATAATTATAAATTATTGCATTCAAGGATTGTTATCAAAAATGTCCTTAAAAATTAAAAACTAAAAAAAAAAACTCTGAAAATATCATGTAAGTTTTTTTCAAAAAAATATATGTTAATATCTTTTATGTAGTGCAACACTTTCCGAAATTTCTAAATAACCATATTCTAACACTCCAGCATATTAGAAGACTAATAATAAGAAGACGCGTGTCCCGGCGTTTTTCTCCATAACTTCCATTTTCGCGGTTATGAACTCCCAAAAGTTTGATGCCTTGTTGTCAAAAGGGATCATTTTGTCAGCCTCATATCTTCTAAACCGCTAAGAATTTTAATTTGCTTTCCAAGTGTTAGCGCTTGTTTAAAATACTAATTCAGAACAAATAAAACTCAACAAACCTCATATTCTAGGTAAACATTGTCAAGGTAACATTTCCTTTATATTTTTTCTAGGGGTTTTGCCTATGGTTTCAGACGCATATAGTCCGGTTCATGTGTAATGTAAATTTCTGAAAATTGCCGGACGGTGTAATCCACCCTATCCATCCAATTACATATTTTTCCCGTACTTTTGCAATGGTAAAGCTAGCAAAAGAGCGAAATGTGAAAAATTGCTTCTTTATACAAATTTGTTCAAAAATTATTAAGAAAATTAAAAGGATTGTCCGCCCATTCCATAAGAATACCTGCAAGAACAGAGCTTGGATACGAACGATTTTTTCTCTGATTACACTGTGAACCGAAATATTGGGGCAAAGATAATTCCTTTTGGGTATGAAAGCCCTTGGTGAGTATATTAAGAATCCCGAAGTTATGGTGTGATTAAGTTTCTGCTGAAGACCCTGTAAGGCATCTGAAATTAGCGTCATATCTTTGCTAACTGTTGTTTTAGCTTACTCAAATCGAATGAGGATTACTTTCGTAGAGTATTTCGACCTTCTAACTCGCTTCCTTCAATGTCCTTTTCGTCCTTTATTTTTTTTTTTAAGAACCGCTATAAAAGTACCAAAAGATGACGTTTTTCAGCTTCGAAATGTTCTGCAAAATGGCGCTCAGAAAATTTTAGGTACAGTACTCATTGACAACTTATCGATATTGTCGCGTTTTCATAGTCCTTTTGTGCATTTACCCGACGTAGCTCCCCAAGGTCATATTTTTCAAAAACACTTTTTTGCAATACTTAGGAACGTATCAGTTAGAAAATTAATTTGCTATATCTCTGAACCCGTGTGGCGAATTGGGGAAGGTTCATCATGAATTTCTATGGCGGACATTGGGGGTGACCAAAATCTAGTCTACGGGTCGGCAGCTGCGGGATCCACAACTACGGCTTCTGCACAGCGAAAAACTTACACAACAGCGACTGTATCCACATTGCGCGGCTGTAAACAGCGTCTGACCCGAATCGTGCGGCTTAACACTGTAGGAAAACTATAAACCCTTCAGAAGTCAACGGTAAACCACTGAAGTACTCTTCCTTGAAAATCATACATTGTGTTTTTTAAAATCTCTGCCGTCCGAAAGACAAGAAGAAATCGAAGGCCAAAAATTAACGTAGAAAAACTTAAAGACCCCTCAGTAAAAAGAGATGTAAAAGAGCGGGAAAATTCCACACTGGAGAACATCGATAGAGAAGAATTTGAAAATATTTAGAATAATATAAAATGCATAATTAATTCAATTCCAAGAAATAACTTAGGAAATCAACCCCAACAAAAACAAAAAGAATGGATTACTGACGAAATTAGGGAGCTTCGTCTAGAACGTAGTAAATATTGAAACACGAATTTTGAAAGATACTGGGAAATTAATAAGGAAATTCGCAATGCAACCAGAACAGCAAAAAATGCAATCTTACAACAGAAATGCCAAGAGATCGAAATGCTACAGAACATGCACAATGATTTTAACTTACACAAAAAGTTAAAAGAAGCTGCTGGAATACACAGGAATTCATCAGGAGTATTATTAGATGAAAATAATGCAGAAGTATCCGACAGAAAACGAATTTGTGAAAGATTACGTCACTAGGATGTTTACAGGTGACTAGAGGTCAACCTATGATTTTAATCAACCCGCTCTGACCGGAACTCAAATAAACAAGAACGAGGTCGAATACGCAATTGCTTCACTTAAAGATAGAAAAGCAGTTGGTCCGACGAAATTCCCTCAGAAATTTTAAAGTTAATAGATGGAGAAAACTTAGACATGTTAGTCACACTTTTTAACCACATACATGACAATGGTCAATATCCACAAGACTGGCTAAAATCGATTTTCATAACCATACCAAAGAAAAAAAATGCAAAGAAGTGCGATGAATATAGGCTTATAAGTCTAATGAACCACGCCCTAAAAATTTTCCTGAGAATTATCCATAGAAGAATTTATGCAAAATGCGAACTTCATATGGGCAAGTCACAATTTGGTTTCAAAGAAGGAATGGGTACCAGAGAAGCGCTACTAAGCATACATTCGCTGATCCAAAACTGTCGTGATGTGCAAAAAGACGTTTTTATATGTTTCATAGATTATGCGAAAGCTTTCGATACTGTCCAGCACCACAAGTTAATACTGTCCAGCACCACAAACTTACAGCGGTAAGCGAATTATATGGGCTT
Organism: Musca autumnalis; assembly: GCF_047663935.1. Classification (NCBI taxonomy): domain Eukaryota; kingdom Metazoa; phylum Arthropoda; class Insecta; order Diptera; family Muscidae; genus Musca; species Musca autumnalis. The sequence continues at coordinate 55,767,958 of NW_027411866.1, forward strand.
AAAATTAACATCGCAAACACAAATTACATCATTATCAGTAGAAAGAACAGATATAATAACACATCGCTGACAATCCATAACACAGAAATTGAAAAAGTAACTACCTTCAAATATTTGGGGGTATTGATAAATGCCAAATGGGACATATCACATAAAATTCGATGTTGAATAGAGATGGAGGAGGAGCGTTTTATAAATACAATAAAATATTACTAACAAGTCATGATATCGGGCTTCAAACAAAAGTTAGATTTGTGAAATGTTACGTAAGGTCTGTACTACTATATGCAGCAGAAAAAACTAGAGGCATTTGAACTACGGATCTATAGAAGAATCTTAAAAATACCCTGGACCGACCGAGTAACTAACAATGAAGTTTTAAGAAGAATGAACGTGGATCGACAATTGATTAAAATGATAAAAAATAGGAAAATCTCATATTTCGGCCACATAATGAGAAATGATAAATACCAACTCATCCAAACAATTCTCAAAGGGAAAATTGAAGGAAGACCCAGTAGAGGAAGAAGAGAACTTTCCTGGCTAAAGAATATTCAAGAATGGGCTGGCTACGATGACGAAAGGAATTTGTTTAGGGCGGCCAAAAATAGAGAACTGCCGACAATATAAATAACAACAAGTAAGGGAGAGCTATAGTCGGACGGGCCGACCATGTGATACCCTACACCACTTGCCCTGAGCATTAGTTTTAAACGGAATTTATTTTATATTAATGCGACACGTTATATTTTGTTTTAAAATTTGTATTAAGAATGAAACTAAAAGAATTTGAAAATAGCATTAGACGACTTTTACCGCCCTGCTGACGAAGATATAACGTCAGCCTCGGACCAAAAAAATAAAATATATTGTTTTGTATCACGAGTTTGCTTCAAATAGATCCGAGATGAGTCCTCATATTTCCCAAATTTTGTGTGTGAGGTACCCGCAGGTCGGAACCGATATAGTCCATATTCGAACCCTACGTATGTCTAGAAGAAATAATATGATGTGCAAAGTTGGGATCAAATCGATTGCTCTCTTCAGGAGTTATCGTTCGCACAATTTTACAGAAAATTTGTGAACTTTTGCGTGAGTAGAAGGAATGGACTCATATGACCCATTTTCGAACTTAAGCTAATATCGAGAAAATATTACGAACTTCAAAATTTGATTGCACCAGCCAGACAGGGCTAAATCGACTCCAAATTGTCTGAAACGAATTTCCGTCAAACATACTTAGAGTTTAAAACCATCATTTCGATTAGATACATATTTGGTCATATCAAAGTGTATAAGTCATCGTTAGCCTAAATAATAACTGTTCCACAAACATCCCATAAGGCACAAGGGAGACTTCTCTCATATCAATCAGTGCACCCTGATTCATATTAGCTCAATGATATGGGACCTACAGTTTATCGCCGAGTCCAAACGGCGTGTCTAAGACACCTCTTTTGTAGAGAAGTTGTACATGGCTGAAATACTCAGGAAATGTCGCCAGCATGCCACCGTTAAAAAGTGTTTTGGTGTTGCCTGGCCGGGGAATCGAACCCACGACCTTATGCGTGCAAGGCGGGTGTGTATACCATTGCACCACGGTGGCACCCATCGTTAGCCTAAATGCTGAAGTATAAAACGAATAATATTTCGAGGCATTGCATTGCTTTTTACCAAAGGTGGTACACAAACTTCAGACCTAGTACAGAATTCTAATTTGCATCAACTTAAAAAAACTGGGAATTTCATTATCATGATTTGAAAACTTTTCTATAATGATTAGCAAATGTAGTTATTTGCAAACAAACCAAAACGATAAAGAAACCCACTTATATATCCGACAATAGTAATTCTGTTTTAACCAATAATTTAACCGATATATTGCTACAATATGCATCAACAGGTAGGTCAAGAGTTAGTTATCAAATTTCGCGTTCCTAATTTGTCGGAACATGCCCCTATGAATTTAAAATATGGAACAAGAACTAAATTTGAATATTTTTCCCACAAAAATTAGGGTCAATTTCACCCGCTAACTACTATCCTATTATTATCCAAGACGATTGGCATTCTCCTTGACCAAAATTCTTACCTCGTGCAAAAATGTATCAGTATTGAGCTATAACTGCGAGATCTAGCGTGATTGAGGTTACACTATACACAATTAAAACTTTGGGATCCCTGTATAAAATAGGCTGTAACTCTGTTATCTGACCAAGTACATCAACATAATTTGAATCAATGGAAAGGTCAAGAGTTCCACTTTCAAATATACCTTACGTGGGTGGAACATGTGTTCCAGAAATAAAGATATAGTCATTATACTAAAAATTTTACGAATTTTCACACAAAAGTTTTGGTCCATTTAAACTTCTAAATATTTTCTGACCACTATCTACAATTGCAGGCATATTCTTTATCGTAAACCTAAACTGTACTTACAATTTCCCGCCGATCAGACAACCTTTGCAACCTATAGAGCCGCTACAAAATTGGATAAAAATTTCGTTTTTGGTCCATTTCACCCCTTAAATATTTCGCGATCATCGCCAAAAACTATAGGGGTCTATTCTGGTCTGAACCCGACCTCCATGCAAAATCTAGTGAAGATTGGTCAGTAATTGCGGCCTGTAGCGTGCGTACAATTTTTAATGGACAGACACACATCTCAAAATCGCTTTATCTCGTCGAGATATGAATTTTGGTATACCACATGGGGGGTCTACGGCGAATATTTCGCGGTGTTACAGATTTATTCGAAAAACAAACTTTTAATACCCTTTCCACAATGTGGTGTAGGGTATAAAAATATATATAAGAAGAAAATATTTATATATTCTGAAATGTAATATAATTATTGTAAAACGATTTAATGTATGATCGCTTATATCCGAACAACGGATGGGCAAATAAAAGAAGAAGAAGATATCTCTGAAACTACTGAGCCGATTTTCCTGAAAATTTCAGAGAATGTACAGGGATGACCCCTGTTGAAAATAGTTGATATATTTTGTTAAATTTCGGAAGAGCCAGGGAATCTCCACAATGCACAGTGGATCCACCCATTGGCCAAAAATAAAAAAAATAATGTCAAAATTTTGGTACAACATCCGGCAACTCTGACAGCTATGACATGGACCTTTTTAAAAATATATTAGTTTTTGTTTCATTCGAACGCGATCTTTTTAAGAATAGCTCCAAAGGTCGGAACATTTGACTAATATTTTTTGTTGTCAGTACAATCTATATTTTAAGTGTAATTAAATATATTAAAAATATCGCGAAACTAAAAGGTATAGCAAAATATTATAGTGGGTTTTGAAGGATGAGGTAATAGCTTAGTTTTCATTAAAAAATAGTGTTTTAGCGTGTTGTGGAATTCTAGTTAGCTGCATATTTTCTTAGTGTATTTTGTAATGCCAATTCGATCATATACTTAAATTTGATCTAATGTTTTAGTTATGATGCCCACCAGTGCCCGCCTCGGGAATAATTTTCCAAAGTAGGTCATAGGTTTAAGATTATTCAGTATTAAAATCAGCTGCCATCTAGTGCCAGACTATAAATGGTGGGTCGCAGAATAAGGCTGCCCTAGAATATTGTTTCTATGGATAACTCTGTTATCTGACCACGTGCATTAACATAATTGGCATCAATGGAAAGGTCAAGAATTCTTCTTTTATATATGACTTACGTGGGCGGGTATGTGCCTTCGAGAAAAAACGCTATAAGTTCTATATTAAAAATTTTACCAATTTTCAGACAAAAATTTTGTTTTTTTTTTAATCCGCTAAATTGGTTGGATTTTATGTTGTTTTGAAGATTGTTTTGTTTCCCCAAGCTTATTTTTGCATCATAAGATAATCGCGACCGTTGTTCATGTCATTTTGTATTAACAGCCTAAAACAATTCTTACCGTATACCCCCTCCAGAGGGGAGGGGGGTGAATGTTACGCTCGTGGTTTCTTAAAACACTCTTCGCAGCAGCACAAAGCTGTACCCGGCGCATTGGCTTGATTTTTACACTCTAAATATTTTTGGCCACTTTCTCCATACAAGTGGATCCACTGTGCAATGCCCTATTTTTTAAAAACGGTATCTTTGTAAATCTTGCGAACGTATCGGTTTGAAAATCAATTTGGGTCCTTATTTGCGACCTAAATTCCCGACCATGGCTTTTTTAAATACGTTATATCTAAGTTTCAGATGATGTACAGGGATGTCCCCTGGTGAAAATAAGCTATATATTTTGTGGGTTTTCGACGGAGCGTGGTTTGAAAATTAATTCGATAAACAATGATGGTAGTTTCTCCGACCCTAGGCTCTTATTTGTGGCCTTAAAACCCGACCACACCCATTTTAATACCCTCCACCATATTGAGGGTATAATTAAATTTGTCATTCCGTTTGTAACACATCGAAATATTCGTCGGAGACCCTATAAAGTATATATATTATTGATCAGCATAAAATTCTATGTCGATTTGACCATGTCCGTCTGTCCGTCCGTCCGTCTGTCTGTTGAAATCAAGATACAGCTCGCAATTTTAAAGATAGAGGGTCAATATTTGGTACAGAAGTTTTTATTACTTGCAGGATGGTTGGTATTGAAAATGGGATATATCGGTCCACGTTTTGATATAGCCCCCATAGAACGGTACCTCCCGATTTTCGGTATTTTTAAGGTTTTAGCTTCATTATCCTACCAAAACAGCTGAAATTTGGTACTTAGTCTTCTTTAGGGGTATAAATCTTTCCCCAGAATTTTGTCGGTATCGGTCCACGCCTTCATATAGCCCCCATAGAACAGTACCTCCCAATTGTCGGTATTTTGAAGGTTTTAGCTTCATTATCACACCGAAATGGCTGAACTTAGTCTACGTTGGTGGTATAAAATTTTCCCCGAGAACTTTGTCGTAATCGGTCCATGCCTTCATATAGCCCCCATAGAACGGTACCCCCCGATGTTCGGTATTTCGAACGTTGTGGCCTCAATATTCCACCGAAATGGCTGAAATTTGGTATTAAGACTTCGTTGGGGGTACTCAAACTACCCCTTTAAATTTGTCGGTATAGATCCACGCCTTCATATGGCCCCCATGGAAGGTACCTCCCGATTTTCCGCATTTTGAAGGTTGTGGCTTCAATATTCCACCAAAATGGCTGAAATTTGGTATTTTGTCTTCAATGTGATATAAAACTGTTCGCCAGAAATTTGTCTGTACAGGTCCACGCTTTTATTTTGTCCCATTTCCGACTAACGGTATAGGTCCACGTTTCGATATAGCCCCCTTAGAACGGTACCTCCGATTTTCGTAATACTCAAGATTGTGAAGTCAATATCCCACCGAAATGGCTGAAATTCGTTATTTAGTCTTCCAAGAGTTATAAAAGATTCCAGAAGAGTATTTTCAGTATAGGTCCACGTCTTCCTATATCCCCATGGAAGCGTACTTCTTGATTTTCGGATTTTTTTTAAGTTTTAGCCACATTCTCTTACCGAAATATAGGAAATTTGTGACGTCAATATCCCACCGAAATGGCTGAAATTCGTTATTTAGTCTTCCAAGAGTTATAAAAGATTCCTGAAGAGTATTATCAGTATAGGTCCACGTCTTCCTATATCCCCATGGAAGCGTACTTCTTGATTTTCTGTATTTTTTAAGTTTTAGTCACATTCTCGTACCGAAATATAGGAAATTTGGTATTTAGTCTTCTTTGAGTCTAAAAACTTTCCGTCAGAAATTTGTCGGTATAGATCGACGTTTTGAAATAGCCCCATAGAACGGTGCCTCACATTGTTTTACCGAAATTGCTGAAATTTAGTATTAAGTCTTCTTCATACACGAAAGGAAAATAATAATTCCATTTTACTTCAATACAACTTGCGGTGGAGGGTATAACAAGTTCGGCCCGGCCGAACTTATCGCCGTTCTTACTTGTTTTAAATATGTTATATCCCCTAAACTTTTGAACCATTTCCATGTCGATTTCAGATGATGTACATGGATGGCCAATGGTGGAATTGCGCTATATATTTTGTTGAATTTCGGAGGAGCGGGTTATCTCCTGTGCCCTATTTTTTAAATGCGGTATATTTGTAAAATTTTACGAACGTGTCGGTTTCCCCGACTCTGGGTACATAGTTTAGCCATAAGTCCCGACCACTCACACGTTCTTAAATATGTTACAAATGAATGGAAATACCAGGTGTTATGCATAACGAAGCCTTGGTGTTATTGGAAATTCGAGGTGGAAGGACGACATAGTCGGCCCTTAAGTTGCCACTGGACATTCATTTGAATGAAGGGCAAGGTGAAGATGTGGGCAGTGGTGGATTCACCAGGTGTAAAGACGAATTTGCAAACTTAAGGCCTCGGTATATTAGCGGCTTAAATAAAGCTTAATTAATTTCTGGTAAAAGGCAAAATGCAACTTAGTACGAATATCCTTTGATTTTCAAAGGATAAAAATCTTGAAAAATTGATCTTTAAAGAACCATATTTTGATTCCACTACACCAAATGCGACTTTTTTGATGCACAATTTTCTTAAAGTTTATGGACATTTTTATTTCGGTAGGGCCCCTAAATAAACAACCTACGTACGTTCCCAAAATTAGATCTAAGGAGGATTTATTTGATTCGCATGACATCAGTTTTCGGCGAACAATCTTTCAAGTAATTGGGAAATTATTTGCAAATCATTCTATTAAATATATTGTAAGCCATTAACTCTTAATTTTGCGAATACTTTAAATTTTTAACAGAAGGAGGAAGGAGGGAAAATTTAAAAATGTTTCTCATTGTAAAAAACACGTTAAAATTCTGAAACATAAAACATATTCTGGGTAACAAAACATCTTCATTCACTGCTGAATATACATGAAGAGTGCTTACAATATCATTAAATGTTATTAATCTTTGTGAACATACATATACGACTAAATTAATTATAGTTCTAAAGTAACGATACAAAAGTTGCAGCGTTAGGAAACTGCTCGCATTTGATATCACATAATCAATATTTAGACATTTGAATATTTAGATATTTTATTGAAATGCTACCAACAAAAAAGTATGGATATTCGTCATAACAATTGAAAATCCAATAAATTAAAAATTACTTAAGGTTATCACCTTTAGTGATAACACGGACACTTGATACTCTAGGCAAAAACAATTCGGATCAATGTAAAACTGAGGATTTGAAAACGGAAATATTCGCAAAAGACTAAAAATTTCCTAGAAGAAAAAATTCAAAAAAGTGACAGGAGTTAATCAGGGTTCGTGTACCCACAGACGTACACCGTGATGATCACAAAAAAACTCACATTTTTTCAATTTCTATTTTAAACTATAACAAAATAGTGTACATATTTGAGTTATGACTTTTTACAACCTCATATACTGTATGATATTTTGATGTGTTTTCACCTAAGATTAAATAAAATCTTAATTTTAAAGTGATTCGATAAAAAAAGCTTCCGCACAAAGCTTCTATTTTTCAGAACTTTTGAACATCTTTTGAAGTCACTGTAAGAAGACATTTAACTGAAATCAAGGTAAAGGGGCACACGACATAACTAAAATGACATAACCGTTTGTGTCTCACTAATTTTATTATCGTATTGTACCATATATATCATTTTATATTATATATAAATTTTTTCATATTTCATAAAAAATAAAAGTGGTTTGTGCGGGACCTTTTTCAAAATTTAAGTAGAATAAAAGTTATTTTAGTTATTAATAGGTAAAAGATCATCCTTTCGTGCAACAACAAATAATCTTTTGAGATTTTTTTTTTATTTCATAGAATTTTTTAAAAAAATTTTCAAAGTGGTTTGAGCGGAATTAAAATTATATACCTGAAGTTTAATCGCTCGTTAAATTCACGATATTTTATTGATTTTTCACAAAAACAAATTTTTACCCGAACCGCCAAAATTAATTTACACCAAACAATTAAGAAAATGAAGAAGATGCTTAGTTGGGCTATCAACTGTCAATTAAACAATGATTCTTCTTATTAAGGTAAAAGTATCAATAGTTGATAACATGTTGACTTTGTCAACATAATAGTCGACAAAGTGGTGACTTGTCGACACATGACACCATGCTTCCTACAAGGTAGTATATTATCATTTATATCAACTAATGTATGTATGATCGCACGGCAAAAATATGTGGCAGTCGTATAAAATAAATTCCGTTGAAATGATTGTTCAGGGGTAGCGGTGTAGGATATCACATGGTCGGTCCCGTCCTGCTATAACCCTCTCTTACTTGTCTTTGCTTGTATCTTTTTTCATTTAGAGCATTACACAAATTACGCATTGCTGTAATTAGTATTGCGGATATTGGTACATTCGTAACAGAAAGAAAACAAGTTATCCCATATTACTTCAGAATTTTTCATGGTGTATACCCTCCACCAAAAAGTTCAGTCCTGTAGAACTTAACGCATTTTCCTTGTTTTCCAAACCTATTAGACATGATATTAGGTTAAATGACCTAAACACAATAATTAAATATCATTTACAAGTTTTTGTATAACTGAAGTAAGAATTAAATTAAATGTAATTTCAGTATGCTCATAGCTCCAATTTCCAAAACCACCTCCTCATTTCAACGCTACACACCAACAGTCATAATCATTCGAAATTTCAGAATTTCAGTTATAAGGTTTTTGGATCAAATAGAAAAAATGGGCCGCCCTAATGATGATATTTCACACCACTATATAATATTTTCCTACAAGGTTTGAAATAAAAATATCGGTTAATTGTCTAAATATTTCTCTGTCCTCATCTGGGCATTATTATAGTACAAGTAAGGAATGGATTGTCGAAAAACAACTGAATTGCAGCACATCATTTTATGTTGATTCATATTCATAAAATTACTTTGACAGACTCTATCAAAATGGAGGTACATAGGTGCATAAGTTGCGCTTTTGTCTAGATAAATTTATCCACTTCAATAATAATTTTGTAAATGTTCGTACATTTTTATATTTTCCATTTTTAATTTAACGGTCTAGAATATTAACAAATTTACATCACAGCACAAGCCAACCAAACCACAAATGAACCGCATAACTCCATTACTCGAATAAAGAATTAGCACCTTCCCTGCTAGCTGATTTACATACGGCTTCTAGAATTTGCCACAGTTTGCAGTGGTGCAGTTTATTTGTTCCCTTATAGACCACGTCGATAAGTAGCTAAATGGATTCCTTTATGTACATGTTCATCATATATATAAAAGTGGGTCTATTTTTTTTTTTTTTTTTTTTTTTTTTTTTTTTGAAAAGTTCGAATAAACTGTCTCCGGCTTTTTGGGCAGTGATCGATATAAAAGCGTATACATGACCCAATTTTCATTTTTATGCTAGATTTTTTTGATTCCGACCAACAAAGTACACAAATATGAGAGGAAGACAATGAGTGATTTTCATTTTGAGAATTGTTACCTTACAACTTCCACTCGCCAATTTAGCCCTAAACTCCCATCCCCACTTAATATCTTTGGATTGCCATGAAAGTACCTAATAACTCCATTGAAGAACAACATTCATTACTGTGTGCCATGGATGATAGTACCACGACAATGTATGTGTTAATCCCTGTAGCACCCCATAAAAGGAGAATACAAGCTTAAAAACGATTATGCTGTTCTTGTTGATGTACATAGTTAATGTCCAACATACGAGCGCACCTGAATACATGAAACGGCAAAGGTCTTCTACTTACCTTAGAAGTATCCAAAGGGTGGTATGTATTTATGGCACAAGAACAACTTGTTAAACGATGAAATAAGTCGACCGACCGACTCAATGGCAAATAATTGCAAACAATTTAAAAGCATTTATGCTAATTTAAAAGACAACAACTACAACTACATTTGACAGCAAAGAAAACCCTCATTAAGGAATGTAAATAGAGAGTATATCAACGTAAATAAATGTGCACATTTAAATACATAAATGTACATAAGAAGTGTTATTGAAGGTACTTTGTTGACTACATATGTAAATCGCTTAACGTTTCTTAGACCATTATATAAAAATGTGAAATACAAACAAAACAAATTATATTATAGAATATTCTGAAAAAAATAAATAATTTTGGAAGAAAGCTCTACCACAAAGGACTAGAATAGGAAACTATCGATAACTTCGTTGCTAAGTGATCAGTTTATGTGAACAGTATTGCATATTGTACTTCCGACAACATCCTCAGTCAGCTACATCGCATTGCTAGTACCAGCCTGCATTAATCTTGTATTATTTACATTTATCTTTATGTCAACTTTGTTGGTATTTGCTGATAATAGCTCTAACTTACAAGATATATCCCCGAAGGCAAAAAGGCAGATGTCGCTAGCGTAGTTGATATCATGAAGGATATCATTCACGCACCACGCACACAGTCCGACAAGAGGAAAAACAGAATTGGAGACAGGACATAACCTTGTTACCTGTATTCACTACATCTGCTTGACTCCCTTCGCCTTTAAATAGCTCTCAAGATTTCGCATCCGGACATTATTCGCGAAACAGGTATAAAGTGACCCAACAGAACTGTAGCGCCCGATTTTCGGCATTTGCAAAGACCGAAATTTAATCCCCCAACGAAGACTAAACACAACATTTCAGCTAAATTTTGTGTTTAGTCTTCGTTGGGGGATTAAAACATGCCAGCAGAGAATGGTCGGTGCAGATCCACGGTTTGATTTCCGATTTTTTGGTATTTCGAAGGTTTTAGCCACATTATTTAACCGAAATGGATAATGTCATGCTGCTTATTTATCGAGGCTTTTAGTCAGACTTTCTTTTCTTCATCTTCGACGGAATGGAGTTTAAAGTTGCACTGCGTGTATTTGCAAATTTCCTTAGACCATGTGTGGAATTTTATGTCATCTCCGGAGGTGGATGCTAGCGTGTTTCATTATATCACCGTCATCTCGAAACGTAGTTGATCATTTGGTACGAAATCCGCAAGTAATTAGGCGCTGAGAAACAGACTTATGCTGAATAATAGGCTGAATCTCTGCGTACTATGCCAAAAATCAAATATATCCTCGTGGGAGTTTGTTAGTTCTCCTACCGGGCGCGTCCCCACCGGCGGATAGGGGGAGGAGGATGGTCGTACCACTCTGTCCAATACCTATTGCATGGTGGGTCTGGGGCAGAGGGGTGGGATTATCCACCTCTGGAAACCTTGAGTTTCCCGCGGACAAAAAACTGACTATGGGGGTGTTCCCCTAAAACAAAAAACAAATATGGAAGGAAAAAAGGAAGAAAAAGTTACGGTGCAGGGCCTAATAAACCCAGTGCCGGCGGGGACCAGTGATCTGCCTACGAGTCACACCCCGTCGATATCATGCGATCGTGAGCAATCTCCCATAGATGTGGATGCCTTGGCATCTGTGGTCGAAGGTAATGCTACAAGCACACAACCTAGTGTAAAAACGGAGGAGGATAAAGGGGAGCACAGGGGGAGGATTAACTTGACCCAACTATCTGATGATGGTAGCGACCCTGATTCCGAATCCGACAGCTGCGGCAAACCAAACACCACCGTTGTGGAAAATCCCATGAAAGAGGAAGTCCACAAGATGGTAGAGGAAGTGAGCGAGAGCATCGCTAAGCTCACGACGAAAAGAGTGCAGTGGTCTGGGGCCCAAAGGAAGAAATATAAGAGGAACCAGGCTAAACAAAAGAAGGAACAACAGCTGGCTGCTTCAAAGGTTACCACAGACAGTCCCTCCACTTCTTCGGAAGCGGCGAAGAGGACAAGGTCTCCTGAGGAGCAGAACGTGCCAAAACCCAGTAAGAAGAAAAAGAGCTTCCCACCTTCAATTGCCCAGGACAAACCTCGTCAGGACAAAAGCCAAGGAGACTGCCAAAAGTATCCTTCAAATGATACTGAAGAGGCGAGTTCTGACAAAAAGAAGGTGAGCGCGACATCGGAATCTTCTGTGGTGGCCAAGGACTCAGTAAAGAAGCCTACCTCCACCCAGAAGAGGAAGATGTACGCTGAAACCGGAACGGAGCCGCCATCGACTTACGCCAAGGTAGCCAAGAGATACTACAAGGACGAGCTGTGCTACGCAGTAATCGATACTAGTAAAGGATCTGGAAGGCTGCACAAAGAGTACTTATCGGAGATCGAAAAATCGATCAACGATAAAATATTGGAACAAATCCTGAAAGGACGAGTCCCAATAAAAATAAACTGCTGTGAGCCAAGGGGGGACCTCCTATTGTACCACCTGGACTCACACGCAAACTCTGCAGCTCTCGGGGGGGGGGGGTAGTCAGCAGTATAGCAACTCCATGGGAAGGTGGCAGACTAAAACTGGTGAGGAAAGACGAAATTCCTCATCTAACCAAAGCATCGGTGTACATCAAGGGGTATGGCTGCAAGCTCGAGACGGAGCGCATGCTCGAGGCCCTAAAGGTGGAAAGATGGGAGGTCTTCCACAGGGAGGAGAAGGAAGACGGCACTCTCCTTGTGATGGGGACCCACGATCTTTCGCTAGCCGGGCTCGTCAAAACCAAGGGCAAGGCATTCTTCGTCTCGAACTCGGTCTTCCTCAAAATTGGAAAGGCAAGAGTTGGTGAGGAGGAGATTGCCAAACCAAACAACCAAGAGGTCAACTTACCAAAAGGCTTACAGGAGGGAGGAGCAGACGATATTAGCGACTCCCAAGAAGCCAACCTACTGGAGGACCAATGATTGAGGTCATCCAGATCAACCTCCATCGGGGCGAAACGGCAACACTAGCCCTGATGGACAAAATAACAAAAGGTAATATACATATTGGTTTAATCCAAGAACCTTGGAGTATAAAAAACAAGGTTTCTGGACTTAACCATATAAATTATCAACTTTTTTACGCAAATACGGGATCCCGACCGAGGACCTGCATTATATGCCACAAAAACTTATGCTTTCTTTTTTCTCCAGAGTTGTCATCGTCGGACGTCACAGTATTGAAGCAGGGGAATGGTAACATATACCTAGCATCATTATACCTGCCGTTCGACTCCCCGACATTACCACCTTCGTCGGAATTGCAGCAACTGGTGAGAAGGATAAAGCAAACAGGTAAAGTACTAGTAGCTAGCGATGCTAACTCTCACCACATCTCGTGGGGTAGTACTAACATTAACAAAAGGGGTCAAGCCCTTATAGATTACTTAAATACTAACGACCTGATTACAATTAACACCGGGAATACGCCAACCTTTGTTAATAGAATTAGGGAGCAAGTACTAGATATAATGATATGTTCAGAAAATTTAATAAACGAGGTACACGAGTGGAGGGTCCTGGACGAAAACTCCTTCTCAGACCATAAGTATATTAGATTTAAAATAGCTAGGCCATCGCCTAACCCGATAACCTTCCGAAACAAATCCAAAACAAATTGGGCAAAGTTCGGAAAACGAGTAAAAGAAAGACTTGGGTAACCTGATGAGGAATGCGTAAGTAAGGAGGACATAGAGAGATGTCCTAAAGTTAACTGAGGCACTAGTAAAGTCCTTCGAGGAAAGTTGTCCCCTTCGAGAGAGGAAATCCGCCTACGAAAAACCCTGGATGACAGGGGAAATTCGAAATAAAGGCAAGGAGGTCCGCAGACTTTATAATAGGGCCAAACGTAAAAAAGCAGCTGTATTCTTGGACAACTATCAGGCAAAATTAAAGGAATACAACAAAATAACAAGAAACGCCAAACGAAACTCCTGGAAGCTTTTCTGCGAACAGGTGGATAGTGTAAATGACGTTTCAAAGATTAAAAAGTTTCTATCTAAAACCCATACACAGACCGAGCAATGGGTCGATGGAAATGGAAAAAGGATTGAAACAACAGAAGAAACTCTAGGCCTTTGTGATGAAAACGCACTTCCCGCAGAATACCATGGTTAACACTGAGGCATCGACGGAATGTATTAACTCATCGGAAGAGGCACCAAAGATCGACAGCTTAATGGTCCAACAAGCCATTTTAAGCTTTTCACCATATAAAGCAGCTGGACCAGATCAGATCTTCCCGGCTTTACTACAGAGGGAAGTGGACTTTATTGCGTCCAAACTGGTCGGGATCTTCAATGCATGCTTAAAATTTGCATACACTCCTATAGCCTGGCAGGAAGCAAGGGTAGTCTTTATACCCAAACCTGGCAAGGCAAGTTATGCAACACCAAAATCTTATCGACCGATAAGTTTAACTTCATTCTTACTCAAAACAATGGAACGGACAGTCGACACCATGATAAAGAGTAAGATCCCCAACGATATGCTTAAATTCAAACAACATGCATACGTTAAAGGCAGATCAGTGGAAACCGCATTGCATGAGGTAGTACACCACATAGAAAGAACCTTCGAAATGAAAATGTACACACTTGCTGTATGCATCGACATCGAAGGCGCTTTCAATAACGTAAGCACCGAGACACTTATCCACTCCTTAGACGAGTTTCAGGTAGACAGGGCCTTAAGGAACTGTATAAACCACATGCTAAGGAATAGATGGATAAGCTGCGGGCTATACGACGTGAAAATAAGAGACAAAGTTGGACAAGGAACGCCACAGGGAGGATTACTTTCACCTCTGTTGTGGGTTACCACCATAAACAGTCTCTTGAGGACCCTAACCGAAGAAGGATTTGACCCAGTCTGCTACGCAGACGACGTTATAATACTTCTGAGGGGAAAGAATCCGAATCAACTTTGTCGAAGAGCAGAAACGGCTCTAAAAATTGCTTTTAACTGGGCCAGGCCGAGAGGTCTGAACGTCAACCCGGAAAAAACAGAATTATGTCTATTCACTAGAAAAACGAAAATGAGACACTACGAGGAACCAGTTTTTCTAGATAAGCGATAAATATCTCCTGTACAGTTAAATATCTAGGAGTAATTCTGGATAGGAAACTTAAATGGAAAGACCATATACAAGAAAGGGCTAACAAGGCCCAAATATGTTGGTCAACCTGCAGAAGGGCCATAGGCTCAAAATGGGGGTTCAATCCTAGGATGATACACTGGCTATACAGAAGCGTAATTAGACCAATTCTAACGTACGCGTCTGTGGTATGGTGGACAGCCATGGACAAAAAATGCAATGTGGAAATATTGCAAAAGGTCCAAAGAACATGCTGCCTAAGCATTAGCGGAGCAATGAGGACCACGCCGACTAGGGCTCTAGAAACAATTTTGTTTCTACACCCAATAGATATTCAGGTAAGGTATGAGGCAGCCATCGCAGCTGTAAGGCTAAAGTCGATGAGCGAGTGGATCGAAAAGAGCCACCAAAACATATTAAAGGTCACAACGGGTGAATCTATAAATCAGGTAGTATCGGAGCGTATACCTGAAACTAGTGAAGTAGCCTTGTGTGAAGTGTCAATACCTGACAGAGACATGTGGATCGGGGGAGCTCTAGCACAGATTCCCGCTGGAAGCTGTGGGTTTACGGATGGGGCTGTGCTAGGGGGGAGAACCGGACTGGGTCTTTATATAATGGAACAGGAAACGGAAATCTCCTTCCGTCTGCCGGATCATAACACGATCCTGCAGGCAGAACTCAGTAGAGGGGTAATGGGCATTCTGGACCACAAAAGCGCCTTTTTTGCCTATTCGGCCCACTGTGCAGGCTGTGTGTGTGTGTGTGTGTGTGAGTGTGTGTGTGAGAGAGAGAGAGAGAGTGTGTGTGTGTGAGAGAGAGAGTGTGTGTGTGAGAGAGAGTGTGTGTGTGTGTGTGAGAGAGAGAGAGTGTGTGTGAGAGAGAGAACAAGAGAGAGAGAGATCACTAGATCGAGAGAGTATTTGGAGAGATCTTAAATGTAAACATAGCTTAAATATATACAAAATATTAGGGTGTCTCAAAAATATTACCTCCAAAAATATTAGGGTTGCCACATTTACCGCTTAAATTAAAAAATATTACGTTGAATCATGAAATATGGGGTCCCCAATGTGAGAGTTAGGATAAGGACCAGCCCTAAGAAGCAATTCTTACCCGAACAGACCTATTGTGCGAGAGAGTTTTATTCAAACAAATGTATGGCATTAGAGAACATATGAGAAAATTATAATAAGAGAGAGAGAGAGAGAGAGTAAACTAATAGACGGTTATACATTTACCCATTTACATGTATGTATCTCCAGATAGTTAGGATAAAGACCAGCCAAAAGATGCAATTTTTGTCGATTTGAACCACTGTGCGAGTCAGTTGGAATTAAACAAATGATTTAGTGGAGTATATCTAGTGAACCACATTTAACCTGTATATGTGTGGGAGGAATCCAGACCTTGATTTCAGGAGAGAAACACATTTAACCTGTATATGTGTGGGAGGGAGCCAGACCTTGATTTCAGGAGAGAAACACATTTAACCTGTATATGTGTGGGAGGGGGCCAGACCGAGAAGTTGAGAGAGAACCACATTTGATCGCTAATGTAAACAAAATACATTTCAATATACAGTCAACCAAAAAAGTCTACATACACCCTATAAATCTCGGGTGTTAAGGGTAAGGAAGCATTTTTATGAAAATCCAAGTACATAGTTCTATCTCATATCCCTAATAAACAATATTACATACAACAGAAATATATTCCATAATACGAATAACGGTAAATTCTATAAAAATTAAAAAATTAATAGGGAAAAAGTGTACATACACCCAATGAAATATTAAGATTACCGTAAAATTTATGGAATAAGCAATACAAATTTTACATTTTATTGCTTTATCAAATGTCTCTGGTTGTCTATGATATATTTTAGACAAAATTGGAACATATTTGGGCTTTAATTGCCGTTATTTAGTGTCAGAATTCGCGTATAGCTCGTTAAGGCGGACCCTTGCAGATTTCTTTGAGTTTTACAGTCTAGTAGTTTATGAAACCCCAGAAAATACAGTGGGACTACCAATTTTGGGATCCAAGAGCGCTATGAAGTTTTTCTTGTGGATAATATATGCTCCTGAGCTCCGCTAAATATACGAATTCCGAGGTTTCTCATAAATTTTATAGTTTTCACAACATTCCAAGGGGCAAATTACATGCAGAAGTCTTCGAATTACCTTGTAATAAGGTCTGGTACAATCCTCGAGCATCCATTGAATAAGCAATGTAAAAGTATCCGACATTTATAGCGCTTCAAGTGACCCTAACGATCATAATACGAGAGCATACTAGTTAACAGTGTTAATTTCATACAAATTGCATGTATTCTTTGGTGGTGCTTTTATTTTGATACTTTGGAAACTTTAGGAGCGAGTTTGTATAATAATGTTGTACATTTCTGATTGAGTTAAGGTCCAAAAATGTATTACAAGGTAATTCCAAGGTTCTTGCTTGTAATTTGACCCTTGGAATGCTGTGAAAACTATAAAATTTATGAAAAACTCAGGAATTCGCATATTTAGCGAAGCTCAGGAGCATATATTATCCATAAGAACAACTTCAAAGCGCGCTAGGATCTCAAAATAATTAGTCCCACAGTATTTCCTGGGGTTTCATAAACTACCAGACTGAAAAACTCAAAGGTATATGCAAAGGTCCGCCTTAACGAGCTATACGCGAATTCTGACACTAAATAACGGCAATTAAAGCCCAAATATGTTCCAATTTTGTCTAAAATATATCATAGACAACCAGAGACATTTGATAAAGCAATAAAATGTAAAATTTGTATTGCTTATTCCATAAATTTTACGGTAATCTTAATATTTCATTGGGTGTATGTACACTTTTTCCCTATTAATTTTTTAATTTTTATAGAATTTACCGTTATTCGTATTATGGAATATATTTCTGTTGTATGTAATATTGTTTTTTAGGGATATGAAATAGAACTATGTACTTGGATTTTCATAAAAATGCTTCCTTACCCTTAAAACTCGAGATTTATAGGGTGTATGTAGACTTTTTTGGTTGACTGTATGTCTGTCCGTAAGCATGTCGAATCATGATCGTAATCAAAGTGGATTTTTCCGTCCGTCCGCCAGTCTCTCTGTGAGCATGTTCAATCATGTTCATAACTTAACATATGTATCCCCAATTAATTTCACAATATTGTGAAATTCATGTTTTAGCATACTATAGTTTTCGTATAAAAAGCAAATAATCTTAAATAAGATTCAATGTATACCCAATTAATTTCACAAGTTTGTGAAATTATTGATGATGGTCAGGTTCGTTCGTCTTTTGAATTTCATAATGCTATGAGTTGAGATGAATGTCAGAGTTTCTCATATTGCAACAAAAACCCAAGAATAAACATTAAGTGACCATGAAATGATTCGTACAAATTCTCTCCTTTGTTATATTCCATGTTAGCGTACTGGTGATCGATACATTGACCAAAAATTTGATTTTTTGTTACCGAGCATTTAGGCAATTTGTTTACATTTAGACAAATGTAAACAAATCTGCAGTATTCAATGTTACAAGAATATTTCTTTGTTCGTAGGAAATCTTGCCCTTTGTGGGTATTACCCAGTTTGAGTCTGCAATGCATGTGTTTATGTTGACCATCAGGTGGTGGGGGGATAGGGGGTCAAGTGTGATGTGGAGGGGTATGGTTGAGGGCGGATTTTGATTCTGGAATACAATCAATACTTTGATTCATCCAAATAATTATATATTGATGGTAATTGTTGAGAACATCATCAGTACTTAACAAGTCACGGATTATTCAACATCGCATTCCAAAATTCTAATTGCTATAAAAATGGCTCCCCATATTTGTAATTATTGTGGAAATTCTTTCAATGTTAAACGCGAATTTTTTAAACACGTAAAATTGCATTGTAAAGATTGTGGACAATTGTTTGGCGATGCCAGTCAATTAAAATTTCACCAATTGTCACCACATACTAATCAACAAAAACAACAAGAACAACCAACTGAATCGCAGATGAATGCACCTAAAATAGACAAAATTAATCGGGCCGATAAGCTATGTGCAGAGTGTAACGTTACAGTGAAGAATATGATATCACATATTCGAAGTGAGAATCATCGCAGTGTTGTTAGAAAAAATTTGGAAAAAAATATAAAAATTATAAAAAGTGCATTCAATCAGAACATTACTTGTTATGAAGTGGAAAATACTAAAGACATTATATTACCCCGTGATTTTCTAAAAGACGCAAAAGACTCAATAATAAAATGTTTAAAATTTGAGTTGATTGAAAAAAATTGTATTAAAGTCAATATGGAGCTGCAGGGACAATATGTGAAGCCCACCGCTGTAAAAGAAAATCAGTCAAAATCTACTGAGTCGATAGCAACAGAACAAGTGTTTAATCACATATCAAAGACTGTAATCCTGTCCCTAGGTGATGATCTAGATGAAATCTTTACCAACCAAGAGAATGAACTTGTCGACAAATCAGACGAGTTTCAAGAAAGAGGTTCTGGTTGGGCCTTGGAAAAACTTTTAAAAATTGACGTCAATATTAACAAAGTCAATGTAACTCGAGGTTCACAATTCATCCCAACACCAACAACATTGAGAACAAAACATGCATGCATAAACATTCAAAATAAAGATGAATATTGCTTTAAATGGTGTATGATAGCGGCACTAAGTTTCCCGAAAAAAACACATGTCGATAGACCATCTACATATAAAGTCGATGTCAAGCAGGATGTCATCCGTCTCGATTCAGGAATAACATTAAACTTTATGGGTTTAAGTTTTCCATTGGCTCTAAAGGATGTAAAACAATTTGAAAAAGCCAACCCCGAAATCAGCATAAATGTTTACGGATATGAGCGATATTCCATTGAAGGTCCATACTACCTTACAAAAGAGGAAAAGAGACATCATGTTAACCTGATTTTACTCAACGATGGGGATAAATTCCATTACATATGGATTAAGAACATGTCACGGTAATATATCAACATTTAATAATGCGAAATAAGTTATATACTAATAATTGTGTATTTTTGGTATCTTTCAGCATGTTGAGATCTCAATTAACAGCACATCATGGACAAGTTTACATTTGCAACGGCTGCGTTCAACATTTTCATAGGGAGAAGGACCTCGATGTTCACAAAAAGCAATGTGGAGATGTAGTTTGCAGCATGCCCAAGACAAAGAAGGACGCGATACTCAAATTTGGAAACTACAAAAAGATGCTGAGGGTGGGCATTAGTATATATGCTGATGCTGAGAGCGTATTGAAACTTTAGGCGCGTCAGGGCCAGTATAAGTAAAGAACTTATCTAAACTAGAGTCAAAACTACATTTTATATTATAACTAAAAGCACATGGTACGTGCTCTTTTACTTGCTCTGTTTTAACGCTGTTATTGGGTTCCTGCTCCTTATGTTTCAATACGCTCTCAGCATCAGCATATATACTAATGCCCACCCTCAGCATCTTTTTGTAGTTTCCAAATTTGAGTATCGCGTCCTTCTTTGTCTTGGGCATGCTGCAAACTACACCTCCACATTGCTTTTTGTGAACATCGAGGTCCTTCTCCCTATGAAAATGTTGAACGCAGCCGTTGCAAATGTAAACTTGTCCATGATGTGCTGTTAATTGAGATCTCAACATGCTGAAAGATACCAAAAATACACAATTATTAGTATATAACTTATTTCGCATTATTAAATGTTGATATATTACCGTGACATGTTCTAAATCCATATGTAATGGAATTTATCCCCATCGTTGAGTAAAATCAGGTTAACATGATGTCTCTTTTCCTCTTTTGTAAGGTAGTATGGACCTTCAATGGAATATCGCTCATATCCGTAAACATTTATGCTGATTTCGGGGTTGGCTTTTTCAAATTGTTTTACATCCTTTAGAGCCAATGGAAAACTTAAACCCATAAAGTTTAATGTTATTCCTGAATCGAGACGGATGACATCCTGCTTGACATCGACTTTATATGTAGATGGTCTATCGACATGTGTTTTTTTCGGGAAACTTAGTGCCGCTATCATACACCATTTAAAGCAATATTCATCTTTATTTTGAATGTTTATGCATGCATGTTTTGTTCTCAATGTTGTTGGTGTTGGGATGAATTGTGAACCTCGAGTTACATTGACTTTGTTAATATTGACGTCAATTTTTAAAAGTTTTTCCAAGGCCCAACCAGAACCTCTTTCTTGAAACTCGTCTGATTTGTCGACAAGTTCATTCTCTTGGTTGGTAAAGATTTCATCTAGATCATCACCTAGGGACAGGATTACAGTCTTTGATATGTGATTAAACACTTGTTCTGTTGCTATCGACTCAGTAGATTTTGACTGATTCTCTTTTACAGCGGTGGGCTTCACATATTGTCCCTGCAGCTCCATATTGACTTTAATACAATTTTTTTCAATCAACTCAAATTTTAAACATTTTATTATTGAGTCTTTTGCGTCTTTTAGAAAATCACGGGGTAATATAATGTCTTTAGTATTTTCCACTTCATAACAAGTAATGTTCTGATTGAATGCACTTTTTATAATTTTTATATTTTTTTTCAAATTTTTTCTAACAACACTGCGATGATTCTCACTTCGAATATGTGATATCATATTCTTCACTGTAACGTTACACTCTGCACATAGCTTATCGGCCCGATTAATTTTGTCTATTTTAGGTGCATTCATCTGCGATTCAGTTGGTTGTTCTTGTTGTTTTTGTTGATTAGTATGTGGTGACAATTGGTGAAATTTTAATTGACTGGCATCGCCAAACAATTGTCCACAATCTTTACAATGCAATTTTACGTGTTTAAAAAATTCGCGTTTAACATTGGAAGAATTTCCACAATAATTACAAATATGGGGAGCCATTTTTATAGCAATTAGAATTTTGGAATGCGATGTTGAATAATCCGTGACTTGTTAAGTACTGATGATGTTCTCAACAATTACCATCAATATATAATTATTTGGATGAATCAAAGTATTGATTGTATTCCAGAATCAAAATCCGCCCTCAACCATACCCCTCCACATCACACTTGACCCCCTATCCCCCCACCACCTGATGGTCAACATAAACACATGCATTGCAGACTCAAACTGGGTAATACCCACAAAGGGCAAGATTTCCTACGAACAAAGAAATATTCTTGTAACATTGAATACTGCAGATTTGTTTACATTTGTCTAAATGTAAACAAATTGCCTAAATGCTCGGTGACAAAAAATCAAATTTTTGGTCAATGTATCGATCACCAGTACGCTAACATGGAATATAACAAAGGAGAGAATTTGTACGAATCATTTCATGGTCACTTAATGTTTATTCTTGGGTTTTTGTTGCAATATGAGAAACTCTGACATTCATCTCAACTCATAGCATTATGAAATTCAAAAGACGAACGAACCTGACCATCATCAATAATTTCACAAACTTGTGAAATTAATTGGGTATACATTGAATCTTATTTAAGATTATTTGCTTTTTATACGAAAACTATAGTATGCTAAAACATGAATTTCACAATATTGTGAAATTAATTGGGGATACATATGTTAAGTTATGAACATGATTGAACATGCTCACAGAGAGACTGGCGGACGGACGGAAAAATCCACTTTGATTACGATCATGATTCGACATGCTTACGGACAGACATATATTGAAATGTATTTTGTTTACATTAGCGATCAAATGTGGTTCTCTCTCAAATTCTCGGTCTGGCCCCCTCCCACACATATACAGGTTAAATGTGTTTCTCTCCTGAAATCAAGGTCTGGCTCCCTCCCACACATATACAGGTTAAATGTGTTTCTCTCCTGAAATCAAGGTCTGGATTCCTCCCACACATATACAGGTTAAATGTGGTTCACTAGATATACTCCACTAAATCATTTGTTTAATTCCAACTGACACAGTGGTTCAAATCGACAAAAATTGCATCTTTTGGCTGGTCTTTATCCTAACTATCTGGAGATACATACATGTAAATGAGTAAATGTATAACCGTCTATTAGTTTACTCTCTCTCTCTTATTATAATTTTCTCATATGTTCTCTAATGCCATACATTTGTTTGAATAAAACTCTCTCGCACAATAGGTCTGTTCGGGTAAGAATTGCTTCTTAGGGCTGGTCCTTATCCTAACTCTCACATTGGGGACCCCATATTTCATGATTCAACGTAATATTTTTTAATTTAAGCGGTAAATGTGGCAACCCTAATATTTTTGGAGGTAATATTTTTGAGACACCCTAATATTTTGTATATATTTAAGCTATGTTTACATTTAAGATCTCTCCAAATACTCTCTCGATCTAGTGATCTCTCTCTCTCTTGTTCTCTCTCTCACACACACTCTCTCTCTCACACACACACACACTCTCTCTCACACACACACTCACACACACACACACAGCCTGCACAGTGGGCCGAATAGGCAAAAAAGGCGCTTTTGTGGTCCAGAATGCCCATTACCCCTCTACTGAACTCCGGGCGATAACAGAGTGTCTGCTTTGGTTTGATACTCACACAAGGCCTACCACTGTAAATATCCTTACGGATAGCAAAGCAGCCATTAGAGCTATATCAACCAAGACAGTGAAATCTAGAACTGTCTTGGAATCAGGGTTTCGGAGTCGGAGTCGGAGTCTACGAGTCGGAGTCGAGCAATTTTGCTGGAGTCGGAGTCTGAGTCGAGAAAAATAACTCGACTCCGACTCCGAGCAAAATTTTTTCCACGTTATAGAAGTATAACATTAAATTTGGAACAAGAACATTTTTAAAAGAAATGTATAAGAAAACATATATGCAAATATTATACTAAGTTAAGGGACGATTCACAGGATATTTACTATCCTCTGAAGTGTAGTCTATTCATCCCTATTTTGTTGATCCAATTGATTCTTTACATTTTTGGAAACAAAAGTAAAGCTCTATGACAATCGATTTAAGATTGGACCTTTAACCTCTTTCGTCAGAAGTCTTATTGCTCTTCTCACAAAGGTCTATTGGTATTCTTATCCAGTTTTTTATGAGAAGTCATCCTTGTCTTCTATTAAAGACAGTGTGGTCTCTATGGGAAATCTTACTGAATACCCTGTGGTACAAAATGAAATTCAAGATCTAGGAGTGGAAAATTCCTTTTCGGAATGAAAGCCCCAATTGAGAACCCCAAAGGATCCTATAGCTGAAAATTCTGAGTCATGACATAATGAATTTTTTCATTGACCCCCATCCATCATTGAGAAAATAGCTTTATATCTCTGTTTGGAGACATTGTTTCATCATTTTTAGATGACATGATTTCAGTGAGGAACCTTTCTTTCTATATACTCGATGAGGGCTTTAGATGTAGACATTCAAATAACCGGATCTGTCCGCCGAGTTTTCTACACAATCACATACGAAATTCAATGAAATATATAATCATAGTTTTCATGAGAAAGGATCGGATAAAAGTGATAAAGAAGTGAAAACATGGCAATATCGATTTCGTGTCCTAGTGGACCGACCCTACATAAAATTTTCCTAGCAACATTTTTGTAGAATATATAGGGTGATACCTACTTATAAATTTCAGAAAAAAGTGGAATGTATAAATATCATAGAATAGGTAGTCAAATTTTTAAGTCGATCGGAACAATAATGCTTTAGTCTGAGCGTTGCATGGGAACAATTTATTTTATTTTGTATGCAGCATAAACTGTGTTTTTCTCGAAATCGGCGACAAAAATATATGACAATTGGTTTATTAGTTTTCGAGCTAAAGTTGGCACCCCACAATGCTTTAATAAAAACAAGGTTTCGTAGACGGCCTCAAAACTTCGTAATATTTTTCTCTTTCAGTAAAGAAAACAAAATTGCGAAAAAATCAAGAAAAATGGCTTTTATTGAGCTTTACAACTGGGGGTCTTCTTTTGAGGCTAAGCACACTAAAATGTTAGCTTACATCCAGTTTGAAACATGGTCATGAATTGCCTATAATTTGTTTGAATGTAGTCCTTATGATTTGTATTGCTCCTTCATTTTCACATATTTTGAAAGCTCAACGATTTTCTTACGCGGAAGAGTTCCGTCCAGAATATACTCGTGCAAAAAAGGAAAACCGACAAAAACGTTCTAACTTTGCAATTTTTCAACGTAAGATTCGACAGAAACAATATTGATATGTTCGAATGTATTCGAACGAATGTCCCTTCTTATGAATATGTAAGGAAAAACTAACACATTAGCCTATAAAGGCCAAAATATAGGAAAAAGTTAACAATTTGTGCAAATTTTAGTCATTTTTAGTAGTATAGGAATTTACTCTCGGAGTCGACCCGGAGTCGGAGTCGGAGCCGGAGTCGTGAAAAAATCTCGTCTGGAGTCGGAGTCGGAGTCGAGCCAAAAATACCTCGACTCCGAAACCCTGCTTGGAATGTATTAAATCTATAAATAATTACTCCCAACACGGTAAGGTAAACATTATATGGGTACCAGGGCATACCGGGATTAGGGGTAATGAAATAGCAAACTCCTTGGCAAAACAAGCCAAGGAGCAACCCACGGTAAGTCTAGAAAACGCTAAGCCGTTTAAAGCTACGCGACTAGAACTAAAGACATGGGCAAAAAATGCACATGTATCCCTCTGGAGTAGTGAAGAGAAGGGAAAAAACACAAAAACAATAGACTAACAGGAATCCTTACAGGTCACCTAGGTCTAAAAGCGAATCTGCACAAAATAGGTTGTGCAGAAAACAGTGAATGCAGAGCATGCGGAGAGGACGACGAAACGTTGGAACATTACCTCTGCCATTGTCAAGCCTTCACAAATCTGAGAACCTAGTTACTAGGGAATGACATTATACCAGGACTCGATCAAATTAGGACAATCGAGTTCAAAAAGATCAGAGACTATGTAAATAGGACAGAGATCCTAGACTAAGTCAAAAAAAGATAATCCTCCATAACACAAAAAAAAAAATAGAGCCCACAACAGGCCTACTTATGGCTTAAGTGTATGTCCACATGGGCATGTGGTGATCTAGGATCACCCCTCTTATCAACCTAACCTAACCTAAATATATCGTCTATACGCTTGGATCATCTATTGAAACAGAACAAAAACTGGTCGGTAGAGGAATTTGAGCAGGTCCTTAAGCAAGATCGTGAGCATATGCTAAACACTCCCTTCCAATATAATGTTTCGGTGGAAGAAATTTAAAAATGGATCCAAAGTGAGGTGGACCGCCTAGAACAAAAGGGTAAATTGAATACTGAAACAAGTAAAAAAGTATCAGTCGACTTTTCCGACAGAAATATACATTTAGACTCTGACATAATGAAAAGAAACCAACCAAGTATAGTTTGTTTTCCAAAAATCAGTACTGTTGTAATGAGGTACCAGAAGAAGTGGACCGATATATTCTTCGAATATGAAAGATTGGATCAAATGCACTACTCCATTTGGGAGCCATTTTAATTGGTGGCACAATATGGTCGTATGGTCAGACACTCAATAATCATTATACCGTCGTAATATGAGCCGCGAAGATTACATGTAAAAATTTCGAAACGATCCTAGACATCTCCCTAAACCGCAAAGTCCATGTTTGAACCTGATTTAAGTGTGAAAGAAATGTTGCGATGCGCAAAGGTTAGACCAATGTCAGTCAGGCCCTCCTTTCGATAGTTAGATGGTCACAGTGGATTTTTAGAGCTTTTAGACCTTTAGGTCGTTTGTAAACAGGACGACAGCAAGTATTTTCCGTAAAAATCTGCAAACTAACCTTGAACAGTCCTTAAACTGCTCTTAAGCAAATGTGTTCAACTTTTATGGGGAAGGTATCCGAGGATGTTTTCCAATATATACTTTTATTTAAGTTGAAATTAATATACGAACCGTATATGATGCATTGTCCTAATTTCATCCCACTGTACAATAGGGTTAGTCATTTTTTCATTTTGTTTCGAATATCAAAAATCTGTGGAAATGGCAAAAATAATAAGAATTGCGTTTTTACTTTTTCGAAATTGTAAAAAAACCTTCGGCACACAATGCAATTACTTTAGCTAAAAACAAACTTTTTTAGTTTACTTTTTTTAAATTTTTAAATTTGATAAATTTTTTCTGCAATAGTTGTTCTTGGAAATAATTTTTTTTAGTTGGTTTTAGTGGATCGATTTCAAATATGTAATTTGATCAAAAATCTGTCATTTAGTTTTTAAGCTACATAGATTTTAAAATTTGCAACTCGGTTTCATTTCCCAGTTTTAAAAATTTTAAACGAGTTGCTCTAATAAAAGTTTGACAATACAGAAGTAATGTCATAATACATAATTTATATCGTTTTGAGTTTTAAATAATTTTTTCATAGCTTGTGTTCACATCGCCATGTCGTTTAAAAAAAGTTGCAAAAATGTCCAAAAAAACAGTGATAATAAAAAAGCTGTTTTGCCGCTATACCATTTATACGAATTTCCGAAAGAAATCAATATAATTGAAAGATATAGAGGATTAGTGCTTGAGAAATCTAAAAAAATTAAAAAAAATATTACCAAATTTTAAAAATCACAAAAAAATTCAAATAAATAAGTTGGTTTTGAACTAAAGTAATTGCATTTTGTGCGGAACGTTTTTGCACAATTTCGAAAAAGTAAAAACGCAATTCTGCTTGTTTTTGCCTGCCCTATATGCTACTTCCACAGATTTTGAATCTAAAAAAATGACTAACCCTACTGTACAATGGAAATTTTATAAAATTTAATTTAGATTTTCATTATTATCAATTTAAATTATTTCAATATACACGCACACAAACATGTAATTTTATTTGTTAGCATGTATACTCAAATAGATTCAAGTATTACAAAACCAACAAACATACATTATTACAAAATGTTTAAAATAAGGACAACAATACGGTAAGAAGTCAACAATGACACACAATGATTATTTAGATAATTTTATTTATTATACCCCAGGGGTTCACTGTCACAATAACAGCAACAACAAAAAGTGTAACCCAAATGCAACCCAAACAAAAACAATGCAACAATACATATGTACATATGTCCACCTAAACAAAACCAGCAACTAGGATGTCTTAACTCCCCATCGATTATAAAGAGAGGTCGGTCTCTTGACGAATGTGTAGAGGGGTGTATACTCATTGTATGTTTGAAAAGATCTCGGGTAAGAAGTGGCACTTTTTTCTTTTTGCAGTTGTAAACAAGGATACAAACAGCATTTCATTCTGATTTTACTATAAAAGAATCACATATGTTAACACCAATTATTGTTTCCACGAATTTCAAAATCACACTCCTTCCGAATCCACCAATATAATTTTTATAAGAAAAGTGCTGGTAACTACATACTTAGATACATACGTATTACAAAAGTCGGTGTTCTTTGAATGTGTGCTGCTGTCTTTCAATCACTCCTTATAATGTGCGGTTTACACGCCCAGACGGTGTCGATTCCATTAATAATTGATAAAAATTATGTGTAGATTGGAAACATGAGTAGAGTTAACGCCACCACTGGATTAACATTGACTTGCATGTACAAACTTCCAATTCCCAATATGCTCATAACATTCATTTTGCACAACTTTGCAGCCGAAACGAAAACACTTAGAAATGTGTTAGGAAATCAAAAATGTATATAATTTCAATGGTAAAAATGAAAAAAGAAAGAAAACTGTAAAAGCTTATGGAAGAAAAGCAACCATTTAACTTAGTAGACCAGATGTTAAGTACTAAAACACCAATACTATACTTGTTTCTATGATATTTTTGTTTTTGAGTTTCTTGGAAGTTAAACGGTTCCGCTCACCAACAAATTGTTTAGTTCAATAATTGCGTCATTTTCTAAAACTGTAATTGTTTTTTTTCAGATTCGAATATCGAGGAAGATGATGAAGAATCGAACAGTTCGAAGCGTAGGCGATGTCGCACCAATTTTAATGCATGGCAGCTGGATGAGTTGGAAAGAGCTTTTCTGACAAGTCATTATCCAGATGTACTACTAAGGGAAACCCTTGCCTTGAGACTAAATCTGAAAGAGAGTCGAATATCAGTAAGTAGCAAATCGATAGCAATAGTTACTTGAAATTGGCCAGTGCAATCAAAAATAGCAGGCAATTAATGAAACACAAAAATTGTTTGTAATAATACTCCATTTAATAATTCTGTAGCCCTTAATTGATTCAGTACCACATACAAATGCAAATTAAATTACTATTCAAAACATCCCAGCGAACCAAAAATTCACACATTTAACATTTCTACACAATATCTAAATACATGCGTTCGAAAAATTTACTTAGTTCAACCCGGCTTTCTGAAGGGTATCTGCACATCATGTCGAAACCTATCAAAACTTCCATTACTACATAAGGGGTATATATAATACCTTGGTGGACGTAACTACTTACAAATCAAACTCCTATTTATTATTATTTTAACTAGAGCACGTCACCGAAATAAGTAGTAATTACTTACTTACATAGATGGCATTTATTCTAAACAGAACGTTTTGTTACATAGGACTAAGAATAGATTACCAAACGCACTAATCTTCTGCTTTATTTTCCATCGGAGTTTGGGCCTTCCCCTGGGGAGTATACCGTCAAGAGGCTCGTGGTCTATCGAATCACCCTTTATTTTTGAAAGGGTCTATAGAAGCACCGTTTATTTTAGAAAGGGTCTATAGAAGCACCGTTTATTTTAGAAAGGGTCTATAGAAGCACCGTTTATTTTAGAAAGGGTCTATAGAAGCACCCTTTCTTTTAGAAAGGGTCTATAGAAGAACCGTTTATTTTAGAAAGGGTCTATAGAAGCACCGTTTATTTTAGAAAGGG
Source organism: Musca autumnalis (assembly GCF_047663935.1). Classification (NCBI taxonomy): domain Eukaryota; kingdom Metazoa; phylum Arthropoda; class Insecta; order Diptera; family Muscidae; genus Musca; species Musca autumnalis. Next base: position 55,797,782 of record NW_027411866.1, read on the forward strand.
TCTATAGAAGCACCGTTTATTTTAGAAAGGGTCTATAGAAGCACCCTTTATTTTAGAAAGGGTATATAGAAGCACCCTTTCTTTTAGAAAGGGTCTATAGAAGCACCCTTTATTTTAGAAAGGGTCTATAGAAGCACCCTTCATTTTAGAAAGGGTCTATAGAAGCACCCTTTATTTTAGAAAGGGTCTATAGAAGCACCCTTTATTTTAGAAAGGGTCTATAGAAGCACCCTTTCTTTTAGAAAGGGTCTATAGAAGCACCCTTTCTTTTAAAAAGGGTCTATAGAAGCGCCCTTTCTTTTAGAAAGGGTCTATAGAAGCACCCTTTCTTTTAGAAAGGGTCTATAGAGGCACCCTTTCTTTTAGAAAGGGTCTATAGAAGCACCCTTTCTTTCAGAAAGGGTCTATAGAAGCACCCTTTCTTTCAGAAAGGGTCTATAGAAGCACCCTTTCTATCAGAAAGTGTCTATAGAAGCACCCTTTCTTTCAGAAAGGGTCTATAGAAGCACCCTTTCTTTCAGAAAAGATCGATAAAAACAGTTAAAAGTACCTCTGGACATTCTACTTGAGAATCAAGCATCCCGATGTGCCTTGAGGCTCAAGGAGCTTCTTTCAGAAAGGGTCTATAGAAACACCCTTTCTTTTAGAAAGGGTCTATAGAAGCACCTTTTCTTTTAGAAAGGGTCTATAGAAGCACCTTTTCTTTTAGAAAGGGTCTATAGAAGCACCCTTTCTTTTAGAAAGGGTCTATAGAAGCACCCTTTTTTTTAGAAAGGGTCTATAGAAGCACCCTTTCTTTTAGAAAGGGTCTATAGAAGCACCCTTTCTTTTAGAAAGGGTCTATAGCAGCACCCTTTCTTTTAGAAAGGGTCTATAGAAGCACCCTTTCTTTTAGAAAGGGTCTATAGAAGCACCCTTTCTTTTAGAAAGGGTCTATAGAAGCACCCTTTCTTTTAGAAAGGGTCTATAGAAGCACCCTTTCTTTCAGAAAAGATCGATAAAAGCAGTTAAAAATACCTCTGGACATTCTACTTGAGAATCAAGCATCCCGATGTGCCTTGAGGCTCAAGGAGCTTCTTTCAGAAAGGGTCTATAGAAGCACCCTTTCTTTTAGAAAGGGTCTATAGAAGCACCCTTTCTTTTAGAAAGGGTCTATAGAAGCACCCTTTCTTTTAGAAAGGGTCTATAGAAGCACCCTTTCTTTTAGAAAGGGTCTATAGAAGCACCCTTTCTTTTAGAAAGGGTCTATAGAAGCACCCTTTCTTTTAGAAAGGGTCTATAGAAGCACCCTTTCTTTTAGAAAGGGTCTATAGAAGCACCCTTTCTTTTAGAAAGGGTCTATAGAAGCACCCTTTCTTTTAGAAAGGGTCTATAGAAGCACCCTTTCTTTTAGAAAGGGTCTATAGAAGCACCCTTTCTTTTAGAAAGGGTCTATAGAAGCACCCTTTCTTTTAGAAAGGGTCTATAGAAGCACCCTTTCTTTTAGAAAGGGTCTATAGAAGCACCCTTTCTTTTAGAAAGGGTCTATAGAAGCACCCTTTCTTTTAGAAAGGGTCTATAGAAGCACCCTTTCTTTTAGAAAGGGTCTATAGAAGCACCCTTTCTTTTAGAAAGGGTCTATAGAAGCACCCTTTCTTTTAGAAAGGGTCTATAGAAGCACCCTTTCTTTTAGAAAGGGTCTATAGAAGCACCCTTTCTTTTAGAAAGGGTCTATAGAAGCACCCTTTCTTTTAGAAAGGGTCTATAGAAGCACCCTTTCTTTTAGAAAGGGTCTATAGAAGCACCCTTTCTTTTAGAAAGGGTCTATAGAAGCACCCTTTCTTTTAGAAAGGGTCTATAGAAGCACCCTTTCTTTTAGAAAGGGTCTATAGAAGCACCCTTTCTTTTAGAAAGGGTCTATAGAAGCACCCTTTCTTTTAGAAAGGGTCTATAGAAGCACCCTTTCTTTTAGAAAGGGTCTATAGAAGCACCCTTTCTTTTAGAAAGGGTCTATAGAAGCACCCTTTCTTTTAGAAAGGGTCTATAGAAGCACCCTTTCTTTTAGAAAGGGTCTATAGAAGCACCCTTTCTTTTAGAAAGGGTCTATAGAAGCACCCTTTCTTTTAGAAAGGGTCTATAGAAGCACCCTTTCTTTTAGAAAGGGTCTATAGAAGCACCCTTTCTTTTAGAAAGGGTCTATAGAAGCACCCTTTCTTTTAGAAAGGGTCTATAGAAGCACCCTTTCTTTTAGAAAGGGTCTATAGAAGCACCCTTTCTTTTAGAAAGGGTCTATAGAAGCACCCTTTCTTTTAGAAAGGGTCTATAGAAGCACCCTTTCTTTTAGAAAGGGTCTATAGAAGCACCCTTTCTTTTAGAAAGGGTCTATAGAAGCACCCTTTCTTTTAGAAAGGGTCTATAGAAGCACCCTTTCTTTTAGAAAGGGTCTATAGAAGCACCCTTTCTTTTAGAAAGGGTCTATAGAAGCACCCTTTCTTTTAGAAAGGGTCTATAGAAGCACCCTTTCTTTTAGAAAGGGTCTATAGAAGCACCCTTTCTTTTAGAAAGGGTCTATAGAAGCACCCTTTCTTTTAGAAAGGGTCTATAGAAGCACCCTTTCTTTTAGAAAGGGTCTATAGAAGCACCCTTTCTTTTAGAAAGGGTCTATAGAAGCACCCTTTCTTTTAGAAAGGGTCTATAGAAGCACCCTTTCTTTTAGAAAGGGTCTATAGAAGCACCCTTTCTTTTAGAAAGGGTCTATAGAAGCACCCTTTCTTTTAGAAAGGGTCTATAGAAGCACCCTTTCTTTTAGAAAGGGTCTATAGAAGCACCCTTTCTTTTAGAAAGGGTCTATAGAAGCACCCTTTCTTTTAGAAAGGGTCTATAGAAGCACCCTTTCTTTTAGAAAGGGTCTATAGAAGCACCCTTTCTTTTAGAAAGGGTCTATAGAAGCACCCTTTCTTTTAGAAAGGGTCTATAGAAGCACCCTTTCTTTTAGAAAGGGTCTATAGAAGCACCCTTTCTTTTAGAAAGGGTCTATAGAAGCACCCTTTCTTTTAGAAAGGGTCTATAGAAGCACCCTTTCTTTCAGAAAGTGTCTATGGAAGCACCCTTTCTTCCAGAATAGATCGATAAAAGCAGTTAAAAGTACCTCTGGACATTCTACTTGAGAATTTAGCATCCCGATGTGCCTTGAGGCTCAAGGAGCTTTACTTCGGAACAACCTCCTCCGAACTTCGGGACAACCACCTCTGAACCTCCGAAGAACTTGCTCTTTCCCTATTCAGTCCACAGGAACATCAAAACCTGTTCGCTACTATACACGCAACAACACACAAACGGCAAAAAATATTTTTTCACTCGATTTTACTCATCGAGTAAACTCGTACTCCATTTCGAGCATTTTCACTCCCACTCGTTTTTTCTTGCAAAACTCGTACTCTTCAAGTAGTCATACTAGCAAACACTTTTCACTCGCGAGTAAAAACAAGCAAGTCTGAAATATGCTTCTCGAGTGACGAGTAAAAATGGAGTATACTCGATTTCTTTTTTCTGCTCGCGCTAGTACTCCTGCTAGAACTCGCTCGAATTTCACTCGCGAGTAGAATTCGAGCGAGTATTTTGGAGCTCTGGGGACGACAGCCTTTGCAAATAGGATAGTCACGCTCTAAAGACCCAAGGATCATTTATTATTAAATCTATAGGTGGTATTTTTAGATCTACTTTTCATGGGACTTCTCTAGGATTTGACGTAGAGTAAAGATTTGGCATACTGTAGATTTCCCAGGTCTAACACGGCATTGGTACGCTCTATAGCACTTTCTAAGCGATGGGTAGGAAACGTATGCCTCAGTAGTTTCCATAAACCGTTTTGGCTCCTTTCTTGTGCACGGGATATAGCAGACTAAGCCTTATTGTTCTTCAGTCGATTAATTGCTGTCTTAACATCACTTTGGCTAGACGGTAAACACTTCCGTCGTTTGGGATTGGTTTTGGTGTTCTTCATCGCCGACCATATTTCACACAAAGAGCTTGATGAAATGCTCCTTCCAGATCCTAAGTACGCTATATATATCAGTTACCAGGTTACCTTTATAATCTGGTCATTTACGCTCAAGCAAAATTTTCTGACTTCATGTTGACTCCTGAACATCCCGAGTTTCTCTAGCTCACGTTTTTCTTGTTTTTTTCCTTTCGATATTTTTCCTTGGTGCTTCGAGTAGCTACTGAGTAGCCTTAAGACGCGAGTTGATTTTTGGTAACAGGGTTGCTCTGCATCCCACATTCTTTTCATTAGTAGCCTTACGGCGCGAGTTGGTGTTTGGTAACCAAGTATAGATTTTACAGCAGTTTGAAGAAAGTTGGTTATTCCATGCCACTGTGATTCCGCATTATCGGGGCAAGTTGTCGTCTTCCAGCATGTCGGTCAGTTGAGCGGACATCGAACACCTTGGAGGAGTGTCTACCGTCTATCAGAACATGATCGATGTGGTTTCTGGTTTTCCCATCTGGAAACATCCACGAGGTCTTGTGTATGTCGAAGTTTTGGAAACTAACGCTGCACACGGCCATTTTTTGTCGCTGCAAAATCGATCAGCTTCATCTCGTTTTCGTTACATCATTAAGGTTAAACTTGCCGACCCTGGGACATTAAAATCTCTTAGAACAATCATAATGCCATGGCCAGGGCAGATAAGGCCTTCCTTAGGGGTAGTTTACACTATATGTAAATGTCATATGACATGAAATTTTCCATCATTATATAGTCGCTAATATGTGCAATATTGGGGATTTTCCTTACGCCATTTACTTTGTGCGTCCACACCAGCAAAAATGTAATAAAATTACGTCTCCACATTGCCTGCGTGGGTAGATATGGAATGTTTTTATTTCGTGTCGTATGACATTTACATATAGTGTAAACTACCCCTTAGACATTGAAAACAGTGATCATGGTTTGCTGGGATACTCGTGAATAATGCATTTCAATTGAATTGCATTAGCGGCAACTGTGATTTGTGAAATGACATGATGACATGATATTACGGAATAACCGACGACATTAAATGGTTAACAGGCAGCTGCTACTTGGAATTCTGTTGCTGTTATGTGGCATTTTATTGTTTTGTAAATTAAATAATTTAAATTCATCATGCACTTTGTTCTCCACTCAACTCTTTGCTTCGAACCCCTATGTTGTCTTCCTATTGCCGGATAAACTGCTATTCAAAATAATAAAAATATATCCTACGAATAATGATTACACGAATACCAGATATGAATGACTTCATGTCGATTCTGATTACAGCAAAGTGGCACTTAAGTTGAAATTGTTTCTTGACATTACACGCAAATTTTCTATGGACGATATAGGATTTTACAGGGTATTTGCAAAAATAGTGTTCATTAAACAAATTATAACTTTAAGTGGTTCTCTTGTAGGACTAGGTAACAAATTCAAACTCATCCTGCAGCTGTTAAGCAACTTAGAAATATGCATAACATGACTTAACTCATAATGTTGTGGCACCCTGTATCATTATTGTTTCATATGAATTAATTTACTATCTTCCACATTATGTCTGCGGCTATGTTGAAAACAATTTCCATTTTTTCTACCCGCGATAGAAAGCAAATCAAATTGGCAGAAAACTATTTTAATATTGAATTCAGTCATTTCATGAGTCTATTTTTAATATTTCATTTATTTGTTTATTTCTCCCAAATGCAATGATGTCCAATTGACAGGAAAACTATAAACATGCAAGGCGAAAAGTGAATATAACATTTTCTGTCATGGTTATATGGACATATATTTACATAGATAACCTTACTCGAAGCTAGATTTCGTGATGATGATTGGTGGTACGGACCAGAAGCTCTCTAAAGCGCTGATTGGTATATTCTCAATAATATAACGCAGGGCACACCTATTCATCGGCCGTATATGCACTAGGGCTATAACCAAAAAAATACCACGCCAGTACCATATGTGGAATATTGTCCTGATAACAAAAACGCGTGTTTTAATATGATTCGGTGAAAAAAGTTTCAGCACCGACTACTATTACTAAAGCCCCTTTGATATTTTTTCTATTTAAACATTTAAATTTTCTTTGTTTGAATAACTATTTATAGAAAACAAATACGATTCTCACAGGCAAAGTCATTAAAAGCAGTCTGTAACTTTCGCGAATTTGTTGCAAATGACCACATATTATCTTGTCTGCAATAAATATAAACATAAAATTCGCGAGTTTATAACAAAAACACAAAATTGCAATATTTTCAAAAGTGCATTAAATGCTCTGAAATATCGCGATTTCATAACAAATTGTCCCAGAATGGTTTGATATTGATTTCAAATTTGATTAAAACTATTAATATGCTATTACGAAAAGTGTTTATGTCATTATAACAAATAAAATTAAATAATGCATTACTGAACTTCGATGCATTTGGTGCGGAAACTTTTTTCGCGATAGAGAAAAAATGACATCATATTTCATAGTAGTTTTCCATGGTCTACACAGCTATGGGGTGGTATTTTTTATATTTGTAAAAATTGCAAAAAAGTTATAGCCCTAATGTGCACATTAAGCAACCCTACCTTCACAGTTCCACGCATTACTGCTACCCCCATACATTCCATGTATGGTTCACTAGAGTCAAGCTCAAGCGATATAAGTCTGTATTGAACAGACTGGTGTATTAGGAAGGCAAGTGCTCCTCCTACGCTTCTTTTACGATCCTTCTCTAAAACAATCATGGTCACATTTGGCACGGCGGTGCCGATGATTTTCGGCAATTTACACGCACTCGACCCGAAAGCACAGAAAGAGCGTACAAAAGAGAACAAATGTTTTGATTTGTTATTGTTCACAGCTTGCGTGAGTACAAACTTACTAACACACTGTTATAAGTTGCCAATAATTTTGAATACATTCACATTTTCTCCGTTCTCTTTTTGGTCATGCCTGCTCTAAAACGTTGTTATCATCGCAAAGTTGCAAGCTACAGGAGAAGGTGAGCTTTGTTTCCTGAATCGCGGCGAAAATGATTCTTCTCCGCCTCATAAAATTACTAGTTTTGTAATTGACATGGTATGACAAGTTGGCCTTAATGTCATCGTTACTATTTAAAATTGTTATATTAAAAGCAACAACAACACATAAATAACTTCTATAATTAATAGGAAACAAGTAAAAAAGTATCAGTCGGCTTTGCCGACAGAGATATACCCTCAGCCTGTGTATATTGAAACAATTTTTTTTCCAAAAAACGCATGTATTTAGGGAGTTTTAAAAATTTTGGGCGCTTGAACTGACAAAAATGTTGATTAGGATTTAATATCAAAAGTTTTGCGGAGGATATACTAAAAAGAATGGATCTCCAGCCACTACATATGGTTCCATAGGGGTTTTTTAGAACTTCAGGGATGTTTGCTCAAGAAGTATGAACTTGCCCCTGAAACAACTTTTACCATCGCAATTGAGGCAGCAATGCAAGTTGCTTCAACAAAAATCAAAGTGATTCGAAAGCAGGTCTTAATGTGAACATGTATCCGAAATTTTGAGTGGGAGGTACCGGATGGAGTGGACAAATATAGTCCATATTTGAACCTGATCTATATCTGGTAGATATATTAGGATGTGTAAAGTATGGACCAATTCGGCCACTCTCTTCAAGAGTTATCGTACGCACAATTTTTCCGAACATTTTTGAACTTTTGTGGGGGAGGTACCTGAAGGAGTGGACCGATATGGCTTATCTTCGAACTTAAACTATGTTTGGACAAAATATTACTAAGGCCAAACTTTGGACCGAATAGGCAGACCTGTTCGAGAGTTATTTTGCTCTCCAACCTCCTCACACAGTGTCATAGGGGTTTTTTGCAACTTTCAGGCTATTTTCTCAGGAAGTATGGACTTGCCCCTGATGAAACTTATACCGTCGTATGGAGGGCAGTGAATACAAGTTGCTAAAGCAAAAATCAAAGCGATTCGAGAGATGTTCCTAAACTGAACTTTTCCAAAATTTTGTGTGGGAGGTACACGAAGGAGTGGACCGATTGAGTCCATATTAAAACCTGATCTAAGTCTGGTACACGCTCCACGATGGGCAAAGTATGGACCAAATCGGTTACACCCTTCAAGAGTTATCGTGCGTACAAATTTTCCGAACATTTTCGAACTTTTGTGGGGGAGGTACCGGAAGGAGTGGACCGATATAGCTCATCTTCGAACTTAAACTAAGTTTGGACAAAATATTACGAAAGCCAAAATTTGAACCGAATCGGTTCATCCCTTCGAGAGTTATCGTGCGCTCCAGCCAGCCAGACAGACAGACAGACAGACGGACGGACATTGCTCAATCGACTCCAAATTGTCTGAAACACATTTCGTCCAAACATACTTGGGGTCTAAAACCATTATTTCGATGAGGCACATTTTGCCCGTATGAAAGTGTATATACCCTTCATAGCCTAAAGGCTGAGGGTATAAAAATGCACCATGACAAATTGCTCGATTTTAAATAATCACTCACAACAACTAAAACTAACTAATAATGTGAATGGTTATTATTTTATCATTATCGTTGTAAATAATTCACCCATTCAACATTTTGTAATTCATTTGAAAGCGTTTTATCAACGGTTAAAGCCCATCAATCGCTAATAAATGTTGTGAATATTCTTCACATTTGACAGTGTCATCCACCATAAATTTGTCAACAACATTATTAAAAAGAGAAAAAAAACAGACATTTAGCATGTCTAGGAGGGTAGCGTTTTTAGCTGAAGGGCGAACTATGGTTCCGTCATGCTTTACTGCGCTTGCAGTAGCAAATTGTACTGGCCATAATAAAACGTATAATTTAAATTTAATTATTTCCCACATTGGCAATTTCCAACAATGGACTTTACAGCAAAAAGCAAAATCAATTTACAGATTTTTCATACAACAATAGAGAGGAGATTCTCTTACATACATTGAAATGATGATGTCGTGTCTCGAGGAATTTCATTGATTTAGGCTAATATGAAATAATGATACCACCATACTTGCTAACAGTATATCTGATTTACAAAAACTCCTACACAAACTGACACACACAAGCGAAATATATGGTCTCAGGATAAATATAAAAAAGACAAAATATATGGTTGTCAGTAGAAACGATTTGATTCTTGATACAACACTACAAATAAAGAACGAGACTGTCGAACATGTAAAGAACTTCAAATACCTTGGTGTTCTAATAAACGACAAATGGAATACATCAAACGAAATCAAACGTCGAGTGGAGATGGCCAGAGACACATTTTTCAAATATAAGAACGTACTAACAAATCACGAGATAAGTCTAGCAACAAAGATACGATTCACGAAATGTTACATTTGGTCTGTGTGATTATATGGAGCTGAAACGTGGACAATTAAAAGTGCAGATGAAAAGAAAATCGAAGCGTTCGAAATATGGTTATATCGACGAATTTTGAAGATACCATACACTGCTCACATAACAAACCAGGGAGTACTGAGAAGAATGAACCAGGAAAGACAACTCCTACATACTGTCAAATCCCGAAAAATCTCATACTTGGGTCACCTTATGAGAAATACAAAATACAAATTTCTACAACATATTATAAAAAGGAAAATAGAAGGAAGCCGAAGCCGAAGCAGAGGCAGGAGAGAGATATATTGGTTAAAAAACATTCAAGACTGGACGGGATACAGAGATGAAACCAACTTACTAAATGCCGCTAAAAATCGAGAACTTACCTACAACTAGATAATATCTATATTTGAAATTCATTTTAAAACATGTAAACAATAATATTGTATGATCGCTTTACATCCGAATATCGGATTCGCAAATAAAGAAGAAGAAATAATGGTATGTTTGGACGAGTTCCATTTCAGACAATTTCGAATCGTCAATTTGGAGCACACGATAACCCTCTAGCAGATCAAGCAATGAACCTCATAATATGTTGTCCAAACTTAGATCAAGTTCGAAGATGACCCATATCGATCTGGAAGGGAGTGACCGATTTGGTCTATATTTTGCACATCGTACTATTTTTATACTCCTTTGGGTACATCCCACCCAAAATTTCGGAATGTGCTGTTTAGGACTTGCTCTCGACTCGTTTTGATTTTTTGCACCAGGTTTTTCTCCCTATGACAAAGGTACAAGTTTTTTCAGTGGTAAGTACATACTTTCTGAGAAAATGGCCCGAAACAACAACTTTCGAACCGGATACTGCGTTGGTCCAAACTTTCCATATGATAAGATTTCTGGGAATCTTAGATAAGAAGAGGGTGCTTATCGGCCCCTCCTTCAGGTACCTCCCCCACAAACGTTCAAAAGGCAATCCCAGCGGCCGGTTCTATATACTACATTGACTCGGAGGAATCATCGACTAAGTGCCGCCATATCAACAATTATGTGTTTGTGTTCGTTCCCAGTGGGAGCGGCAATAAATCCCGGATTGCTTGCTCTGATCTTTTTTGGGCCGCGCCGGGATAGAAGAAAACTCCTGACTATGGGTCTGTTTGTTTGCCAGATTCGTATCCACAATATATCATCAACATCGTTGAGATGTAATGAACGCATGTGCACTTCTGGTCTTAGCCGCCTACAGGACTACTGGGATAGGAGTTACTATATATGTTGCTTCTTGCTGCGGCAGATCATCTCCCAGTGTGTTTCCAACTTCGTCGTCGGAATCATCGTCAGAATACGAGACATCCCCGCAGTCTCCCCAACAGCAACAAACGCAGCACCTAACACCACATATTGTTGTTCAGTGCCCCGAAAATTCATCATTCCTGCAACTCAGCGAAATCGTTGACTTTATGAGTCGCAGGAACATAATGGTCGACGCAATCCAGGAACCAAAGGTCACCGTCACCTGTAGCTTGCATTAGTTCACCAACATTAGTTAGCTTTTGGAGGGCAATAACCGTCTGGTGCTAGGGATCTTCACGGCGAAGGAAGACGCTCCTACAGGGATAAGCTGATTGGCAAGGTTTCAGAGAATTTACCAATCACTACTTCAGAGAGCTGCTCAGCTGAGAGAATTTTCAGGGTAATGTTTAAGCACATGGATGATCCCGGGGTTGAGTTTTTAACAAGTGTCCCCGATCTATCGTTAGCCTCCCATATTGTACGAGAAGCATGAAAAGTTGTCAGGGTGGTCCCGCAACTTAATCCAGGCAAGGATGCCAGCAGAGGTGAAACGAACAGGCCGACCTCTTGTAGCCACTAGCAAAGATTATAAAGACACTACTCCTCCCCATTACGAAAAGCAGTTTCCGTGTTTAACATCTACCTTTCTGAAATTCTACACTCTACAGGCAGCACACATTGGTTCAGAATCGTTCTACAGCATGTTTAAGCCGTCCGCGCAAGCTAAAGCTAAGTAAGATATGCGGCTACAGCCTAGTAGGTAAATGCTAGCTATGCGCAGTGGAAGAATATTCAAAACTGTCAGATTGCCGTCTGAGTACTGAAAGGTACAGAGTGATTGCTGTAATCGGAGACCACCCCCCATTCATCGCGGTTTTACAGCAGTTAGAGATCCGCACGATGCAGTCGCCTCAATTCATATTGGACCCAATTTAATGGGACGATACGCAATCTACACCCTGCATTTGTCTAGCTTCCCAGCTAAACCCACTCACCTGCATCCTGGTTATTTATGGATGCAGTCAGTGTACAACAACAATAGTTCAAATATATTCGCTAAAATGGTAAGCGCGATATCTCTTCAACGGAGCAACCGATTTCATCCAAACTTTGGATTTCGTAATATTTCGTAAAACTTAGTATAAGTTTGAAAATGGAGCATATCGGTCCACTCCTTAGGGTGCCTCCCTCACAAAAATTCAACATTTAAGTTTAAGCGCAAATTGGGGATTGTTCGAGAATCCCTTGGAAATCATTTGATACCCAATTATATTACGCAGTGAGATCTGATCCAACATAATGTTGACCTGTAACATGATAACAAGGTTAGATGAACGCACTCACGGACGGACACATATCCCTCATTTACTCAAAAGGTGGCATATTTAAAAAAATGTCAAATGTGCAAGTTGATATCTCTAAAACTCAACGAATTACATTACATTACATATTTTCTAGGAATTTGGCATAAATCAATCAAAACGTTTTTTGAGTTTCTGAAGCACTAAATGAGCTCGTGCAGAAATTATTTCGATGTGTCACAAACTTTTAGATCAAAACCAACTTATAATATCCTCCCCATATATTAGTGTATGGTGTATAAATAAACAAGTAAAAAAGCATTAAGTTCGGCCGGGCCGAACTTTTCATACCCTCCACCATAAAATATTCATTCCTGTCCCCAACTTTAAGGTAGTACGTTAAAATGTCAGATATAAAATAAAAAAAAATAAAATGCTTCATTCTGGAGGCCCTTTTTTTATGGTGCCTATATCTAACTGTTGACAATTTTTGGTGGGCTAATAAAATATGGTCCTATGTTGACAGTTTTTGATGGGAGCCTTTAATGTCAAATAACTCCTAATTCGGTTAAAAAATTTAGCTGGAATCCTCAAAATATCGAAAATCGGTACATAACGTGGGAACTTCAAATGTCATTAACAGCTAGTTCGGAGGTATCTGGGCTATACGAAAATATGAACTTAAATGAAACATTTTTGTTGCAGATTTTTTTTTTACTTTTAAATTTCAAATTACAGAAAGTTCGCCCAAAAAATAAAGCTAAGGTACGGAAAATCGGGAGGTTTGTTTTGGGGATATACAAAAACATGGACCTACGTTCGGTTGAACATTTTAAGTAATATCCTCAAAGTACCGAAAATCGGGAAGTATCGTTTTATTTGGGCTATGTTGAAAATTGGTGATGCAGATGTGTGGTGACCACTACAACCTTCAAATGTCAAATTACAGTTATTTCTGATACCAAAACGTGGACCTATGTATGTCCAAAAATTTTGTTATATAAGTTTATTGACATTTAAGAACTCTAAATGTCAAATTATAGCTAGATCGGTCTGAAAATGTAGCTACAAAAGTCAAAATACCGCAAATCGAGGGGTACCGTTATATGGGGGCTATACCAAAACGTGGTCCTATGTCCACAAGTTGTGTTAAATAAGGTTATTGACACTTAAGAACCCTAAATGTCAAAATATAGCTAAGTCGGTCTGAAAATGTAGCTAAAACCGTCAAAATACCGTAAATCGGGGGGTACCGTTATATGGGGGCTATACCAAAACGTGGACCTATGTCCACAACTTTTGTTATATAAGTTTATTGACATTTAAGAACCCTAAATGTCAAATTTTAGCTACATCGGTCTGAAAATGTAGCTAAAAACGTCAAAATACCGCAAATCGGAGGGTACCGTTATATGGGGGCTATACCAAAACGTGGACCTATGTCCACAAGTTTTGTTATATAAGTTTATTGACACTTAAGAACCCTAAATGTCAAATTATAGCAATATCGGTCTGAAAATGTAGCTAAAAACGTCAAAATACCGTAAATCGGGGAGTACCGTTATATGGGGGCTATACCAAAACGGGGACCTGTGTCCACAACTTTTATTATATAAGTTTATTGATACATAAGAACCCTAAATGTCAAGTTATAGCTAAATCGGTCTGAAAATGTAGCTGAAAACGTCAAAATACCGCAAATCGGGGGGTACCGTTATATGGGGGCTATACCAAAACGTGGACCTATGTCCACAAGTTTTGTTATATATGTTTATTGACACTTAAGAATCCTAAATGTTAAATTATACCTACATCGGTCTTAAAATGTAGCTAAAAACGTCAAAATACCGTAAATTGGGGGGTACCGTTATTTGGGGCTATACCAAAACGTGGACCTATGTCCACAACTTTTGTTATATAAGTTTATTGATACATAAGAACCCTAAATGTCAAGTTATAGCTAAATCGGTCTGAAAATGTAGCTAAAAACGTCAAAATACCGCAAATCGGGGGGTACCGTTATATGGGGGCTATACCAAAACGTGGACCTATGTCCACAAGTTTTGTTATATATGTTTATTGACACTTAAGAACCCTAAATGTCAAATTATAGCCAAATCGGTTTGAAAATGTAGCTGAAAACGTCAAAATACCGTAAATCGGGGGGTACCGTTATATGGGGGCTATACTAAAACGTGGACCGATATATCCCATCTTCGAACTTGATCTTCCGACGGCTAAAAAAATTGTATTCCCCAATTTTCAGCGAAATCGGTCAACAAATGCGACCTGTACGTTGCGAACGGACGGACGGACGGACGGACGGACGGACGGACATGCATAAATCGACTCAGAAAGTGATTCTATGTATATCCCTAGAAGGAACTATGGGTCTATCTCGCTTCCTTTTGTATGTTACATACAAATGCACTAACGCATAATACCCCTTACCACATAGTGGTGTAGGGTATAAAAATTAGATTAAAAAGGCAACTATAATTTCTGCCGATATCTAGTTACACTATCGCGCCACTTCTATTTTATTAGCATTTTAAAATGTTTTTTTTTTATTTTACTAAAAAATAAAAACTTTAATTTCTTTTCTTACAGGTTTGGTTTCAAAATCGCAGAGCCAAATGGCGTAAAAAGGAAAACACGAAAAAGGGTCCCGGAAGACCAGCTCATAATGCTCACCCACCAACATGCTCCGGCGAACCAATACCTCTGACTGAATTAAAGGCCAAACAAAGGTAAGATTTTACAGAAAAACCCCCATATAATTCAATAATGTTTTTTATAACACAGGGCTCAAAAGCGAAAAAAGATGGAAAAGGCAATTGAGCGGCAAGCTAGAAAATTACGCCTCAAGGGTATTGAGGTGGATATGCAGAAACTAAGAACCGATTATATTGCACAAAGACGCTCTAATGGCACACTATCCGATTCAGACCTTGAATTAGAGTTTCGCAATAACGATGATGATGAGGGTGACGTTCAAATTGATGTTGTCGGCAGCGAAGATATGGAATCCCAATTAGAGTTTCGAACTTCCACATGTTCTGCATTAGAAATGGCTAATTCCAACGAAAATAGTGTAACAAATTCATATATTGAAACAGACAATACCACAGACACAGAAACAGTTGATGTGAAATATATTCCGCCAGCGCACATCGAAGATACAGAACGAAAATTTAATATACAACAATTCACTGGTATTAACGATAGGAATAAATTGGAAAAAGTTAAGAAGGAAGAGGATACAAAACCTTTCATACCATTCAGTATTGAATCGCTACTCAATGCACAATCGTGAAAAATCTGTTTTGAAAACTGTTAAAATTTATATAAAGAATCTATATATAGTAACTTAAGACTTATTTATGTATGTAAATATGAATAAATTAAATAAATATTACTATTGAAATGTATAATTAAATTTGTTATTTATTCTTAATTAAACATAAATAACATTCACCATTGGTAGGTATTGTAACAAATCCATAGATGAGTGTATATTTATTGTGTGTATGTACAACATCCACAACTCAATTACTAAACTTATTAGCATAACTTATCTTTCTTTATCCTTTTAAAAAATTACACTAAGGAATTTGATGATAGTTAAATTTGAATTAATATAAGTCAAAGTTCGCATGTCTTTAAAAAAAATTAGTAAAATTGCACGTTTCCATTACAGATCACAATGCCTTGTTCTACTAAAAAGGATTGCTTTTCAACAAAGTAGGAATAGAGAATGGAATGATACTGCAGATTTAGTATACCATTATTCGGACAGGGACGTTTGAGCACTTTGCTGGCGTCTTGTATGTGTTGGCGGATGTATGTTAAATTCCTAGTAAAATTTTAAATTTGTTTAACTTGGAGTTATTAGTTTAGATGGGAATCTACACGGTATTTACCAAAAGCATGGGTAAATACCCGATAAATTTCTGTTTTGGGTGTTTATTTGGGTAAATAAAATTTTATTTTGTAATCAAAATTTTGTTTTTCTGCCAAAATCAAAACGAATACCAGATAAACGATTTAACCACGCGGACTAAACTTTCTATGTGCCAAATCGGTCGTTGGAGTTGCTTGTGCCAAAAATTTAACGATGAATGCAAAAATTATAGCTTTGTGGAGGAGGACTTAAATCTCACGATTATCCTCTGAAATCGTGGGTTATTCCATCTGATATATTATCCAGCATTTATGTTTTTCTACATGGAGAACTACAACAAACCGCTCTAAAAGCTCTCAAATATCAAAATTATGCTGTCTAAATATATGAGAGATTTACCAAAATATGGATCAAAATTGGTATATTTTTACTTGCCGGTATCCAAAAAACTTAATTTTATTCATAGTCAGTTAAAATGTGCTAAAACTCTCCTTTTTCGTATCTAATTGTATGATTTTAGTTTCTGTAGTTCATACCCACATATTGGGTAAATACCTGGGTATTTGCTTACCCAATTTACCCATTTTAATGGGTGTTTGCCATTTGGGTATTTACCCATTTCCCATCAGAAATTCTATTTTGAAATGATATGTCAATTCTTTCAGGTTTTGACTATTATTTAGTCTTATGCCAGACTATAAAAATTTTCAATAACATGAAACCGAGTTTATTGGTAAGAGATGTGAAGGGAATGAAACTCTGTACACAAGGTTCTGTAATCTGAAATTATTCTTTGTGTTTAAATTCGTAACTCTCAAACCAATGCAAAGCAACGAAAATATCAAAATTTTCATATTATTTCATATATGCGTGTAGACGTCAATGAAAATTTAAAAGAGAATAACAAAGAATTTTCTAAAGAAATTTTTCATAGTCTGGCATAAGACTTACATACGACTTTCTAAAGTTTTTTTAATGTGAATCAAAAAAAAACAGAAAATACTGAAAGTTCTTAAGGTTGTGCCCTTTCTTCTTCTTTATTTGCAAATCCGTATTCGGATATTAGCGATCATACAATGTTGATTATTACAGAGTTGTTTGATTGTATATGTATAATAAAATTAAAATATTAAAATATTTCATTCAATTATAGCTAGATCTCTATTTCTGGCGGCACTTAAAAGGCTTATTTCATCTTGGTGTCCTGTCCATTCCTGAATGTTTTTGATCCATGTTATTTCTCGTCTTCCTCTCGGACAGCGTCCTTCCATTTTGGATCTTATGATAGCTTGGAGGAGATTATATTTTCTATTTCTCATAAGATGTCCCAAATAAGCAGTTTTTCTCGTTTTTATCATTCTGATTATTTGACTTTCGGTATTCATTCCCCTCAGTACTTCATTATTTGAGATGTGATCTATCCAGGATATATTTAAGATCCGTCGGTATATGCAAATCTCAAACGAGTGCAGTCTTCTCTCGTCTGCTGCTTTTAGTGTCCTAGTTTCTGCCGAGTATAATAGTACTGACCATATGTAGCATTTAACAAATCGTTTTTTGTTTCCAGGGTTATGTCATGGCTCGTTAATATTTTTCTATACTTAAAAAAAGAGTTTCTTGCCATTTCAATTCGACATTTTATTTCCATTGATGGATCCCAGTTTTCATTAATTTGAACTCCGAGATATTTGAATGTTGAGACTCTTTCTATTGGAGTACCATTGATGCTTAAAAGAGTGTTGGATTCGACGCCTCTTCTACTTATAATCATGAACTTTGTCTCTTTTATATTAATTTTTAAGGCATATGACGTACTTGCATGTTCAAGAGCATCTATTAGTTTTTGTAGTCCTGCGAGGCTGCTTGCCGTTAGGGTGGTGTCGTCGGCATAACGAATATTGTTTATAATTGTGTTGTTTATCTTATTCCGATATTTTTCCCACATATTGACTCCTCAAATATTTTTTGGGAGTACAGATTAAACAGAAGGGGCGATAGTATGCAACCCTGCCTTATACCTTTTGAAATTGGATCATTTCCAGTAATTTCACCATCTACTTGAATGTTTGCGGTCTGTTGCCAGTATAAGTTTCTGATGCATTTTATGGCACTATCCTCTAACCCAATTGAAATCAAAATTTCCATTAATTTGTGGTAGTTGACCGTGTAGAATGCCTTTTCGTAGTCGACAAAACATACGTAGACATCTTTTTGTACATCGCGGCAGTTTTGTAAGAGTACATTCAAACTAAGTAGGGCCTCTCGTGTTCCCATGCCTTCCTTGAAACCAAATTGCGTTTTCCCCATATGTGCTTTAAAAATATTTTTAGGGCATGTCTCATAAGGCTTATTAATACCCAGCAAAAAGTTTGCCTCCAAAGAGGCAGTTAAATGATATGTACAAGTGACCTGGAAGTGCATCAAATTATGCATTTTCACTCATGATTTTTACAAGAGCGTGACTACGGAAAGATGCACTCCATTGCACTGCATTTTAACAGACCCTTTGGCACTGCATTTTAACTGACCCTCTGGCACTGCATTTTAACTGACCCTTTGGCATTGCATTTTAAAATGTGCTAAAACTCTCCTTTTTCGCATCTAATTGTATGATTTTAGTTTCTGTTGTTCATACCCACATATTGGGTAAATACCTGGGTATTTGCTTACCCAATTTACCCATTTTAATGGGTGTTTGCCATTTGGGTATTTACCCATTTCCCATCAGAAATTCTATTTTGAAATGATATGTCAATTCTTTCAGGTTTTGACTATTATTTAGTCTTATGCCAGACTATAAAAATTTTCAATAACATGAAACCGAGTTTATTGGTAAGAGATGTGAAGGGAATGAAACTCTGTACACAAGGTTCTGTAATCTGAAATTATTCTTTGTGTTTAAATTCGTAACTCTCAAACCAATGCAAAGCAACGAAAATATCAAAATTTTCATATTATTTCATATATGCGTGTAGACGTCAATGAAAATTTAAAAGAGAATAACAAAGAAATTTCTAAAGAAATTTTTCATAGTCTGGCATAAGAATTACATACGACTTTCTGAAGTTTTTTTTAATGTGAATCAAAAAAAGCAGAAGACACTGAAAGTTCTTAAGGTTGTGCCCTTTAAGATAAAAATATATTAAACAAGCTTTAGTTTTTGTTGTTGTAGCAACACAAATGTGTCGTATAAATTATTCAGATATCTGGTTCCTCTGTTCTACTCCCCTATGTAGGGTATCGTGGCATCAATTCGGACCGAATATAAATTTAGGCGGCTGCATTGTCCTTGACTAAAACTACTCGTGTTTGCCCGGGCAGCAGACGTTCTTTTGCTGCGATGAATGGAGGATGGTCTCCGAGTACGGCATTCACATTGTACCTTTGTAAGGCCTGCGCAACTGCATCAGTATGAATGCTATTCAAGTGACGTGCCTGGGCGGTTTAATTGTAACTACAACGGTAATTTTAAGACCATTTTTCTTGGAGTTGGTAATCTAGTTCCTACATCAGGCATGACCAAAAAGAGAACGGAGAAAATGTGAATGTATTCAAAATTATTGGCAACTTATAACAGTGTGTTAGTAAGTTTGTACTCACGCAAGCTGTGAACAATAACAAATCAAAACATTTGTTCTCTTTTGTACGCTCTTTCTGTGCTTTCGGGTCGAGTGCGTGTAAATTGCCGAAAATCATCGGCACCGCCGTGCCAAATGTGACCATGATTGTCCTACATCACTGTAGTAGTCCAAAACGTATGAGTACCGAAATACAAAATACATGACATTACGAATACGCAGTTTTTTCATACAAACGGTGTAATTCGAAGAATTTCAGTTGTAATTTGATTATTTCATTTGAAATTCAAAACATTTCACTTGTAATTTGAGAATTCCAATTGAATTTCGAATTATTTCATTTGTAATTTGAGAATTCCATTTGAAATTCGAATTATTGCATTTGTAATTCGAATTTTTCTATTTGTAATTTGAATTTTTCTATTTGTAAATCGAAGTTTTTCATTTAAAATTTCAAATGAAAAAATTCAAATTACAAATGGAACAATTCAATTACAAATGAAATAATTCGAATTACAAATAAAAGAAATCAAATTAAAAATGAAATAATTCGAAGTTCAAATGGAATTCTCAAGTTACAAATGAAATAATTCAAATTTCAAATGAAATTCTCAAATTACAAATGAAAAAATTCGAAATTCAATTGGAATTCTCAAATTACAAGTGAAAATTTTCGAATTACAACTGAAATTATTCGAATTACATGTGAAAATGGTGTAGTTTTGTACAACTCTAGATTTTACACAAAATATTTTTCAAAATTAATAGTATCTGACATTTATAACTTTGTCCTACATTGTGTTAGTTAAATTTAGTTTACTTTCATTCATTGCGTTAGTTCACATTGTGTTAGTTAAATTTAGTTTACTTTCATTCATTGTGTTAGTTAAATTTAGTTTACTTTCAAAAATGCAATTGTAATGAAATATTAAATACATTACTATTTATTTTAAACCGATTAACCGACACAAATAACCGGTTTTTCGGTTAACCGAAAATAAAGTTTTTGGCGAAAACCGGTTTCGGTTTTGTAACTCAAAACCTGATAACCGGTTTCGGTTTTGGACACCCTAGTCAAGAATGCTTTTCTATGGATACCACAATTGTTTTTGTGCTAGAGATGCAAGGTATCCCTGTTCGAGATTTGTGCAAAACTTCAACTAAGGCCGATGAGGCAGGCAACTGCTTGATCTGGCCCTTTCCAATTCGACTCTGTTCATTTCAATATCTATGAATATGTAATTGTTTGTGTGGGATTGAAGTGAAATGACTTACCAAAGCCTTAAGGTGATGATGAGTTTGCACACACAGTCTCCCTTGATGAAGACGTTATTTTGAAGTGATTCTGCAACGGTCGCCTTCCTCATAAACAATCTGAGCATACGAACATGACGTTTGGTTAATCTGTGGCCAAAGACACAACGCAACGTCATTCCGACCAACCTATGGAACTCAACGTCGTATTCATTCCTAAATATTCGAATGTATGAAGCTGGTTCGCGTTTGTTACGGCGCGTTAAGAACTGAAGGCGCGAAATTAATGAATCATTCACACCTGCATGACGGAATGCATGCACATATTCATTATTGTTGTTATAGCCATTGCCGAAGTTGTAGTCGCAGCTCGCGGCACCTTAAACAATCCGACAAAACGGGCAACATGCAACCAAACAAACTAAATGAAGTCACTTCGAATTACAAGCAACAACAAAGTTTCTTGTTTTTGGTTGTGATTGTTGCATGCCCAAAGGGTTCTTCCTGTTTCTCCGCCATACACACATCAGTGTGTCAGATCTCTTGTGTATTTGTGTGAAGGATTTACCTTCGTCATTTATTTGATGTGTGTATTTCGAGAATTGTTTTTAATTTCTTTCCCCGCTTTGTTTTTGCGACTTTTATTCGGCTGATCACGGGAAAAGGAGAACAAATAAATTATCATAACCATGTTAAGTATGCACCACCGATCCTGCAAATATGCATACCGACCAAAGAAAGTTGCATACTTAGTACATACATACATATGTATGTATGCATATAAATGCCAATAAAAGAAAATTTTGTTTTTCGGTCATACAAAAAATCAAAAAGTATACCAGACAAACGAGAAGTCTCCCTTGTCCCATCTGGGATGTTTGTGGAACAATTATATATATTATATACCAGACAAACGATTTAACCACGCGGACTAAACTTTTTATATGTCAAATCGGTCGTTGGATTTGCTTGTGCGAAACAATTAACAATGAATGCAAAAATTATAGCTTTGTCGAGGAGAACTTAAATCTCAAGACTATCCTCTGAAATCGTGTATTAATCCATCTGATATATTATTAAGTATGGATGTCGATCCAGCCTCTATGTTTTTCTACATGGAGAACTACAACAAACCGCTCTAAAAGCTCTCAAATATCAAAATAATGCTGTCACGTGAATGACGTGGAATAACTATTGCTATGGAACCAAAAGCTAAGTCCTAGTTAAATGTAGCATTTATTAAAACGAAGTACTGACTATTTCTGCTCTTTGGAATCCCAATATAAAATTATTACTAATAAATTCAACACATGACGATCTTACATATCGATCAAACAACAAATTATTCAGACGATTCAGAAAACAAAACTGAACAACACCTGCAGTCTTCGGAGTTATGATCCAAGCGAAGCACTCTGTACGCTTGAGTCGTACGAGAAGTGTGGGTAGCGGACTCGCAATCGTATTGCACCAGTCTGTCCAGTACAGGTCTATCTCGCTTGAACTTGACTCTAGTGATGGGGATAGCGAAAAGGTGTGGAAGCGCCGAGATAAAACTGCTAAATATGTATATCCCGCCAATTAATAGCTGTACGAGTATCCCGCGTTATTCGCCTGAAATCAGGACACTGTTGGAAGGTGATTACCGGCTGGTCCTAGAGAGATTTCAATGTGCATAATGAGTTATAACATTTAACCCTAGGGAATAACGTGACTTGGCAAACCGCAATTTCCCTATTCTCATCTCCATCAATAAACCACCCGAATTCATAGTCTCTGAATGCCGTACTTTCATTAACCATGGTATAGTAAATGGACAAAGATTCAGAGAATTCACCAAACAACGCTTTAGAAAACTGTCCAATCCCTCTGATGTTCGGGTAGCGGACAGGCATTTAGAAACATCATCACTGCTGCAGCTGAAAAAAGCCCTAACTTCCCATCAGAGGCGACGAGTTTAGCAAATGAACAGTGTAAGAAAACAGACAATGGAAGTCAGTATAATAGTTCGTGAGCACAAGCAGAAAAAGTGGTGAGAGCATCTGAAGTGCTGCCACATTGGAACCGGTAGTAAAAATTGTGAACAACGGTTAACGTTTTATCGAACCCTCCTAAAAAGGATGATCTGTCAAGTTTAACGACGTGGTACTAGTTACAGATCCGAAGAGGTGCTCGGGTTATTTTAACCGACAATTTATTGAGCACGTCGTTTGCGATGTCTTTTAGTCGAGAAGAAACCACCACAATTTCCGATGGGTGATGCTTCAGATGTTATCCGAGGCGCAAAAATGTGCAGGGTGGTCCCGTTACTGAAATCTTGCAGGGATGCCAGCAAATGTTAATCATAGAGGCCGATCTCACTTTTATCACCAGTAGCAAATATAGTTGAGGCGTTACTTCTCTCCAGCCTCCGGGCGTCTTATCCAGTTGCGAATCATTAACGCGGGTTCCTGAAGCAGCATAGTACCAAAACTGGACCTTGCCAAAGAACAGTGGTGGTAGCATTTTCAGCATTTGAATTATTCAAGGTCCTGGGGGTCACATTCGACAGATTTACAAGTCGTCCGCGCAGGCCACAGCTATCTGCGATGAGATGCAGGAACAAGGTCCTCAAGTCCCTAGCCGTCAGGACTTTGAGAGCAGATAAAGAAACCTTGTTAACCTCATACAACGCGATAAGCTATGCGGCGACAGTGTGGGTTGTCAACGTGCAAACATGCCAGAATGTAGCCCTGAGAACTACAACAGCGTGTCTCATGTGAACCATTTACATAATAAGAATAAAATCTAAACTGTGCGTTGGCAAAACAGGATGTTTTTGATGCAATATCTGCTTAGATGTTATAGGGAAATCACCACTTAGGGGATTGGTACCCCTGCCAAGGCGTGTTACGAAAAATCTTCATGATCTAGTCCAAAGATACAAACCTGCCTGAAAAGCCTGTTTGAGGGATATTCATACATATGCAGTCGCCGAGGCTGTAAGAGTCTATCGTATGAATACCGTCCACGGATATCACAACAGCGACCTAGACGAACGAGCGTTGTTTTGGCGCAACTAAGATCCGGTTGGTGTAGCCGCCCCAACTCTTACTGGGCCAGAATTGATAACACAATGCAGAACATCTGTCCAGTATGCAATTCGGAATAGACAGATTATTCTGCCACAGTTCGAAATTTGTACTATGTATTCTAGGGATATAACTTTTTGCACTTTTTTGCAAATATCGAAAATACCACCACATATCCGTGTAGAGCATGGAAAACTATTATGAAAAAAGGTGTAAATTTTTCTCTATCGCGAAAAAAGTTTCCGCACCAAATGCATTGAAGTTCAGTAATGCATTTTTTAATTTTAGCTGTTATGACAACATATTTGCTTTTAATTAAATTTTAAATTTTTTTGTAATCTAATTTAAAATCATTACCAAAGCGTTCTGGACCAATTTCTTCTCAAATCGCGCGATTTCGGAGCATTTTAGAAATTTTTGACACTATTGCAATTTTTGTTTTTTCTTTATAAACTCGTGAATTTTATGTTTATATTTTTTGTACCTATCGGACAAGAGAATATGGTGTCATTTGCAACAAATTCGCGAAAGTTACAGACAGTTTTTAATGACTTTGCCTGTGAGAATTGTATTTTTTCTATGAATATTTATTCAAACAAAGCAAATTTAAAATTATAAGTAGAAAAAATATCAAAAGGATTTTAGTAATTACAGTCGGCGCGGAAACTTTTTTCACCGAATCGAACTTAAAAACGCGTTTTCATTATTAGGACAAAATTCCCCACGTGGTACTGGTGTTGTATTTTTGTAAAAAACATATACGATTCTCACAGGCAAAGTCAACAAAAACAGCCTGTAACTTTCGCGACTTCGTTGCAAATGACCCCATATTCTTTTGTCCGGTAGGTACAAAAAATATAAACATAAAATTCACGAGTTTATAAAGAAAAAGCAAAAATTGCAATAGTGTCAAAAATTCCTAAAATGCTCCGAAATCGCGCGATTTGAGAAGAAATTGGTCCAGAATGCTTTGATAATGATTTTAAATTAGATTACAAAAAAATAAAAATTTTAATTAAAAGCAAATATGTTGTCATAACAGCTAAAATTAAAAAATGCATTACTGAACTTCAATGCATTTGGTGCGGAAACTTTTTTCGCGATAGAGAAAAATTGACGCCGTATTTCATAACAGTTTTCCATGCTCTACACGGCTATGCGGTGGTATTTTTTTGGTTATAGCCCTAATGTATTCACTATTACATATTACAAATCCTCCGTTTCCATATATAGTGCATTTTTTTCAAACATTTTGTCACGTCTTTACTTTTATAGCCAAAAAGATATTTCCCTCTTGCGAACACATCTAAGCCAGGGATAGTTACCATATATTTCTATTGCATACTTTACGGGGTGTCATTGTGTGAGTACTTGCTTTGTCAATTAGTTGAATTGTGTGTGTGTGTACTGTTCTAAACTTATCATTATTATTCAATATTCTGATGAAGACCAGATATGTCAAAAGCCACGAATTGCCAAGAAAGTCTATAGTAAACTTGTAGAGGTGTATGGTGATGGCCACGAATACATCGACATAATACTGGGAATGGATTCATAATTTTTCAATTATCGTTAACTTATTTATCGGGGGCTAGCTTTAAAACTGCAAAGTTTATGGGGCGTTTGAATTGAATTCAAAATGTGTCCAAGTATCATCCACGAAGTCATCCGCCACTAAACAACGTTCTTCTTTGCTTGCCTTAAGCAATTCATAGAGTTCAGAAGATTGAAGCAGGCGGAAAGACGTTTCCAAGTTGTGTATCTTAATCCACTTGGATTTGGCACTTTTTGTGATCTTCCTTGTTTGGTGGGCGTTACCAAGCTTAATACATTTATTACAAGACCAAAACGGCACAAAACAACAACAAAATGTGGACAGGGAAAGATAAAGTCAAATAAATATGAGTCGGAAAGACAAAACTCCAACACTTGGTTTGCAAAAACAACAACAACATCATCTCCAGTCTCCCTTTACAGGTAGGTAATAATTAAACCTCACGTTGTTATCCTAATTTACGTCCAATATACACAACAAACCTGGAAAACAATTTGGCACAAAGACGTTAAGCCGAACCTGCAAAGATATTTAACCATCATAAGTTGTCCAATCTGGACAATGTTTCGTTCTTTGTCTCTCAGAAGGGAATACTGTTTGTCAATCCTACCAAGAGTAATACGAAATTGCCACAAGCACTAATAAGGAGGGCATGTCATTAAAAAGTAAAACAGACAGTCACAAACACTTCTGTCCATGTCGTTGCTAAGTCCTTGCGTTAGCCAATTTAATACAGAATATTTTACAAAATATATTTGATGGGTATATATTGTACAGTGATTTCAAATGAAGGAAAATACCTATAAGTATCATAAATGAGGGTAATCCTGCGATGATGACAAATTATACCTCGAAACTACTCTGGAAAGATTGAATCCAGGAAGCAATGAAAGCAATGGAAATGAATTCTTAGAATCGTTTAAACAACTTTTTGGATTTCACTCAGGTTATCTTGTAAAACTTACTTTTTCCATGAAACAATACAATACCAAAACTATTGTGTATTACAACAATAAATATTGTTACTTTTGACCAACACTTTTGTGGGTTGTCAACGTGCAAACATGCCAGAATGTAGCCCTGAGAACTACAACAGCGTGTCTCATGTGAACCATTTACATAATAAGAATAAAATCTAAACTGTGCGTTGGCAAAACAGGATGTTTTTTTGGATGCAATATCTGCTTAGATGTTATAGGGAAATCACCACTTAGGGGATTGGTACCCCTGCCCAGGCATGTTACGAAAAATCTTCTTCATGATCTAGTCCAAAGATACAAACCTGCCTGAAAAGCCTGTTTGAGGGATATTCATACATATGCAGTCGCCGAGGCTGTAAGAGTCTATCGTATGAATACCGTCCACGGATATCACCCACCATCTGTGGAAGAACAACAGCGACCTAGACGAACGAGCGTTGTTTTGGCGCAACTAAGATCCGGTTGGTGTAGCCGCCCCAACTCTTACTGGGCCAGAATTGATAACACAATGCAGAACATCTGTCCAGTATGCAATTCGGAATAGACAGATTATTCTGCCACAGTTCGAAATTTGTACTATGTATTCACTATTACATATGACAAATCCTCCGTTTCCATATATAGTGCATTTTTTTCAAACATTTTGTCACGTCTTTACTTTTATAGCCAAAAAGATATTTCCCTCTTGCGAACACATCTAAGCCAGGGATAGGTACCATATATTTCTATTGCATACTTTACGGGGTGTCATTGTGTGAGTACTTGCTTTGTCAATTAGTTGAATTGTGTGTGTACATCTGAAAAAAATATTGTTATTACAAGTTTGTCCCAAAACGTAATAATGCCAAAGTGACAATACATATTCATATTTAAAACATATAATATAGTCTTCTAGTATGACAATAACGATTGTTGTGCGGACAATATGACATAGGGAATCTAACAATATGTTTATCATACCCATTTTGGGTCTTGGAATATTGTTGGCCCAAACCTATTTTAATATTGAAAATTTTCATATAAAGTTGAGTTTAAAAGTAAGAAGGTAGCTCCTTAAACTCCGCTCCATCCCAAAAAGTTAAAAAAAAATTGCAACGTCTGGCTTTGGAATTAAATTATGTTTTCTGGTCATATGGATGATTGGGGAAGTTAAAAATTAATAAAATTGGTTTAAAGCTCTTCTTGGTTTAAAGCTCTTCTGGTCTTCTTTAATGACGTAGAGGATAAAAGATAACCAGCAGCGGTCCTGACCGCCTTTAAAATGAAAAACTATAAGCCCAGGACTTATCTTGGTCCCTCCAACCCTACAAGAAATGTCGTACTATGAAAAAAATAAAGGAGAAGAAGAAACAAGTAAGAAAAGCGTTAAGTTCGGTCGGGCCGAACTTTTTATACCCTTCACCACAAATTTCAGCTATTTCGGAGGATTAATGTGGCCACAACCTTCAAAATACCGAAAATCGGAAGGTACCGTTCTATGGGGGCTATATGAGGGCGTGAACCTATACCTAAAAATTTCTGGGGGAAAGTTTTATACCCCCAACGAAGACAAAATACCAACTTTCAGCCATCTCGGTGTGATAATAAGGCCAAAACCTTCAAAATACCGAAAATCGGGAGATATCGTCCTATGGGGGCTATATCAAAACGTGGACCTATATAAACACTTTACGGTGGAAATGTTTCTTAGCCTCTGGAAACACAAAATACAAAGTTACAACCGATTCTGTTGTCAAATGGGACTAATACATTCAAAACATATTACAATGACGCGTACTTTATATGGGGCGTTATATGGGTGCTATACCAAAACGTGGACCTATATAAACCAACTTTGGTAGGAATGTTTTTTGGCCTCTGGAGACACAAAATACCAATTTACAACCAATTCGGTGGTAAAATGGGATAAATATCTTAAAAATTCCTTAAAATGACGACGCGTCACGCGTCATTTTGTATGGGGGCTACACGAAAGCGTGGACCTACATAGCCCGCTTTCAATACCAAAAGTCCTACGTACATATAATAGATTTTCCCAAAATTTCATACACCTACGTCAATCCGTTCGGACGCTAGAGTGATTACCACAGACGGACAGACGGACGGACATGGCTATATCGATATAGAATTGCACGCTGATCAAGAATATATATAGTTTGTGGGGTCTACAATGATTGTTTTGAGTAGTTACAAACCTAGTGACAAACTTAATATACCCCCATCCTATGGTGGAGGGTATAAAAACAAACACTCTAAAGTTGAAGACCCCGCAAACGTTTTAAGGGCATGGCCCCGCGAATCTACACCTGGAATGTTCGGACGTTTTATAGAGAAGGGGCAGTTTACCCACAGACAGATGCCATACAGGAAATACGATGGATTGGGAAAGGCATCACAACAGCATCTAAAGGTGACGCACTATAATAGCGAAGACGACAACGATACGACAGATCCAATCCCAGAAAATGGTATTGAGTGTATACTGCCCGGCCAAGATGAGATAAAAACAGCAATAAACCGGCTAAAGAATAATAAGGCAACAGGAGACGATGGCTTACCAGCCGAACTGATCAAATCCGGAGGCAATCCGCTTATAAGGTGTATGTATCAGCTAGTTAGTGCCACATGAAAGGAGATAAGACTGTGTGTTCTAATTATAGGGACATGAGTGGGATTCCTATTGCTTATAAGATAAGGTCAGGGATATTGTGCGAACGTCTAAAGCCTGTGGTCAACGAAATAATTTGACCATACCAGTGCGGCTTTAGACCTGGCAAATCTACCATTGACCAGATATTTACCCTGCGGCAAATCCTGGGAATGACCCAAGATATGAAGATCGTTACTTTTTGCCGATTATAGAGCAGTCTTCGACAGGCCCCTACATTCAAAGGTATTCATGTCTGAATTTGGTTGGTATCTACGCAAAGCTCATCCAGCTTTGTAAGACGGTATTAACTGATACACGGTCCGTAGTTAAAATAGGAAAACCTCGACCAGTCATGTGTCAAGAGAATGCCTCAGACAAGTAGAAAGCCTTTCGTGCGATCTCTTCAACAACCAGCTGAAAAAGGTTATACGAGATACAAACGTTAAAAGAAATAGCACAATATACATCACTAACCAAATGTTACTTGCTTATGCTGACGATATTAAATCATGGGTCGATCAGTAAAAGAAGTAACTGATACCTTTAGGAAGGCTGAAGGAGAATCTGCTATGCCATATCACAAAAATGAGCGATGATGAACCTGCTAAAAAGGCGGTACACGCAGAACTTGACGGTCAAGGCTCCAACGACGAAATAAAAAAACAGGATATTCCAAATTGGAGAAATAAAGCAACAAATAGAGAGGAATGAAAATCTTTCTTTAGTTCGGCTTATAGAACAACAATTCTGTAGAGAACCAACTAAGTAAGTAAGAGTATACACGGTGTGCCTTAACCAAATTTAAATGGAAGGTGCTTACACCTGGGAAGTTTTTGCAGATTCTGAAACTACAATGCTCATAGATGAGAAATATCAAGAAACAAAAAAATCGCCGGAGGGATTTTCAAATTAATCGCGATTTAAGTTCGCATTTTTAGGGGTTCTTTAGGTTTTCACGATTTTGCTTAGAAACCGCGAGTCCTATGTAAATGGGCCTAAAGAAAATGTTTTAGCTGTGTATTCTCCACAAGATTGACCTGTATGATATTTTCGAAGGTTTTACCGTTTTTGAGATATAGAAGTTCAATTTGAGACAATGCACTGACTGTATCGCCTCCTTATAAAAAAATATCATGCTCAGTGCGCCTTAACTAACTTTTGATGAAAACCGCTTACACATGGGAAGATTTCGCGGATTCTGAAACAGCAATGTTCATAGAGAAGAAAAATAAATAAACAGAAAAAAATCGCCGGAGGGATTTTTAAATAAATCGCGATCAAAATCCACAATTTTAGGGTTTTTTAGGTTTTCACGATTTTGCTTGAAAACCGCAAGTGTATCGAAATGAGTCTAAAGAAAATGTTGTAGCTGTGAAAATTCTCTACAAGACTTACCTTTGGGTATTTTCGTAGATTTTACTATTTTTGAGATATAGAGGTTCAGTTCAAATTTTTAGGTTTTTATCTTAAGTCTTCAAGATATAAAGGTTTAATTTGGGAAATTGCAGTAATGACATTGTTTTATAAGGAGGCGATACAGTGAGTGCATTGTCTCAATCAAGGCTTCGGAGTCGAGCCATTTTTTCTTCGACTCCGACTCCAGGCCATTTTTTTACGACTCCGACTCCGGAGTCGACTCCGAGGGTAATTTCCTATACCACTAAAAATTATTAAAATATGCTAAATTTTTCAACTTTTTCTATACTAGGACCCTATATGCTTATCTGTTGTTTTCTCTAAGACAATTTGTAATGCATGGCGATGTAAATTTGATGTTCCGTATTGAATCTGCTGTATCTTATATCAAAAAGAAACAACAGAAAGAATTAAGAAAGTTTCAGTAGATTTTGCCGAAATATATGTACGAGCAGGCTTTAAAAGCCAGCATCTAAAAACATTAGCATTAGCTGTACACTTCAACTGCTACACAATATTGACACACACGGCTAAATAAGCAACCGAACGCATATTTATTTTTGTACATTTTTGCTTATTTCGTTTTTTACGCCTAATCTTTTTTTCGTTAGGCATAATCGACGACCACACTACATATTTAGCAGTCGGTTGATCATTCATCGCAGCGAATTAGTCTTAGAGGTGCTTTTTGTGATTAGAGTTGCCAACGCAGTAATAAAAAAGATGTCATGTAATGTCAAAATGCTCCCATCATAAGGTGAAACCTTAAGAATACTAATTATTATTGTTTAAAAATAAAAAAAAATATATTTTAAACGGCTTCACCAAAAATTCACATGTCCTTTGAACGAAAAAGTGAAATTAATTATATCGTGATTTTTAATGCATTACACTGGTAACCCTGATCTCAAAAACAATTGTTTGCTGAAAACATGGCTAAGCCGTTGAAACTTTGTTGCTTATTCTCTTTTCTGATATGTGTTGATCATGTGTGCTGCAAAATATGAGTATGCGTGAATGATGCTTTTTTATTACAGCGACGAAATCAAATAGCATCAGCATCGCTAGCAATATTTTTGTGAAATTTGTTGCTACATGTTGCCTTTGTTCATTGTTGCTAAACATATTTCGAAGAAATTTTAGCAGACAAAGCTGCAAATATTCGGTGCTTTTGCTAATATGGCGTTAGCATTTTAAACCCTGTGTACGAGTATACCCTCATATTATCAATTTAAAACAAAAACAAGTAGAACTGACGAGTTTGATCAAATTTTTTTTGGACGGACGGGTCACATAGCTTTTCCGTTTTATTTTGCCGAAATATGAAGATAGGTATGCCAAAAGGGGGGTCTACATTACTTTGTTACTTACAGATTTTACGAAAGCGAAAATTTTTTGCTGACTCATTTTAAAGTACATGTAGAATATGTCGATCGGATAAAAATTAGCTGAGATATGAGCGTTAGAAAGAGAAAATTCATTGTGATTTGTATGTAACATCGAAGTTTGAAACACGGTTTTCTGAAAATGGCAATTTGGGATTATTATACGTATAAAAAGATTGTACTTAGGCAAGAGACTTTTTTAAAAAAATTTTGACGGATTTATGGCGAAAAAACAGTCATTTTTTTAGTTAAAATCGAAATTATGACTATGATAGTCCACATTTTTTATATGTATATTTTTTTAATTCCGTTTCGCTTAAGTACGAGATTATTAAGTTCTTAATGATCCCACAAAAACATATGGCTCATTTACTCAAAGAGTGACACATTTCAAAAAACACAGTTTCGAGAAAAACGCGTTTTAAGTTCGCGATTGGAATTTGACTTCCCAACTTAAAAAGATTATTACACAAAAACTAAAACAACTACTTGGACCATATTTTGCCAACAGCTAGCCAGATATCAGTACTAAATTTCTGTGCAAGATCAAGCATGATTTGAATTGTTTTAGTGCTTCATAAACTCAAAAGACTGTTGTGTTGAATTATGCGAAGCTCGTAGTAAATGAGCTGTAACTCGTTGAGTTTTAGAAATATCAGCATGAAAATCTGACACAAGATAAAGTAGAAGTTGTCGAAAAAATAGAAATTGCTAACTCACCGCAAACTGCTTTAGTAAAAACAGTGTTTCGTAGGCGGCCATTTGTCAGAAAACTGTGCAATATTTTTCAACAAGAAAAAAATTCTAAAACTGGTATTCCAGAGTGTATATAAGTTTTGTCATAAATGTGATGGTATATTAAGAAATCGATTCATATTGAAAGATGCAATTATAATTCTATTGTCATGGAACATTACTAAATATAATAAAACCTTTGCTTACAAGTTTACTCATAGATTTCCTATAAAATGAATAAACGATTTATCAAAATTTTATTAAAGTTCATCTCTCTATTATAAAAAAATAAAAACTCTTTTGATAAATGTAGAAAAAACATTTTGCCCGGAGTCGGAGTCGAGCTTTTTTTCACGACTCCAGACTCCGACTCCAGCTAAATTTGCTAGACTCTGACTCCAGACTCCGACTCCAGTCTCCATTTGAACTTCTATATCTCAAAAATGATAAAACCTACAAAAATATCATAGAGGTCAATCTTGTGGAGAATTTTCACAGCTACAAAATTTTTTTAGGCCCATTTACATAGGACTCGCGTTTTCCAAGCAAAATCGTGAAAAACTAAAGATCCCTTAAAAATGTGAACTTAAATTGCGATTTATTTGAAAATCCCTCCAGCGATTTTTTTGTTTCTTGATATTTCTCATCTATGAGCATTGTAGTTTCAGAATCTGCAAAAACTTCCCAGGTGTAAGCACCTTCCATTTAATATTAGTTAAGGCAAACCGTGTATATTGTTAATTCGCTGCTATTACCAGAAGAATTTGATAGTTGAAATTTTGCCAGTTAGGGCGATGATCATTTTAATGTTAATTTTTATTAATCGTTGGAGTTGAGCTTGATGACGGAAGATTTTTTTGCAAGTGAAAAAGGAAAGCCGACGATTCGAACCCACACAACCACAAAATTATGTCACTACCCAGCAAACCAATCGTACCGACATCTTAACGAAATCGGAACGATAGGTCCGATGTCTGATCCGAAATAGTAACGATATCTTAACGAAAGTTGTATGAAGTGGTTGACATAATTTCGGAACGAAATGTCGGAGCGACATCGTATCAATTTCGATCCGATTTCTTAACGAAATCTGAAGAAAATCCTTGGAAAATTCGGAAAGGAAATTTCTTTCCGACATTCGTTCCGAAAACGGAACGAAATCGGTACAAAATCTGAACTATTTCCGCTGCGAAAAATCGTTTAGAAATCGGAACGAAATCTGAACGACGTTGCTTCCGAAATTGTTCAGACATGTCGGACATCCGACATTTGGTTTGCTGGGTAGTTCCGCTGTTAGTTATGCAGCTCATCAGACATATTTTAATTAGTGGATTTTGGTTGAAATAAAACTTTTGGGAGTTACGGTTTAAAACTCTTTGGTTTCTTGTAAAAAAATTATTTAGCAAACTTTAAACCACTGTGTACGCCCATGTTGTCTTTAGGTACTTTATGTTCGGTAATAAATGTATCCAATTTCGTTAATATTCGCCGCATTGTGTGAATAAGAAGAGATTTGGAAAATTGATTTCTCACCTTGGTTCACGTTTACATTTCGTTCCTACTCAATAAAGATTTCGTGGAACGTTGGGCTCAATCAGTAATGATTCTTCTTGTCCTTCTTTTTTTTTTTTTTGCAAGACATTGTTGTGGATGTTGCTACAATTTTATTAATACATACTTAGCCGTTTATATCTCTGTTGTGGCACAAAGGACTGGCATTAAAACGTGATTGTGTGCTTTCGTTTATCGTAGTTGCCTCCTTTCGTATTCCCCTTTTTTGCCTTAATAACTTAGCCAACATAGAGATTTCTGATCCTTTGCAAGGAAATACCTGGAGCAAATTCAGTGTTCAATGTTTTAATTGTGAGGTATTTTTTAACTGATGAATTTCAAGCATGTTCTTAGTAATTTATCCCCGTTCTCTGCTAGATGGGCAATTAAGTGGCAATGAAGCTAATGATTCTTTGATTTAGAAAAATTGTCGTATGGTTCTATACGGTAAGTGTGCATTTCCATTAAAGATGTGTATTAAGCAACAATCAAGGTTATTAAAAACATCCAATTCGTGTTTTGTTTGCTATGTGCAACCACTTTACCTAACAATTTTCCATTTTTAATACCAAAGGTCCTAGGGGATATAACAAATATGTTGCCAAATTTTAAAGATCTGTCTGTCTACATTGACATTTTTTCTCAAAAATGATTTCCTGTAGTGAGAATGAATAAACTTTGTCCGATTAATGCCTAAAATAACATTCATTCCCTTTTTTTATAAAAAAGGTTCCGCACAAATCACTTAAAAAAAATTTTTGAAAAAATTCTATGAAATGAAAACAAAAAATTTTCTCAAAAAATTATTACCTGTTGCACGAATGAATGGTCTTTTGCCTATTAATTACTAAAATAACTTGTATTCCATTTAAATTTTAAACACAAACCATTTTTAATTTTTATGATATATGAAATAATGTTATATACAATATTAAATGATATATGGTAATATTCAAAAAAGTTTTACAATCGTTGAAGTTGAGGTTCACCATTTAATAAGTCGCAAACTGTTAATATATTTTAAAAATATGAATATATTTATACTAATTGAAGTGTTTTAGTTACGATCTCATAATATGGACCTTAACAAATAATTTTCGTGGAAGCTGCGTTGGTGGTAATATAAAAAAATGGGAAAAATGTGTTGAAGTAAACAAGTTTTTTTGTGTACTTTCTTGATTTCTGGCCACACCACGCAAAAGTCAAACCTGTGCTCAAAAAAAGAACTAAAGAATACCCTTTGGGCAACATGGTTTTAGTGTATGACTTTTCGATATATACGCTGCATCCCCCTAAAATCGATGCTGACATTTTGAAGTTTTGATTTCAGTGTTTTTCGAATTTTTCTTATAATTAGAGGGTGCAACTAGATAATAACTAAAAACTAGTTATAGGATTGTAGAACTCGCGATTCCACGTCGTTCGATGTATATCTCATGAGTGTGCTCCGTACAGCTTCCTAGTAATAGGAGTCCAAAGGCGAAAATTTGGTGCGTAAATTTTCTGAAAAAAACCTATTTTTTGGCTTTAAAATTTACAACTGTCGTACAGGTACCCCTGAAACCCGCGTGATTTTAGTTTTTTTTTTACGTGCCGGATCTAATAAGCCCTTCCTCGTTCAAATCCATCCACTAAAACGCCGGATATAGATACCTTGAAAGTAGGAAAATCTGCAGAAATATATTTTGACAATTCCGCGAATTGAACCGCGAGTTGCTTTGATAATTTTTGCATAAATGTAATCCTTTATACGCGATTATAATATTTGCCAAAAAGGTGTGTCACAAATTACAAAGATTCGGGAGTAATATCCCCATTTATCCCAAAATAGAATGTGGTGGCACATCCGCAGTTCTTGACGAATCTGTCTAAAATAGTTTATATTGACGTATTTTTAATAGGCGGCCATTGAAATCGGATGTACCTTATAATCCTATGCACATCGCGTAATTTTTGCCCACTTGATGGTTTTTTGAATAGTAAGATGCAACTGATGGCACACTTTGGCCGCTGAATGAAACATGGGAAAATCCATGCATATTGATAGACATGGACTCCCTGTATCCGAAAAGGGCATGCACCTCAACTGATTTAAACGGATTCGCGAATTATACGGTTTTTAACTTCTATGTTTTTTCTGTGATTGTAATTTCAATATTACTCTCTACTTCTTATTTCTATTGCTTATCACAGAAAGCAAATATACTTTCACGGTGACAAACTATTTTCCTCGAAGAAGTTTTAGCAAAATACTTCAGGTTTTGTATGGAAATTTAGCGAAATTGTAGAATAACTCCTAAAAATGTTTCTCCAATTTTTCGTATTAAACCAAAAAATATATTTTTGAAATAATATTCCCACAATAAGTTTTTGTCTTTTGTTGTTGCTGTAAAATGCATGTTATGAACCCTATCTTTGAATATTTGCATTTTGTTCGAACATGCTAAAATTAATAAAATATATGTATAGTAATTAATATACCACAAGATGTGTAAGTCAAGTTCCTATGATGGTAGCCGACTGTTTTGTGTACGTCATAAGACCTACTGAATTACTTCATATTTTCATATGATGAGGCAGAAAATGTGATTATTTTTGCTCCCATCTCGGTTTGCAACTTTGACATGATAACACCAAATTTCTCAGAGGTTGTTAAACTCCTCAGTAAGTGGAAGACACATTTATAAATATTTCGACTATATAAAACTTCATCGTAGGAGTGTCGTACTATGCGCGCAAAGTTGTTTGAATACAGCTGACAAGCTTAAGTCAGCAGACTTGATGATTTACAAAAATGGATATGCGCCCTTTGGAAAAAGAAATTTGAATTTATGAGTTAGTATAGGGTGATGTTGCAGTATAGAAGTGTTTCTCAAGTCGGGTACTATCGATGAAATGCTTAAAGACAAGACAATTCGAAAGAATTTTTCTCATATACATAAAAATTAAAGTTCTTTTGGAATGTTCACATTCCTAACACTTCTTACAATTGTAAAATCGATAGAGGCAAGGAAATTTACATACCGCACTCACTAACATTGAGTCAAAAGCAATAAATCAAAAACATTCCCTAATAGTAGTAACAAAAATGAGAAATGTCGTGGACAGATTTACCAGTAACACCAAGAAGGGGATGGGGAAATAATCGTTTTCCAGGATAACCCGGCAAAAAAAGTGAAATATTGATACAATTATTAAAAATTTCCACTAATTTTTATCCAGATATTTCTTGGGGATTTTTTCTGGGTAAAAAGGAATATATTTGTGGATTTTTGGGGATGAACGACTCTGAATTTGAGGATGAGGCACAAAAAACCAGTAAGGAAAGGATCATAGTCGGGCGGGGCCGACTATATGATACCCTACACCACTGTGAATATGTAAAATATAGGAGATATGTATCAATTTGAACTGATTTATATACATATATATACACATGCCAAATTTCATCAAAATTAGACAGAGCGGGCGAAAATATACATAGGAGCTATATCCAAATCTGAACCGATTTCGATATAAGTTGTTACACTTATTTCTAGACTAAATTCAGTCACACATTCCAAATTTCATCAAAATTGCACGTAAATAGCGTGTTTTCAGCAAATACGTCAAATCGGCCAAAAAAATATATTTGGGAGCTATATCCAAATATGAACCGATTTCGATGTAGTTTGGGACATTTATTTTGAGACCGAATTCAGTTACACATTCAAAATTTCATCAAAATCGGACGTATATAGCGTGTTTGGTGCAGCAAATACGCCAAATCGGCGGAAAAATATATGGGAGCTATATCCAAATCTGAACCGATTTCGATATAATTTGGTACATTTATTTATAGACCTAATAAATTTAAATGTCAAATTATAGCTACAGCGGTCTGAAAATGTAGCTACAAACGTCAAAACACCGCAAATCGGGGGTACCGTTATATGGGGGCTATACCAAAACGTGGACCTATGTCCACAAGTTTGGTTATATAAGTTTATTGACACTTAAGAACCCTAAGTGTCAAAATATAGCTAAATCGGTCTGAAAATGTAGCTAAAACTGTCAAAATACCGTAAATCGGGGGTACCGTTATATGGGGGCTATACCGAAACGTGGACCTATGTCCACAACTTTTGTTATATAAGTTTATTGACATTTAAGAACCCTAAATGTCAAATTATAGCTACATCGGTCTGACAATGTAGCTAAAAACGTCAAAATACCGCAAATCGGAGGGTACCGTTATATGGGGGCTATACCAAAACGTGGACCTATGTCCACAACTTTTGTTATATAAGTTTATTGACACTTAAGAACCCTAAATGTCAAATTATAGCTATATCGGTCTGAAAATGTAGCTAAAAACATCAAAACACCGTAAATCGGGGGGCACCGTTATATGGGGGCTATACCAAAACGGGGACCTATGTCCACAACTTTTGTTATATAAGTTTATTGAAACTTAAGAACCCTAAATGTTAAATTATAGCTACATCGGTCTGAAAATGTAGCTAAAAACGTCAAAATACCGTTAATTGGGGGGTACCGTTATATGGGGGCTATACCAAAACGTGGACCTATGTCCACAACTTTTGTTATATAAGTTTATTGATACTTAAGAACCCTAAATGTCAAGTTATAGCTAAATCGGTCTGAAAATGTAGCTAAAAACGTCAAAATACCGCAAATCGGGGGGTACCGTTATATTGGGGCTATACCAAAACGTGGACCTATGTCCACAAGTTTTGTTATATATGTTTATTGACACTTAAGAACCCTAAATGTCAAATTATAGCCAAATCGGTCTGAAAATGTAGCTGAAAACGTCAAAATACCGTAAATCGGGGGGTACCGTTATATGGGGGCTATACCAAAACGTGGACCGATATATCCCATCTTCGAACTTGATCTTCCGACGGCTAAAAAAATGATATTCCCCAATTTTCAGCGAAATCGGTCAACAAATGCGACCTGTATGTTGCGAACGGACGGACGGACGGACGGACGGACATGCATAAATCGACTCAGAAAGTGATTCTATGTATATCCCTAGAAGGAACTATGGGTCTATCTCGCTTCCTTTTGTATGTTACATACAAATGCACTAACACATAATACCCCTTACCACATAGTGGTGTAGGGTATAAATACTGGTAATACTGCATATACAGAGCAAAAAAAACGAAAAATTAAAACTTAGTTGTGATGAAACCGATGTGTACTGCCCATGTGTCTACACATTTCCGAAGTAACATTTGTTTAATATCAAATAATTGAAACGTGCTATATGAAAAACAATTTTAATATCCATTTTTGTCCCAACAAATAATCTTCCGTGTGTTGTTGCAGAAATAAGCATGCCACATCAAACTAAATTAATGTGGAACACAAGGTTAACTTTGAATAATTTCATAATTTATTTCGAATTTTTTTTAAACTCCCTTGGATTTTTGTTTTCTAGTAAGCTGTTGGCCATATGTTGTTGCAATTATTTTTTTCATCATCATCACCATTTCGATATTCGACTTGTGATGGCTAAATAACAACGACGGTTGACGACTATGTGGTTAACAAAAAAAATGATCTTCCAATTTAATATTTTGCAATCAATAAGTTGATCTTGTATTCGTTTAACCTTCTGTTCCTATAACAAGTGCATTAATTTATTTGACATTATTTAAAGTTTCTTGCCGCTGGATATTACATTTTTGAAACTTGAACATTTGGCCAAATTGAAACTGCAATATATTCACGCAGAATAAACAACATTTCTGCATAGAAATTGAATTGTGTATCGATGATATTGATGGATGGAATTTTTTATAGAATTCATGGCTTGAATGAGCACGGAGGTTAAAATGAAGAAAACAAAAACAGTTTTGAGCAAAACTATGAATTGCCACTCCTCGCAGAATATTAGAAACATCTCAAAAATAAAGAAACCCATCTTCACATAGCCTACAGTACTCAATGTCACTATCAGTCATCCCATTTTGAAGTTAGAACTCTGACTCAACAGTGATCCGTAATAAGTCTCACAGTGATTTTCATCCCTAACTTGTTGTGATAGGTTGGTGATCGTTCTACGACGAGAGACCACAGGCCAGATTACCTTGGGTGTCCTGCATCTAGGTTCCAAGAGTCATCTCACGAAGTTTGCCGACGCAGTATGACATTGGTTGCCGGACAGATTCATCAATGGGTAGTTCGATAGACTTAGAGCCACATCGAGCTATTTTATCTGCTATATATATGACAATGATCTGGATCCCAGCAAAGTTTAACGATATTGTGTATCTCATGCAGAGCTTACCTGCAATCAACTATTGCTCGAGAACTTATGGTCTAAGACTTGATAGTTTTGAGGGCCGCTTAACTATCGACATACATAGATATATAGTCACCGGTCCTGTAAGGTTGCCTTCAAGTTCACTCACCAATTCTGCTGCACCTATCATTAGGTTTAAATAAGTGTTAGATTAATGGGTTCTCGCACTAAACACCGGCGCCAGTGTCTTTCTCTGTCTTGGACCCATCTGTATATATTGTCAACCCATTTTCGCATGTCGGAAGTGTCAAGTCCGCCACGATCCTGACACTCGGAGCCTAAATGCTGTCTTCGCAGTCTGATACTGTATCTGGACAGGCGGCACACTTGATAATTTGGACAGTAACGCTTTATTCCTAAGTGCTTGCCACAAGACAAATCCACCGCAGCTTAATGCATACAGACGGTTACATACAGACAGTGTATGACTTGCGCTCTCAGTCCCCTACTTTTGCAGGTAGCTTTAGGATAAAGACAGGGACATGGACCATAATAAATCCTAAACAGCATAAATTGGCGAAAAAATAGGACAAAGTCCGTAAGAGAAAAGAAAGGTTACTGACCAAATCTGTTGATAAATTTAAAATCCTCCTCTGTTTGACAATGGGCCGAAGAAATTAGTAAGAAAATCTTTTTGTGTGGAAGCTTTTTTATCAAATCACTTTACAATTAAGATTTTATGTAATCTTATGTAGAAACGCATCACGCTTTGATAAAGGGATATGAGGCTGTAAAAAAGTCATAACCCTAATGAGTACATAAAAAATTATCAAAATCAATTTCCTATCATAAGCATGCGTTTTCAGCGAAATTCTGTAATAAACAACATTTCAGCTCAAAACCTTGGGTCTCTTTTCATAGTTTTGTTTTTTTTCAGACGTTCTCGTTTGTATTTTTTGTTATAACCCAGCCAGTATTTGGATGATTGTTTTTTTTCAAAAATCAGATTGCGCTGTCTTTTTATTTATAGTCCTTTTGGTGATCAAAAACTAATTAAGTCGGTTGTATGATCAGAAAGCCAATCGAAAGTGACTCTTTTTAATGATTAAAAAGAGTATAAAAGTCACGTGTAATATTAAGGGTATTGACAAACACAACACATGTTCAGGTTTTGCCAAGTGAAATAAAGAAAGTGAATGAATACACGGTATACTAACCACCGCAACCTATAAGGGATAATTAAAAATCATAACAAAGCAGAAAACAAAAGAAATGAAAAAAAGAAAAACAAAGAAGAATAAAAAAGAAATTCCTTAAATTTTTTCCTGATACTTTCATCTAAAGATATACTAACCACCGCAACATATCGACAATTCCAAATAATAGTATGCTAAGTCTAAAAAGTGAGTTTTGCAGGAGAAGCTCTCAAAGTTTGGAAATGTTTTTGAACTTCAGTACTATGCTAAGTCAATATTTGTTTATAACTTCTGTTCGGATTGACCGATCATTACCAAAATTAGACAGAATTTAAGTTAAAGGACGTTCGACACCTCCAAATAATAGTTTGCTAATTCTGAAAAGCGAGTTTTGCAGGACAAGCTCTAAAAGTTTGGAAATTTCTTTGACCTTCAGTACTATGCTAAGTAAATATTTGTTTATAACTTCTGTTCGGATTGTCCGATCATTACCAAAATTTGACAGAATTTAAGTTAAAGGACGTTAAATATAAAAATGTAAAGAACTTGAAAACATGCTAAGTCGACTTAGCATACTAATGTTTGGAGGCGTCGATATAAGGGATAATTAAAAATTTATTTATTTAAACTCAGGTGTGTTGGCAAGTAAAATATCGATTTTTCGCCAGATATGCTGATATTCATCCGAACTATGAATTTTATATTATACAATGCCCGCAAAAATACGACATTGCACAGTGGCCAAATTTCCGAAAAACCTGGCCGAAAATCGAAAAAAATGATCAATTTACGCTAAATAGTGTCAAATATTGTTTATAGGATCCCACTGCGTGTAGCTATGAAAAAATATATACGTTTCTTGTTTAATAACTGGGTATAAAAGCAGGGAAAAAAGGAAAATGTTCTTAACCAATTTCCATCGAAACATCCTGCACATATTTGCACTTTTCGTTTTTATGTGATATTTTGTCTTGAAGATATGTACAAATTTTCTTTGATCCAGAATATCAGAACATAGTATAGGGTCACTTTCTGGCGTTTGGGTACAATTAAGAGTTTTGATGTGTTCTAAGACCTATAGTAAAATTTTATGGCGAACAAATTTCTAGAATATTTTGATCTGATTCCATCACATTTTATGGGAGATTTTAAAGATTTGTGGAAAAAGGGACCAAAAAGACACTTTTATGACTCGGACGAGGGTTAATTTTTTTTAAGAAAAATATTCCTCGCATTCTTGTCAGTAAAGCTGCCAAAGACATTATACAGTTAAAGTGCAAGGATTCCAAGTGATCTTAACTCAGTCATTTCCAAAACTATAGAAATGGTAGAAGCTTGCAACACTATTTTAGTTTCTTGGTATTTTGGCAAAATTGATACCGATATTTCCTTGGTATGTAATACAAATAGAGATTTCATTTCTTTGGTGCTTATAGTGAAATTTAGCGGAAAACATTTCTTTGACGTCATTCTTCGAAAATGATGCTTTGTATGACAATTTTGCCAAAACCCATATAAGTACGCCCTTAACCCTAAAATATGTTTTTAATTTTGCATATTTCTGGAGTTTAGGAAAGATATAGAGTTTTGGTGTATTCTAGGACCTATAGTAAAAATTGATGGTGAACAAATTTGTATACTATTTTGATCTGATACGATCACATTTTACAGGAGAAGGGACGAAAAAGACCCTTTTAATGATCGTCGGAGGGTTAAAAAATATGAAAAATGAAACCAACGACCCGAAAAACATAAGAACCGAAGGTCCATTCATTTTTACACTTTTTTTCAGATGTAATTCGAATTATTTTAATTGTAATTCGAGAATTCTATTTGTAATTCGTAACATTTCATTTGTAATTCGAGAATTCCATTTTTAATTCGAATTATTCCATTTGTAATTCGAATTATTCCATTTGTAATTCGAAATATTCCAATTGTAATTCGAATTATTCCATTTGAAATTTGAATAATTTCACACGTAATTCGAATTATTCCATTTGTAAAACGAATTATTCCATTTGTAATTCGAATTATTCCTTTTGAAATTCGAATTATTCCATTTGTAATTCGAATTATTCCATTTGTAATTCGAATGATTTCCTTTGTAATTTCAAATAAAATATTTCGAATTACAAATGGAATAATTCGAATTACAATTGAAATAATTCGAATCACAAATGGAATAATTCGAATTACAAATGGAAAAATTCGAATTTCAAATGGAATAATTCGAATTACAATTGGAATATTTCGAATTACAAATGGAATAATTCGAATTACAAATGGAATAATTCGAATTAAAAATGGAATTCTCGAATTACAAATGGAATGATTCGAATTTCAAATAGAATAATTCGAATTAGAAATAAAATAATTCGAATTACAAATAGAATAATTCGAATTACAAATGGAATAATTCGAATTACAAATGGAAAGTTACGAATTACAAATAGAATTCTCGAATTACAAATAGAATTCTCGAACTACAAATGAAATGTTACGAATTCCAACTAAAATGTTTCGAATTACATCTGAAAAAGGTGTAGAGTTTTGGCCAGGTTTTTTGTAAAATTGGCCACAGTGCATTGCCTGAAAAACCCGCACAAAAAAATAATTGGAGTGCTTCTATGAAACTCGTCGAAGGGAGTAGTATTGTTTGACTTGAATGGTAGCAATAGGTGTTAAAATTTTTGTTTTTATAAAAGCATCGACATTGTTAACAATGAAAACAATTTTCAACGAAGAGTACAAACATTTTTGTTCTATGCCCTGATTTTACCTCTATCAGGACAACGCCATTAAAGACAAGTATAATATAGGGCAAGTCTGGCTGATACAGGACTTTCCATAGGTCCGCCGGTACCAGAGGAGTCACCCTTTTGCATAGGCTCCATTGTGTAAGGTTTGAAAATTCTTCCACTGCGTAGCGTAAATATTTGCATACCACGCTGGCGTCGCATAGCTTACCACAAACCGCAATATTTTTTTAAAAGATGGGTTTAATTCAGC
The DNA here is from genome assembly GCF_047663935.1 of Musca autumnalis. Taxonomy (NCBI): domain Eukaryota; kingdom Metazoa; phylum Arthropoda; class Insecta; order Diptera; family Muscidae; genus Musca; species Musca autumnalis. Next base: position 55,842,306 of record NW_027411866.1, read on the forward strand.
TTCATTTGTTGTTGCTGTTTGAACCAGTTTAAAATTATTTTGGCCGTTGCAGGTTCTGTTTTTATTTCGGTGAAGATTCAAAAAATCGTTGTTCCACAGCATCTATAAGAGAGGAATTGTTGAGATTAGGATGTTTAAGAGTGTTTCTTCATAAGGGCGCCATACCAGTTTAAATATCCAATATTTCCTATTTTACAAATACAAAAACTAATAAACAACTTTATTTTGTTTTTATTGTGAAATGTCATGCCGTTTTATTGTTGTTCTGTATTTGACACACTCCCGAACAGACATACAGGGTTGTATTTACCTAAATTTGACAGATACGACTACCTTTTATTATTCTACCATGCCGCTAGGTCTGTTTTCCTTTGTTTAGTAGTCTAATCATAAAAATTTCATATATGTATGTGCATATCATTCCATTATATGGAATCTACGGATGCGAATCGGATGTTGTTAGCGCGGGGCTAAATGACTTTAATGAATTTCTGAATTAAAACAAAGAACAGACGGTATCTGTCATGACTATGTGGACAGTCAAAGTACTAATTCCTCAGTGAAGTAGATACATTTTATTTTGCTGGGTACATAGGCAGGCTACCATATGATTTTTATGAAAAATAGTCAAAATTACGATAAATAAAATAAAAATCGCCAAGTCTATTTTATAATATCTTCAAAAAATCGTCAACAATTAAAGTACACAGATTTATAGTACGTTTATATATAACCTGATTTAACAAACCTACTGTGTTTCAAATGTCAATTCCTTTGTGTATTAGGGTTATGACTTTTTTACAACCTCATATCCCTGTATCATAGCGTGATGAGTTTTGCCATAAGATTACATAAAATCTTAATTATAAGGTGATTCGGTGAAAAAACCTCACGCACAAAAATGATTTTAAAATTTGAATTTATCAAAATTATGGACAATTTTTTGAAGTCACTGAAAACAGATATATAATTGAAAATAAACTTTAGAGCCACATGAGATAATTAAAATGACATAAAATTTATTTCTCACTATTTTTCTTCAATTCTGAGAATCGTAAAAATGTCGTAAACGCTTTTATTCAAAAATATAATTTTTTAACAAAAAACAAAAAATTTAAAATTTTTTTCAAAGTGACTTTTTTCGCCACTTTTTTAATATTTGAATGAAATAAACGTTATTAGTAGGCTTATATTTATTCATTCGTGCAACAAAAAATAATTTTTTGAAAAAAAAAATTTTTTCATTTCACATATTTTTTCAAAAAATTATTTTTTTAAAATCTATTTGTGGGTGAACTTTTTTTATATTTCAATGGAATAAACGATAGCATAGTGGTTATTAGGCAAAAGTTCATTCATCCCTGCTACAGGAAATCATTTTTAAGGGAAAATGCCAAAAAGTCATAACCCTATTGTGTATACGTCAAATAAATCCTCATTAAGAAGGTTAACCCTGCAAAAGGCTATAATATAAGCATGGCCTTAGCTATATTTAAATATATTTCTTATAAAAAGAAAGATAAAATGGATATTCAAGTAATTAAATTTGTTTTTACTTCAAATCCATGGAAGAACAAACCAGGTAAGGTAAATACTACAACAAATACAACTCAACAAGAACCACATAGACATTTGTTTTTGTTTGTAATGTTTCTGTCATCGGTAAATGTAAACAAAACAAGGAAATGTCTATAAATTATTGGAAATTAAAAAACTAACACTTTTTCACATTTGAATATTTTGAAAAACATGAATGAAAACTCGTTAGATTTTCAATTTGAATGTTTCCATATCATTCCACTAAACGCATAATTTCTCGCAGAAAGTAGAATTCTTGCAAAAATGTTTGGGGTCGCTGGTAATTCATCAAAAGGGAGAAGTTGCTTCAATCTTCTGTTTTTAAAATCAAAATAGCACACGTTTATTAGGGCTTTATTTTTTTCAAGTTTAACAAAATACCACACATATTAACAAATATTGTACCGCCTCTATAACCGGTGCTTTTGTGTGCGGCACGTCGCTCGGACTTGAAGGAGATTTCACGTCAATAATATGAAGAAGTCTTTATGGGAAATAGTTCTTTTTCTGATGAATAAATTTTTTTCTTCAAAAAATATATATCCCTAATATACATCGAACATAGAAATAAATATATAAATTGTCGTATGGAATTTGACACTAATATTCTTGTTCTACCATGCTTCAAATCAGTAAATGGAAGCTATTTATTTTAGAAATAAGAGAGTGAATAAGTCGGGTTTTATAAATGTGTCATAACAATTTGTTGTGTTAAGTTTTATATAATCTTTGGTATAAAGTATACCCCTCCATTGAATCCTTATGAAGAGAATTTCGATATTTCATTTTAATAAGTTTTACTTGGCTGAGAACATGCTTAATAATTGTTGACGCTTTGCAACGTTTTTACCTTCATGGCATGACATTTACCCAGCAAGTACTTATTTTGCGTTGGAGAATCAACACAACCGGAAGCAAGGTTGTGTTGATTATCCAAAGCAAAATAAGTACATGCTGGGTAAATGCCATGACCAGGGGTGCAAGGGCGCATAATAATAGATCCAATCTAGGGGGGGCAACTGCTTTTTTTTTGTGATGTGTATAGTTTTTACATACAAAATTTTAAAACCTTTATGTAGGTACTTACCTAATGAAAAAAGCAAAAATATTCCACCATGAAGTATTCTGAACTAATATGGAATAGATAATTTTCTTTCTGTTACTAAAGTACCATTGCCCACAATTTTAGGCCAATTTGTTTGACCACTTCGTAAACCAATTACCTGCCACCTAACCTTATCTGGTCAGCTAAAATTTTGTACAATACTTGTCCACAACTATTGGGGGAGAAGTATTTTGATCACTATGAACCCTTAATGTAAATTACACCCAATTAATAGAGAAAATGTAAATAAAAACAAAAATTTTGAATGGGAGGTACCCGAAGAACGGGATTGATATCGACTATATCCGACTTGATACATGACTGGATGAAATAATACGATGTGCAAATTTTGGACCAAATCGATTGCTCCCATCGAGAGTTATGGTTCACACCATTTTACAGAATATATTCCGAAACAAGCGAAATATACACCTAATGGCATTGGATGCACATTCTCTTGTGTTTCGAGCATAGTAATTTCTGAAAAGTGAATAGCGCCGCAGGCGAAAATATTTTTGAAAACAAACGCGAGATTTTCTTAACAAATATATTAAAGAAAATACAAACATTTTGTAAAAATATGCAAATACTCCATTAAAAAAATAATTTTTAAATTTAATTAAATAATTTAAAAATTTAAATAATTATGATGTATACAAAAATGATTTTAAAATTTGAATTTATCAAAATTATGGACAATTTTTTGAAGTCACTGAAAACAGATATATAATTGAAAATAAACTTTAGAGCCACATGAGATAATTAAAAGGCTATAATATAAGCATGGCCTTAGCTATATTTAAATATATCTATACTTATAAAAGAGTTCAGTAATGATGACTCACTGATTCACTGACTCACTGACTCACTGACTGACTGATAATCAACGCCCAGACTAAACGGCTAAAGCTAGAATCTTGAAATTTTGGATGAGGGTCACTCTTGGTCCGAAGGTGTCAGATAAGGCTGGATTTTTGGAAATTCGAACTAGAACTGTACTAAAAGTACTAAAAGGTACTAAATATGGTACCCTTTGTATTAGGCAAACGCGAAGAGCTAGAATTCTGAAATTTGGAATGAGGTTCACTGATGGAGAGTTAGAAAGGTGTACCAAATGGTTTTTGGAAATTCGAACTATAGGTGTACGAAAAGTACTAAAAGTTACTAAATTTAGTACTATTTGGTATTACGTGAACGGATAGAGCTAAAATCTTGAAATTTGGAATGAAAATCAAGGTTTAGAAGATGAGTTGATAAAGGAGGTGGTTTTGAAAACGTGTACTCATGTGTAGGAATAGTACTAAATGGTACTAAATTTGGTACAATTTGAATTTGGGCGATCCTATGAAGTTGGAATTCTGAAATTTGGAATTACTATTACTGTTGGAGCATAGGTTTGAGATATGGAGGTAGTTTTCGAAATTCGTACATATGGGTACGAAAGGTACTAAATAGTACCAAATAAGGTACAATTTGGATTTGGGGGAACGGATTCAGCTGGAATCCTTAAATTTAGAATTAGGATAACAGTCGGGGTGTAGGATAGAGGTATTTTGGAAATTCGTACTTTTGGGTACGAAAAGTACTAAATGGTACCAAATTTGGTACAATTTGGATTTGGGTGATCAGATACATTTGGAATCCTCAAATTCGAAATTAAGATTACTTTTGGAGTGCTGGATAGAGGTAGGTTTGGAAATTCGGACCTATGGGAAAAAAGTACTAAATTTGGTACAATTTTGATTACGGTAATCTGATGCAGCTGTAATTCTGAAATTTGGAATTAAGATTACTGTTGGCGTGTAGGATTGAGGTAGTTGTAGTTATTCGTACTCTTGGGTACGAATAGTACTAAATAGTACCAAATTTGGTACAATTTGTATTTGGGTGAACGGATATAGCTGAAATTCCGAGATTTGGAATAAGGAGTACTATTGGAGTGTAGGATTGATAAAGTTTTGGAAATTTTTAGTTATGGGTAGGAAAAGTACTAAATTTGGTACAATTTAGATTTCAATGATGGGATACATTTGGAATCGTGAAATTCGGAATTAAAATTGCTGTTGGAGTGTTGAAAGAGGGAGGTTTGCAAATTCGTACTTTGGATACGAAAAGTACTAAATGGTATCAAATTTGGTACAATTTGGACTACTGTGATCGGATGCAGCTGTAATCCCGAAATTTGGAATTAAGATTACTGTTGGCGTGTAGGATTGAGGTAGTTGTAGAAATTCGTACTCATGGGTACGAAAGTACTAAATGGTACCAAATTTGGTACAGTTTGCATTTTGGTGAACGGATATAGCTGGAAACCCGAGATTTGGAATAAGGAGTCCTGTTAGAGTGTAGGATTGATAAAGTTTTGGAAATTTGTAGTTATGGGTAGGAAAAGTACTAAATAGTACTAAATTTGGTACAATTTGGATTTCAGTGATAGGATACATTTGGAATCGTGAAATTCGGAATTAAAATTGATGTTGGAGTGTTGATAGAGGTAGGTTTAGAAACTCGTACTATGGATACGAATAGTACTGAATGGTACCAAATTTGGATTTGAGTTATCGGATATATCTGGAATCCTGAAATTCGGAATTATGCTTATTGTTTGAACATAGCACTGTGGTAGTTTTGAAAATTTGTACTTATGGGTACGAAAAGTACTTAATGGTACTATATTTGGTACAATTTGGATTTCGGTGATCTGATGTAGCTGTCATCCTCAAGTTTGGAATTACCTGTTGAATTGTAGGATTGATAAAATTTTGGAAATTTTTAGTTATGGGTAGGAAAATTACTAAATTGTACTAAATTTGGATTTGAGCGAATGGATAGAGTTGGAATCAAGAAATTTGGAATTAAGATTACTGTAGGAGTGTAGGATTGAGATATGGAAGTAGTTTTTGAAATTCGTACTTATGAGTACGAAAAGTACTAAATTTGGTACAATTTGGATTTAAGCGAACGGCTAGAGCTGGAATCTTGAAGTTTGGAATTAAGATTACTGTTGGGGTGTAGGATTGAGGAAGTTTTGGAAATTCGTACTTATATGTACGAAAACTACTAAACGGTACTTAATTTGGTACAACTTGGATTTGAGCGAACGGGTAGAGCTGGAATCAAGAAATTTGGAATTAATATTACTGTTGGAGTGTATGATTGAGATATGAAAGAAGTTTTGGAAATTCGTACTTATGAGTACGAAAAGTACTAAATTTGGTTCAATTTGGATTTGAGCGAACGGCTAGAGCTGGAATCTTGAAGTTTGGAATTAAGATTTCTGTTGGGATGTAGGATTGAGGAAGTTTTTGAAATTCGTACTTATATGTACGAAAAGTACTAAACGGTAGTATATTTGGCACAACTTGGATTTGAGCGAACGGTTAGAGCTGGAATCTTGAATTTTGGAGTTAATATTACTGTTGGGGTTAGTTTTGGAAATGCGTACTTAGTTTTGGAATTGCGTACTTATGCTTACAAAAAGTACTACATTTTGTACAATTAGGATTTGGGTGAAATTATAGCGCTCGAATCCTAAATGGTTCCATGTATGGTACAATTTTGTATTGGATGAACGGACAGATCTGGATTCGTGAGATTTGGAATTAAGATTACTGTTATCATTTGATTATAACGTCCGATTTCAGAAATATGTGCCATAAATATACGAAAAGTTGTCAATGGCACAGGATTTGGTACAATTTGTTATTATGTAAAGGGAATTTTGAAATAATAGGAGGAGGTTCGTATTTATGTATTTACATGTAAAGTACTTAATAGTTCTATAATTGGTTTTAGGGAAACAGATAGAGTTGGAAATGAGGATGGCGGTTGTTGGTTTAGGCCGTATTTGCGCTGAGAACCTCAATTAAAATATCTCAAAAAATGTGGATTGCTCTTGATGTGTAGGCGTGACGAAAATCGAACTAAAGTGGTACGTATTAGTACACAAAATGTTTCCACTATTCTATATTATATATTGTTTATTTGTTTTGTATATTTAACGCATACGAAGTAGCGGGCACTTTGCTAGTATTAATAAAAGAGTAAAGTGATTGACTGACTGACTCACTGACTGATAATCAACGCCCAGACTAAACGGCTGGAGCTAGAATCTTGAAATTTTGGGTGAGGGTCACTCATGGTCCAAATAGGTCAGATAAGGCTCGGTTTTTGGAAATTCGAACTAGAACAGTACGAAAAGTACTAAAAGGTACTAAATATGGTACCCTTAGTATTAGGCAAACGCGAAGATCTAAAATTCTGAAATTTGGAATGAGGTTCACTGATGGAGAGTTAGAAAGGTGTACCAAAGGGTTTTTGGAAATTCGAACTGTAAGTGTACGAAAAGTACTAAAAGTTACTAAATTTAGTACCATTTGGTATAACGTGAAAGGACAGGGCTAAAATCTTGAAATTTGGAATGAAAATCAAGGTTTAGAGGATAAGTTGATATTAGGAGGTGGTTTTGAAAATGTGTACTCATGTGTACGAATAGTACTAAATAGTACTAAATTTGGTAAAATGTGAATTTGGGCGAACCGATAAAGTTGGAATTCTGAAATTTGGAATTACTATTACTGTTGGAGTGTAGGTTTGAGATATGGAGATAGTTTTCGAAATTCGTACATATGGATACGGAAGGTACTAAATAGTACCAAATAAGGTACAATTTGGATTTGGAGGAACGGATGGACCTGGAATCCTGAAATTTAGAGTTTGGATTACTGTCGGAGTGTAGGATAGAGGTATTTTGGAAATTCGTACTTTTGGGTACGAAAAGTACTAAATGGTACCAAATTTGGTACAATATGAATTTAAGTGATCGGATAGAGCAGGAATAGTGAAATTTGAAATTATGATTACTATTGGAGTGTGGGATTGGGATACTTGTGAAAATTTGTACTTATGGCTACGAAAAGTACTATATGGTACCAAATTTGGTACAATTTCGATTTGGGTGATCGGATACATTTGGAATCCTGAAATTGGAAATTAAGATTACTGTTGGAGTGTTGGATAGAGGTAGGTTTGGATATTGGGACCTATGGGAACAAAAAGTACTAAATGGTACTAAATTTGGTACAATTTGGATGACGGTGATCGGATGCAGCTGTAATCCTGAAATTTGGAATTAAGATTACTGTTGGTGTGTAGGATTGAGGTAGTGGTGGAAATTCGTACTCATGGGTACGAATAGTACAAAATTTGGTACAATTTGGATTTGAGTGAACGGATATAGCTGAATCCCGAGATTTGGAATAAGGAGTACTGTTGAAGTGTAGGATTGATAAAGTTTTGGAAATTTTTAGTTATCAGTGGAAAAAGCACTAAATGGTTCTAAATTTGGTACAATTTGGATTTCAGTGATAGGATACATTTGGAATCGTGAGATTCGGAATTTAAATTGATGTTGGAGTGTTGATAGAGGTAGGTTTGGTAATTCGTACTTTGGATACGAATAGTACTAAATGGTACCAAATTTGGATTTCAGCTATCGGATGTATCTGGAATCCTGAAATTCGGAATTAAGCTTATTGTTTGAACTTAGCACTGAGGTAGTTTTGAAAATTTGTACTTATGAATACGAAAAGTACTAAATGGTACCAATCTGGTACAATTTGGATTTGGGTGAACGGATATAGCTGAAATCCCGAGATTTGAAATAAGGAGTACTGTTGGAGTGTAGCATTGATAAAGTTGTGGAAATTTTTAGTTATGGGTAGGATAAGTACTAAATGGTACTAAATATGGTACAATTTGGATTTCATTGATAGGATACATTTGGAATCGTGAAATTGGGAATTAAAATTGATGTTGGAGTGTTGATAGAGGTAGGTTTAGAAATTCGTACTTTGGATACGAATAGTACTAAATTGTACCAAATTTGGATTTGAGTGATCGGATATATCTGGAATCCTGAAATTTGGAATTAAGGTTATTGTTTGAACATAGCACTGAGATAGTTTTGAAAATTTGTACTTATGGGTACGAAAAGTACTAAATGGTACTAAATTTGGTACAATTTGGATTTGTATGAACGGATAGAGCTGAAATCCTGAAATGTGGAATTAAGATTACTGTTTAAGTGAAGAAATGAGGTAGTTTTCGAAAACCTTACTTATGGGTACGAAGAGTACGAAATGATACAGTTTGGAGTTGGATGAACGGATACACCTGGAATCTTGAGATTTAGAATTACGATTACTGTTTTTATTTTGTATTCAAGTTAGTATAGGATTGAGACATGTCGTCGAAAAACGTGCTATAAGTGTACTCAATTTGTTGGGTGTAGGGACTGTGCTGGAATCTGTATATATATATATATAGATTTATCTATATGCAATATTTAATAATATCTATATTATTTGCAACGTTTGTCTCGCTGTTAATGTGTAAAGGTGAGATAAGGCTGATCTTTTTGAAAATCGAACTAAAAATGGACGAACAGTACTAAAATAAATATTGATTAAAATTCGCCATTTTCATATTATATATTATTTGTTTTTAGGCCATGGTTATATTATAGCTTTTTGGAGGGTTAACCTTCTTTATGAAGATTTATTTGAAATATGAGCAATGGAGTTGACACTTGAAACCCAGTGGGTTTGTTAAATCCAGTTATATATAAACGTACTATTATACCCTTTCCGCATACGAAGTAGCGGGAACTTTGCTAGTTTCTTATAAAAAGAAAGATAAAATGGATATTCAAGTAATTAAATTTGTTTTTACTTCAAATCCATGGAAGAACAAACCAGGTAAGGTAAATACTACAACAAATACAACTCAACAAGAACCACATAGACATTTGTTTTTGTTTGTAATGTTTCTGTCATCGGTAAATGTAAACAAAACAAGGAAATGTCTATAAATTATTGGAAATTAAAACACTAACACTTTTTCACATTTGAATATTTTGAAAAACATGAATGAAAACTCGTTAGATTTTCAATTTGAATGTTTCCATATCATTCCACTAAACGCATAATTTCTCGCAGAAAGTAGAATTCTTGCAAAAATGTTTGGGGTCGCTGGTAATTCATCAAAAGGGAGAAGTTGCTTCAATCTTCTGTTTTTAAAATCAAAATAGCACACGTTTATTAGGGCTTTATTTTTTTCAAGTTTAACAAAATACCACACATATTAACAAATATTGTACCGCCTCTATAACCGGTGCTTTTGTGTGCGGCACGTCACTTGGACTTGAAGGAGATTTCACGTCAATACTATGAAGAAGTCTTTATGGGAAATAGTTCTTTTTCTGATGAATAAATTTTTTTCTTCAAAAAATATATATCCCTAATATACATCGAACATAGAAATAAATGTATAAATTGTCGTATGGAATTTGAAACTAATATTCTTGTTCTACCATGCTTCAAATCAGTAAATGGAAGCTATTTATTTTAGAAATAAGAGAGTGAATAAGTCGGGTTTTATAAATGTGTCATAACAATTTGTTGTGTTAAGTTTTATATAATCTTTGGTATAAAGTATACCCCTCCATTGAATCCTTATGAAGAGAATTTCGATATTTCATTTTAATAAGTTTTACTTGGCTGAGAACATGCTTAATAATTGTTGACGCTTTGCAACGTTTTTACCTTCATGGCATGACATTTACCCAGCAAGTACTTATTTTGCGTTGGAGAATCAACACAACCGGAAGCAAGGTTGTGTTGATTATCCAAAGCAAAATAAGTACATGCTGGGTAAATGCCATGACCAGGGGTGCAAGGGCGCATAATAATAGATCCAATCTAGGGGGGGCAACTGCTTTTTTTTTGTGATGTGTATAGTTTTTACATACAAAATTTTAAAACCTTTATGTAGGTACTTACCTAATGAAAAAAGCAAAAATATTCCACCATGAAGTATTCTGAACTAATATGGAATAGATAATTTTCTTTCTGTTACTAAAGTACCATTGCCCACAATTTTAGGCCAATTTGTTTGACCACTTCGTAAACCAATTACCTGCCACCTAACCTTATCTGGTCAGCTAAAATTTTGTACAATACTTGTCCACAACTATTGGGGGAGAAGTATTTTGATCACTATGAACCCTTAATGTAAATTACACCCAATTAATAGAGAAAATGTAAATAAAAACAAAAATTTTGAATGGGAGGTACCCGAAGAACGGGATTGATATCGACTATATCCGACTTGATACATGACTGGATGAAATAATACGATGTGCAAATTTTGGACCAAATCGATTGCTCCCATCGAGAGTTATGGTTCACACCATTTTACAGAATATATTCCGAAGCAAGCGAAATATACACCTAATGGCATTGGATGCACATTCTCTTGTGTTTCGAGCATAGTAATTTCTGAAAAGTGAATAGCGCCGCAGGCGAAAATATTTTTGAAAACAAACGCGCGATTTTCTTAACAAATATATTAAAGAAAATACAAACATTTTGTAAAAATATGCAAATACTCCATTAAAAAAATAATTTTTAAATTTAATTAAATAATTTAAAAATTTAAATAATTATGATGTATACAAAATGTCTTCGTCGAATAACGTAGTATGGTAAAACTTCTCTAAACTGCTATTGACATAGTTTCGTTTTCAAATAATTTTATGGCACTTAGACCTTTTCAAATGTAAAATTCCGCTTACATTCTAAATTCTACTCTATAATTTATAACAATTTTTATAATCATTAATTTCTAAATTAAGCAAAGAATTAATTTTTAAATAAAGAAAAAATCGTTGGGAGTTATGTGGGAAATTTAAAAAGTAATCATGGTGAATTATTGCCAATATATGGAACCGTTTCACAAAATATAAAGAAGACGATTTAGATGCTCAAGCACGACTTTACATATGTGCAAAGTTGACTGATCGAAATTTCGGGCACTGGTACTTATCATGAATGTCACTGGCTATATCACAACGTGGAAATGTACTGACAAATTAGGGGGAAAAGTTATTTTAGCCTAAAGACTAAATACTAAATTTCAGCTATTTCTGTAGGAGAGTACGGCTAAAATCCTGAAAGCTCCTAAAATCGCTATAGGCTATATAAAACATGGACCAGTGCTGTAAAATTTCTGATGGGAAGTTTAGTAGCCCCAAAGAAGACTAAATATGTATTAAATTACAACCATTTCTATAGGATAATGTAGCTAAATCCCTGAAATCCCCCGAAAATCGGACGGTACCGTTCTATTGTGGGTAATAAAAAACGTGGACCAGTGCTGACACATTTCCAGGGAAAAGTTTTGTAGGCCCAAAGAAGACTCAATACCACTCTTTAATATTTTTTTTTTTGTTCAAAAATGATAAAATATATCAATAAATCAGCATATAAATCAATTTTTTTACTTCTACGCATATAGTGTTCGCGCCAATTTCGAACACCAATTTCCATTTTACTATGGTAAAATTGATAATCCACAAAAATTGAGACAGGACACTGAAGTTGTGGAAAGACGGAATTAGCTATTATTTGGCAATTATGGTGATCAAAAGTTATGGACATAGGTATAGCTCCTCATATAACAGTACCGCCCGATTTCAGTTATTTTTAAGATTTTATCTATAAATATATTTGCTTTAATTTTGAATTTAGGGTTTAGGTATTTGAAAGTTATTAAATTGCTGAAATTTGGCTTTCTAAGTTCAAGGTGGTCAAAAAATTTATGCAGCGAAAAGTCAATATCCCCCTCAAACTTGCGAACATAGATGCAAAAAATAAATTACATATTATAAAATAAAAATAAATTAGACTGTTTGGTATCTTCTAAGTAGCCTAGAGCTCGAGGAAAAGCTTTTTCCTGTTTTATGCGTTTTTCCACTTCAATCACCATAACTATATAACCATAAGCTATATTTTTTTAAAAGTGGTTAACAAATGGCTAGGTTAACTATTTTTAAAAAAATATAGCTTATTCGAAAGATATTAGTCACGCATTTGCAGTTTTAAATAAATAAAAAATAGTACATCAGAACATCTGCATTTTTTCAACTTTTGTATAACAGTATAATTTTTCAAAACTTTTATGAAGGTTCTAGGGGGGGCAGCTGCATAAATTAAATACTACATACATGTATACATTTCAATGACAAAAATGAATTAAGGAATAGAATTAATTTTCTTTTTATAGAGTCACGATTTTCAGACAATTCTATTAGATGGTAAAATTTATTAAATTCGACAAAAAGACGCTGTAAAGGGTCGTTATTAGCGTAATTAGATCTGTAGTATTTCACCTGAAAAAAATTATATTGACGAGTTGGTCGAAAAGGTACATTTAAAGATATTCGTTCTAAAATAAACTCTGACATTATTTTGCCTTGTATAGCATTTAATAAGAATGTGATATTTAACATCGAACGTCTGCTTTTTACAGAAGGTAGTTTCAACAAATTTAAACGATATTCATAAGATGGTAAGGTTTGTGCATTCCAACCACGATTTTTAAGACAGAACAACAAAAATTGTTTTTGTACGGATTCAATTGCATTGCAATGGATGGTATACGCGGGATCCCATATTATCGATCCATATTCCAATGTGCTGCGTGCAAGGGAAATGTATAATTGCTTAGTAACAGATGGGTCAGAAAACTCTTTACTCCATCGTTTGATAAAGCCCAGACTTTTATATGCTTTATTTGTGACTAATGAAATTTGATTTCTAAAGTCCAATCTATGGTCCAAAAGGATACCCAGGTCTGTTATAGAAGCCACAGGTTCCAACATGCAATCATTCAAATAGTAATTTGAGTCCATTTTTTGTATTCTATAGAATGACATAAGTTTGCATTTTTTAATGTTTAGTTCTAACAAATATATATTACACCATTGGTAAAAACTGTTGAGATCTTGTTGCAAATTAAGTTGATCGGAAGGAACTTTACAAGAGTAAAATATATTGATATCATCCATTTGATCAAGCAACTACTAAAACCCATGCGATGTAACTTTAGCAATAACAGACTGTGATTGACTTTGTCGAAAGCCTTGCTAAAGTCGGTATACACGCAATCGGTTTGTTTTTTTGTATTTAAATCCCTCATTGACCAGCGAGGTTAGTTCTATAATATTGGTTACAGTAGAATGATTTTTACGGAATCCATGTTGGTATCTCGAAAGAATAGAAGATACTTGGAAGGATATCAAATCAGTCACCAGTTTTTCAAATAATTTTGGTATGGCATTAAGTTTGGCGATACCTCTGTAGTTGCACACATCTTCTCTACTACCTGATTTAAAAAGGGGAACAATGAAGGATTCTTTCCATATTGTTGGGAAGAAACCTGTATTTAAAGACTTATCGAACATAATGGTTAGATGAAGGGCTAAATTTTCTGCACAATTTTTTAGTATACATGGTGGAATTCCATCAGTCCCAGGAGAAGTTGTACATTTAAGACGTTTAAGGTTATTTAACACCATTGAAGTATCAAAATGTTTTACAATTATAGAAGTAACTTCAGAAATAGAGTAAGGATAATGATAATTGTCCACATGGGTCTTTGTGGAATAAGTAGTTTGAAAAAAGAAGCAAATATGTTGGCGATACTAATGTCATCTTCACCAATAATTCCATCAAACACATTTGAACATCGCTTTTTATTAATGAAATCATAAAAGGATTTAGCTCGTTCTTTATCTTTGAAATATAATTGTTGTAATGTTGTTTATTAGCTAACATGTACTTCGATCTAGCAATTGAATACTGTACATAATCTAAAGATGAACCACTACGTTTAAATTTCTTGTATAACTTATTATTTTTTTTTTTGTTTTTCAACTTTGACAATGTTTTAGAACTCCAGGGAGGACCACCACTTCTAAAGTTGATGGTATTCCCGCTACACTTCTTACTTTTATTTTACTTTATTTTATTTCGCTCGCTGTGCGAGTTGAACACACGAACCCTCTGATTTCTAGCCAAAGACACTACATACAGTCGAAATCGCTTATAACGTCGTCGTTTATAACCTCATATCGGTTATAACGACGCACACGAACATTAAGGGTTGATTAAGAACTTAAATGTGCAGTGCACATGTGCAACACGAACTGTTATTTTTTAATTAAAAAAACTCCCATGCCGACAGTGAGCGTTGAACACACAACCCTAGGATTTATAGTCGGACACACACACTGACTGTGCCACCGTCCTCATTACTTAGTGAGGAGCAAAGTAAGTAGGTTTGCCTTGTAATTTTTTTAAGAAGTATCCCATTACTTTTCAGATTACTTGTAATGGGAAAAGCTTGTTTACATTACTTTGTAATGGGTTACGTAATGACTAATGGATCCGAATTTTTGCTGGGATTTTCTTGATATCCAAAAATCAATTTCACGAAATTTTGAATCCATTTTTCTTCATCATGTTCACGAAATTTGAAAATCCTTTTAACGCCGAAAAACCAAAAAATTGCTTTCAAAATCAAATTTATTTCAAATTTAAAATTTTAGTCGCGGTCCACACTAGCGTGAATTCCATTAAAAATGTTTCCGAAATTATGCGTTTCTAGATCGAGTTCCATAGTAGAGCAAAATCATAAATTTGCTGTAGTGTGGAATTCAATCTTAGAACGCCTAATTTCATGAAATTTTTTAATGAAATTCACGCTAGAGTGGACCGGGACTTAGATGCTCTTGCAAGAGTTAACAATTATTGAAATTTTGGCAATTTTTCCTTTAAAAATATTCAAAAAAATCTAAAATAATAGGTTTTTGCATGTTCTGAAGCGTAGAAAATTATATATTTTGCTTGTTTCACTTGAATCCTATTTTGTTTTTGTTAACAATTCCTTTGTATATACACATAAATATATTCAATTATTGTCTAAGAATTAATTATTAAAATCAACTAATAATATTTGAATAGTTTTTAGGAAATCGTTTTTTACAAAATTAATTTTTGACTGTTTAAGCAAAATTACCAAAAATCGTTATTTTTGGGCAAAAATCGTCAAATCGTCATTTATGAAATTATAACCAAAAATCGTCAAATCTGGCAGCCATGTCCACAACCAAGTTTGATATTAAGTCTGTCTGGTTACTTTCCCAGCAAGAATTGTCCAGTAAGAACTTTCTCAGAGAGTAAGGGGTTTTTATTCTCTTTTGCTAGAAAATTGTAAAAAGTAAACAGACACCTTCCCAGCAAAAACCAGCAAGCAATCAGCTGACTTGCCAAAACAGAAAAATTTGTCCGCCAACAAAGGAAGCAAACACGTTGTTTTTTATTAAAAATAAAAAAGAAAATGAAACAAAAAAGTATTTTTCCGCATTACAAATTTGTTCTCCATAAAACAATACAATTAGACTATGTTATTTCCACAATAAAATTGTTTTTAATGTTCACAAACATAAATCAACAAAAAACTAAAAACGGCTGATTGATTGTTTTCAGGAAGAAGAAGAGCTTGCAAGTGCTTGCTAGAAGAAATTTGTCCAGCAAGAATTTGCAAGCTCTCAGTGAAAGAACTGTCAAAATGTCTCTCTCGAATCGCTTCCATCGACTTCCAGCAACAATTGGTACAAATTGTTACAAATTTTAGGGTAACCAGACACAGCTATTGTATAACTCAATGCAGAGACCTGCGCCGCCGCCGCCGACAATTTTGTCGACTGAGCCGGTTTATGTTTGGAATAATAATAAAACTTCTACAAATATGAAAATATTAATATATAATGCTTACATATTAATAACTTGCTATAAAAAATTAATTTAAAAATATATGTTTTTGTATAATTACAGTTGAACCTCGATTATCCGGGAACCTCCATTATCCGTGATAGAAAAGAAATGTTGGATTTTTTTTCCATTTCTTCTATTCGGAGTACAAACACACTTTCCAATTAATTTGGTTAAGCAAATAAAAGGTAAACAAATGAAAACTGGAAATTCTCCCGTATTACACAATTTGTGTATTTATGGTATCATAAAAACCATGGGACAAAGTCAATTCAGATGAATCTGGTGATGATGATATTATGTATCCTTCTAAAGTTTGGTGGATTAACGTAACAAATTTTATAAAAATTGCAGATTTTCATATTATTGTACAATATTATGCCATTTTTACTTAAAAATATGTTCAAAAGCTGCATAAAAGCATTGCCTCCATTATCCGGGAAAATCGATTATCCGTAATGCCTCCGGTCCCGACCATCACGGATAATCGAGGTCCGACTGTACTTGCTGTTGTCTTAAAACCTATACTTTTTATCTTTGTAATGTGGTAACACTGAAACACCTTTTCTGTTTTTGGTGAATGGGGTAACACTTTTAGTTGTACGTTAGTTTTTTCGTAAGCTAAAGCAAAATAAAAAAGAATGGCGAAACAAAAAATTACAGATTTTTTCCAAAATAATATTTTAAATGATTCTAGTTCAGAATCCGATGACGACGACCTGATGGTTTTTAATGGAATTGCTAACGACATTAATGAATATGATAAAATATTAAGAAGTAAAAGCCAGATTAAAGAAAAAAGCAAAATTGTTTTAACAAAGCAATCATCAGGTGGATCCCCGTTTTGGCACTATTTTGGTCAATTAGTAATTGCAAACAAACCTATGCTAAAAAATTTCCAACTTTGCAAAGTTTGCTTCGAGGAAACTCCTATGCGACTAAAAGGGTGAGTAAATGTGGTATTTCTAGGAAGTTTATAAACAAATGTTGAAGTGACTGGACACACTTGAAATTGAGAAATTTCCAGTTAATTAGGTTTTCTACATTTCAAATCGTATATTTTTCTAAATCAAGACAAAATAATTTGAGATTCGGTAGGTACATCCCCACCGCTACTTCCAACCAATGCAATCATTTAAGAAATGCACACGGCATTGAGGTTAAATCAAAAAATATGGAAATTTCGAACGCGAAAACCAAATCCGTTTTATCAGGAAAATCAAAATTTTTGGACAAATCAGATACAGAAAAATTTGCTAACGCACATCTGCTTGTACAAATGTGCTGCGGAGATTTAAGGCCGTTCAATATAGTAGAGCATCCAGGATTTATTGATTATATGAAAGCCATAAAACCAAGTCTATCTTTACCATCAGCTACAACATTAAGTCGGTCTGCTCTTGAGGATGTTTATAGCACTTATAAAACCACTATAACGAAATTTTTAAACACCCAATGTCCAGCAAACATTTCGTTAGTCCTTGACATGTCTCCTATAAGAGACGCAGTTACATTAACATTCGAATTTTATTCTGTCGAAATTTTGAAGCACCAACAACCAACATTGTGTTTTACGAAAAAATAAGTGACAGCATCGAAAACAATTTGGAAAATTTTGCAAAGCGACTTAAAATTTACAAGATTCATTTGATTCCCTACAAAAAAATTGGAAGAGACTTGAGAAATGGTTAAAAAAGGTTCCCGCCCACAGTGACATGTCGCTCTTCGAAGAATTAAATGATGACGATGTATATGGAGGAATATCAAAAACTGATATTCTTTTAAAAGAAATTCTGAAATTGAAAGGAAATTTTGAAGACATTAACGACGATATACCAACGATATCAAAAAATGCTAAAAAACCGGTAATATACTTATAAATAATATGCCTGTTCTAGAACTTGCAAGAAGATGCTATTTATACCCTACACCACTATATGGTGAGAGGGGTATTATGTGTTAGTGCATTTGTATGTAACATACAAAAGGAAGCGAGATAGACCCATAGTTCCTTCTAGGGATATACATAGAATCACTTTCTGAGTCGATTTATGCATGTCCGTCCGTCCGTCCGTTCGCAACATAGAGGTCGCATTTGTTGACCGATTTCGCTGAAAATTGGGGAATACCATTTTTTTAGCCATCGGAAGATCAAGTTCGAAGATGGGATATATCGGTCCACGTTTTGGTATAGCCCCCATATAACGGTACCCCCCGATTTACGGTATTTTGACGTTTTTAGCTACAATTTCAGACCGATTTAGCTATAACTTGTCATTTAGGGTTCTTAAGTATCAATAAACTTATATAACAAAAGTTGTGGACATAGGTCCACGTTTTGGTATAGCCCCCATATAACGGTACCCTCCGTCGGAAGATCAAGTTCGAAGATGGGATATATCGGTCCACGTTTTGGTATAGCCCCCATATAACGGTACCCCCGATTTACGGTATTTTGACGTTTTTAGCTACATTTTCAGACCGATGTAGCTATAATTTGACATTTAGGGTTCTTAAGTGCAAGTAAACTTATATAAAAAAAGTTGTGGACCTAGGTCCACGTTTTGGTATAGCCCCCATATAACGGTACACCCGATTTACGCCATTTCGACGTTTTTATCTACATTTTCAGACCGATTTAGCTATCAATTGACATTTAGGGTTCTTAAATGTCAATAAACTTATATAACTAGTGGACATAGGTCCATGTTTTGGAATAGCTCCCATATAACGTTACCGCCCGATTTCAGGTATTTTGAGAATTTTACCAACAAGTTTTAACCGAATTATCTGTAATTTGAACATTTGACATTTGAAATTCTTAGTGGTCACCACACCTCTCCACCAAAAATTGTCAAGAAAGCTCCCATATATCGGTACCTCCCGATTTTCAGTAATTTGATGATTTTAAAAAGAACTAGCATTAATTTGACATTTGAAGTTCTTAGTGGTCACAACACCTCTCCATCAAAAATTGTCAACATAAGTCCATGTTCGGATATAGCTCCCATGTAAAGGTACCTCCCAATTTTCAGTAATTTGGCAATTTTAGCTACAATTTTTAACAGAACTAACTGTAATTTGACATTTGAAGGTTGTAGTGGTCACCACACATCTGCATCAACAATTTTCAACATAGCCCCAATATAACGATACTTCCCGATTTTCGGTACTTTGAGGATTTTACTTAAAATGTTAACCGAACGTAGGTCAATGTTTTTGTATAGCCCCAAAACAAACCGCCCGATTTTCCGTACCTTAGTTTAATTTTTTGGACGAACTTTCTGTTATTTGAAATTTAAAAGTCAACAAAAATTGTTAATTTAAGTTTATATTTTCGTATAGCCCAGATACCTCCGATCTAGCTGTTAATGACATTTGAAGTTCCCACGTTATGTACCGATTTTTGATATTTTGAGGATTCTAGCTAAATTTTTTAACCGAATTAGGAGTTATTTGACATTAAAGGCTCCCATCAAAAACTGTCAACATAGGCCCATATTTTATTATAACCCACCAAAAATTGTCAACAGTTAGATATAGGCACCATAAAAAAGGGCCTCCCGAATGAAGCATTTTATGTACATTTTCTGACATTTTAACGTACTCACTTAAAGTTGGGGACAGGAATGAATATTTCATGGTGGAGGGTATGAAAAGTTCGGCCCGGCCGAACTTAACGCTTTTTTACTTGTTTTATTATGATAACAATTAGTAAAAATTAGTAGATTCTAGCAGTGCTGGAACAGACCCAACAGAAAAACTAATCTTTATAAATTTAATTTTTAGAAATTAGACGCAGGAAATATGCGGAGTATAATTGCTTCATTTATTACGGAAATCCAACACAGTAATCCTTTAGAAAAAGAAATAAGAGATTATTTAGCTTCATCTCATGATGAGGAATGCGGAGCATTTACGTGGTGGCAAAAAAATGAAAAGGTAAGATGCATATACCTACATGTGTTAAAATTTATCGCTAATATTATAAAAACTTTTTTAGATGTTTCCCAATATGGCGAAATTGGCCTCTTCAATATTATGTATTCCATCAACGAGCTCATCATCAGAAGAAGCTTTTTCAAGTGCTGGCTCATTAGTAACAGCAAAACGGTCAAACTTAAGCCCTTTGACGATAAACAGGCTGCTATTTATACACGACAACTACGATATATTCAATAGTTTAATATAAAAAAATATTTTTTTATGTGTAATTTTAATTCCAAATCCTTAAATTAAAAAATATGAATTTCTTTCCTTTTACAAATAAAATTTGTAAAAAGTGTATGCAACATTTTAAATTATTGTTTAAAATACGTATGTGTGTACATATATATCTGTTATTATTAAAAACGATGTAACACAATATACCTATGTATATGAAAAAAAATTAAAAAACATCGGCTCACAGCCGGCTGATAGCCGCCGCTGACATTTTTCAACATAAGCCGCCGCCGCCGACAAATTTGCTCGGCGCAGGTCTCTGACTCAATGTCTTTTCTAGATGTTTATGTTTGTGTTCTTCTTGTTGTTGCGTTACTTAACTCCGATTCCATGCCAACACTGTTGCTCTCAACACTGTTGCTCAATCATGTACTAAAATTATCAGCAAGACAGAGCCATCTACGCAACAAATGTAAACTAAAAATTGAAAATGGAATAAAAAACAGAAACAATTTATTATTTCAACATTATTTAGTGACATCTACATTTAGTGTTATAATTCGTTAAATTTTCTACATAATGTAAATAAATGATTTTGCCGCGGCGAAAGAAAACTAAAAAAGATTTTGCCGCGGCGAAAGAAAACTAAAAAAGATTTTGCCGCGGTGAAAGAAAACTAAAAAAGATTATAAAATATTAGAGATAAAGTTGACGTATAGATGGTGCTGATGATGAATTCGAATGGCATTTTTTATATATTTATAAGAAAGCTGAGGCTATATAGTCAGTTAAATTCGATTCTGGTTTTTGATTGAGAAAATACTCTTACTATATTCCCAACAATTCTGTGACTTTATATGAATGAACATTTATGATTAAATTTGTATCACATATTTAAATTTTTAAATATATTTAAATTTTAAATTCCAAAAAAGTCAACTTTGTATGTCGGTAGTTGTTATACATAAATACATTGTTATAATCTGTAATTGTCATTTAAACACTAATCGATTTGCGTTGCGTTATTGAGTGTTACCAACGAAATGCAAAGCAAATCCAATCAACATTTCCTACTAATTTTATTTTATTGGGTATATCACATCAGTCATCCAAAAGACAGAATGTAAAAGGTTCAATAACACGTATACATTAATACCTTTTGATTTGCGTTAATGATTGGTTCTGGCGAACTTCCACGCAACGCGAAATAACGCAAACCAAAATACATGTTTCCGCAAGTTTGTGTGAAGAATGTCTTAATTGGTTCCAAAAATTTTTTTGAATTTTTTCTACATTTTGAACTAAAAATCATTATTAACTTAACCAAAATATTATAAATTCATTCCCATAATATTATTTTTTAAACTGTCGTTACATTACTTCTCCAAAAAAACTGTTTTATTTTTTCCACACTTTTTTTTTTTTTTGTAAATAAATTTCTTTGTCAACAGCATCTTCCATAGCCTTCTAGATCGCTGTCTACAAATATACATATCAATTGCGTTGGATATAAGTTGCATATCTTCTGATATCAGATTTACTTTTAAACCTCTTGCTTCTGCGGCATCCTTATTAGACGCATTTGATTCTCAACAGAAAATAAATAATAATACTAATTGTTTCATCGTGTGACTTTAAAAACTCATGAATGTACTCTTCACGAAATAAATATTAGTTTTTTTATAACGCGAATCGAAACAACGCAAATCGAGGTATTAGTGTAATTGAAAATGTAAACACAGAGACATCTTGTGGCGGAAATAGTTTATTTTTCTAACATTCTTTCGTGACATCTACATTTCGTGTAGTAATTCGTTACATTTTCCACTTAATGATGGCGCTTTGAAAGGTTCGTATTAAGGGTATAGTACTAATTTCGGAAACAATTTAGGAGGGCGTATGTCTTTAATTGTTATATTGTTGAGAAACGTAATTGTTATACACATATTGTTATAACCTGTAATTGTCATATTAACACTAATGCATCGATTGTCGTTAATAAACTTGGCTTGTGTTTGTATTTAATTGCTTTCAACAAAAACAAATTGGACATACGTTAAAAATGCGTATACAGTTGTGGCCATTTGCAACCAGTGTTCGAAAATAAACACTATGGTATCGTACCGTACCGTACACTACGATAGTGTACCGCTCCGGAACGCAAACACTAAAAAATATTTTAGTGATACTGTACCGGAACACAACGATAATCGTAGTGTACCGCATGCCGGAGCACAAATATTTTAGTGTTCCGACTGCCGGATCACTAAAAATCATAGTGCACCACGTGTTGGAACACTAAAAAATAATAAAGGTGTTGTGTTTTCTTAGGAAAATTAAATATTTGGTTAAATTTTATCAAATAAAAATTAAGATAGACTGTTACATCCATGTATGTTTAAATTAGTTAAACACATTGCGAAATTTGGTCAAAATTATGAAAAAACAATATTTAGTTTTGGGGAATGAAGCACATAAATCGTCGTGCCGGAGCACTAAAAATCGTTTTGTACAACGCACAGTGTCCGATTTTCCGAAAAACCTGGCCAAAACTCTAAAAATTAATGGATTTTGACCTAACCTTTAGTTCTTATGTTTTTCGGGCCGCCTGATTACATTTTTGATATTATTTAACCCTCAGGCGGTCACTTAAGGGGTCTTTTTGGTCCCTACTCCTATAAAATGTGATCTTATCGGATCAAAATATTCCACAAATTTGTTCGCCATCAATTTCTACTGTAGGTCCTAGAATACACCAAAACTCTATATCTTACCTAAACACCAGAAATATGCAAAATTATAAACACATTTTAGGGTTAATGACGTAATTTATTTGGATTTTGGCCAAATTGTCATACACAGCATCATTTTAGAAGAATGGCATCAAAGACAAAAATGTTCTCCGCTAAATTTCACTATAAGTCATTAAAGAAATGAAATCTCTATTTGCATTACATACAAAGCAAATATCGGTATCAATTTTGCCAAAATACCAAGAAACTAAAATAGGGTTGCAAGCTTCTACCATTTCTACAGTTTTGGAAATGTTTGAGTTAAGATCACTTGAATCCTTGTCTTTGGCAACTTTACTGACAAGAATGCGAGGAATATTTTTCTTAAAAAAATTAACCCTCGTGCGAGTCATAAAAGCGGTCTTTTTGGTCCCTTTTTCGCTTATAAAATGTGATGGAATCAGATCAAAATATTCTAGAAATTTGTTCGCCATAAAATTTTACTATATGTCTTAGAATACATCAAAACTCTAAATTATAACCAAACGCCAAAAAGTGACCCTATCCTATATTATGACATTCTGAATGAAAGTAAATCTGTACATACCTGCAAGACAAAATATCACATAAAAACAAAAAGTGCAAATATGTGCAGGATGTTTCGATGGAAATTGGTAAAAAAAACCCTTCCTTTTTTATAAAATGATAAATCACACGGCCCAAATCGATCTTACTCACAACTATTTTTATAATTTATTGTGAAAATTTATCTTGAAAAAAATTAACAAGTACGGACATCAATTATTAAAGAACGCACAATTCATTGGCGACACTGGACATCTTTAATACGTTTCACATAACTTTCATTACAATGTTTATTTTGCATATTATCATAGATTTATAAACAACTTAAATATTGAAAAAAAAAAACAAGTTCCAAATAGGGTCACTTCGACCTGAATTTATATTAAACAAGAAATGTATATATTTTTTCATAACTACACGCACTGGGATCCTAAAAACAATATCTGACCCTTTTTAGTGTAAATTGATATTTTTTTTTGATTTTTAGCCAGGTTTTTTGGAAAATCGGACACTGTGCAACGTTTTGAAACTATAAGGTAATGAACCATACATGAATTTATTATGATTTCTGAGGAAATTAAATATTTTATTAAATATTTATTTTATTTATTAAATATTTTAATAAATAAAAATTAAAAGAAAATGTGAAAAACATCTGATTTGGTGTTTGGACAATGGAGCACTAAAAATCGTAGTGTTCGTCTGCGGAAAACTAAAAATCGTAGTGTTCCGACTGTCGGAACACTAAAAATCGTAGCGTACCACGAGCCGAAACGCTAAAAATAATGTTAAGATAATCGTCTGTTTATTATGTGAGGAAAATTAAATAAATATGTATTTATTTATTATTTAATAAATTATTTATTAAATTATTATTTAATAAATAAAAATTAGAAGAAAATGTATAAAACATCTGATTTGATTTTTAGACAATGAAGCACTAAAAATCGTAGTGTTTGACTGTGGAACACTAAAAATTTTAGTGTTCCGACTGCCGGATCATTAAAAATCGTAGTGCACCACGTGTTGGAACACTGAAAAATAACAAAGGAATTATGTTTTATTAGGAAAATGAAATATTTGGTTAAATTTGATTAATACAAATTAAGATAAAATGTTACATCCATGTATGTTTGGTTTGGTGTTTGGACAATGGAGCACTAAAAATCGTAATGTTCGACTGCAGAACATTTAACATCGTAGTATTCCGACTGTCGGAACACTAAAAATCGTAGCGTACCACGAGCCGAAACGCTAAAAATAACATTAAGGTAATCGTCTGTTTATTATGATTTATGAAGGAAATTAAATATTTTATGTTTTTAAGATAAATAAATACATATTAATAAATAAAAAATTAGAAGTAAATGTGTAAAATATCTGATTTGATTTTTGGACAATGGAGCACTAAATCATAGTATTCGACTGTGGAGCACTAAAAATCGCAGTGTTCGGTTGTGGAGCACTAAAAATCGTAGTGTTCCTACTGCCGGATCACTAAAAATCGTAGTGTACCACGTGCAATACAATAAGGTAATGTACCACACATGAATTTATTATGATTCGTGAGGAAAATTTAATATTTTATGCTTTTTTTTTAATAAATACAAATTAAGAAATAAAGATCAGTAGGAAATGTGAAAAACATCTGACTGGTTTTTGGACAATGTAGCAGTAAAAATTTTACTGTTCGGAGTTTAGGTAATCATCTATTTATTATGTAAAGTAAAAAGAAAAACAAAGCAATGAACTCGTTGTGGCACTTGATCAGCATAACAAAACAAAATATCGAACATCTAAATGTATGGCAACATAATGTGTTGGTGACATACTACACCCTCACCCTTAGAAGAAATGTATACAATTTTTTGTGTGCATAAACAAATTGTATGCATTTTATAACAATTCTTTTCGGTGGTGTCAAATTGTTTCTTTGTGAATAACTTAAAATTACAAAATTGTTCTTTTGACATATGATCTTAAGTGGGCTAAGTATATTTTTTTTTTTGTATTCGGAAATAAAATGATTTTTTGTTTACATACATACTTAAAGTAAGAGTCTTAAAATAAAATACAATTTTTAGGTTTAAGATTACTTGTGATATTTCTTTAACAAATTTTTATGAAATACTTTTTCTTTGTTATTAATTCTTATTGTAACATTTAAATTTTCAATATTGATTATTTCATTATTATTTCATGAATTTAATCTTCTCTTGATTTTAGTCTGTTCAATTATATTTCTAGCGTTTTCTAATGAATGTTTTAACCTAAGCTTTAATTCTTTAGCAGAATTCTCTGTATCATATACCTTTTCACTATTCATTACTTTCTCGCCTGGCATTGTCGGTAATTTTCCAAAAATTAACTCGAATGGTATATACCCTGTGTCAACATATGGAGTTATGTTGTATGCAAAAGCATAATATGGTATCCATTCATTCCAATTATCATTATTCACAAAAGAAAGAAAATATTCGTTTAGAACTCTATGATTTCTTTCAACTGAACCTACTGTTTCATGATGGAAAGGTGTAGAGAACTTCTGTTCTATATCTAAGAGTTTACACATCTCATCCATCAGTTTATTTACAAATTCAGTGCCTCTGTCAGATTTTAGAGTCTTGAATATTCCATACTTCAATATTAAATGTTCATTCAAATTTCTAGCTATTGATTTGGCTTATTTTGTTTCCATTGGTACTGCAATTATGTATTTCGTTAATTCGCATTGCATAGTCAATATATATCTATAGTTATTTGAGGGTCTTAAGGGTCCTACAGTGTCAATTACTACTGTATCAAAGCTATTTACCGGTGTATCAGTTTTCATTAACGGTTCTTTGGTATGTTTTATTTGCTTATTTATTTGGCACAAATCACATGTAGATCAAACCCGTTCGTGGGTATTGATTTGGTTACGAAGTTTTTCGGCAAATCACACACACGCGACCCGAACGCAAAGTAAGAGAGCAAATGTTTTGATTTTTTTACTTCAGTCTTGTACTGAATTTCATGCAAGCAGGTTGATGCCGCTTTATTTGTTTTTTTTTGGGTACACTGAAAAGATTTTGCAGTTGTACAGCAAATATGTGGAGGGAAGAATTTGAAAATGATTTTTTGTTTTGTATTAGAACGTTTTCACACGATAAGGTTTGCCTGCTCAAAAATGCGTTGTCCGTTTTGGATCTCATTCGTAAATTGTGTCAGTGTTGAAACAAAATGTGGATGTAAGTGAACGAAAACGTACTTAAAGTACTTTTTTGCGCGCATGAGGCAACAATTTTAACAACGCATACATTTTACCCAATTTTATGGGATTCACAAGAATTACTTTTTTAATTTTCAAATACAATACACACATAAACCTTTTTGGTACATTTATGTAAAACCGTACTTCTTTTTGTTCAAAAAGTACGCTTGTATAAAATGACTTCAAAAGCGCAACACTAGATGTGAAAATTACGAATGAGAGTCAAAACGGAAACCACGTTTTTGAGCAGTCAAACCTTATCGTCTGAAAACGTTCTTAATATTTTTAATGACGCAGAATGCCTCGTCTGCAATGCAACAATAAAAAATGTATATCCATCTTACCTTAGGCGTCATTATAATACGCATACAAAATATCATTTAATGACGGGAAATGTGCGAAAAAAATAATATGCCAGCTTAAAGATAATTTAACAAATAAAAATAATATGTGTCTTAATATTATAAAAGACATAGGCAATTATGATAATGCCTAAGAACCCTAAAGCTGAAAACAGATACAACGTTTGATTAAAGTTTTGCGTTGGGCGTCGAGAAAAAAACAAAAACAACAGGGCGACGACGACACCAAAGTCCAGCGTTTATCTGTTTGTCGGCATATATTTCAAATGAATTTGAATTTTTCGGCATCATGCCCAACAGTGTAAAAAACGGCCAAAACGACACAAAACTTTACCCAAACGTTGTATCTGTTTCCAGCTTAAGAAATACTTTTTGCTTCGTAAAACTTTTAGAGTGTATAATTTTCACTGTGAGGTAAAAATCAATGTTGTTTAACAATTTTTAATTTTTTATCTAAATTTATCCGAATTTCGTTAATTTTATTTTATTATTTTTAAGTTAAGACCCTAATGTAAAAATATAAAAAAGAACGAAATCGCTATCATTAATTAACTCTTAGCAATCGCAGTTTTAATAACAGAAACTGAAGTGGATACTTTGACTGTGATTCACTGTATATTATATTTAATTTTAGTCATACAAAGCGAACGCGCCAGCAATATATTTTTTCTATTTGAAAATTTTGCCTTTTTAGGCGAAGATAATTTTTAGTATTAATTTTTTTTTTTTTTAATTTATGATCTATAATGCAAATGAAAAAGGAAAGCCGATGATTCGAACCCACACACCCACCACTATGTTTGGCTCTGAACGCTAATACGCCGTGACAACTTTTTTCCTGTGTTTTTCATTTCATACTCAATATGAAAATCATCACCCTGTTCTGTCAGTGTAATTTTACCCACACATAAACAATTTAAGCGCTCGCTCTTCTTGGTCGGCTATGATGTAGATACGTATTTCTTTACCATCTTGCACATATTCTTCCATATATATTTTTGTTTAAGTTTTAATAATGTTTTTCTTACTCCAAAATAACCTTCGCATGGTGTGTCGTGATATAATTTTATCAATTCATATTTTTCTTTTTCATTAAATATTTTTCGAGGATTTTCATATAAAAGAATTCTGACGTCACTATTTTTCAAATATTTATTCATTTTTTCTTTAAATTTCCCATGGGTTATTAGTTCAAATATATCGTCACTTTTACTAAGTGCGATATCCTTAATACTCAATCTGCTTAACTCAGATGATAGCTTCTCCAAAATACATATTATCTAGATAATAAGGATTATCACTACATCTTATGGCCAATTCGTTCACAGAATGATTATTAAGAAAAGTGAATTCTTTTGTCGACACATCAATTATAAATTTTATTTTTTTAGCTAGCTTTATATCTTTAATGGATGTACATTCCACTACTTTGAGTTGATCAGGCTCATCGGGATATGTCATCTCATTATCTTTATCCATATTGCGCAATTTATTTTTCATTCCTCGTGTTATCACCAGCGATTTCTTAACTTTTTCGTCAATATTCTGAGGTATCATTGTTTTTAATATATTGGAGTCTATTTTTATACGTGAAAGTGCATCAGCATTAGTATTATTAATTCCATTCTTATACACAATTTCAAAATCATAATCGGATAGTTCTAATCTAATTCTCGTCAATTTGGAACTTGGATTCTTATGAGAAAACAATGAGACAAGTGGACGATGATCCGTAACCACTATAAATTTCCTACCATAAAGATAAGGATGAAAAAATTGAATTCCCCAATGTATACCCAATAATTCCTTTTGAATAACTGGCTTATTCCTCTCATGTTTATTCAAAGAACGGCTAGCATAAGATATCTATCATTCCCTATCTCTCCTTGCGACAGTATTGCACCTAGAGCAAAATCAGAAGCATCTGTAGTTAGTATAAAGGTTTATCAAAATCTGGATACTGTAAAATTGGTGGTGTTATCAACTTATTTTTAAGTGTCTCAAATGACTTTTGGCATTGTTCCGTTTATTCAAATTTAGTGTTCTTCTTAGATAATGAGTTCAAACATGTAGTTATTTCGGCAAAATTTTAAATGAATCGTCTATAGTAATTACAAAATGCTACGAATCTTCTTACATCATCTGCGTTCTTTGGAACTGGATATTTGGTTATCGCATCGTATTTTGAAGGATCTGGTTTAATTCCATTAGGAGTTATCAAATGACCTAAATAAACTACCTCTGGTTTCAAGAAACAACATTTATTAGGGTTGAGTTTCAAATTGTATCTATTCAGTCTATCTAGTACCTTAATGAGATTCTCATTGTGGTGTTTGAAACTACATCCAAAAACTATTACATATGTCATCCACATAAAGAAATGCTTCAAACTCCAAACCAGATAAAGCTATTGCCAACATACGTTGAAAACTATTAGATGATATTTTAAGACCAAAAGGTAACTTTGTATACTGATAATGCCCATTAGATGTCGAAAATGCTGTCAGTGGTCTTGACTTAGGATCAAGTTCAATCTGATGAAGAGAACTAGTCATATCTAACGTCGAAAAATATTTCGCTCTACCCAACCTATCCAAAATATCGTCCAAGCGTGTTAATGGAAACTTGTCATTAACAATCTCATCATTAAGTTTCCTAAAATCTACAACTAATCTCCATTTCTTCAAATCCGTCTGCCCTTTCTTTGGAACTAAAAGCAATGGTGCATTATAAGGACTAACTGATGGCTCGATCACTTTACTTCTTAAAAGGTCTTGTAATTGTAATCTATAATTGTTTATATAAACAGGATTTTTGTCTTCAAGGTTAATTTTCTGCTTATAAAAATTGTTTGTCGTTAAATCCTCATCTTCAAGATGGAATGTCGACTGATATTTCCTTAATATAGCCACAATTTCTTTCCTATGACCTTCATTTAAGTCGTCTAAATTAATTTTGCTTATTAACCTCTCAAAACGTTCATCCGTATAACTACTGTGTGAGTAAGAATGGTTAACTGTAAGTATGTATATCATAATTGCTTAAAGGAACTGTTTCTAATTTCATATGATCTATCGTCATGTCTTGGTCAGTAACGTTCAGTAATTTGATATGCTTATTTCCATTTTCGGAATTATAGAATTAGCCAAAAACACACCTTTCGTAATTTCCCGATTTAATACTACCACATCTTCTACTAAATTGATGGTAAAAGATAGAATGATTTCATATTTCAATAAGTGGAATATCATTTGATACTAGCTGAACACTATGTTCAATAACCATACCATTTACATCTATTCTAACATTAGTTGACCCAGAAGATTTAATTATTTCCCTCGAAATGCCTGCTAAATTGCAATAATCGTCTGGATTTTCCTCATAACGGTACAAAAATGTCTCCTTACACAAAGAAATATCGGCACCCGTACTATGTTTAATCTTACATAATTCTTGAGGTTAGATGATATACTGTAAATGCTTTTGTCTTTTATTGTGTGATCTCCGAAGACGAAGGTCTTGGGGTCTCCGGAACCTGAAAGTTTCCGTGATCTCGTACCTGGTTAACATTATAATCCCTACTATTGTAGTTATTGTTGTTTCTGTTATTGTTACCATTATGGTTATTATTGTTCCAGTTCGGTGGTGCTCAAAAAATTTTGTGCATTAGCCTCTCTGAGCGAGCCACTCCTTTGCTAAATCACGGCAGATGAGAAAAAATGAGAACATATGCTGTTGTTGTAGTCACGTTAACGTATATGGGTGATCTTGGCTGCAGTTGTTATTGTTTTTCCTATTTCCATTATTATTCCTATTATAATTATTGTTATTATTATTGCTGTTATTACGTCCATTCCTGTTATTATTTTTGTTGTTTTATGACCTTTATTTCGGTTGTAGCCATTATTATTGTTACCGTTATTGTTGTTATATCGTTTGTTATAATTACCGTTGTTGTAATATTTCTTTTTACCATGTTTATTATCCCTATAAGATTGTGCATTATGGTACATTACGTCTTTCTGTTTTGTACGAGATACGTATCTTTCCGCAATTCGTAACGCATCGGCAAATGTCGATACACGACTAGCCTCAATTGTTGAAACAATTTGCTGATCCTGAAGCCCATTCAAGAATGTATTGAATGCTGTCAGGTTGTTAGTAGCTATTATTGCATCCCTGCATTGCTCACCCAAATCAGAAATCTGAATCTCGTTGAGCTCAGAAACAAGACTTTCTATTTTATTAGCGAAACCTTGCAAGTTGTTATTTCTTTGAGTTAAACCAGACAATTCGTTCAAAACAGCATTGGATGATTTTACGGGCTTATAGGCCGTCTTCAAAGCAGATAATAACTCAGTGATATTCTTAGGTATTCCTTTCTTTTTAATCCTATTCTGGACCCGACTATCTAATCTTGAGCAAAAAACATACTTAAAAAAGAATTCCTTCTTTTCCTCAGGAATTGTTTCGTATACTAACTCTAGATTAGCAGTGAAACTTTCCAAATCCTTTTTTTTATCTGTAAAAACCGGTACTAAAGCAACAATAGTCTTCAGATCATTAGTCTCCATCTTGTTTTCTCGTTTTACCGTATCTTTTTCTCTAACCTGCTGAGCTAACTCTGAGTGTTCCAACAACAAACTTTAAACTTCCGCTTTTAACTCACTAAATCTTGTCCTATATTTAACTGAATCTTCGTATTTTTCTTTTTCTACTAATTCTTTAAAGTCAGTCTGTAGATTCGCTAACTCTGCTTTTTTCTTATCTATTGTTTCCTTTGTGTATGGTTTGCCTAACGACTTTTTCGCATTCGATACTAATATACCTAAAGACTGTAAAACCTTATCCATGGTACCAATTACAATTTCTCAAAAAGACATCATTATTTAAATTCTATTTCATTGCAACGCACTCATTATTGCCTGTTGCTTCCTAATTTGTTTTTTCACGTATTTTTTTAGGTATCTAATTATAACTACTAGTGTTATTATGATACAGACTAAGACTAACATCTCGACGCTCATGCTGACTGCTGTTGGAGCATTTGCGGTTGCCTGGATCACCTCGCTAATTTTTGTTTGGGTACTTCCCATAATTCCGGATCTTTTTCTTTATAGACAATATATCCTTCCTTTTAATACTTTAAATCTCTTTCAATATTTTTAGACAATTGTTTTTTTTTTATAATTCTTAATAATATATTTCTCTTTTAATATTTTACATATCTCTCAAAAACTTTTATCTTATGAAGAAACAAGAAATTTGTGACCACGAGCAGCAAGCGCTTACTGGTCCTAACGTCTGCAGATTGATGCAGCGTTTTATTTTACTTTATTGTCGAGATAATTCCTTATAAGGAATTCTATCTCGTCTATTCTCAACCATAATTTAGAGGCACGATGCCAAGGAGGTGGGGGATCCGAATTGATTTCTCGTAGAAGAAGGGCTTTCTCCTTCTTTAAGCGCCATGTATAGCCTCCTCTGTTGCGGGGCGGTCTCACTATAGGAATCCTCGTGTGTTGGTCCTCGTCCTGAGTCCTCCTTTGATTCCTTCTCCTATATTCTTCTATCGAGAGTGGTTGCGGGCCTGTCATCTGGTCAGTGCTTGTGGGCTTTCTCTTCCTTGATCCACGATCCCGGCTTGGATCGGACTGCCTGGACAGTATGGCAGTATCTTCTCAAAAAAAAATTTTTTTTCAAGGACGTCTGCGGCTTGACGCAGGTTGTCCTTCTTCTGCGGATTATACGCAGGAACTCTTGCCGATTACAGAGCAAGATTTGGCAGGATCGCCATGTAATGTAAAAAGAAAACAAAGCAATGAACTCGTTGTGGCGCTTGATCAGCATAACAAAACAAAATATCGAACATCTAAATGTATGGCAATATAATGTGTTGGTGACATACTACAATTATGATTTATGAGGAACATTAAATATTTCATGTATTTCATGGCTTTTGGGTCAAGTAAAAATTAATAAATACAAATTAAGATGAGCATGTTATATATGTACATGCACTTAAAATTAGTTACAAAATTTGAGAACGTTAGTAGAAAATATGACAAGATGTATTGTTTTGATTTTTAGAGATCCGGTAGTCGGAACACTAAAATTTTTAGTGATCCGGCAATCGGAGCACTACGATTTTTAGTGATGCGGCAGTTGGAACAATTCGATTTTTAGTACTCCGCAGCCGAACACTACTATTTTTATTGTTCCATTGTTTCGATTTTTAGAGATCCGGAACACTACGATTTTTAGTGATCCGGCAGTCGGAACACTACGATTTTTATTGTTCCATTGTTTCGATTTTTAGAGATCCGGCAGGCGGGCCCCTCTAACATTTTAAGTGATCCGGCAGTTGGAACACTACGATTTTTAGTGCTCCGCAGCAGAACACTACGATTTTTATTGTTCCATTGTTTCGATTTTTAGTGATCCGGCAGTCGGAACACTACGATTTTTATTGTTCCATTGTTTCGATTTTTAGAGATCCGGCAGTCGGAACACTACGATTTTTAGTGATCCGGCAGTCGGAACACTACGATTTTTAGTGATCCGGCAGTCGGAACACTACGATTTTTAGTGATCCGGCAGTCGGAGCACTACGATTTTTAGTGATCCGGCAGTTGGAACAATTCGATTTTTAGTGCTCCGCAGCCGAACACTACTATTTTTATTGTTCCATTGTTTCGATTTTTAGAGATCCGGAACACTACGATTTTTAGTGATCCGGCAGTCGGAACACTACGATTTTTAGTACTCCGCCGAACACTACGATTTTTATTGATCCATTGTCCAAAAATCAAATCAGGCGTTTTTCACGCGTCTTATTAAAGTTTGTGCAAATTTGTACAAACTTTTGAGTTATCGAACAGACCTAATGTTTTTCATATTTCTTACTTAAGTTCCCAACGTTATTAATTAATATGTATACATACATGGATTTAAGAGGTGTATCTGAGTTTTTATGTCTTAATTTGTACTTATCTCAAAAATTATCGTGTGTGGTACATTATCATTACGTTATATTTTAGTGTTCCGACATGTGGAACACAACAATTTTGTAGTGCTCCGACTGCGGAACACTACGATTTTTAGTGTTCCGACTGCGGAGCACTACGATTTTTAGTGCTCCGACTGCGGAGCTCTACCATTTTTAGTGTTCCGACTGCGGTACCCAACGTTTTTAGTGTACCAAAACGAGGTACACTACGTTTATCGTTGTGCTCCGGAACAGTATCACTAAAATATTTTTTAGTGTTTGTGTTCCGGAACACTAACGCTAAAAATTTTTTAGTGATACTGTACTCGGAGTGGTACACTATGTTAGTGTACTTTTTATTTTCGAACTCTGTTTGCAACAAAATTGCACGTTTTAGAAAATTCCATTTTAAAATTATTTTTTGCAATTGAATTTAGGTATTTCTCTATAACTTAATTGCTTCGAAAATAAGAAAACGAAAAGTTTCAACACGATATACAACAAAAATTAAGAAAAAAAAAATAAAATACATAAGACGCCTTCAAATATAATGGTCAAAACATACACAACAGAATAAAATCGCATTTAAAATTGTCAATATTTTGTGAAATATAACCTTTTTTAAGGTTTTTCATTCGTCAGAAAAATGAGTTCATTTCGAAACCTCTAAGTGAATCTTCATTATTAGGGTTATGACTTTTTTACAACCCCATATTCCTGTATCATAGCGTGATGAGTTTCTACATAAGATTACATAAAATCTCAATTATTAAGTGATTCGATAAACAAGTTTTTATTTTTCAGAACTTTTGAAAAATTGTTGAAGTCATTATAAGCTTACTACATATTTCATCATCGTATCATTACATATGTATCATTTTATATTATATATAACATTATTTCATATATCATAAAAATTAAAAGTGGTTTGTGCGGGACCTCTTTCAATATTTATACGAAATAAAAGTTATGTAAGTCATTAAAAAGCAAGAGGTCATCTATTCGTGCAACAGGAAATAATTTTTTGAGAATTTTTTCATTTCATAGTATTTAAAAAAAGATAAAGTGGTTTGTGCGGAACCTTTTTTATAATAAAATGGAATGAATATTATTTTACGCATTGATAAGCAAAAGTTCATTCATTCTCACTACAGGAAATCATTTTTGGGAAAAAAACGTCAAACGGTCATAACCCTAGTCATTATACGACGAATTTGCCAGTGAATGACAAAATAATATTATTACATCTACTGCAGTGTAGAGCTGGCAAAAAATCGATGGCACTATCGATAATATCGATTATTTTTTAAAAATACAATATCGATAGATAGTTTTGTCTATCGATATTATCGGATTAAAAACCCCTAACCTAAAATTCACTGAAATTAATAGAAATTCGAGGCTTTTCGGTTTTGTGGATGTAAGAAAGTAAGCTGGTAGTTAAACGTACAAATTTTTCAAAAAAGTAAAATGTATTTTTATTAAATAAAAGCAATTGTTTTTTCTCCTTTTTGATTTCTTTGAACTATTTGTGCAAAATTTCAACAAAAGCGTAGACATTTCCGCCATTTTCATTTCCAAATTAATGGTGGTGACAAATTAACGATAATATCGATAGCAATCGATTTTTTAAACTATTATATCGAAAATATCTAATGTTGGGAATATCGATGGTTTGCCAGCTCTACTGCAGTGACGTAACAAAAACTGAAAGGGAATCTTCAGCTTTCGCCCAAGCGACTAAAAACGGCTCCCAAAATAAAATCCACTTCTAAAATAGAATATGATGTCCCATTCCTTCAGGTACCTATTTATTACCAAAGGCAAATACCCGAAAACTCCCGATATTTTTGTCAGCAAGTTCATACGTCTAAACAAGTCCTCAAAACTCTGAAAACCTCCTAAATACATGTGTAAATTTCGATAATTATATAATAACTTTTATTCATAAATTGAAATTTCACACAGCATTTTATTCATACATGTTTTCTACTTAGCCCATTTTAAATTAACGTAAAAGGCTAAACTGATTTACGGATCAATGTTATACCCCGGTTACACTTAGCAGGATTAACCCAGTGAGTTTGGATTTAAAATGTCAATTCCATAGCGCAAACGTCAAATAAATCCTCTCGAAGTGGGTTAACCCGGCAAAAAACTCTAGTGTAACCGTATTATTAAGTAATGTTAATGCTTGGTTTACATTTACGAAATCCACTCGATTTCAACTGTCAAATCCATAGGTTAAACGTCAAATGAAATCCAGATGAGATTTCATTTGACGTTTGAGCTATGGAATTGACAGTTGAAATCGAGTGGACTTCGTAAATGTAAACTTAGCATAAGTCAGTCTGTTTTATCATTCTTATTTGTTGTTTATCCCTCCCCTCTTATTTGTTGTGTTGATTCCTCTACCTTCCCACCCAGTCTTTGGTTTTGGCTGGTTTATGTGTTTCACGAAATCTATTATTCCTATATTTTCGAGACTTTTGCACAGGTTTTGAGCTATATTGGGCTAAATATGCAACAATAAGCTAAATTTCCTTTTATTTCTGCCGTTTTTATAACGAGATATAGCCAGTTTTCTAGTTTTTAGGATAGCGTTTTTCCTTGGGGCCAAATTATACTAACTTGCTGTAAAATCCCTGTAGGAAGCATGGGGAAATGTGTAGACATGTCACCACTTTGTATACTATTATGGTGACAAAGTCAACACTTTGTCAACAGGTTGTCAACAATTTATAATTTTACTTTAATAAGAAGAAGCATTGTTTATATTGAAAATTGATAGCCCAAGAAAGAATCTTCAGATTTTTTCATTTTCCTAATTTCTTGGCGTAAAATAATTTTGGCGGTTCGTTAAAAAAAGTGTTTTCGTGAAAAATCAATAAAATATATAATTTTAATAACAACAAGTATGATCAAAATAAATTAGGAAAGGAAAATAACAGACAAGGGAAAAATAGACAATTCTATATCGAAATACAAATTCTGAGGCGGCTGACAACATTTGAGGTGAAATTCGACAACTAGACATTTTATAGAATCTTTAGAGAATATTGTGGAGCCTGACGAATATATTGTCCCGTCTCGCTGGAAATAATGAACGTTAAAATGTTGAAGGGTTTTTTGGCAAAAATTGATTGCGAGATTTTTCCAATGTTTATACAAATGTAATGTGTAAGCAAATTTAAGGACATTTTCTTTATTTATGTTTATTTATACATGCTTATTCTTTTCAATTCCTAGATGTTATATCAATATTCAGCAAATCGCTTGATAAAACGTTAAGTGCAGCTGAAGAAGAAATATTTTAAGCAGATAAATCACACCAATCCTTATGGCGAAGAAAATAAAAAGGCGATGATATTTCTGACAATGAAAATAATTTTTTATTATTGGTTAGACAGCCTTGAAAACATTGGCTTTATTTACTAATTTTGTAAAAAAGACTGTAATACGCAATTTGTACTTTTTTAGTATTCCATAATTATATGTTTTTCTTTAATAAAATATACTATTTAAACAAAAGTATATGTTCATCGCCATATTACGCACACTGTATAGCTTTTTAATCTATAAAATGTTCCAAATATGCCAAAAAACTTAATAGTGAAAAATTTAGCACCAATGTCTCCATAGGACCCTTTATGTACTATTGACTCACTACTTCCAATGTCTTTACTGACTTACTACCTCCAATGTCTATACTGACTCACTACCTCCAATGGCAACACATGGTTCCTCAGGAACTACTGACTTACTATTGACATACTAGTTCCATTGTCAGTACTGACTTTCGAATGACACGTTCATACAAAATGTCTATAGGAAATTATATGAGTTGTCTACAGTTTGTCAGTAGTACTGTTGACAATGTCAGTAGTAAGTCAGTATAGATTCACTATTGACATTTCCTACAGGGATATTACATTACGAACAGACCTAATGCACCCATTAACCAAAAGTCGACTTCGATATTTAAACTTTTTTAGCAAAAAGTCGATTAATCGAAAGTCGACTTGTGTATCCCTAAAATTAACTTACACTAGTTTAGTTTTTGCCGCTTGCAGATTGGATGTGTTGTGTCCGTATTCAAATGTGAGCTTTCTTTGTTTGGGATAGTTGATCATCGGTTCACTCGAAGTTAATGTTTTATACATATTTAAGAACTATAAGGAAATAGCGTACGTATCAGAATGACATCCTCAAGTCTACAGTGTCCGATTTGTGTGGAATCTTATGACGATGCCAATGATATCTGCAGTACAGTTTGTGGTCATGTTTTTCACAATTCTTGTCTATCTGAATGGCTGGGACAGTAAGAAGTCACTTTTTTTAAATTTTAAAACTATCTTCTAATAACCATTTTTTCAGATCGGACACATGTCCAATGTGCAACAAAAATAATCCAGCGCCACATCGCATTTTTATCGATCTCAGAGTTGATCAAAGTAACTCAACTGAAAGGGAACCTAAGTTGGTTATTAAAGGTATTCCATCCCAGCAATTGACGCCACCATTTTACGCCCCAGTAATGGATCTAATTCGCATAATGCAAATTCACGTTCGCGAGTCAGATATAAGGAACATTACAAGAATAGCCAACACATTACATGTCACTTTCAGACAAGTACAGCACATGGAAGCGGTTCTAAAAAACAAATACAAATTGAAAAAGAATCCAAACACATCAGCTATAGTTATCTATGAAGTTGTTGATCCAACGATAAAAGCATTATTCGCGTACAGCCACAAATTGAAACAGATAGGCTATAAAATATTTTTTATTAGAGATAACAAAGTATTCGTTAAGAAGGAAAAAAATGACAATGAAATCGAAATATCTTCCAAAGAACAAGTGGACAGAATGTGCATAGCCAAGAAACATTTTACACCAACGGCACCTGCATTGGACACACTGGAAAGTTCCAGTTCTCATCATATTCCTGTTCCAATCAATATTAATAATCCAGGAAATGTTTACGAAGGATTTGATTCAAGATCAAATCTCTTGAACTTCCAAAACAACCAAACCGAAAGTAATAGTTCAGATTCAGATGATGAAGTGGGTTCATTTTGCTGTTGTTCTTAACAATCTCATTTGTTACTTTTTATTTTATTAGATACTTTTAAGCTAGGAACAGATCAATAACCAAAAAGGTATACAAATCCGATCTTTTTTAAATTAACTATTATTTTGTTCGTATAACAATATGTTTAGATAGCACGAGAAGACATTAGTTGGTATTACTGTGCCACCTTATAAATTGAACTATGTGTTTGTTATTAAGATATTGACTTTTATGAAGATATAATTGGTGTCCAGTGCAGACGCGTTTGACTTTACCAAATCTCATTCTCGACTCTAATATTTTTTTTTTGCCATTAGTCATCTACCTAATAAAATATTAACACCACTTTATTTGATACACATAATTGTTACATTGCTTTACTGCATTTATGAATACAGCCAATAATAATTGACAAAAGCCAAGAAACATTTCTTGGAAATCTAGAAATATGTTACTTGAAACCACCAAATAAATTCACAAACAAACATCTTAAAATAAGAATGTGGAGAACTATATTTGTAAACATTTAAGAGTAAAACAGTGTCAAATAACATTCTGCCCTAAGTTGAAAGCATTTACGCCGATGGAAATTAAATTTCTTTGTACAAGAGTCAAAGCAAAAACATGTATTCATTTGAATTTTACAATGAACTTCCATGCATTGTTGCTACACTGCTCTTTTATTATGCGCATATTATGTGGCATGCTTGTTTAGAGCAAGTATGATTAAGCAACAATACGGGTAAAAACTGGTAAAAAGTGTAAGTATGATTAGAATTCATATATGAATTCTGTAAAAAGAAAACATTATGAATGGATGTTGTACAATAACCACTAAAATAATCTATAATCTTACCATGTACCACTGCCGCATCTTTTAAAACCGCTGGAATTTTCCATGACTTCACTACAAGTATGTATTAAAAGAATAAGTTAAATTATTTTTAAAGTCCCTTAATATAATTTTCTCACTTACCGCTCCTTGATTTCAGACTTTATTTTTATTCTTTTTATTCTATAATCGTGGGAAACAGCATTACATACATATAATCTCCGCAAATTAGTCAGGAAGAATTGGTTGGCTTGATCAGCCGCCATATATGATGTATTGGTACATTCAAGATTTTGGAGTATCGTCATTAATATTGTTCCAAAGAGATAACTAATGATACAACTATACATATAAGGAGGGTTTATTTCCTTTATGTTTGCTCTCTGTCACGTATTTGCCCCACAAACTCGATTTCTCACAGTCCCGGGTTCCCGGTAATGAGAAATTTGTATTCCCGATTTCCCGGGAATGAAAAAAGGTCGGGAATTCCCAAACTCTATTCATAACATTCCCTGAAGAACACATAGTTCGATTACCGGTTACTCTCGAAACATTCGATCAACGATTTCGATCGAGTCTTATCATGCCGTTTTTTTCTCGTGTCGAAAACTTATTCACGAGTAAATTCACGATCGAATCGAATCACATAATTATTATCTTACAATTATTCCAAAATGAAAATTGTATATTTGAATTAATATGTGAACAATCATTTCATAGCACGCTTTTTTGAACATTTTTGAGTTTGTTGCCACGACACATTGCAAGAGATGGTCATGCATCGCGTCGTGCATGACAATTTCGGTAATTTCGTCAACGAATCGTGGACGAAAATGTCGTTGAAGACTTCATTTTCTATTGGGTTAGTTTGAAATTGACAAATAAGAAACATTTTTAAACATATGTTTTGGTTTGTTCCAGAACTGCAAGAATCTACTAATTTTTAATATTTTTTCCGATAATATAAAGGGAAAAATGCTATCGTAGTAAAAATAAAAAGTAGTAGCTTCTTGCAGG
Source organism: Musca autumnalis (assembly GCF_047663935.1). NCBI lineage: Eukaryota > Metazoa > Arthropoda > Insecta > Diptera > Muscidae > Musca > Musca autumnalis. Next base: position 55,883,673 of record NW_027411866.1, read on the forward strand.
TTCTGGAACTGAACATTTGTTTCTATTAGTTTGGTCACTAGACCCATGGTACATTAAAGTAGGTTACTTTTAAAAATGGTAAAACCGGCAATAGTAGTAAAAGTTGTAAATTGATCCCATATGAATTGTATGGTGCCTGAAGTAAAGGAACGCTTTTCGAGTAAAAATGGTAAAACTTGAAGATTCTTGCACGTAAAGGAACTGAGCTATTGTATAATCCCAGAGAGGAAATTATTTGTCAACATATGCCACTATAATCACACGAAAAAAGTGGCACACAAGTAGTAAAGCGCGAAAAAAGTGGAATAATTGCACTTTATTGGCACGTTGCGCTCAGGGATATCAATTCACTTTGCGCACCGTTAAAACAGTGAAGAGGAAGCATGATCAGCATGGCTAATTTAGTAAGTCCGTGTTTAGACACACAAATTTCTCGGGAAAGTAAATTGAGTTTTTGGGAGAGAGCGGAGAGGAAAGATCTCCTCAATACTCTTTCCTACCCCCTATTGCCTAAAAACTGAATTTACTTTCCCGTGTGTCTAAACACGGACTAAGAGCGTTTTCAGACGATAGGGTTTGACTGCCCAAAAACGTAACATCCGTAATTTCCACATCTAGTGTTGCGTTTTTGAAGTCATTTTATACAAGCGTACTTTTTGAACAAAAAGAAGTACGGTTTTACATAAATGTACCAAAAAGGTTTGTGTGTATTGTACATGAACATTTAAAAAAAGGAATTCTTGTGAATCCCATAAAATTGGGTAAAATGTATGGGTTGCTAAAGTTGTTGCCTCATATCGCATGTCATGTAAAAAATAACGTAATAATTCTTAGGTAAGATGATACTTTGGATGCCGAACTTTGTATAGGTTTTCGTGTTCTTGATATTAATTAAAATCTCTATTAAATTTTTATCCCACATGTCACTTCTTACAGCATTTAACACAAAAATGTTTATTTGTTTACATTTTTATTCCTACACATTTCGCACAAACATTCTTCATTTTATAAAAATATGTGAGGAAACAGTTATTACTTATACCATGATAATATTTGTATAATATAAAATAAATAAAAAATATTTCATGAACGGATTTATCAAAAAAGTACTTTATGTACGTTTTCGTTCACTTACCTCCACATTTTGTTTGAACACTGGCACAGTTTGAGCAGTCAAACTAGAGCTGGCAAATCATCGATATTCCCAACATTAGATATTTTCGATATAATGTTTTAAAATATCGATTGCTATCGATATTATCGTTAAGTTGTCAACACCATTAATTTGGAGATGAAAATGGTGGAAATTTCTTGAAATTATGCAAAGGTAGTTCACAGAAATGTAAAGCAGAATAAACAACAGCTTTTATTTCATAAAAATTTAAAAAAAAAAAACATTTTATTTTACCGAAAATGTGTACGTGTGACTACGGACTTACTTTCTTACACACACATAACCGAAAAGCAGCGAAATTTCTATTTATTTCAATGGATTTCAGGTTATGGGTTTTTATTCCGATATTATCGATAGGCAAAACTATCTATCGATATTGAATTTTTAAATAACAATCGATATTATCGATAGTGCCATCGATTTTTTGCCAGCTCTAAGTCAAACCCTATCGTCTGAAAACCTCTAATGTCATGTTCACACGAGCGTTTCAATTACGTTGTTCGCCTGTCGAACGACGTACACGAATTAACCCGTTTCCACGACACCATTCGTAATTAACAGAAACATAAACAAAAAGTTCCTCATTTTTTATTTCCTTGTTTTCAGGAAAATTTGAACCAAAAACACATAAAATATACATTAAATGAATAGGAAAACCAATAGACTTTCCTTCAAATGTATCTCCTATATTTAACTACAAACATTTCATTAATTTTTTCCATAGATTCTGAATAATTTTGTATTTTCAATATATTTTTAGTGTTTCAATTTTCAAAATTAAAGAGAGAGAGACATGTCAAAACAATATTTGTGTATACAGACTTTCAGTTATTTGTTTCATTTTTGTTTCTGATTTTTTACGCGATTTTGAACTAATGGACAAGAAATGTGTGTGGAATTAAGAAGGAAACACAACCATCTTCCTTCTGCATCTATATAAAATGTTTAGTTCATTAATGTTCATTCATCTTTTTTCTTTGTTCTAAAAATGTTTGTGTTTTCAACAAATTTTTCATTTTTGAATTTAGACATGTCACAATTAATTTTTTCGATAAATTCTCTCAGTTGTTAGGGATGGGACTTTTTATTCGTCGTTCAGAGAGTATTTCTAATCGAACAACGTAGAAAAATCGTCGTTCGTGCATAGAATTTTGTGTGGGGAAATAAGTAATTTATTCGTATTTATGGGTCGAACAACGAATAGAGAACGAACGACGTACCGTGGAAACGGGCTATAAATATCGAATATAATAAGTCTGTCTGGTTACTTTTCCAGCAAGAATTGTCCAGCAGGAACTTTCTCAGAGAGTAAGGAGTTTTTATTCTCTTTTGCTAGAAAATTATAAAAAGTAAACAGACACCTTCCCAGCAAAAACCAGCGAGAAATCAGCTGACTTGCAAAAACAGAACAATTTGTCGGCCAATGAAGGAACCAATGGAAGCAAAAATGTGTATTTTATTAAAAATAAAAAAAGAAAATGACCCAAAAATTTATTTTTCCACCTCGCAACTTTGTTCTACAAAAAAAGAATACAATTGGACTTGCTATTTCCGCAATAAAATTGTTTTTTATTTTCACAAACATAAATCAACGAAAAATTAAAAACAGATGATTGATTGTTTTCAGGAAGAAGAAGAGTTGCAAATGTTTGCTAGAAGAAATTTGTCCAGCAAGAATTTGCAAACTCTCAGTGAAAGAACTGTCAAAATGTCTCTCTCGAATTGCTCTCTTTTGCTGGTTTTTTGTGTTTACAGACGACTTCCAGCAACAATTGGTACAAACTAATATTGCTTCGAAAGCAATTCACGTAGGTCAAAATCCTGAAAAATGGAATAGTTTATGTGTTATTCCACCAATTTACAGTGACACAGAAAAGTATACATACACCCTACAAAAATGCAGTTTTGGATAAATCGTTGGGTTTTTTACAGCTCCTTGTGGCTCCTTGGTGGCAAAATAACCATAATTACACAAATTTATTTTAATCTAATGCGCATATTTAATACAATTAAAGAAATTCAATTTTCACAACACAGAAAAGTATACATACCCCCAAGGAAATACGAGTATTATCGTAAAATTTATGGAATTAGTAGCAAAATTTATACATTTTTGGTTTTGGCGAATGTCTCTGTGCGTCTGAGATATATTTTAGAGAAAAGAAAATAATTTTTGGGGGTCAAATGCCGTTATTTAGGGTCAAATTTCTTATATACCTCGTTAAAGCTGACCCTTGCTTAATGTTTTGGGTTTTTAGGTATTGTACTTTATAAAAAGCACACAATTAGTTTCAGATTGCAAATCTTGAGACCCTAGAAAGCTTTGAAGATGTTTTTGTGCGTAATATACCTTCCTGAACGTCGATAAATGCACGTTTTCCCCTCAGATTTCTCAGGAAGTGAATAGATTCCGCGGAATTCTTGGTGCAAATTACATACAAAATGCATTGCAGTTGTTGCTGTAAAAAACACAACGATTTAGCCAAAACTGAATTTTTTCGGGTGTATGTATACTTTTCTGTGCCACTGTATAAGCAAGATGTTGACAGAACTCAGTTAGATCCGTCAAAATGAAATCTCTCCTCAGATATATCTGTCAAAAAAGACACTCTTCTCGTTTGTGGGGGTTCTTTGTTAACAAAATCCGCCTCACGTTTTTCATTTTTGTTTCTACATTTGTTCGCCAATTTAAAACAATGAATAAAAAATTAAGCTGCAATGAAATAGAATAGAAAATTTTCTATTTATCTGCTGTATTAAAATTGTTGAATCATTCACTTTTCATTCATTTATTTTGCCCAACAATTCTATATTTTGCGGCATATTTTGACAGAAATAACAATGTTGACAGAACTCAGTTAGTTCCGTCAAAATAGAAAACAACAACAAAACAAAAAATCAATTAATTAGTAAACACCTTAAAAAACGCAAAGAAGTTAATGAAATTTATTTTCTTTTAATTGTAGGCATAAAAACGTTTACATACAAATGATTTTAAAGTATATGATCAGTATATTATCAGAATTGAATTACGGAAATAATAAAACGCAAAATGCAGTTTAATGCATATTTATTATTGACAGGATCAAATCTTAATAAGGGGTAAGAATAAACTCTAGATATATACAGGCATATTATTAAAATAAAAACGTTATACTTTCAGTGAAATTATCAAAATAAAAAACTTCAACCATTTGCCAATTTTGATGGCAACAAACAGATAGTACGTGAAAGTGTTTACGATGCCAATGTAAATGTACTGATAACTGCTGGTGGGGAAGTATTGTTACATTATGGACTCCAGATTCTAATAATGTTGGCGCCAAATCAGGATCAAGCAAATGTCCAATTTACATTAGCAACTTTTTCGTCATTTAGAGCTGATTCGTCATTTATTTGCTAAAACAGGCAATATTTTGCGTCATTTGCCATACAAAAATAAATGACGATAGCTGCGTCATTTATTCTAAACAACGCACGAAAACACCATACTATTATACGTAACCCAGCTTTTTCGTCATAAACTACCAAAAAATGCAACTGTTTTATGATGTCTTTGTTTGTTTGTGTGTGTTGTAGAAAAACAAAAATACTCAAACGATGACAAAAGTGAAAATAAATGGTTAAAAAACTTGCAAATATTATGTTTTTTTGTTTTGGGAATTAATTTAAGTTATTTGATACACATTTGTATTGTGAAATTCCTATTTTTCAGAATAAATATATTGTGTGCGTGTATTTGTGTTATTGTATAAGTGTGTATGTGCGATTGTGTGTGTAAGCAAATGACGCAAAAAAAAAACAGATGTAAATACACTTCATTTGATTCTAGGATTTCGTAAAACGAAATAATTTAATGTGCATATGTAAATTGGACTAAACTAAAGCTAATCCGTATTAGTTCAAATATGGTCTGTTCCTTTACTTTTAAAAATGGTAACAGTGGCAGAAAATGGCAAAAGTGGTAAACTGCTATCATATAAGCCCTGTTCCTTTACGTGCTAGAATCTTCAAGTTTTACCACTTTTTACTCGAAAAACGTTCCTTTACTTCAGACACCATACAATTCATATGGTAGCAGTTTACAACTTTTGCTACTTTTGCCGGTTTTACCATTTTCAAAAGTAAAGGAACATGCCAATAAATTGTATGCTATTAAAAGTAAGGGAACACTTTACAGGTTAAAAATGGTAAGAAATGGTAACCTCAGGTACGTAAAGGAACAGAGCAATAATGTATTGAAAGGAAAGCGGAAAATGTCCAATGATAATTGGAAAAAGGCAAAAAGACGTCGTTTGTCGTGTCAATTCAATGTGTCTGGTTGATTTTCTTAAAGATGAAGATGAATACAAACAATTCAAAGAGCAATTTCAACAATGAAAAATATTAAAATATGGCTCTAGGCATATTAAATATTCAATATGCCTTCAACTACAATGCCAACATACATATATAATTGTTAAAGAATTTTCTATTTTTGTATAAATTTTACAATATTTCATAAGCTGCTTTTTATGTAAATAATATTTTATTTAATGATGTGAAATAAAACAATTGTCAACATTATACAAGAAATCCTACTATGGTATTTTTGTATGTTTCAGGCAGATTTGTAGAATATAACCTGAAAGATGGATCTGCCGATTCGGTCGTAATTCTTCGTAATAATTTGTCGAAACAAAATTTAAGTTCGAAGAAATTTCTACCAGACATAGATAAGGTTCCAAGATGTTCAACACATGCCATATGTATATCAGGTTTGAATATGGACTATATTTGTCTACTCATTCGGAACAAAATTTCGGATAAGTTCACTTTAAGACCTACTAATTGCTTTGATTTTTGTCGCAGCCACTTCCTTGTAGCTGCCCCCATTATGACGATACCAGTTTTTTAAGGGCCAAGTGTATACTTCTGCGAGAAAATAGCCTGAAAGTTGTAAAACCCCCCTATGGCACCATTTGTAACAATTTTTTTTTTATTTTTCAAAGTAGTGATGTTGATAGTTGTAAAATGGTTATGAGTATTTCCACCCTAATAATACATTAAAATTTTAATTAATTTTTTATTAAAAAAATATTATTTTTGTAATTAATTGGTAAGTTTTATACCCTAGACAGACGGCAGCGCTAATTTGCATTAACTGACTTAATTCAAACTAATTCGTGCATTATCCACATTCTTAATGAAAATCAATTTTGTAAAACTTCATGAAATGGTCTGCTGGGTACAAACAAACAACACAAACAGCTGTTTCATAAATGCGGAGAAAAAGTTAATTCGAATTAAGGAATTTTTAATGCAAATTAACTCTGCCGTCTGTCTATAACATGGCCTATTTACATTTTAAGATACACTTTACACTTACCGACATATTAATAAAATCACTGAATATATGAAATCACAAAAAAAATCTCTGGTCCGACAATACTCCTTGACGCGTCACGTTGAAATGAAAATTTTTCGCGAACTCCCGCCGTTCGCCATTTTGCATAGTGCTATTGCATTTATACAACAACTAGAGTATATGAAATCCCACATTATGAACCAACCATTGCAATTCAGTAAATCTATAGCTAGAATGTACGAATATTTAGAAGACAATGGAAATTGTTCCATAAATAATTTCTCTACTCATTTCGTGATAGAGGAATTCTTCACGGAATTTAGAAAAAGAATTCACGGTTCTCCAATCTTAGGCAATTTGCTATACACAAAAGCAAGACAAGATATGATAATTATACTTAAACCATATATAAATCAAGATTTGCATTGGGTAGAAGAAAGTTTCAAAAAAGAAATAACATAGTTAGAAATATATATATATGTATATATATATATATATATATATATATTTTTTATTATTATTTTAATGTTTACTTATTATATTTATTTATTAATATTTAAAAAATATTAAAAACCATTTAAGCCATTGCCGGTATCCAGCCCGGAAGAAAAACCAAATAAAAAACCTATATAGGTTTTTAACTCCGCCATTGCCGGTATCCAGCCCGGATGAAAAACCAAATAACATAACACCAAATAAAAAACCAATAAATGTTTTTAACTCCGCCATTGCCGGTCCCAAGCCCGGATGAAAAAGGAGGAGGTGTTTAGGATTTGGATTATTAAGCAATCCTAGTAAAAAACCAAAATTAAATAATAATATGCTCTCACACATTCCAGACAGGTTCCATCTTCAGGGTATTTATTATTCCATACATTAATTGGAGTTATTAAGCAATCCTAGTAAAAAAACCAAAATTAAATAATAATATGCTCTCACACATTCCAGACAGGTTCCATCTTCAGGGTATTTATTATTCCATACATTAATTGGAGTTATTCTGAACGAAAATTCCCCGTGAATTCTCTCACTTTCTCCCTTAAGTTGAAGCGGCGGAAAGACAAAAACTCGCGGGGAATTTTCGTTCAGAATAACCCCCAATATAGCAGTCCCCTGATGTAAGTAGCAGCCTGTATTTTTATTTCGAAATTTGGACTCAACATTTTTGAGTTAGACGTGAATATAGCATGTATTTTGTACATCATATGACACGTTTTCTTTCGAATCACATCATGTAGATACAGCTTACACTAGTCTTACTGCATACACATTTCTGTATATTTAGACGGAATATTTTTTGAGGACTAATTGCAAGAGATTTGTTATACCCTCCACCATAGGATGGGGGTATATTAAGGTTGTCATTCCGTTTGTAACTACTCGAAATAATCATTGTAGACCCACAAGCTATATACATATATTCTTGATCAGCGTGCAATTCTACATCGATATAGCTATGACCGTCCGTCTGTGGAAATCACTCTAGCGTCCGAACGGATTTACGTAGGTGGATGGCATTTTGGGAAAATCTATTATTTGTACGTAGGACTTTTGGTATTGAAAGCGGGCTATGTAGGTCCACGCTTTCGTATAGCCCCCATACAAAATGACGCGTGACGCATCGTCGTTTTAAGGTATTTGTCCCATTTTACGACCGAATTGTTGTAACTTTGTATTTTGTGTCTCCAGAGGCCAAAAAACATTCCTACCAAAGTTGGTTTATATAGGTCCACGTTTTGTTATAGCCCTTATATAACGCCCCATATAAAGTACGCGACATTTTTATATATTTTGAATGTATTAGCCCCATTTGACAACAGAATCGGTTGTAACCTTGTATTTTGTGTTTCCAGAGGCTAAGAAATATTTCTACCATAAAATGTTTATATAGGTCCACGTTTTGATATAGCCCCCATAGGACGATATCTCCCGATTTTCGCTATTTTGAAGGTTTTGGCCTCATTATCACACCGAGATGGCTGAAATTTGGTATTTAGTCTTCGTTGGGGGTATAGAACTTTCCCCCAGAAATTTGTATGTATAGGTCCACGCCATCATATGCCCCCATAGAACGGTACCTTCCGATTTTCGGTTTTTTGAAGGTTGTGGCCACATTAATCCACCGAAATGCCTGAAATTGGTGGTGGAGGGTATAAAAAGTTCGGCCCGACCGAACTTAACGCTTTTCCTACTTGTTTTTACATAATATGTTGCCATAAACGAACAAATAATATGAAATTTTCTACAATTTTGGTCTTTGCAATACATTTCTTGCCGAAGTGTACATCGGATGTTGCGATAAAAAAATAGCTGCATACAATATATCGAAATTTCTGCTAATGCATTAGGAAAATGTTTGTAGCCAAAGAAGTATGTAGTTGAATCATGAGTGCAAGTGATTTCGGACTACATCTTTTTACATGAAAGAAGTCATGATTTTTACAAGGGCGTGGTGTAGTGAGATGCTGTCTAATTAACTTCTTGAGCACACACTTTGCATTAGTTCTTTGTAGTGTATGGGATGTATTTTGAATTGATTTTTCGGTTCATTCATTAAGCTGGGTACACATTGTCAGTTTTTAATGACAGCCTTGTTGTTGCTTGCTAGTGTGGCCGTTCATTTTTGTCATTCATAATGCAACCACAAAATATTTTGTGGTTGCTGGACGGTTGGAAAGTTATCGATAATTGCAAAAAATCGCCATTCAAAACTGACCATGTGTACTGTACTTTAAAGGACGACTTTCAGTGATTTGAAGACTTTTAATTTAGGGGTCGATTATCGATAGCAATTATCGTTGAGTGGAGTTGCCAGTTGTCAAAATTACTTTATATATGGCAACCTTGAACTGAAGTTGCGAATCTCCGTTGACGAACCGGCTAATTTTCAGCAACCAGTTATTTTCAGTTGCAGTGAATCGTTCATGTTCTGGAATTCACCGTGTATCCATTTCACATCACACATGCACTTCACCTGTGAAAGCAATTGCTGTTCTGTATTTCACGTGAAAAGATCTTTCATATTTCACGAAAGAACTTTGGAAAGCTTCCAAACTTTATCATTAACAATGAGAAAAATATCAGTCTGTGTTGGCGCATCAACGAATACACATGCGTGTGTGGGTATGTACGCTTTGTTCTTTTGATTGTTTACGAAGCAGACGTGAACAAAGAAACGAACTCTTACAAGAGCGCGTACATGCTGAATTTAGTACTTCAAGAAAAAATACATTTTTAAATCATCGGGCAAGTTCTGGCATTCACCTCTGCACCTCACGTGTATCGAACACACCTAAAGCTGTTCTGCAACACACTTTACACCTAATTGGGGTGTATTCCTCACACTTTAATTTTGATGGCGAGAGCTGAGTGAATCCTTATTTTTTAAAGAAACTAATTGCAAATTCCTACAAAAAACTGCATAGGACTAAAATTTAATGTGTTTTCTATGGGTATTTAAAAATATTTATTTTCTTAACACAATATGAGTTAAAAATATATTTTTTTTTAAGCACCAAAATCAACATGTACGCGCTCTTGTAGAAGTTCGTTTCTTTGTTTACACTTGTTTCGTAAACAATCAAACGAACAAAGCGTACATACCCACACACGCATGTGTATTCGTTGATGCGCCAACACAGACTGATATTTTTTCATTATTAATGATAAAGTTTGAAAGCTGTAATTAAGCTTTCCAAAGTTCTTTCGTGAAATATGAAAGCTCTTTTCACGTGAAATACAGAACATCAATTGCTTTCACAGGTGAAGTGCATGTGTGATGTGAAATGGATACACGGTGGATTCCAGAACATGCCCGCATATTTTGTTAAGAAAATTGAATATTTTTTAAATGCTCATAGAAAACAAATTAAATTTTAGTTCTATGCATTTTTTTGTAGAAATTTTCAATTATTTTCTTTAAAAAATAAGGATTCACTCAGCTCTCGCCATCAAAATTTCAGTGTGAGGAATACACCCCAACTATGTGTAAAGTGTGTTGCAGAACAGCTTTAGGTGTGTTCGATACACGTGAGGTGCAGAGGGGAATGCCAGAACATGCCCGAATATCAGTCTGTGTTGGCGCATTAACGAATACACATGAGTAAGTGGGTATGTAAGTTTACGAAACAGACGTAAACAAAGAAACATGGCACAATAATACAGGTACAACGGGAAAAACAGCTGATTATCACGCTAGTTGTCAAAATGCATTATTGTGAATAAAATCACATACAGAAGGCAAACAAGCAATTCACAGTAATGCGTTATTGTGAGCAATTTTGGCGTTTGGTGTGATTTGATCATGGCACAATAAACCAGGTACAACGGGAAAAACAGCTGATTATCACGCTAGTTGTCAAAATGCATTATTGTGAATAAAATCAAATACAGAAAGTAAACAAGCAATTCACCGTAATGTGTTATTGTGAACAATTTTGGCGTTTGGTATGATTTGATGTAACACCTTCTTATTCAACCATGGATTTGACGTAACACCTTCTTATTCCACCATGCAAAGAAACGAACTTCTACAAGAGCGCGTACATGTTGAATTTGTACTTTAAGAAAAAATAAATTTTTTAATCATATTTTGTTAAGAAAATTAAATATATTTTTTAAAAGCTAATAGAAAACACATTAAATTTATTTTTTTTATTTTTGCCTTATTAAGGCAGCCTTGCTCATGCTGAAATTATTTTTGCCTTATTCGCTGGGATTCGAACGTAAGTCTCCGACAACTGAGTGTCAAGGTTGCCGGTGTCTTAGCGTTCTGGGCCACCATCAACTTGTCAAAACGTTAGTAGACAATAATTGAAGATCAAAAACAAATCTTCTGATATAGAGGAGCAATTACTAATGACGTAGGAATAAAACTTACCATAGTATTTGTGAACATTGAAAAATGGGATTACCAAGCAGGACTATAGGAAAAGTTTGGAGTTTCAATTAACTGACATAATTTCGCATATGCATTTATCTAATGAAGTGCGATATATATACTAGTTACGAAGCATTGCCTTGGTCTGCTACAAAAACATCCTAATATATGGCAACCTTGAACTGAAGTTGCGAATCTCCGTTGACGAACCGGCTATTTTTCAGCAACCAGTTATTTTCAGTTGCAGTGAATCGTTCATGTTCTGGAATTCACCGTGTATCCATTTCACATCACACATGCACTTCACCTGTGAAAGCAATTGCTGTTCTGTATTTCACGTGAAAAGATCTTTCATATTTCACGAAAGAACTTTGGAAAGCTTCCAAACTTTATCATTAACAATGAGAAAAATATCAGTCTGTGTTGGTGCATCAACGAATACACATGCGTGTGTGGGTATGTACGCTTTGTTCTTTTGATTGTTTACGAAGCAGACGTGAACAAAGAAACGAACTCTTACAAGAGCGCGTACATGCTGAATTTAGTACTTCAAGAAAAAATACATTTTTAAATCATCGGGCATGTTCTGGCATTCACCTCTGCACCTCACGTGTATCGAACACACCTAAAGCTGTTCTGCAACACACTTTACACCTAATTGGGGTGTATTCCTCACACTGTAATTTTGATGGCGAGAGCTGAGTGAATCCTTATTTTTTAAAGAAACTAATTGCAAATTCCTACAAAAAACTGCATAGGACTAAAATTTAATGTGTTTTCTATGGGTATTTAAAAATATTTATTTTCTTAACACAATATGAGTTAAAAATATATTTTTTTTTTAAAGCACCAAAATCAACATGTACGCGCTCTTGTAGAAGTTCGTTTCTTTGTTTACACTTGTTTCGTAAACAATCAAACGAACAAAGCGTACATACCCACACACGCATGTGTATTCGTTGATGCGCCAACACAGACTGATATTTTTTCATTATTAATGATAAAGTTTGAAAGCTGTAATTAAGCTTTCCAAAGTTCTTTCGTGAAATATGAAAGCTCTTTTCACGTGAAATACAGAACATCAATTGCTTTCACAGGTGAAGTGCATGTGTGATGTGAAATGGATACACGGTGGATTCCAGAACATGCCCGCATATTTTGTTAAGAAAATTGAATATTTTTTAAATGCTCATAGAAAACAAATTAAATTTTAGTTCTATGCATTTTTTTTGTAGAAATTTTCAATTATTTTCTTTAAAAAATAAGGATTCACTCAGCTCTCGCCATCAAAATTTCAGTGTGAGGAATACACCCCAACTATGTGTAAAGTGTGTTGCAGAACAGCTTTAGGTGTGTTCGATACACGTGAGGTGCAGAGGGGAATGCCAGAACATGCCCGAATATCAGTCTGTGTTGGCGCATTAACGAATACACATGAGTAAGTGGGTATGTAAGTTTACGAAACAGACGTAAACAAAGAAACATGGCACAATAATACAGGTACAACGGGAAAAACAGCTGATTATCACGCTAGTTGTCAAAATGCATTATTGTGAATAAAATCACATACAGAAGGCAAACAAGCAATTCACAGTAATGCGTTATTGTGAGCAATTTTGGCGTTTGGTGTGATTTGATCATGGCACAATAAACCAGGTACAACGGGAAAAACAGCTGATTATCTTACAAGTTGTCAAAATGCATTATTGTGAATAAAATCAAATACAGAAAGTAAACAAGCAATTCACCGTAATGTGTTATTGTGAACAATTTTGGCGTTTGGTATGATTTGATGTAACACCTTCTTATTCAACCATGGATTTGACGTAACACCTTCTTATTCCACCATGCAAAGAAACGAACTTCTACAAGAGCGCGTACATGTTGAATTTGTACTTTAAGAAAAAATAAATTTTTTAATCATATTTTGTTAAGAAAATTAAATATATTTTTTAAAAGCTAATAGAAAACACATTAAATTTATTTTTTTTATTTTTGCCTTATTAAGGCAGCCTTGCTCATGCTGAAATTATTTTTGCCTTATTCGCTGGGATTCGAACGTAAGTCTCCGACAACTGAGTGTCAAGGTTGCCGGTGTCTTAGCGTTCTGGGCCACCATCAACTTGTCAAAACGTTAGTAGACAATAATTGAAGATCAAAAACAAATCTTCTGATATAGAGGAGCAATTACTAATGACGTAGGAATAAAACTTACCATAGTATTTGTGAACATTGAAAAATGGGATTACCAAGCAGGACTATAGGAAAAGTTTGGAGTTTCAATTAACTGACATAATTTCGCATATGCATTTATCTAATGAAGTGCGATATATATACTAATTACGAAGCATTGCCTTCGTCTGCTACAAAAACATCCTAATACGCCTGAAGATCGGCTTAACCATCCGTGAAACGTAGCGTAATGGTTGGATGCGTGGGACTTCGGTAGACTCCTAATTTTTCAATGTATATCTAAGGTCTAACAGCTCAACTCGAAAGAGAATTAATTAAATATCACTATAAATGACCTTTGCCTTAATAAGGCAAAAATAAAAAATAATTTCAGCATGAGCCAGGCTAGGATTCGAACGTAAGTCTCCGACAACTGAGTGTCAAGGTTGCCGGCGTCTTAGCGTTCTGGGCCACCATCAACTTGTCAAAACGACAAGACAATAATTGATGATCAAAAACAAATCTTCTGATATGTTCTGGCATTTACCTCTGCACCTCACGTGTATCGAACACACCTAAAGCTGTTCTGTTGGGGTGTATTCCTCACACTGTAATTTTGATGGCGAGAGCTGAGTGAATCCTTATTTTTTAAAGAAACTAATTGAAGTTTTGTACAAAAAAACTGCATAGGACTAAAATTTAATGTGTTTTCTATTAGCATTTAAAAAATATATTTAATTTTCTTAACAAAATATGATTAAATATTTATTTTTTCTTAAAGTACCAAATTCAACATGTACGCACTCTTGTAGAAGTTCGTTTCTTTGTTTACGCCTGTTTCGTAAACAATCAAATGAACAAAGCGTGCATACATACCCACACACGCATGTGTATTCGTTGATGCGCCAACACAGACTGATATTTTTTCATTGATAACACTGCTCAACAAAATTGAAAAAGTTGAATGTTTCAACCGAAGTTGTTGTTGTTTCTAAATGAAATCGGCGAGCTATTTTCAAATCCGGTCACGATTTTTCTCCATCAGCTCTTGTTCTTGAGATATAGCTCAAAATCCATTTTTACGAGTTTTACCCAGAATTTCGTTATTTTCGGATACAAACAAATATTTTTTTACGGGCTTTTCGACACTAATATGTTAAGAAGATGATGTTCGCTCGATACCAAACGTTTTTTGAGATAAATATGGCGAATATATATCAAAAAATATAGAAAACATACGATGGATCTTGTAAAAATTGCATATTTTGAGTACTTTAAGCTGTAATTACGTCATCGGGGGAAGTCATAGGAGCTTCATATGGCACTCCGGATATGCTCAGGGTGTCTACTATATAGTCCTGTATTCAAATATATAATATAAAGTTCATAGCGCCCACGATTCGCCCATAACCTTAAAATCGTACTGAAGACTGCCATTGAAAAGTAAATGGCATATTTGGTAATGATATCACTGGTAAATGATTTTCCTTTAGCAGTCTTCAATACGATTTTAAGGTTATGGGCGAATCGTGGGCGCTGTGAACTTTATATTATATATTTGAATACAGGACTATATAGTAGACACCCTGAGCATATCCGGAGTGCCATATGAAGCTTCTATAACTTCCCCCGATGACGTAATTACAGCTTAAAGTACTCCAGATACGCAATTTTTACAAGATCCATCGTATGTTTTCTATATTTTTTGATATATATTCGCCATATTTATCTCAACAAACAACAACAACAACTCAACAACTTCGGTTGAAACAAAAGAAATCCGTCATTTTGGAAAAATTAAGAAACTGCGAATTTTTTTCATTTTCATTAGATGAAAGCACGCGATATACATACGTCAACTCCTTATTTGTGTTCGAAGCGTAGATGTAGATTATAACATCTTCGAAACGATATACACCATTGAACCCCTTTATGGCAATGTCAAGGGGAAGATAATTTTTGATATTGTTAATAGAAAGCTATTTTCTCTTGTAGACGTTAGCAAAGTAGCTGGTGTTTGCACTGATGGCTCGAACGTCATGTACGGAAAAAACGAAGGATTCCTAGGTCAATTAAATAAGCATGGTTTTACTTTAAATAGTTTCCATTGTGCCATACATCAACTAGCCCTAGCAACAAAATTTCTATCAGAACATTCAGCGATGAAAAAGGCGGAAACCTTGATCACAATCATTCGTGGAGGCCATCATTCTTTAACGCATAGGAAATTTGTCACTTTTTTAAAAAATAAAGAGGTGTTACACGTTGATGTCAAGATGTATGTATACTGATATTAGATGGCTGAGCCGCGGGCATTGCCTTGATCGGTTATTTGAGCTGAAAACATATGTGTTGCAATTTTTAGTAATACTAAAAGATCAAGATTTCATTTCAGATCTAGCATTTTTAGCTGATGTATCCGGGCTTGTAAATGATCTGAATTTAATGCTGCAAGGAAAAGAAAAATGCTTAAATGATATCTGGAAAAATATTATTAACTTCAAAAATAGTTTGACATTATTGGTGGAGGATGTACGCTCAGAAAATTTTTCAAATTTTCCAAAAACAGCACTTGTTTATACGAGAGGAAATGAATTAAAAAAAGGAGTACATTTTGATTCTTGAAAAAATGTTGCATAATATGCAACATAGATTTAAAGATTTTGAAAATATACAACCATTGCTGTATATTTGAGAAAATCCCTTGACTTGCGATGTTTTGAAATATGAATTCAACATCACTACGGAGTTGATTATCCTTCAAAGTGATGTGGAAACTCCAGAATTTGTGGAGCCAATATCGTTTTGGCAACAGATTAAAAAATGTGATTACCCTCATATTAAGGAGGAATCTTATAAATGCGCATCTTTTTTTGGTTCTACATATCTTTGTGAGCAGATATTTACCGATTTAAAATATTTGTGCTCAAAACAAAGAAATAAGTTAAAAGCTAACCATTTGAAGAACATTATGCTCATTAGAAATTGCAGCAAAACAATTTCAATTGAAGATTGTATTGAATAACATGTTCAGTGTTCTTTTAAATATTGGTTACTATGGAATATCCAGCTGTCGTAGTATATCTTCAAAATCTTTTTTAAAACATTATTCTCCAAAAAGTGCTGTTATTGGAAAAAATGTTAAATTATTCTATATTGTTAATGCCTGTGGAAAATAATGCAACGAATTTCTTAAATTTATGTTAATTTCTTTTACTAAATTTACTTTTAATAATTTATATAAATTATTATGAAAAATCTAATATATTACTGAAATAACGCGATGAAGTTTTTAATTTAATTTTCTGACTAAATTTCATATAATATAATACGTTTGATATGCTATAGTCTATCATTATGAAAAATCTATTTAGTTTATTAATATAATGCAATGAATTTTTTTAATTTCATTTTCTGACTAAATTTCATATTTTTTATTTAATTTTCTATTATATATATATATAGTATTAGGTCTGTACGATAACCCAAAAATTTGTGCAAATTTGCACAAACTTTTACAAAATGCTGTTCGATAACAAACTTGCAAAGTAAAAGAGAGAGAATTTGGAGACAATTGTGAGAGAATATTGGAGAGTTTTGGAGACTTTTGTTTACAAGTTTTTGCAAGGAAAATTTTTCTTGTAAGAATTTGCAAGTTTGATCAGCTGACTTAAATTCGAATGTTTTGTGGCGAACATCTTGGCAAAAACATAAACAAACGTTTGGCTATTAAAATAAATTGATATAAGTCTTATGCCAGACTATGAAAATTTTCATTGACGTGAAAACGAGTTTATAGGTAAGAGGTGTGAAGGGGGTGAAACTCTGTACACAAGGTTCTGTAATCTGAAATTATTCTTTGTGTTTAAATTCGTAACTCTCAAACCAATGCAAAGCAATGAAAATATCAAAATTTTCATATGATTTCATATATGTGTGTAGACGTCAATGAAAATTTGGAAGAAAATGGCGAAACGTTTTCAATGAAAATGTTCATAGTCTGGCATAAGACTAAAAAAGGGAAAAAATTATTAAATAAATTATGAAAAACGATAATGTAAGTAAAATAATAATAATATTTTGTAGTTTTTGGTGACTATTTTTTTATTTTAAAGGTATCAAATCCCAGCAAAAAGCGGTGCATCCATGGAGTAGGAGAAACACAATGAATGCACTGCGTTCCAGTATGTTTTATATTTGTGCATTGGAAAGGAATTATAAAGGCCTGCGTACATAAGCCGCTCGGCTTTCTTGCTTAATTTATTTCTGGTAAAAGACCAAAGACCAAGTTCGACCTAATTGAAATGTGGTTCTGACATTTCTTTATTGCTTTACCAGAAATGAATTAAGTAAGAAAGCCGAGCGGCTTATGTACGCAGGCCTTAAGGGCCTCGTCACATAAGAGGCCGAAATGATTTCAGCCTTATGTACCGAAGCCAGGACCACAACGAACAGCATCGGTATACATTTCCCAAGGATCCCAAATGTTGAGCTTTTGTGTTGCGATCAAAAGTGTGGACCAAATTGGTTGCCCCGTTCAAGAGATATTGTGCTACCATTTTAGTGACATTTTTTAATTATTGGTGGACCGGTATTGCCCATCTTCGAACTAAAAACTAAATTTGGACAAAATATGACGATGTTGTTCGGTTCAGTTCGAGAGTTGTCGTGCACTCCAGCCACTACGTATGGTGCCATAGAGGTTTTTACAACTTTCGGGCTGTTTTTCCAAGATGTATGGACTTGCCACTGACAAAATTTTTATCGTTGTAATATAGACAGCGATTGCAAGTTGCTTCAACAGAAATCAAAGTTAGTCAAGGGCAGGTCTTAAAGTGAACTTATCCGAAATTTTGTGTGGGAGCTACCCGAAGGAGTGGACAAATATGGTTCATATTCGAACCTGATCTATATCTGGTAGATATATTAGGACCAAATCAAGAGTTATCGTGCGCACAATTTTTTCGAACATTTCTGAACTTTTGTGGGGAAGGTACCTGAAGGAAATGGAAAATAAACAAGTAAGAAAGTACCAGTCAGCTGAGCCGATAGAGATATACCCTCAGCCACGTACCCGAAGAAAAAAAGTTAACACAATACTTCTGTAGGTTTTTTAGCTGTTGGGAAAATTTTCCAGGATGGAAAGGGCCGCAAAAAACTACATGTTGCAACAAAATTCAGAATGATTCCTTAGAAGTGATCAGATGTAGTATATATTCGGACCTAATACAAATCTGTAGGAAATATTTTTGTTCTTTATTAGTCTATGGATATTTTCCTTACAGACTATATAATAAAAAATTTTGTACTTAATTTTCTGAATTTAAATATTATTTTACACATTAGCCAGTTTAGGTGGTGCCGGTAGGATTTTCTGAACCTTTTTGGGTCATTATCTCAGGAAGTATGGACTTGCCCACAATTGCAACCTGCTGCATCACAAATTAATAAGATCAGAGAGGAGTTGTTAAACTATACTTTTTCCAAATTTTGTGTGGGAGGTATCCAAATGAGTGGACCGATATAGTCCATATTAGAACCCGATCTATGCCTGAAAGTAATATTACCAATTGCAAAGTTTGACTCAATTCGTTTACTGCCTCCTGGAATTATCATGCCCACAATCTTGGCGAAACATTTTGAACCTTTGTGGGGGAGGTACCGGAAGGAGTGGACCGATATAGTCTATCTTCGAACTTAAACTAAGTTTGGACAAAATATTGACCAAATATGTTGATCCGTTCGAGAGTTATCGTGCGCTCCAACTACGACACATAGTATTCTATGGGTTGTTTGCAGTTTTTGTGCTGATTTCTGAGGAATTATGGACTTGCTCCTGAAAAAAAATTATATCGTCGTAATGGGGGTAGTGAATACAAGTGGCTGCAACAAAAATCAAAGCGAATCGAGAGCAGGCCTTTAACTGCACTTATGCAAAATTTTGTGTGGGAGGTACCCGAAAGAGTCCATATTGGAACCTCATCTATGTCTGGTAGAAATGTCACGATGTGCAAAGTATGGACTAATTCGGTTACTCCCTTCAAGAGTTATCGTGCGGACAATTTTTCCGAACATTTTTGCACTTTTGTGGGGGAGGTACCTGAAGGAGTGGACCGATATGGCCCATCTTCGAACTTAAATCAAATCTGGACAAAATACTTCGATACCCAAAATTTGAACCGAATCGATTGATCCGTTCGAGAGTTATCGTGCGCTGCAGCCAACCAGACAGACGGACGGACATTGCTAGATCGACTCAAAGTTGTCTGAAACGGATATCGTATAAACATACTTGGTCTAAAACCATTATTTCGATGAGGCACATTTTTGGTCGTATCAAAGTGTAAATACCCTCTTTAGCCTAAAGACTGAGGGTATAAAAAATGGAAAATAAAAAAGAAATGGTAGACACCTTCAATTGTTAAATTTAATCTTTTCCACCAACTTCTTGTTTGTCAAATCAGCTGACTTCTTGCAAGTTTTTGCAAATTGCTGTTCGATAACAATCTGCAAATTTTTTGCTTCGAGAGAGTAAAATTTAGAGTTGGGTAATCTAGTTCCTAGTTCCTTGTACTAGTTCCAAAACGTATGAGTAACATCATGAAATATAACGTGTGCTGTTAAGTATACGCAGTTTGTTAAAAAAAAAATGTGGGCCATTGGAACTGCGAAGTGAACGAGATAGTTCCATATAGTTCCTTTGGCACAACTCTAGTAAAATTGGCAGAGAGGGGTTACTGAGAACTTGCTGAGTGCTTGCAAGTACTTTTCACTTGCGAAGTTATCGTACACACCTATTGTCTGTTATCTATCATTTCACGCTTATAAAGCTTCAATTCATCTACATATGCATTTTCACGCAATTGGCCTAAACCCTAAGCTATTCAAAAAATCGACTTTTTTGTAATTTTCGACTTTTGATGAAAAATTTAAATATGGGATAAAAGTTTAGTTATAAATGTTATGCCATGTTCAGACTAGCGGTAATTCGCTCTCTATTCGTTGTTCGACCCCAAATTACGATACAATTACTTCATTTCCCATACAAAATTTTGAGAACGAACAACGATTTTTGTACTTTGTTCAATTTAAATTACTCTCAGAACGACGATAAAATATGTCCCATCTCTAACAAATGAGAGAATTTATCGAAATAAATTAATTATGACAGGAAAAATAAAAAATTAAAAATGTATTAAAAATCCAAAACTTTTTAAAAAAACTGCAAAATATGAATGAAAAGTAAACAGTTTAACGACTAGTATACATTCAAATCATAGCAAATTTTGTTTTCTCTTCCATTGCAGTTGCATTTCTTGTCCATCGTTTCAAATTCGCGTACAAATTTAGAAACAAAAATCAAATGCCAGCCGGAATGTCTGTATACCAAAAAGATATGTTGGCAGGTCTCTCTCTCTCTCGTTAATTATTGAAATAGAAAAAATTAAAAATATACTGAAAACACCAAAATTGTGAGAAAAAATGGAAAACATGAATGAAAATAATAGAATTTAATATTAAATAGATATCTGAAAGAAGGAAAAATATTTTTTCAGTTCATATAAAATAATTTTACCCGTATTTTGGTTGGAACTTTCTTTAAAATCAGAAAACAAAAACTATGAAAACATGAATCATGTTGCTATGAATTGTGTACCATGTCGTATGAACGGGTTAATTCGTGTACGTAATTATGAGAACGAACGACGTGATTCAAATGCTGGTATGAACATGACATTAGATTCATATAAAGTCAGCGATTTGTTAGGAATGTAGTAAAAGTACCCAGCAAAATGTTCGATGCCAAAGATGACATTCAATCATGGGTGCAAGTGATCTAGCATGTCATCTTTTTAGCATCTTCATCGATGAATTTTATATGAGCGTGGACCCCAAAAGATGACGTTCTTTTCTGGATCCTAAGCATGTCATTTTAACCAATGCGTTGACATGTCATTTCCACCAATGCTTTGGCATGTCATTTCCACCAATGATTTGACATGTCATTTTCACCAATGCTTTGACACGTCATTTTCACCCATGCTTTGACATGTCATTTTAACCAATGCTTTGGCATGTCATTTTCACCAACCCCTTGGCATGAAATTTTCATGTGTTGTTTGGAAAATGGAAATGCTGTATTGAAATATGGTTTTCATGAAAAACAAAACTCTTTATTAATTCAAACGAATTCATGAAATAGCTACAATTAATTTATCAGTTTAGTTTTTCAAAAGTTTACATCCAAAATTGCAATGTAATCACCACCGCTGCAACGCAAAAGATTACTTCCTCCGTTCTCCGCAACTGATATTCTTTCATCTTACAAAAGGTTTTTTCAATTATCTTCCCATCACCAGTTCAGATTTCGAAATGGACTCCAAATGCACTCCTTTAAGTATTTTTATTTCGTAAATTACTTTTATTTTATAATTTTGTTATTTTATAACAACATTTTGGTAATTTATACTCTTTTGTTTAGTGACGGAAATATGTAGGGATCT
This sequence comes from Musca autumnalis, assembly GCF_047663935.1. Lineage (NCBI taxonomy): Eukaryota > Metazoa > Arthropoda > Insecta > Diptera > Muscidae > Musca > Musca autumnalis. The sequence goes on from NW_027411866.1 coordinate 55,905,749, forward strand.
ACAACCCGGCTTGCTTTAGGGATCTCTAAGAACAAAATGTAACGAACGGGAGGAGAGACTTTTTATGGAAAATGCCATTTATGCTTAATTAATTTATTTTTAATTGTTTCTTTCCAAAAGTAGTTTCTTCTTTATTTTCAGATTTTTGTTCCTTTTCTTTTCGGACTTTTTTTTCAAATTCCAAGAAGCGAGATTTGATTGATTTCATTCTATGTCAGATTTAGAACAGACAAGGGAACTTTTAAAATAGCAATGTGTGCAGTCCGATTCTATTTTTAGCTCGATGGTTGGGACTTCATATAATGCCAATTGTTTAGAAGTTTTAGTTGTTTGATATGCAGGAAATGTAAGACAACATCACGACGACAGTTCTAACAACTTTGGTCTGTTCCAGAAACTGCAAGAATCTACTTATTTTTACTACGATAACAATTTTTCCTTTATGTTATCGGAAAAAATAGTAAAAATTAGTAGATTTTTGCAGTACTTGTACATACCAAAATGAAAATAAACAGGTGTGTAAATAAAAACACAAACATCATCTCTATTGGATCGATGGAATGGGTACAAATGCTGATGAAAAGATCGGATCTTTCACGACTTCCTTTGCATTGGTTCAAATCCTAATGAAAAGATCGGATCTTCCACGACTTCCTTTGAACCAATGCAAAAGATGACATGAAATCACGTCATCGCAAAGAACCCCTTCCGTCAAATTTTGCTGGGTATTTTCTCTATCAAAAACCAAGGGATTGGCATATAAAAATACACCTATATTACCCTCCAATTTTTTGTCAGTTTTAAAAGAAGGCCTGATTGTAGGAAAGGTATACGTTTAAAGGGGAGTACACACTAACAGTCAAAACTGACAGTCAACGTACTTTAAGCACAATTTTCCGGCAAATAACAACTTTTATTTAGCTAAAAACGTTTGAAATACAATATTTACGGTATTATTTAGAGATTTTAAAAGAAATTTTTCAATTAGGCTTTGATATTCACGAAATAGACCTCGATGACTGTCAGTTTTGCTTGTCAATGTGTACTATACTTTAGAGAAAAAAGTTACTTGTTAAAAATGCTTAGAAAGTCTCAAAAATATCATTTTCATACATACAGTGAATCACAGTCAAAAGTATCCACTTCAGTTTCTTACATTAAAACTGCGTGAATTTCATTACAAAATTTCATGAAATTAGGCGTTCTTAAATCGAATTCCCCACTACAGCAATTTTATGTCATAGGGCAGTTTTTATTTTTTTATCTAAACTTAAATGAATTTTGTTAATTTTATTTTATAATATTTAAGTTAAGACACTAATGTAACAATATAAAAAAGAATGAAATCGCTATCATTAATTAACTCTTAGGAATCGCAGTTTTAATGAATGAAAGTGAAGTGGATAATTTTGACTGTGATTCACTGTATATATTATTTTCATACATAATTTTAAGTTTTTTCACAAAAAAATTCTCGGCGCTAAGTTGGTTAAATATTAATTAAAATACCCCCTTTCAATCAAAATATGATTTATTCAACACTAATTGTTGAAATATTTATTCAACAGTAATTGAAACTGAAACCATAAGTCCCGGTCCACACTAGAGGGATTTCATTGAAAAAATTGCATGAAATTATGGGTCTCTAGATCGACTTCCATAGTAGAGTAAAATCATAAGAATGCTGTAGTGGGGAATTCGATTTAAGAACGACTAATTTCATGAAATTTTTTAATAAAATTCACGCTAGTGTGGACCGGGACTAAGCATTCCTTTTTGCTTACTTGTTTGTTTGTAGCTATAATATCCCACACAATGCTTACACACATTTTCTTTAAGTGCATTTTGAGTATCTCTCTCCCTTACTCTCTCTTTTTCAGTTTGGACATCAATGTTGATAATGATGAAGTTTGAAAGCTCTAATAAAGCTTTCCAAAGTTCTTTCGTGAAATATGAAAGCTCTTTTCACGTGAAATACAGAACAGCAATTGCTTTCACAGGGGTGAAGTGCATGTGTGATGTAAAATGGAAGCACGGTGAATTCCAGAACATGTCCTTATAACTTAGGAGAGAAAAAATGGACGGGGGAGTTAACCCTCCCCCTCCCCCGCTGCTTGATAAAGAAGCAAGCAAGCAGAGTGCTACAAAATCAAGAACCAGAAGTAGAATAAGAATAAGAGACACTGCAAAGAAATCAAGATATGAAGAGGAAAATATAACAAGTAAAAAAGCGTTAAGTTCGGCCGGGCCGGCTTTTCATACCCTCCACCATAAAATATTCTGAACTAAAATGGAATAATTAGTTTTCATTCCTGTCCCCAACTTTAAGTGGGTACGTTAAAATGTCAGATAATGTACATAAAATGCTTCATTCGGGAGGCCCTTTTTATGGTGCCTATATATAACTATGTATGTTGACAATTTTTGGTGGGCGAGAAATTGGGAGGTACCGTTATATAGGGGTTATAATAAAACATGGACCTATTTTGACAGTTTTTGATGGGAGCATTTAATGTCAAATAACTCCTAATTCGGTTAAAAATTCTAGCTAGGATCCTTAAAATACCGAAAATCGGTACATAAAGTGGGAACTTCAAATGTCATTAACAGCTAGTTCGGAAGTATGTGGGCTATACGAAAATATGAACTTAAACGAACAATTTTTGTTGCAGAATTTTTGTTGGCTTTTAAATTTCAAATTACAGAAAGATCGTCCAAAAAATAAAGCTAAGGTACTGAAAATCGGGAGGTTTGTTTTGGGGCTATACCAAAACATGGACGTACGTGGTTAAACATTTTAAGTAAAATCCTCAAAGTACCAAAAATCGGGAAGTAATTATCGTTATATTGGGGCTATGTTGATGCAGATGTGTGGTGACCACTATAACCTTCAAATGTAAAATTACAGTTAGTTCGGTTAAAAATTGTAGCTAAAATTGCCAATTACTGAAAATTGGGAGGTACCGTTATATGGGAGCTATATCCGAACATGGACCTATGTATGTTGACAATTTTTTATGGAGAGGTGTTGTGACCACTAAGAACTTCAAATGTCAAATTACTGCTAGTTCGGTTCAATATTGTTGCTAAAATCATCAAATTACTGAAAATCGGGAGGTACTTTTATATGGGAGCTTTATCAATACATCGACCTTTCTTGACAATTTTTGGTGGAGAGATGTGGTGACCACTAAGAATTTCAAATGTTCAAATTACAGATAATTCGGTTAAAACTTGTAGGTAAAATTCTCTCTGGTCACTAAGAACCCTAAATATCAAATTATAGCTAATTCGGTCTAGAAATGTGAATTTAAACGTCAAAATACCTGAAATCTGTCGGTAACGTTATATGGGGGCTATACCAAAACGTGGACCTATGTCCACAAGTTTTGTAATATAAGTTTAGAGACGCTTAAGAGCCCTAAATGTCAAATTATAGCTACATCGGTCTGAAAATGTAGCTAAAAACGTCAAAATACCGTAAATCGGGGGTACCGTTATATTGGGGCTATACCAAAACGTGGACCTATGTCCACAACTTTTGTTGTATAAGTTTATTGACACTTAAGAACCCTAAATGTCAAATTATAGCTAAATCGGTCTGAAAATGTAGCTAAAAACAGCAAAATACCGTAAATCGGGAGGTACCGTTATATGGGGGCTATACCAAAACGTGGACCTCTGTCCACAACTTTTTTTTATATAAGTTTACTGACACTTAAGAACCCTAAATGTCAAATTATTGCTAAATCGGTCTGAAAATGTAGATAAAAACGGCAAAATACCGTAAATCGGGGGGTACCGTTATATAGGGGCTATACCAAAACGTGGACCTATGTCCACAACTTTTGTTATATAAGTTTATTGACACTTGAGAACCCTAAATGTCAAATTATAGCTAAATCTGTCTGAAAATGTAGCTAAAACCGGCAAAATACCGTAAATCGGGGGGTACCGTTATATGGGGGCTATACCAAAACGTGGACCGATATAGCCCATCATCGAACTTGACCTGCCTGCAAACAAAAGACGCATTTTCCCAAAATTTCAGCGTTCTATCTCCATTTTTGTGGATGCTAGAGTGATTACCACAGACGGACGGACGTCTGCAAATGAGTATTTCAATGCGTTACAAGCGGAAAAACAAACTTAATATACCCTCCATACTATGGTGGAGGGTATAAAAATAGATACACACAACGATGACAGTATTGTCGCAGCGGCAATCCACATTCAGCAATCAGGGGACATCAAGTCTAGTCATGCCAGTAAGTACACATACCGAAAAGATCTCTATAAATAATGAACAAAAGAAAAACAATAATGAACAAAATAAGGTAGATGAATATAATATGGAGTGCTTATATGATAGTGACCACAAAGGGCCTTATATAGTCCACGTTGACAAGGAAAATGATCAGGGCGAAAAAATTGGTATCAATACTATACATTTGTCGAGAATCCTAGAAGAATTTAAATTTCCGGGCGTTGTTGAAGCCTTTAAAATAGGTTTTGCACGAGGTAAAGTCATTTTTAAGAGCGGACAAGCAGCCAATGATTTCACTATGAATAATGATTTTATCAATAAGGGGTACAAACCTAAAATCTTTCCTCATTTTATATCCAAAGTAGGAATTATTTTCGGTGTCCCAACAGACATTCCAGAGAAAGACCTTTTAAATATCATTGATTCAGATGTACAAATCTTCAATGGGGAGGAGCGCGTTCCAACCCATGAGGTTTAAACACTTTTCAGCTCACTGTCACCAGAAGATTTCCGTGTGTAAGAAGTGTTACTTTCCACACGCCGAAAACTCGGCTTGTGCGGAGGTACCTTCGTGAACTAATTGTAATGAGGACCATAGCCCACTTGATAAAAATTGTCCTGCTAGAATAAAGGCCTATCAGGTTAAAAAAATTATGACAATTGAAAATCTTACGCGCAAAGAAGCTTTTTCTAAATACTCTTCAGTATTTGCAAACCGCTTCGAAATACTGGACGAAAATATCGATGTAACTTTCCCACCAATGAAAGATAAAGGGAAGAAAAATCCTGATTCTATTAACAACACTGTTGAAGTAGCAAAAACCCTTCATGCAACCAACTCATTTGCGAAAGTGACGAAAAATCTCCAAAACCGTAAAAGAGAGGAACAAAATGCCAAAAAAATATGTTAGAACATAGAAAGACTCTTGAGGAAGATCAGGTCTACAAGTCACCAAATGGACGTGCAATTCAGCATTCAATGCAAAAACAAACAAGTCAAAATAAGATGGAGAAGGTAGCAGAACTAGGATCATTCCTCGAAACAATCGCCAGCAGTGTTGATGATCTGGCAAGTGGACTCAATCGCAATATTGGAAGTGAACAATACAAGTTAATAAATAAACTTAAAAGTAAAATCATCAATGAAGCAACAGATATCGATATACAGTTAGCCAATCCCACGGCAGCGGGTTCTTTCGTACCGGATTGACCCGGAACAACACAAAACCAATGTTCCGGCCAGCGGCTGCCACCTCAGTGTGTACATGTTCGTACATGTACAGTTAGCCAACTAAATAATTGCAAACGATGCATTTTTAAAAATGTAGATATTTAATTAGGAATTACTACAAGTAATTCTTTCAATTATGTTGGGCTTTTTGTAAATATCTGTTGATTTACTTGTTAATGACAACGTCAAGCCAATAAATGCAGAAATCGGTCGGAAATAACAAAAACAACGGGCAAAATGGATAGGTACCTGGTTTTTGTGGTGTCAACTAAATATTTGCAAAATAAATTAATGTGCAATAAAATCGTGGGATTTTCCCCGCGATTTTTCCAATTAAGGATTTTTATGACTTTTATGGTATGTGGACATGTAGATCCATAATTTTTGATTATAAATAAATTTTTGCATGTGTAGCTTAGACAGTATATTCAGAAAAAGAGAAAGTCAGGTAAACGGGTTTGGAAAATATGATACATTTGGTCTATTCCAATTATAATAATGGTAAATCCGAAAGAGAAATCCTTAAAGTCACCTCTCGTAAGCTGAGAAGTGTATACAACATCATTTACCGCACCGAGAAAGGAGCCAGGCTCAAACTGAAGGCGTTACAAGGCAGACCCAAAATAGTTACCACGCGAATTGACAGGAGAATGATTAAAGAAATTGACGAAAGAGCCCAAAGCAGCACGAGAAATTTGATTTTTTTTGATTAAAAATGATTTTGGAGTAAGTGTGTCACATGGAAAAGTCAGAAAAGTGCTACATAATAACAATCACTCATCACGAGTGACTAAGTAAAAATCATTGCCCTCCCAGTACATTATATAGAAACTATTCAGACTTGTTACAGACAACTTTTCATGCCATCTTTAGTATCGGCATGTCGTTATATTTTCTGATTAGACTAAAATTATGCTGTACTATCACGATGGGTCTCAAAAAGTATTGCGAAAACCCCTTTACAGCCATGAAAAACAAAAATGTAATACATACCGTAAAGTTCTGAAAAATGTTATTTATGGTATGGGGTTGTATACCAAGCAGTGACGTTGGTAACATCCAGATTTTGGAGGAAACACTGACAAAGGAAGTTTATTTAGATGTTTCAAAACATGATTTAACCAAGCGTCAAGAAATTTAGGCCTGTTGGCCCTGAAAATTCAAACAAATTGCAATATATGAAGCGTTCAGAGCACACTTTGACTAACTCCATAAAACAAAAAGTTGAGAAAAGCAATGATGAAATGTATATTGTTTTTTAAAATTCCCCTGATAATATGGATTCAAATATATAATGTAGAATGCATAATAGCAGGTATAGCTTTCATCTAACGGTATATAAAATAAAATAAAAACAATAGTCAACAAACAATCGTTAGTAATGTTGTGGTAATGGTGGAGTTAATCGAAGTGTGCACTGAAAAAAGTAATAAAGTTAGGTTTTGAATTTTTTTATTAACGAAAAACTTAGTTTTATACACATATATTACAGGTTTCACATAAAAATTAATGTTGGCAGTTCGGTTATAAAACAATATTTGTAATTAATTCATGCTAGCTTTATGTTAGCGTCATTCTTCATGGCTAGGTTTACGACGTTTTCGACGTATGTAATATACGTCAAAAATGTATGTTATATACAGTATGCAAAGTTCATATTCGTACACCCCTAAAAAATGAATAAAATCGTTATTAATTCCATATTTTATGTGCAAATATGAAATAATTGATGGGAATTACCATAACTAAGAAAGATTTAAGAATAACAAAACAAATTTTTAATTTATTCCGTCATTTAGCTATAGATGGCGCCTGTGTGGGTGGCAAAGTTCGTATTCGTACACTTATAAGCACTATATATTTGGAGTTTTTAAGGATTTTCAAAGCAATATACCGCAGATTTTTGTTCTTTTCTTCTTTTGGAATGCCCCTGCTATAGAAATATGTAAAAATAACGGTAATTTTATTAAAAATTTTGCATGAATAAAACGTCGGACGAATATTTGAAATAATTAAGAAAAATGTGCTAGATATGATTAACTATTGCAATTTATTCCCGAATTTTGGACGAAAATAGCTAATAGCAGTTCTTCTGTACCAATATTCGAGGTCTAATATGAAAATAAATGTTGTCAGCGTTTGGAAATGCAAAGAAACGTAATCCGGGCTTAGGTAAGGTAAACACATTTTTGGTTTTTACTTGGTGAAAATCGCACGTTTAGTTTTATATTTGACATTAAATGTATTGAAGTTTTAGAATACGGTTTCGAACATCACTTTATGTCAAAACATATCGGAAATTACGAGGAATAATAATTTTTTAAGGATGAAAATTTCCCCGAAAATAATGCATTTCTTCAAAAGGTTACCCCACGTTCTTTCCTGGACAATTTACTTCAATCTTTTGACATTTTTGCACTCATTTTGGATCCTTCGGTAAAGAATTATAATTTTCAATAAGTAAAAACCATTATTTTCCCAATTTTGGCAGCCATAACCCTCGTTCATAGTAAGCGTAGAATTTCAGTCGTACGCGCACAGTATGAAAACTTGTACAGTTTCATTTTTCTTCATAATTTCTCACAGTTTTTGACATAAAATGATTTTCGAAACCGTATTCTAAACTTCAATACATTTAATGTCAAATATAAAACGAAACTTGCGATTTTCACCAAGTAAAAACCAAAACTGTGTTTACTTTACCTAAGCCCGGATTACGTTTCTTTGCATTTCCAAACGCTGACAACATTTATTTTCATATTAGACCTCGAATATTGGTACAGAAGAACTGCTATTAGCTATTTTCGTCCAAAATTCGGGAATAAATTGCAATAGTTAATCATATCTACCACATTTTTCTTAATTATTTCGAATATTCGTCCGACGTTTTATTCATGCAAAATTTTTAATAAAATTACCGTTATTTTTACATATTTCTATAGCAGGGGCATTCCAAAAGAAGAAAAGAACAAAAATCTGCGGTATATTGCTTTGAAAATCCTTAAAAACTCCAAATATATAGTGCTTATAAGTGTAAGAATACGAATTTTGCCACCCACACAGGCGCCATCTATAGCTAAATGACGGAATAAATTAAAAATTTGTTTTGTTATTCTTAAATCTTTCTTCGTTATGGTAATTCCCATCAATTATTTCATATTTGCACATAAAATATGGAATTAATAACGATTTTATTCATTTTTTAGGGGTGTACGAATATGAACTTTGCATACTGTACGTCATAATTTTCTAAAGGCCATCTATGGTTTCAACAAAAGCCGAAAGAGTATTGCATGTACACGTTGCGAGCAGAGCTACATTTGAATGTGGAGTTAATCGAAGTGTGCACTGAAAAAAATTGCATATTATTCAGTGGTCAATAAAAACTTGTTATTTAAAGGTGCTCATCTTTATTATTCAGGAAAGATATTATAATCATAAATAGATATGACGATATCAAAGGCTTTGACACTAAAATCTCAATTTTTTCAAAAAGTGGAGTTAGTCGAAGTGTGCACTGAGCGGCTCATATGTAAGTACTACCAAGACAACACCCCTAAGCATAAATCTAATTTATGTAGGACTTGGTTGTTATACTACAGTACCAAAGTCATTTACAGCCCGTTCCAATGTCTAGATACAGTCTGTCGCAAAAGTTAGTATACACCGTTGAAAACAAAATGTATTAGGGATAAATATCACTATAACTTATTGAAAACAACAAACAATTAGTTTTATTTGATAGACAAGAAGGTTGTCTTCCGTAATAACAATTAAAAGTGCGCAATATTTGCATATATTAGAAAATGTACGGTTCGAATCCCAAAAAGACCAAAATTTATGTCGCAAAAGTTAGTATACAACGGAGAATCCTCGTGGAACTGTGTAAAAAATTCTGGATATTTTTGAACAAAATGAAACTAAATCTTTACTTAAGATCATAAAGAGCATATTAATTGGTTTTAATGGCAGCTATAGTAGTTATAGTGACAAGTCCAACGTACATTGGATCGTAAAATCCACAAAAAATGGTCATCTACAAATACAACAACTGTAGCGACAAAATTCCGGGTGTTATGTCCTGTTTATGGATTCTAAAGCCATGAAATGCTCAGAAAAGCTCTAAAGTTTCAATATGGGGTGATCTTGATCGAGTTTCGGCTTGTCCTGTTTGAAAAAAACGGGAATTTCGTGAAGGAAACCCATACTTTTGAGGCCATTGTCCTTTTGAAACATGTAATAATCCTTAATCCTTACACATAAGGACTTTCCTTTTGAGTTAATTTTCTCACAAATGTTGCCCCTTTTCATATTCCGACCAAAAGTAAATAGTAGGAGAACCTCAAGGTCCGTTGTAAGCCCTACAGTTAAACTGTCCTACCGGCCTTTTAGAAGTATCGAACATGCTTCTCGCGTCCCCAGTGTCTAAAGTACTACTAATGTCTAATGAACTACTTTTAACTGATCCATTTAGTTGTATTTTGGTCCTAAGTGAAGCGAACACAGCTTTTCAGAACGTTTTTGCACAATCCGTGCGTTATAACAGCAGAGAAAGCTCGGTATTAAAATTTTAAATGAGCTATCATATCGTTCTGTGGTGGTGAAGTATCACTGTAGGACTTACACCCGAACTTGAGGTTCTCCTACTATTTATTTTTGGTGGGAATGTGAAAAGGGACATAATTTGTGAGAAAATTAACTGAAAAGGAAAGTCCTTATGTGTAAGGATTAATGATTATTACATGTTTCAAAAGAACAACGGCCTCAAAAGTATGGGTTTCCTTCAAGAAATTCCCGTTTTTTTCAAACAGGACAAGACGAAACTCGATCAAGATCACCCCACATTGAATCTTTAGAGCTTTTCTGAGCATTTCATGACTTTAGAATCCATAATCAGGACATAACACCCGGAATTTTGTCGCTACAGTTGTTGTATTTTTAGATGACCAATTTTTGTGGATTTTACGATCCAGTGTACGTTGGACTTGTCACTATAACTACTATAGCTGCCATTAAAACCAATTAATATAATCTTTATGATCTTAAGTACAGATTTAGTTTCATTTTGTTCAAAAATATCCAGAATTTTTTACATAGTTCCACGAGGATTCTCCGTTGTATACTAACTTTTGCGACATAAATTTTGGTATTTTTGGGATTCGAACTGTACATTTGCTAATATATGCAAATATTGCGCACTTTTAATTGTTATTACGGAAGACAACCTTCTTGTCTATCAAATAAAACTAATTGTTTGTTGTTTTCAATAAGTTATAGTGATATTTATCCCTAATACATTTTGGTTTCAACAGTGTATACTAACTTTTGCGACAGACTGTATTAGCCCCATCGACAATTCATGGGTACACCTGAAGGAAAAAGTCGGGAATAGGCCACCCACTAACCTGGGGGACTAAGTAAAATGCAATAAAGAAGAATGGCAAAAATACAATTGCAATTCTTTAGTTGACAGTGCAAATAATGTGTTGCTTTAATTTTTGTTAATTTTAAGAAAATGTTTAGTGAAATTTAGCTGTTTTTTTATTTTATTATATTAATAAACATCTGTAAGAATTATACTGTTAACAAAAATATTAAAAATTATATTTATTTATACCAATAAAATGATGTTTTATCAAATTTTGTAATCATTTTGGTTTTGCAACAATTAAGTTGACTAACTGTATATTTAACGAAAAACAAAAATCCGTATTATTCAGGTGAAAACATTAACATTCAGGTGAAAACATTAACATGTGAATTCTTTTAATTAAATAAAATGACTTTTTTTAAATCTATTACAATATAATATACAAAGCATAAATAATCAAAATAATAAAGATATGCTAGACTTGTATCTTGATAAGGAAAATATTGACATACCGACATTAACCGAAACGTGGGTACGAGATACCACCAAAACAAACATTTGTAACTACAATTTTGTAGGGAAAAGCAGAAAGGATGGATATGGAAGAGTAGGTATTTACTTGAAACGGAAGATAAAATTTTCTTTAATTAACTTCAATACAGACATAGAAATCCTAGGCATATCTACACTAAATCTCAAAAGAAACGTTAACATTATTGTGGTTTACATACCACCAAACAAGAAGTGAATATGCTCTAATTGCGAAAAATGTCTTTACTATGGCCTCTAAGCTCAAAAACACCACTCTGATAACCGGAGATTTCAATGCTAAATGCATTTCCTTGGGAAACAGTTTCAATAACTTTCAAGGCGAAACAGTTAGCTAAAAAGTCTATGTTTAAACACCGGCGAGCCTACGTTTGCGATAAACAATAACATTCACTCAGCTATAGACTTATGCTTGGTTTACATTTACGAAATCCACTCGATTTCAACTGTCAAATCCATAGGTTAAACGTCAAATGAAATCCAATGGATTTCAGATGAGATTTCATTTGACGTTTGAGCTATGGAATTGACAGTTGAAATCGAGTGGATTTCGTAAATGTAAACTTAGCATTATCATTTATTATTATGCTAAGTTTACATTTACGAAATCCACTCGATTTCAACTGTGAATTCCATAGCTCAAACGTCAAATGAAATCTCATCTGGATTTCATTTGACGTTTAACCTATAGATTTGACAGTTGAAATCGAGTGGATTTCGTAAATAAAAACCAAGCATTAGCCAGAATTGTTGTATAAACTGGAGAGTTGACAAAACCAACATTTCTAGTGGCAATCATTTCCCAATCAGGATGCAGTTTGATGGACGCTATTCCACAAGGAAAAACATGGTAGAATAAGAAAAGGTAGCAGCAATACACAGCTGACTGAACTGGGTTGTAACGTTAGTGTCAAATTTCATATGACATTTTATACATTTATTTCTATTTTGATGTACATAAGGGACATATATTTTTTGAAAAAAAAAATCATTCGGAAAAAACCATTTCCCAGAAAGACTTCTTCATATCAATGATATGTAACCTCCTCCAAGTTCGAACGATAAGCCGTAAGCATAAATCCCCGCTTGTAGAGGCGATACAACGTTCGTTAATATGTGAGGTATTTTGTTAAAATTTAAAAAAAATAAAGCCCTAATAAACATGTGCTTCTTTGATTTCTAAAAGAAAACATTGAAACAGCTTCTCCTTTTTCTATGAATTTCCAGCGACCCCAAACTTTTCTGCAAGAATTCTACTTTCTGCGAGAATTTATGCATTTAGTAGAATGATGTGGAAACATGAAAATTGAAAATGTAACGAATTTTCATTCATGTTTTCCAAAATATTCAACTAAATGTGAAAAATTATTAGTTTTTTCAATTCCAATAATTTATAGACATTTCCTTGTTTTGTTTACAAATACAACTGGCAGTAACGTTACAAACAAAAACAAATTCCTTTGTGGTTGTTGTTCGAGTTGTATTTGTTGTAGTATTAACTTTATCTTGTATTTGTTCTACCATGAAGGAAAAATATAAAAACAATTTCTAAAAAGAAAATGTATCAAGAAATTGCAGAATTGAGTGTTGGAGATAATATACAAGATGTGCAGAATAATTTTCAAAGAATCATAAACAACAACACCGTAACAAGAAGCATTATGGAATGACACCATCCAAGAATTATATAACAAAGAATTATATAATGTCAGTAGAAGATGGGAAGATGCTTTAAAAGTTAGTGCGCAAGAAAAGAAACTCTACAACTTAATTGCAAGACAAAAAAAGAAAAATTTTAAAGGATTTTTAACGGACTTATTTGAGACAAACAACTCCAAGAAAATGTGGAAAATGCTAAAAAATACAACAAGGACAAAAGCCCATAAACAATACTTGGAGTGAAGAACAGAATGAGCAGTACTTAGAATTCATAACCACTTCATCAAGCATAGGGCAACCACCAACACAAGTACTAATTTTAAACATTGTAGATGAAAAACCAACCCTGGGGCTCAATTCTGTTTCTATGAAAATATGAAATAAAAACTTTTATAAAGGAGAGTGTTGTTATGATAGATGCTTTACACAGGCCAGGTTGGCCTTACGAGAAAAAATATTAGAACTCAAACAGGAGTGTGAAAAATTAAAACTTGGTTTTAATATGAACAAAGTCAGCGTTGCGCATTTTAATAGAGGGCCAAAAAATCTAGACATCACAATCAATGGAAATGAGTTAACTCAAGAAAAGAAAATAAATACCTAGGTGTAATCATTGCTACAAATGGCTCTGCCAAAATTCACATTAAAAATTCAACTGCAGCTGTAGAACATAGTACGGGGTTTTTAAACATCCTTGGTGGTTGCCGGTTCGGCATTAAACCATCTAGGGCCATCAATTTATACAGATCCTTTGCCAGATCCAAGATGGAATATGGGGCTGCTTCCCTATCAAATCTGACTAAGCAATCAGAGAATAAGCTTAAAACGTGTATTCATAAAAACCTGAGGAAGGCATTAGGACTCATCAAGTCAACACCTACACCAGTAATATATAATCTGGCAGGAGAATTGCCACCATCCTACAGATTTCAGCTGGCTACAGCAAAAGAACTCGCTAAGTGTGTCGCTTATAAACTGCCGGGAGCCGATCTCATGAGGCAAAATTCAAATATTAATACCAGTTATGCAAAAGTATGGTGAAAATTTGAAAATATTTTCAAACATTTCTGGGGCTAATGCCCAAAAAATCACAGTCTACCCAAATTTCTTTCAAGGCATTGTGACTACAAAAAAGGATGTCAGTAGAGAGGTAATTCTGCAACTAGCAAAAGAAAAAATAAACAAACTAAAAAATGATAATTTCGATATATTTTTCACAGATGGTTCAGTCAGTGGCAATGTTACAGGAGCTGATTTCTATAATCTAAATGCAAACATAACAAAATCATGCTATGTAAATAAGGAATGGTCTTCTATGTCGGCAGAAATATTGGCTTTTAGGCAGGTTTCTATGTATGCAGAAAACAATAACATATCTAAAATTGTAATTTTGACGGATAGCCTGAGTGGACTGCAGGCAATTAACAATAGCAAACATGTAAACTACTTATTGGATGAATTCATAAAAAAGGTAAACAATAGTATGGATATAGTAGAAATTCGTTATGTCCCTGGTCACTCTAACATCCACTTTAATGAAATTGCAGATGCAGCAGCAAAAAACGCTGGCATAAACGGTGATAATTTAAACATGGCATGGCCAATCAAGGACGCAAACAATGCAATGATAAATTGAGTGCAAATCCAATGTGCACATGGGTCCATCTATACAGCCGACTACACCAGGGAATTTCGTTTTTGAATAAAAATGATTTTTGTTTTGTCTTTTTTCGATCCAATCGTCCTCCATCAAGTGGACAACTTCCTTCAGTACGTTTGACAATGTAGATTAAGCCATGCAATTGTTGTAATCTTTGCCATGGGACTTTTGGAAACTTCTTCCCTCCGCAAAATATCTCAACGCAGCGCACACTTTTAAAAGTGGGGGTATGTCTGTTGATCTGTAACTTACTTTGAAGTCATCCTTTAACGCTTCCACAATGTAAACTACGGCATCCTTTGGCAATCGAAAATACGCCTCAAACCTAAAATAATTTACTGATTATACAGATCTTTCCAACATGAGCTTCAACTTACAGTTGGCAATTCCAATGGATTACACTTGTGCCTCAAATTTCTTCTAATAGATGTCATGTCCTGTACATTTTCTTAATCGTCAAAAAATAATTCCACTGAACTCATCATTTAATAATAATTTTTTTTGCGAATTGTGCCTTTTAGTTTTAATAGAGTTCACAAGTTTGAAAAAATACTGATCGATAACCCAGTTGGGTTGACACCAATAATACAACATTTCATCTCAGTTGTGCTGACAATTGACAACGCAACTCAAGTTTAGTGGCAATGCATAACCGATGAGGACTGTTTCTCTAAGACGATTCGAATTCAAATTCATTTACAGTCAACCAAAAAAGTCTACATACACCCTATAAATCTCGAGTTTTAAGGGTAAGGAAACATTTTTATGAAAATCCAAGTACATAGATCTATTTCATATCCCCAATAAACAATATTACATACAACAAAAATATATTCCATAATACAAATAACGGTAAATTCTATAAAAATTAAAAAATTAATAGCGAAAAAGTGTACATACACCCAATGAAATATTAAGATTACCGTAAAATTTATGGAATAAGCAATACAAATTTTACATTTTATTGCTTTATCGAATGTCTCTGGTTGTCTATGATATATTTTTGACAAAATAGGAACATATTTGTGCTTTAATTGAAGTTATTTAAGGTCAGACTTCGCGTATAGCTCGTTAAGGCGGATTTCTTTGAGTTTTTCAGTCTGGTAGTTTATGAAACCCCAGGAAATACAGTGGGACTAATTATTTTGAGATCCTAGAGCACTTTGAAGTTGTTCTTTTGGATAATATATGCTCCTGAGCTTCGCTAAATATGCGAATTCCTGAGTTTTTTTATAAATTTTATAGTTTTCACAGCATTCCAAGGGTCAAATTACAAGCAAGAACCTTGGAATTACTTTGTAATACATTTTTGGACCTTAACTCAATCAGAAATGTACAACATTATTCTCCAAACCCGCTCCTAAAGTTTCCAAAGCATCAAAATAAAAACACCACCAAAGAATGCATGAAATTTGTATGAAATTTACACTGTTAACTAGTATGCCCTCGTATTATGACCGTTAGGGTCACTTGAAGCGCTACAAATGTCGGATACTTTTACATTGCTGATTCAAGGCATGCTCGAGGATTGTACCAGACCTTATTACAAGGTAATTCGAAGGCTTCTGCATGTAATTTGCCCCTTGAATGTTGTGAAATCTATAAAATTTATAAAAAAAACTCAGGAATTCACATATTTAGCGAAGCTCAGGAGCATATATTATCCAAAAGAACAACTTCAAAGTGCTCTAGGATCTCAAAATAATTAGTCCCACTGTATTTCCTGGGGTTTCATAAACTACCAGACTGAAAAACTCAAAGAAATCTGCAAGGGTCCGCCTTAACGAGCTATACGCGAAGTCTGACATTAAATAACGGCAATTAATCCACAAATATGTTCCTATTTTGTCTAAAATATATCATAGGCAACCCGAGACATTCGATAAAACAATTAAATGTAAAATTTGTATTGCTTATTCCATAAATTTTACGGTAATCTTAATATTTCATTGGGTGTATGTACACTTTTTCCCTATTAATTTTTTAGTTTTTATAGAATTTACCGTTATTCGTATTATGGAATATATTTTTGTTGTATGTAATATTGTTTATTAGGGATATGAGATAGAACTATGTACTTGGATTTTCATAAAAATGATCCCTTACCCATAAAACCCGAGATTTATAGGGTGTATGTAGACTTTTTTGGTTGACTGTAAGTTACCATAGACAAATGAATTGTATAGACAAAGAAATCCACTCACCAATGTTGTTAACATTGAGTTAGTTGACAGATGTAGATTCCGTCAAAACCTAACCCCATAAAGTTTTTGTTATAGCCCGTTTCCACCGAACGTCGTTCGTTCTCTATTCCTTGTTCGACCCATAACTACGAATAAGGGGTCGATCATCGATAACAATTATCGTTGAGTGGCGTTGCCAGTTGTCAAAATTGATCCACGTATGGCAACTCTCAACTGAAGTTGCGAATCTCAGTTGACGAAGCGGCTGTTTTTCAGCAACCACCAATTTTCAGTTGCAGTGAACATTTTCGAAGAAACAAGAAGTAAAATAGAAGGAAAAAATAAACATTTTGTTAACAATTATTGATTCTTTGCATCATTAATTAATTTTGTGTATCAATATGGTGAAAATAACGACAAAGCAGCAGTTCGAAATATTAATTGATAAACTGAGTGAAAATCCAAACTTAGCCCGAGGAGTTCGGGAAGCGTGAAGCGTGGAGGTCCATTTCGGGCAGTTTAAACAGCCATGAACCTCCAACACGAACACCTGAGGAGTGGCAGAGTCTGGATTCACTTTAAAGCAAAGTTGAAAAAGAAAACGCCTCAAAATAAAATAAACTTCAACGACACTGGTGGTGGTTCATCACAATAAGTGAATTTATCGCCTTTGGAGCGGACAGCAGCAAATCTTTTGCAAATGAATTTGGTGACAAATACAGTAGGTTCAGTTTAAGTACAAATGACGAACATCCTCCATCTATATAGCCAACTACACCAGGGAATTTCGTTTTTGAATAAAAATGGTTTTTATTTTGTCTTTTTTCCTCCTCTGTCAACTTCGAAACGATCCAATTTTGGCACAGTTTGTCCTCTATCAAGTGGACAACTTCCTTCAATACTCTCGACAATGTAGATTGAGCCATGCAATTGTTGAAATCATTGCCATGGGACTTTTGGAAACTTCCGTCCTCCAAGAATCGCAACGCTGCGCACTCTTTTAAAAGTGGGGGTACTGCTGTAGATCTGTAACTTACTTTGAAGTCATCCTTTAACGTTTCCACAACGTAAACTACGGCATTCTTTGGCAATCGAAAATACGCCTTAAACCTGAAGTAATTTACTGATTATACAGATCTTTAACCATGATTATCAGCTTACAGTGCAGATGGCAATTCCAATGGATTCGACTTGTCCCTCAAATTTCTTCTAATAGATGCAATGTCCTGTACATTTTCTTCATCATCAAAAAACTTATCATTTTTTGGGACAGCAAATAAAACTTGACGATTTGAAGATTCAATGGGCAGGTTATATTCCAATCTTGGGTTGTTTTCCAAATTTGCTAGAAAACTCAGCCAAAATATTAAAATATTGTCCAGAATACACAAAAGAGTTATCCAAAGCGCAATTATTTTTTAAATGTTTTTTTTTTTTTTTGCGAATAGAGTTCATAAGTTTGAAAAAACACTGATCGATAACATGTTTATCGACCACCCAGTTAAGTTGACATTAATGGTACAACATTTCGTCTCAGTCTCGCAGACAACTGACAACGCAACTCAAGTTTAGTGGCAATACAAGATAGACCCATAAATTACTTATTTCCCCACACAAAATTCTATGAACGAACGACGATTTTTCTACGTTGTTCGATTAGAAATACTCTCTGAACGACGAATAAGTATGTCCCAACCCTAACAAATGAGAGAATTTATCGAAAAAATTAATTATGACACGTCTAAAATCAAAATTGAAAAATTTATTGATAACACAAAAATTTGTAGAAAAAAGGAAAAAGATGAATGGAAATTAATGAACTAAACATTTTATATAGATGCAGAAGGAAGATGGTTGTGTTTCCTTTTTAATTCCACACACATTCCTTGTCCATTAGTTCAAAATCGCGAAAAAATCAGAAACTAAAAGGAAACAAATAACTGAAGGTCTGTATACACAAACATTGTTTTGACATGTCATGTCATGTTTGAAAATAGAAACATATAAAAATATATTGAAAATACAAAATTATTCAGAATTTATGGAAAAAATTAATGAAATGTGTGTAGTTAAATATTGAAGATACATTTGAAGGAAAGTCTATTGCTTTTCCTATTCATTTAATGTATATTTTATGTGTTTTCGGTTCAAATTTTCGTGAAAACAAGGAAACAAAAATGAAGGAAATTTTGTTTATGTATCTATTAACTACGAATGGCGTCGTGGAAACGGGTTAATTCGTGTACGTCGTTCGACCGGCGAACAACGTAATTGAAACGCTCGTGTGAACATGACATTAGAACAAAATGGTTATAAAATCGTATTTATTGGCATTTTTATTTGATTTGTTCTATCAAATAACTGAATGTTAACAACATTTGTGACATTTCATTTGTCTATAATATTAATTTTATGCTAGAAAATAGCTTTTATTAGGTCTGTACGATAACCTCGCAAGTGAAAAGTACTTGCAAATACTCAGCAAGTTCTCAGTAACCTCTCTCCACCATTTTTACTCTCTCGAAGCAAAAAATTTGCAGATTGTTATCGAACAGCAATTTGTAAAAACTTGCAAGAAGTCAGCTGATTGAATAAACAAGAAGAAGAAGTTGGCGGAAAAGATTAAATTTAACAATTAAAGGTGTCCAGCATTTTTTTATTTTCCATTTAAAATGACAAAAATATGAGCAATAAGAGGAAAATAGGCCTCGAAAATGTGAGGAAATTCAGGCGCAAGTCCATACTTCCTGAGAAAATAGCCTTAAAGGTGAAAAAACCCCTGTGACATCGTGTGTAATGGTTGGAGCTCAAGTTAACTCTCGAACGGATCTGCCGATTCGGTCCACAATTGGACCTTAGTAATATTTTGACCAGATAACTCTTGAAGGGAGTGACCGATTTGGTCCATACTTTACACATCCTAATATATCTACCAGATATAGATCAGGTTCGAATATGAACCATATTTGTCCACTCCTTCGGGTACCTCCCACACAAAATTTCGGATAAGTTCACTTTAAGACCTGCTCTCTAATCACTTTGATATTTTTTGAAGCAACTTGCATTCGCTGCCTCAATTACGATGGTAAAATTTTTTTCAGGGGCAAGTCCATACTTCTTGTTAAAACAGCCCGAAAGTTGTAAAAACCTCTATTGCACCATACGTAGTGGCTGAAGAGCACGATAACTCTCGAACTGGTCAACCGATTTGGTCCGAAAATTGGCCTTCGAAATATTTTGTACCGATGCTATTCGTTGTGCTCCTGTTTACAGCCATATTATGATTTCCGTGGTCAAGTCCATAACTGGTCCAAAAGTTGTACGATGGCCCACCGAAATGACTAGTGTGCGCGATATCTATCGGAAAGATATGACTCCTAAAAAAAGATCAACTTCATAATGGACTATCTCTGTCCAATCCTTCAGGTACCTCCTCCGCAACACTTTTGAAACTTAATCTTATCGTGTTAAGGTCTCGGTACATAAGGCTGAAATCATTTCTGCCTCTTATGTGACGAGGCCCTAGGTGTTGCTACAACTATAATTCCCTTTCCAATCCACAAATATAAAACATACTAGAACGCAGGGCGATGTTTGGCATACATAATTATTGATATCGTTGGGAATACCTGGCCGTCTACATCGTGTTTCTCCTACTCTATGGATGCACCATTTTTGCTTGGATTTGATACCTTTAAAATAAAAAAATAGTCACCACAATCTACAAAATAAGTTATTTTACTTACATTATCGTTTTTCATAATTTATTTAATATTTTTTTCCTTTTTTATATCTGTTTATTTTAATAGACAAATGTTTGTTTATGTTTTTGTCAAGAAGTCCGCCACAAAACATTAGAATTTAAATCAGCTGATCAAACTTGCAAATTCTTACAAGAAAAATTTTCCTTGCAAAAACTTGTAAACAAAACTCTCCAATATTCTCTCACAATTGTCTCCAAATTCTCTCTCTTTTACTTTGCAAGTTTGTTATCGAACAGCATTTTGTAAAAGTTTGTGCAAATTTGCACAAACTTTTGGGTTATCGTACAGACCTATTACTCAAAAATATCCAAAAACTATTAAGATGTTTTTGCTTCTTTACTCACACAGAATTATGCAAAAGACGTGATTAAGATGCAAAATAGACAGCGTCCCCGATGCACTTGTGCACTTGCACTCATGATTCAACTACATTTTTGGCTACAAACAAAGATGCAGTCCGCAATCACTTGCACTCATGACTACATTTTTGGATACAAATTGTTTTGCAGGTTAATTAAAATAATAGCTGTGTTCCAGAACTAAAAAGTTTTTACAATTTTTACGACTTTTACACATTTTACTCGAAAAAGCGTTCCCGTACACAAAAAAGTTGTAAAATGTTCACTTCTCTTTAAACAAAAATGGCGCTGAATGACGCTCTCTTTAAAAACTTTTTACACGACAAATTTGGGCGAGTAAAAAAATAAGAACATGGTTGCCGGCGTCTGATTGGCTGATACGCCGACTTTGACATTTGTTCCAGTTTTTTTGACGTATTTTCCATTTTTCCGTTCCCGAACTATTTCAAAAAACTTGTGTTTGAAAACAAATTTTTTGCAGTTTTCTCTTTTACGAGTTTTACTATTAAAAAGTACGGGAACAAAGCTAATATAAAATAAATTGTTTTTGTGTTATTAAGTACATATTTCATTTGCAAAAAGTTATTATAAATGTAAACATTGCTGAAATGTGAAAATTTTATGAAATGGATTCAAATCGGACATTGTCAAAATGTGAAGAACGGAATGCATTTTTCATGACTGCATGGTTGCTTCAAAAATAGCTATTCAATCACTACTTTACAAGGAACAACTTCAAATAAATTTTGCTGGATGGTTCCCAATGGACGTAGATTTAACAAAAAGTGCAATTCTACATCCAAGTTTGTGCTTGATCCCGATGCGGCGAATCCTTCAATTAGAAGTATTTTTTCATTATCATAAATAAGTCTGTAGTGCGATTCTCTAACACATTTTTGGAGCTACCGACAACTTTCGTTAAAACTAAAGTGTTTTTAAATTCGGTAATTAACGATATTATTCGGTAAGTTAACGACCAATAAAATGTAGTAGTAAAGTTCTACCGATAGCAACAGTGTTGTCAACTTTTATTTGAATGTTTCATTCATAATTTTGCGTTTTAAAGTTACCGATTTTTGTCGGTAACTCAAAAAATTAGTTAGAGAATCCCACTACTGAAACCAATTCCGATCGAAGTGGAATTGATTTGAATTGATTTTTCGAGTTACCGACAAAAAACGGTAAAATTAAAATGCTTATAGTTTCGGTAATTAACGATATTTTTCGCAAAGTTAGCGACAAATAAAAAGTAGTTGTAAAGTTCTACCGATAGCAAGAGTGTTGTCAACTTTTATTTGAACTTTTCATTCATAAGGTCCGTCTGGTTACTTTCCCAGCAAGAACTTTCTCAGAGAGTAAGGAGTTTTTATTCTCTTTTGCAAGAAAATTGTAAAAAGTAAACATACACCTTCCCTGCAAAAACCAGCAAGCAATCAGCTGACTTGCCAAAACAGAACAATTTGTGCGCCAATGAAGGAACCAAAGGAAGCAAAAATCTTGTATTTTATTAAAAATAAAAAAGAAAATGACCCAAAAATCGATTTTTCCATGGTATAAGTAAAGAGGTAGATTTAAATGAAAAAAATCTATAGAACCCTTGTTTTTCCTGAATTCCTAAAACTTCAAAATTAAGCAACAAGTGCGTTTGTTTACAACACCAATTTTGAGCATTTTATAAAAATCGCGAAAAATGAATGAAGGACCAATGTTTCTCCGCATAGTCAAGTTGTAGATGTGATAAAATGTTTGTTTTAACGATAACCTGACGAATTATTTCCATACAAATGTTCCAAAAATAATTTTAAAAATCATTGAATTCGATTGTTTTTAAAATTGTTTGACATATTATTCAAACACCACACACACATACAAAGTTTGTGTATATTGTTTTGAAGTTTTAGGAATACTCGAATGAAAAAATTTAAATTGACATAAAGCTTTGGCTAAACTTTCTTATTAAACCATGGATTTTTCCACTTTGCAACTTTGTTCTACAAACAAATAATACAGTTAGACTTGCTATTTCCGCAATAAAATTGTTTTTAATTTTCACAAACATAAATCAACGAAAAATTAAAAACAGATGATTGATTGTTTTTAGGAAGAAGAAGAGTTACAAGTTCTTGCTAGAAGAAATTTGTCCAGCAAGAATTTGCAAACTCTCAGTAAAAGAACTGTCAAAATGTCTCTCTCGAATCGCTCTCTTTTGCTGACTTTTTGTGTTAACAGACGACTTTCAGCAACAATTGGTACAAATTGTTACAAATTTTAGGATAACCAGACAGACCTATTTTTACGACAATAGGTGTGTTCGTTTACTTTTCCCGTAACATTTACTCAGTAAGAAGTGACTGAGAAAAAAAGAGCAATTTGACTCTCACAAGAGAAAAAATACAAAAAGTAAACGAACAGCACATTACAAAACATTTGTAAGATAACAGCTGATCAATAAAAACAACGAGATTGGCGCAAATAAATAAAATCGTAATTTCGAGCGCTGAAAAATAATAAAAAGAATTGAACAATAAAAAAATGAATAATAAAAGGAAACTGCTATATCCAAATTTTAACCGATTTCTATATAATTCGGCACACTTATTTCTGGAGTAAATATAGTCGCACATTCCAAATTTAATTGAAATAGGACATATATTGCGTGTTTCCTGCACCATATGCCTTAAATCGGGATAAAATATATATGGGGGCTATATCCAAATCTGAACCGATTTCTACCAAAATAAATAGCGTTCGTGCTTTGGCCAAAAAAACTATCTTCCCCAATTTTCATGCGAATCGGACAATAAATGCGACCTGTACTTTGTTTAGAAAAATACATGGACAGACGGACATGCGTAAATCGACTCAGAAAGTGATTCTATGTATATCCCTAAAAGGAACTATGGGTCTATCTCGTTTCCTTTTGCATGTTACAAACTAATGCACAAAGACATAATACTCCTTACCACAAGGTGGTGTAGGGTATAAAAATTTCAAGCTGATTTAAGTGTGAAACAAATATTACGGGGCGCAAAAGTTTGGATTAAGAAAGCATGGACTTGTCCACGAAACACATTACATCACTGTAAACAGGACAGATGTTTCCAATGAAAACACTCTTGGAAGTCGATGTACGTTTGGAAGAAATTTTATTATTCCAAAGTTCCGGACTTGATTCAACTTGGTAAGTTTGGACAAAATATTACATCAAATCAAATTTGGAACAAATCAAGAGTTATCCTGCGATCCAGCCAGTCGGACAGACAGATTGGCGGGTATGGTTTAATCGGCTCCAAAAAGTCCGAAAGGGATTTCATTCAAACATACTTGAGGTCAAACTATTATTTCAATGGGGTACATTTCCATAGTATCAAAGCTCCAAGAATCGTACCAGGACATTCAGTGTGCAAGACGGATGTGCTACCTTCTATTCTAAACAAAGCCAAAAATGTTTGAAGACTTTGGGTGCCTCGATTAAATCCAATCCCTCTTGCACCTTTCAATTTTTGTGTGGGAGATAACCCCAATATGTTCCGAGAGTTATTTAATTGCACTTATAAGATTATGTGGAGGTACACATAAACGCTCCAAGAGATGTTCTTTCAAAAATACTTGGGGTCCAAAGACGTTATTTCGATGTAGTCTCAGGGGGCTGAGGGTAAATAAATACATACATTAAGCACGACCACAGCCTGTCCTAAAATGTAAACATTACAAATCAATTACCATTAATTTGCAACAAATACCTGTTCCTTCAGAATCTTCAAATGACAACGGGTTGGACATATTCAAAGATGTTCCAGTCACTCCACTTGTTTTGCCATCTAAAATAAAAGTTCAGCGAAAGTCTTAAGTTATTTATTTTTACTTACTTTTTTCCGTCCATAAATTTTCCAATTGGCAAAAAAATCAAATGTAAATCAAACCCGTTCGTTGGTATTGATATGGTTACGAAGTTTTTCGGCAAATCACACACACGCGACCCGAACGCAAAGTAAGAGAGCAAATGTTTTGATTTTTTTACTTCAGTCTTGTACTGAATGTCATGCAAGCAGGTTGATGCCGCTTTATTTGTTTTGTTTTTTTTTTTTTTTTTTGGGTACACTGAAAAGATTTTGCAGTTGTACAGCAAATATGTGGAGGGAAGAATTTGAAAATGATTTTTGTTTTGTATTAATATTTTTAATGACGCAGAATGCCTCGTCTGCAATGCAACAATAAAAAATGTATGTATGCTTAGAAAGTCTTAAAAAATCATTTTTATATACAATTTGTTTTTTCTCTCAAAAAATTAACATATGAAGAAAAATACTTTTCAAATTATGAAGTTATTTATATTATTTTTAATTTAAGTCATACAAAGCGAACGCGCCAACAATATATTTTTCATTTCACACTCAATATGAAAATCATCACCATGTTCTGTCAGTGTAATTTTACCCACACATAAACAATTTAAGCGCTCGCTCTTCTTGGTCGGCTATGATGTAAATTTGTTTTTTAACAACTCTTGTTTCTTTTTGTTTACAACAAAACAACTCAAATCAACTGATTATTCAACAGCTGATCGACCTTACGAATTCTTACTGGACAAATTTTCCCAGCAAGAATTTGTAAGTTCTCAGTCACACAACTGTCAAAAGTGCTCTCTCAATTCGCTCTCTTTTGCTGGATAATTGCGTAAACGAACAACATCTCGTAACAATTTGTGCAAATTTGTACAAATTATCACGTAAACGAACACACCTAATGTAAATAAATGTTAAATTCGACTAAATTTTATTTATTGACTAAATTTTATTAATTTAACATTATGAACAGATGCAATCTAATACTAAATACAATTGAACTATTTTGATTTATTTACAGACGAACGGATTTATAACACACCATCCAATTTGTTATAACTGTCAGATGATGTTTAAAACCTATCTACAAATGATCAATTTCATAGGCAAGAGCATGGGATTCCATTATTTTATGATGTTTACATGCTATGCGACATCCTTTCGAGCAGTAAATCAAATCGGAACACATAGATACAGCCAAATCTACAGCTGATTTTTGCAGAGCTTCGCAATAATCATAGCACATATAACAGTCCGGAACATCATGACAACTTTCAAAATTTCCGTCTTTAACACCAAGAGTCTAGAATAAAATAACGAACGATAGGTTTTGTTAAGGAAATATTAAAAATGTATTTTAATTCATCTCTTACATTTAAAAAACAGTCCTGACGACACTGATGAATCTCCAAATATTTTTGTAATTTCATGTTCTTAGAAAAATCGATAATTTTGCTTTCGATACTATATGTATGGAAAAACATAATATATAATACTATAAAAATTTTAGTATTTGCCATGCTAGCTAGCTCTTATGTTGTTAGGCTGACTATAACTTGAAGACTGTTGGAGATTTCAATCATTTGTAGTCCTTTTATATCCTTGAACAGCCACAATCACTTTTGTGCATAAATTGGAATTTCCCACGGCATTTTATTCATACATTTTTTCTACCTGGTCCGCTTTAAATTAACGTAAAAGGCTAAACCAGTTTCATTGATAATTCATTCTGAAATCCCAAATGTCCAAATGTGACAAAATTCACGCTTCAAGGTTATGTGCCAGGTAGGCGGTTTATTTGTTTTACGTAGCTGTGCATTGTTTGATCATAGTTTTACGAGTTTACAACAGTCATCCTTGACTTTTTCCTCTGTGGAAATGAGGAAATGCAGGAATTTCCTCTCTTATTTCCTAAAAAATACTAGTTACATTTTTATTCTCTGTCATGTCCTTGATTCTAAAATGAAGTCATGCGGCATATCGCTCATTAATTCAAAGTGTATCATAACTCAAAAAATCGATTCTTTAAAAACAACGTATGTTAAATTGGCTATTGAATATTATCTTCTCACTTCAAAATTTATATGCAAAAAGTTGTAGTTTTTAGTGGTCCGGAAAGTCTATAAACTTTTTTGTTGGATTGTGCCAAACTTCTAGAAGTAATCCAACCTGTAATCCAATGAATTCTCAAGATTTTATAAAAAAAATAGAAAATATTAACTAGAAAAACTCCATTTTCAGAGTTAAGACAATCTTTTAGTAAAAGAGCAATGTATATTATAATAATCTTATGATATATTGTGTGACCTACATATCTAAAGCTGATAAACCAAGCCACACATTACATAAATACTATGGACCGATTACCATTTCCTTCTTTCTATTGAAAACAAGGACATAGAACATGGTACAATTATTACAGGTAAAAGCAAGTGCCAGCTGATTTGATTTTGCCGTAATACTAATAATCTGAAGTTTCGATATTTTTGCTTTTGTTTCTTTGTCAAATTACTTATTTTGTTTTTTTCTGAATAGGATGAAAATATTTTTGTTACAAACATAAATGTTTGCGTTTTAAAATTATTGGTAATTGATTAAAATAACAGTTGAACATTGGTGGCTGTGTTTGCCTCAGCCTCATAAAATCCAAATTGCATGAAATAACGCTGTAATGAATTTATGCCCGCTGTCGAATATGATTGATCAGATTCGTCCAAATACATGGTATGGTAAACGTTAAAGGAAATGTCTCTTCGAAGAACTTTCAATAAGGGGAACAGAGATAAAAATTTCTAAATGAGTCGATCTTCCATGTGAGATAGAATATGACATTGCCCACCATAGATGCTACCACATTCCTTTACTCAAGCCTAAAGGAAAACAATGAATCAAGAGTTATGTGCTAACACAGGTTTCATTTATTTTATTTATTTTAATTATATTCTACTCCCATAAATAACCATCTCCGTCTACACAGGATGAACACAATAATCTCCAAATGGCAACAACCAGGTCATGGCAACAATCGGGTTCGGAAATTATGCAGTATTTAATGAAGACTACTTTATACAAGCACTACTAACAAAAGTGACCAATGTGCAGAAGTTAACATGGATGAAGATAGTGGGTTCCAATCGCCCACAAGACGACACAACTTGGTTCCAGATCCAGAACATTTCTCATGATAACCTTCTGAAAAGTCTTGGCGTTTACTCGTCTAGTTTCTTTACACTTTCTTACCTTTGCATAGGTCACTCCGACTGGACATATTCCTTTGTTAACTTTATCCTTTTTAACTTTTATTTATTATTATTTTTTTTAAATAAATACGTATATAAAGGTCAGAGTTTTCGTCTATTTCATTTGTTTATGTTTCAAAAAGTAGCTGGGAGTGTCCACGTATCGAATGACATTTTGTCTGAGCAATGGTGCCGTAATTTGCAATTATTTTTGCTATCCATGATTGGTATTCCTCTATGTCATTGATGACCATACTCACACTGTTGAAAATAGTATAACGTTTGTGTATAGAAGTACCCTTCTCTTCCAACGCCCAAGCGGAATGCTTATGTTTTGTCTCGCATCATTGGGTTTTAATTAGACCTAGACTGCATTATGATGTGGTTCTTGTGTTATTTCTTTCTTGTACTTCCAATCACTCTGTTTGAGAACTTTTCTTAATAATTCTAAATCCTGGGCTTCATAGATTCCATCTAAACAAATAATTCTTTTTCATTCTGGACATGTTATTAACAGTAAAACCTACCGCTAATACAATAAAACTAATAAAACGTTAAAATTACAAACTACAACGCGTCTTATTAATTCTCTTTAAACAATTATATTTTAAAAAACTAAAAACAATATTCGTAAAACTTCAAAATATTTTGACATTTCATATCTTTATTTACTTTTTGGATGGAAAGGTTTTGACACTTGTATTACTTCCAACAACAAATCTCTATGTGGTTATTGTTACGTTTGTTGTACAACAACACTTGCTTTTACCTGTAATAATTGTACCATGGACATAGAAATTAGGGCAAAATTAGATTTCATGAAAATCATGCTTACATCAAGGGCAAGACAATAAAAACTGCTGTACATAATGGCATTCAAACATTATTTTGACAGCCTTCCTTGATATAGAGGACTGCCTGCAAGGTATAGCTTGAATCTATCAATAAAATAGCCAATAGCACAGGAATTATCCCTATAATAGTGGAATGGATTGGTGAGGTATTAAAACAAAGGATCATTCATTCATAAAAAAAGAGTTTCTCGAGAAAAAAAGATTAGCAGGATCGCTTCACAGGGGAATTTCTCACACGCTGGCTTTGGCTCCTGGTAATAAAATCAAAGAAGATTAAATTTTGGGCTATGCTGATGATGCATAGTGTTCAACCCAGATTGACTTGGTGTAAACACGGCGACGGCGGAGCATACCTCTCAACTCAAATCCAATCCCACGACGACAGGTTCTATAACCCAGATTGACTAAAAAAGTACATTTCAGCCAGCGGAAGTCAACTCAGTATAAACATGAATCGTACTTACAAATTCCACTTTTATCGCCAATAGTAGAGACCCTTGAGGCCTTAAAGGCCTAGGTACATAAGCTACTTTGCCTGCTTGCTTTTGATAAAGAAATAAAAAAGAAAAGGGCAACCCAGTTCGAAATTGCTCGGCCTTCTTTATTCTTTTATTTTTATTATGTCAGAAATGAAGCAAGGCAAGCAGGCGAGGCAGCTTATGTACCTTAAGGCCTGAGGACATCTTGCAAACCGCCATCCTGCCTAGTTTGAAAATTTGAATAAACAATCATATGTGGAATGCCAGTCGTACAAAGTTCTGTAGAATAAAACATGAATATGTATATACACTCCGTTTCATTTTCAATAGCACATTTCAAATTTTAATTTGTTACTTCATTTTAGTTGACATTAGTCGAATATCCTGGGATATGTTTGTATATCTTGTTTCGTACACTTATGAAGAATCGTTCCACAAAATTGTTGCTTCAATAAAGTCCCGTTATATTTTGTTATAATTTTCTTTCAAAAAGCCCAAAATTTGTACGGTTTGAAGTGTTTCGCCGAAATAGCAGATTGTTTAATAATTTAAGTATGACTGCAAAATTTGAAAGCTACTGTTACGATTCTTTAAAATTGGAACGAATAAAAGCCATTTCAAGTTTAAAACGCCAAAATTGGTCAAACGATGTCTTTGATACTGGGGAAATAAGACGTTTTGAAGGCTATGACCTTTAATTGTCTATAATGGGTTAAAAATTTGGCACAAATTGATAGTTTCTTGTTAGATTTATAAAGTACTAATGAAAAACGAATGCAAAATAAACTTGAACTTCTAACGAAATTTTGGTACAGTTCTTCGTGAAACATCAAATTCCTGTGACTCCTATTCCATAATGGGGTCCAATGTTGGCATTAAGATAAGTTGATCGTTAAAATATCAGGTGATTTTTATTGCTTTTGGGTCTGAGCCAACATACTATAAAGGAAAACCCACATCCTTCCTATACACAGAAAGAAACTAGTTTGAATTTATGGAGGAGACATAAACTGGAAATATTCGTAAATTTAGTACGGCAATATTTTGTACCTTTCAATTCCAAGCGGCGATCAACGCCGCAATACTGATTGTCCTCTTAGTTATTCTCTTTCCGGAGATGCAACAAGTAATAGGTTTTGCCATCGGAAACCTGCAAATAATGATTACTTTCTTCGGGAAACCACTACTTGCTTTTCCTTATAATATTCACTAGCAAAGTGACCGCTACTTCGTATGCGTTAAATATACAAAACAAATAAACAATATATAATATAGAATGGTGGAAACATTTTGTGTACTAATACGTACCACTTTTGTTCGATTTTCGTCACGCCTACACATCAAGAGCAAACCACATTTTTTGAAATAGTTTAATTGAAGTTCTCAGCGCAAATACGCCCTAACCCAACAACCGCCATCCTCATTTCCAGCACTATCTGTTCCCCCAGAACCAATTATAGAACTATTTAGTAGTTTACATGTAAATAGATAAATACGAACCTCCTCCTATTATTTCAAAATTCCCTTTACACAATAACAAATTGTACCAAATCCTTATTTACAACTTTTCGTATATTTATGGCACATATTTCTTAAATCGGACGTTATAATCAAATGGTAAAAGTAATCTTAATTCCAAATGTCATGAATCCAGATCTATCCGTTCATCCAATACAAAATTGTACCATACATGGAACCATTTCGTACCCCTAAGTGTACCTAATTCCACATATTAGGATTCGAGCGCTATAATTTCACCCAAATTCTAATTGTACAAAATGTAGTACTTTTTGTAAGCATAAGTACGCATTTCCAAAACTAAGTACGCATTTCCAAAACTAAGTTCGCATTTCCAAAACTAACCCCAACAGTAATATTAACTCCAAAATTCAAGATTCTAGCTCTAATCGTTCGCTCAATTCCAAGTTGCACCAAATATAGTACCGTTTAGTACTTTTCGTACATATAAGTACGAATTACCAAAACTTTCTCAATCCTACACCCCAACAGTAATCTTAATTCCAAACTTCAAGATTCCAGCTCTAGCCGTTCGCTCAAATCCAAATTGAACCAAATTTAGTACTTTTCGTACTCATAAGTACGAATTTCCAAAACTACTTCCATATCTCAATCCTACACTCCAACAGTAATATTAATTCCAAATTTCTTGATTCTAGCTCTACCCGTTCGCTCAAATCCAAGTTGTACCAAATTTAGTACCGTTTAATAGTTTTCGTACATATAAGTACGAATTTCCAAAAATTCTTCAATCCTACACCCCAACAGTAATCTTAATTCCAAACTTCAAGATTCCAGCTCTAGCCTTTCGCTCAAATCCAAATTGTACCAAATTTAGTACTTTTCGTACTCATAAGTACGAATTTCAAAAACTACTTCCATATCTCAATCCTACACTCCAACAGTAATCTTAATTCCAAATTTCTTGATTCCAACTCTATCCGTTCGCTCAAATCCAAATTGTACCAAATTTAGTGCTATTTAGTACTTTTCCTACCCATAACTAAAAATTTCCAAAATTTTGTCAATCCTACAATTCAACAGGTATTTTAATTCCAAACTTGAGGATGGCAGCTACATCAGATCACCGAAATCCAAATTGTACCAAATTTAGTACCATTTAGTACTTTTCGTACCCATAAGTACAAATTTTCAAAACTACCTCAGTGCTATGTTCAAACAATAAGCTTAACTCCGAATTTCAGGATTCCAGATATATCCGATAACTCAAATCCAAATTTGGTACCATTTAGTACTATTCGTATCCATAGTACGAATTTCTAAAACTACCTCTATCAACACTCCAACATCAATTTTAATTCCGAATTTCACGATTCCAAATGTATCCGTTCGCTCAAATCCAAATTGTACCAAATTTAGTACTATTTAGTACTTTTCCTACCCATAACTACAAATTTCCAAAACTTTATCAATCGTACACTCCAACAGTACTCGTTATTCCAAATCTCGGGTTTCCAGCTATATCCGTTCCAAATTTGTACCTAATTTGGTAGCATTTAGTACTTTCGTACCCATGAGTACGAATTTCTAGAACTACCTCAATCCTACAAGCCAACAGTAATCTTAATTCCAAAATTAAGGATTACAGCTGCATCCAATCACCGTAATCCAAATTGTACCAAATTCGATACCATTTAGTACTTTTTGTATCCAAAGTACGAATTTCCAAACCTTCCTCTTTCAACACTCCAACAGTAATCGTAACTCCGATCACATAAATTACAATTTGGTACCATTTAGTACTTATCGTACCCATAACTAAAAATTTCAAAAACTTCATCAATCCTACTTACCAACAGTAATCCTTATTCCGAATCTCGGGATTCCAGCTATATCTGTTCACCCAAATCCAAATTGTACCAGATTTGGTACCATTTAGTACTTTTCGTACACATACATAAGTACAAATTTTCAAAGCTACCTCAGTGCTATGTTCAAACAATATGCTTAATTCCGAATTTCAGAATTCCAGATACATCCGATAACTCAAATCCAAATTTGGTACCATTTAGTACTATTCGTATCCATAGTACGAATTTCTAAACCTACCTCTATCAACACGCCAATATCAATTTTAATTCCGAATTTCACGATTCCAAATGTATCCTATCACTGAAATCCAAATTGTACCAAATTTAGTACTATTTAGTACTTTTCCTACCCATAACTAAAAATTTCCAAAACTTTATCAATCCTACACTCCAATAGTACTCCTTATTCCAAATCTCGGAATTTCAGCTATATACGTTCACCCAAATCCAAATTGTACCAAATTTGGTACTATTTAGTACTATTCGTACCCAAGAGTACGAATATCCACAACTACTTCAATCCTACACGCCAACAGTAATCTTAATTCCAAATTTCAGAATTACAGCTGCATCAGATTACCGTAATCCAAATTGTACCAAATTTAGTACCATTTAGTACTTTTTGTTCCCATAGGTCCGAATTTCCAAACCTACCTCTATCCAGCAATCCAAAAGTAATCTTAATTTCGAATTTCAGGATTCCAAATGTATCTGATCACCCAAATCCAAATTGTACCAAATTTGAATTTGGTACCATTTAGTACTTTTCGTTGCCATAAGTATGAATTTCCAAAAGTATCCCAATCCCACACTCCAATAGTAATCTTAATTCCAAATTTCACTATTCCAGCTCTATCCGATCACTTAAATTCATAGTGTACCAAATTTGGTACCATTTAGTACTTTTCGTACCCAAAAGTACGAATTTCCAAAATACCTCTATCCTACACCCCGACTGTAATCCTAATTCCAAATTTCAGGATTCCAGCTCCATCCGTTCCCCCAAATCCAAATTGTACCTTATTTGGTACTATTTAGTACCTTTCGTACCCATATGTACGAATTTCGAAAACTACCTCCATATCTCAAACCAACCCTCCAACAGTAATAGTAATTCCAAATTTCAGAATTCCAACTTTATCGGTTCGCCCAAATTCAAATTGTACCAAATTTAGTACCATTTAGTACTATTCCTACACATGAGTACACATTTTCAAAACCACCTCCTTATATCAACTCATCTTCTAAACCTTGATTTTCATTCCAAATTTCAAGATTTTAGATCTATCCGTTCACGTAATACCAAATAGTACTAAATTTAGTAACTTTTAGTACTTTTCGTACACTTATAGTTCGAATTTCCAAAAACCATTTGGTACACCTTTCTAACTCTCCATCAGTGAACCTCATTCCAAATTTCAGAATTCTAGCTCTACGTGTTTATCCGACACCTTCGGACCAAGAGTGACCCTCACCCAAAATTTCAAGATTCTAGCTTTAGCCGTTTAGTCTGGGCGTTGATTATCAGTCAGTCAGTCAGTGAGTCAGTGAATCAGTGAGTCATCATTACTGAACTCTTTTATAAGTATAGATTATAGTTGCCTCAGAAAATCCAACCTATTTTCTTTCTGTGTATAGGAAGGACCTGGTTTTTTCTTTATGATATACTAGCTGAACCCGGTGCGCTTCGCTACCCCTTTAGATTGATATGCATTTGAAATTTTACGGATTTTTTGAGATCAGAAAGAAATCAAATTCAAAAATTTAAAGTAAAGTATTCATTGTAATACTTTAGGATATACAATGTTTTTTGTTTTTCCTTCAGGAGCGTAAACAAACAAATCGGCCGGTCTACCAACACGTGAACATGCAACGTAGAGCTGACCATTAGAAAAGCAAGAACATGCTAAATTTAGGCCGCATACACGAAGAGTCTGTCCTTGGGATTTATTTATAGTCATTGCAAATGCCAAAAGTACAGGAAACTGCAATCTTTTAAAATTGAAGGGCGTTTCTGTTACTATTAGAGGGATTCGAGTTAGAAGTACATCTGAACCTATATACTTCCCAGTAATAATCGTTGCCTCAATTAAATAGTTATGTAGTTTTTTTACTGTTAACCTTGGACCATTGCAAAGGCGAGGTGGGTCTATGTTTCTTAATAAAATAATAGGAACACCAACTTTTAGTACTAAATTATGTGGTGGAAAGCCTGAAGATCCAACGAACTTAGGAATTAAACTGGATAGTTAACCGCGTCGTCTTCAGTTGCCACAGTATCAATGGATTTGTACTTTCGTGCATTTCCTGAAATTCTATTGACTGAAATTCTTTCAATATAATTTACCAATTTGTTTTGTAGACCAATTCCCGCCACATATTCCAAATTTCATTGAAATTGGGCTTACATAGCGTGTTTGGTGCATCAAATACATGAAATCGGCCGAAAATATATATAGGAGGTATATGTAAATCTGAACCGATTTCAATATAATTTGACAAATTTTTTTGTAGATCAATTTCCGCCACATATTTCAAATTTCATTGAAATTGGTCAAACATAAGGTGTTTATTGCATAAAATACATAAAATCGGCCAAAAATATATATTGGAGGTATATCCAAATCTGATCCGATTTCAATATAAT
Source organism: Musca autumnalis (assembly GCF_047663935.1). Taxonomy (NCBI): domain Eukaryota; kingdom Metazoa; phylum Arthropoda; class Insecta; order Diptera; family Muscidae; genus Musca; species Musca autumnalis. Next base: position 55,941,206 of record NW_027411866.1, read on the forward strand.
TTGGCAAACTAATTTCTAGGATCAATTCCGTCAAAGATTTCAAATTTCGTCAAAATTGAACATACATGGCGTGTTTGGTGTAGAAAATACATGAAATGTGCCGAAAATATATATGAGAGCTATATCCCAATCTGGACCGATTTCAAAATAGTTTGGAACATTTATTTCTGCAATAAATTCCGTCACACATTCCAGATTTCATTGGAATTGGGCATACAAAACGTGTTTTATGCATCAAATGTATTAAATCGGCCGAAAATATATATCCAAATCTGAGCCGATTTCAAATTACTTTGGCAAATTTATTTTTAGACCAAATTCCGTCACACGTACCAAATTTGAAGACTGTATCGATAATCGTTCGTTAGATATCAGCATACAAAGTCCACAGTTTCTGGAGGTACTTCCGATCCTGAGGCTACATCTCCAGATCGGGGCGGAATTTTTAAGATTTATATAGCCAGTGACATTTTCAGGCCATGTGGTAATACATTCTGAAAGTTTCAGGAAGATCGGTTCAGCGGTTTTTGAGTCCATAAACTTCAAACAAACAAACGTACAAACATTTTCCTCCGTTATAGATATACTCGTAGATACCGCACAAATTTCATTGAAATAAATATGGGGGCTATAGCCTAATCAACACCGATATACTTATTTCTACTCCAAATTTAGTTACACATTGGACATACATAGCGTGTTTGGGGCACCAAATACATGAAATCGGCCGAAAATATATATAGGAGCTATATCCAAATCTGAACCGATTTCAATATAATTTTGCATACTCATTTCTAAAACAAATTTAGTTACACATTTCAAATTTCATTGAAATTGGACATACATAGTGGGTTGGGTGCATCAAATACATGAAATCGGCTGAAAATATATAAGGAGCTATATCCAAATCTGAACCGATTTCAATATAATTCGGCATACTCATTTCTACAACAAATTTAGTCACACATTCCAAATTTCATTGAAATTGGACATACATAGTGGGTTGGGTGCATCAAATACATGAAATCGGCCGAAAATATATATAGGAGCTACATACAAATCTGAACCGATTTCAACATAATTTGGCATGCTCATTTCTGCAAAAAAATTTAGCCACACATTCCAAATTTCATTGAAATTGGACATACATAGTGGGTTGGGTGCATCAAATACATGAAATCGGCCTAAAATATATATAGGAGCTATATCCAAATCTGAACCGATTTCAATATAATTCGGCATACTCATTTCTACAACAAATTTAGTCACACATTCCAAATTTCATTGAAATTGGACATACATAGTCGGTTGGGTGCATCAAATACATGAAATCGGCCGAAAATATATATAGGAGCTATATCCAAATCTGAACCGGTTTCAACATAATTTGGCATGCTCATTTCTGCAAAAAATTTAGCCACACATTCCAAATTTCATTGAAATTGGACATACATAGTGGGTTGGGTGCATCAAATACATGAAATCGGCTGAAAATATATATAGGAGCTATATCCAAATCTGAACCTATTTCAATATAATTCGGCATACTCATTTCTACCACTAATTTAGTCACACATTCCAAATTTCATTGAAATTGGACATACATAGTGGGTTGGGTGCATCAAATACATGAAATCGGCCGAAAATATATATAGAGCTATATCCAAATCTGAACCGATTTCAACATAATTTGGCATACTCATTTCTGCAACACATTTAGTCACACATTCCAAATTTCATGGAAATCGGACATATATAGCGTGTTTGGTACATCAAATACTTGAAATCGGACGAAAATATATATGGGAGCTATATCCAAATCTGGACCGATTTCGATATATTTTGGCACATTTATTTTTAGGCTAAAATCCATCACACATTTCAAATTTGGAGTCTGTATCTGTAACCGTTCTATAGATATTTGCATACAAAGTTTAAATTTTTTGGAGGTACCTCCGATTCTGATGCTATATCTCCGGATCAGAACGGAATTTCGAAACTTTTTATAGCCTATGTTACTTTCAGGCGATGTAGTAATATACCCTGAAAATTTCAGCAAGATCGGTTCAGCGGTTTTTGAGTCTATAAATTTCAAACAAACAAACAAATAAACAAACATACAAACATTTTTCTATTTTATATATATATAGATTGGCTCAGGCCCAGTGGAATAAAAATCGCCCAATATTTTGACGTTTAACTTATCCTAAGGCCAACATTGGACCCTATTATGGAATAAGCGTTATAGGATTTTGAAGTTTCAGGAAGAAATGTACCCAAATTTCAGTAGAAGCTCATGTTTATTTTGCACCATCTCTCTTCTATCATTCGTTTTTCATTAAATCTTTATAAATCTAACAAGAAACTGTCAACTTCTGCCAAATTTTTAACGTATTATAGACAACTAGCAAAGTGCCTGCTACTTCGTATGCGGAAAGGATATACATATATAAAAAATAAACTGTATTTAATATGGAAATTGGGAACAATGAAGAATTTTTTACTAGTATCAACTTTAATTAATATGAAACATTTAAAATATGGCTATGATTTTGGACCTGATAAGATCCCAAGTTGCATTTTGATAAAATGTGCAGAAGCTTTTGCGTTACCTTTAACTATGCTGTTTAACGCTTCGATTAATCAAGCCGTTTTTCCTGACGTCTGGAAAACGTCGTATATCATACCACTCTTTAAAAGTGGAAATAAATCCGATATTGCTAATTATCGTGGAATTGCAAAATTAAGTGTGATTCCAAAGCTCTTTGAAAAAATCATCACGGATAACATTTACCACCATGTTAGTTCTCTCATGTCTCCCTATCAGCACGGTTTTCAGAAAAAGTGCTCTACAGCAACTAACCTACTTCACTTTTCCACAACAATCAATCGGGGTTTTCTTCAAGGAAAGCAAACTGATGCTGTTTACACGGACTTCAGCAAAGCATTCGATAAAGTAAATCACAAGCTTTTACGAATAAAACTTGAGTGTTTAGGATTTACTAACAGGAGTGTCAACTGGATTTATTCATACCTAAAACATAGGACACAAAATATATATTTTAACAATACCATATCGAGAAGTATTGTAGTTTCCTCTGGAGTACCACAAGGTAGCCATCTAGGACCACTCCTGTTTTCCTTATTTATAAACGACTTGCCTCAAACAATAAAGTTTTCAAATATCTTGATGTACTCCGACGATGTGAAAATATTTCTCAGTTTTACAGATATATCATTTAATCATCAGCTGCAAGATGATCTGAATTCTTTTGCTAATTGGTGTAATATTAACCTTATGGAAATAAATTACTCAAAATGCAAACTCATGAGATTTACGAGAAAGAGGTTAATGGATACTGGTTATATTCTAAACGACTACTCTCTGGAGAAAGTTAACACGTTTGTGGATCTCGGAGTTCTTTTGGATCGTAAACTGAATTTTAAGTCACACATTTCGGTAACAATAAACAAAGCCAAGTCAGTGCTCGGATTTGTTAAACGGTGGAGTAAGGAGTTCATGGATCCTTATGTCACAAAAAATTTATACACAACGCTTGTTCGCCCTATACTAGAATATTCATCGATCATATGGGATCCTATATATAATACCCACAGCGATAGCATCGAGTCCGTTCAAAAACAATTCTTACTTTTCTGTTTACGGAGTTTAAACTTTTCGTTCCATAATCTTCCATCATACGAGGATAGACTTTCCCTCATCAAGCTGCCAACTTTAAAAAGCCGAAGAAAAATGTTAAATGTATCATTCCTTTTTAATGTGATAATGGGTGACGTTAATGCTGGATTTCTAATCAACAATATTCGCTTTAATATTCCCCAAAGAGCTACTCGCAATTATGTACCACTAGCTATTCAATTTTCTAGAATGAATTATACAAATGCTGATCCCTTAACAAGAAGGTCTAAAGATTTTAATGAATTATATAATCTTATTGATTTTTCTATGAATCCTAATACTCTGAAAAGTAAAATTGTAATATATTTAAATTCAGAAAATTAAGTACAACATTTTTAATTTTTATAGTCTGTAAGGAAAATATCCATAGACTAATAAAGAAATAAATAAAATAAAAAATTTATTTTAATACTACTCGTACCACTTCAGTTTGATTTTCAAAAAAATCAGCCATTCTTACCCCTACACATAAACAGCGAGACAACTTTTTTGGGGCATTCTAATTAATGGATTTCTGTCCTCAGAAGGTAAATCATTCTTCTAAAAAAGGCCAATACCAAATTTAGTACTCTTCGCACACATAAGTACGAATTTCCCAAACTGCCTCCATATCTCAAACCTACACCCTAACATTAATCATTATGTTGAATTTCAGGATCCATCCGTTCTACCAAATCCACATTGTACAAAATTTAGTACCATTTAGTATTTTTCGTACACATATGTATGTAAGTACGAATTTCCAAAACAACCTACATATCTCAACCCTTCACTTCAATAGTTTCGTCTGGGCGTTGATTGTTAGTCGGCCCCCCACACAAACGATATCATTTTTAGAACATTTTAGTACTTTTCGTACCGTTCTAGGACGAATTTGCAAAAACTCAGCCTTATCGAACACCTTGTCCCAAGTCTAATCCTCACCCAAAATTTGGGGATTCTAGCTTCAACCGTTTCGTCTGGGCGTTGATTATTAGTTGGCCCCCCGCACAAATGATACCATTTTTATTCCATTTTAGTACTTTTCGTACTCTTCTAGGACGAATTTCCAAAAACCCAGCCTTATTGAGCACAATCGCCCCAAGACTAATCCACATTCAAAATTTGGGGATTCTAGCGTCAGCCGTTTCGTCTGGGCGTTGTAGATCTGTCAGTCATCACTTTACTCCTTTATATATATAGACTAGCAAAGTGCCCGCTACATCGTATGCGGAAAGGATATAAAAAACAAATAAACAATATATAATATGGAAATGGCGAACACTGAAAATTTCATTGTACTTATACCAATTATAATCAATATTTATTGTTATTTTAGTACTGCTCGTACCGCTTTAGTTCGATTTTCAAAAAAATCAACCGTAAATCACCCTTACATGCGAGACCAACATTGCACGTCACTACTCGCTATAAATCCAAAAAATACGGATTCCAGCACTGTCCCTACACCCAACAACAAATTGAGTGCTCTCCGTACCCATAAGTACGATTTACAAAAACTACCACAATCCATCACTTCACCAGTAACCTTAATCCCAAAGAACAGGATTCCAGCGATATCGGTGCACTCAAATTCAAATTGTACCATTTGGTACATTTCGTGCCCATAAGTACAAATTTTCAAAACTACCATAATCCTATACTCCAACAGTAATCTCAATTCCAAATGTAAGGATTCCAGATATATTCGTTCAATCAAATCCAAATTGTACCAAATTTAATACCATTTAGTACTTTTCGTACCCATAAGTACGAATTTTCAAAACTACCTTAATCCTACACTTCAACAATTATCTCAATTCCAAATTTCAGAATTCCAAATCCCAATTGTACCAAATTTAGTACTTTTCGTTACCATAAGCACGAATTTCCAAAACTACCACAATCCTACACTCCACCAGAAATCTCAATTCCACATTTCAGGATTCTAGGTCTATCCCAAATCCAAATTATACCAAATGTAGTGCTTTTCGTATCCATAAGTACGAATTTCCAAAACTACCCCAATCCTACACTTCAACATTAATCTCAATTACGAATTTAAGGTTTCCAGCTCTATTCGTTCACCCAAAACCAAATTGTACCAAATTTAGTATTTTTCTTACCCGTAAGTAAGAATTTGCAAAACTAACTCCATCTTACACCCCAACTGCAAGCTTAATACTAAATTTCATTATTCCACCTCTGTTAGTTCACCCAAATCCAAATTTGGTACTTTTTGTACCCATAAGTACGAGTTTTCAAAACTACTTCCATTTTACACTCCAAATGTAGCCTACGAAGTACGAATTTCCGAATTATCTCAATACCATACTCTAATATCAATGTTAATTCGAAATTTCAGGGTTACAGCTCTATCCGTTCACCCTAAATCCAAATTGTACCAAATTTAGTACCACTTTAGTACCATAACTTCGAATTTTCAAAACAACTTCCATTCTACAATCCAACAGTAACCAATCCGATGACCCAAATCCTAATTGTACCAAATTTATTAATTTTCGTAACCCATAAGTACGAATTTCCAAATTCAAGCTCTATCCGTTCAACCCAAATTGTACAAAATTTAGTACCATATAGTACTTGTCGTACCCATAACTACGAATTTTGAAAACTACTTCCATTCTACTCTCTAACTGTAGCCTTAATTCAAAATGTCAGTACTATTTAGTACTTTTCGTACGTATTAGTACGAATTTTCAAAACTACTTTTATTTTGCTCTCGAACAGTAACCTTAGTTCAAAATTTCAGGATTCCAGCTCTATCCGTTCGCCCAAATCATAATTGTACCAAAATTAATACCATTTAGTACTTTTCGTACCCATAAGTACGAATTTTCAAAACTACGTCCATTCTACTCTCCAACAGTAGCCTTAATTCAAAATTTCATGATTCCAGCTCTATTTGTTCGCCCAAATCATAATTGTACCAAATTAGGTACCATTTAGTACTGTTCGTACACATGTGTACACTTTTCCTAAACCACCTCCTTATGTCAACCGTACCTTTTAACCTTGATTCTCACACCAAATTTCAACCTTTATCCGTTCACAAAATACGAATTGGTACCAAAGTTTAGTACTTTTCGTACACTTATAGTTCGAATTTCTAAAAACCCTTTAACACATCTTTCCTACACTCCATCAGTGACCTTCATTCCAAATTTCAAAGTTCTTGCTCTACCGGTACCATATTTAGTACCTTTTAGTACTTTTCGTACCCTCTAGTTCGAATTTCCAAAAACCCAGCCTTATCTGACCCCTTCGGACCAAGAGTGATCCACACCCAAAATTTCAGGATTCTAGCTTTAGCCGTTTCGTCTGGGCGTTGATGAATCAATCAGTCAGTCAATCACTTTACTCTTTTATTAATATAGATTAAAGGCCACAGCAAGGGCGTAGCCAGGATCAAATCTAGGGGGGGGGGGGGGCAACTTCTTGGTTTTTTGGTGATTTTTTACATACAAAATTTTAAAACCTTTATTTAGGTACTTACCTAATGAAAAACAAGTAAAAAACCTCCACCATGAAGTATTCTGAACTAATATGGAATAGATAGTTTTCTTTCCGTTACGAAAGTACCATTGCCCACAATTTCAGGCGAATTTGTTTGACCACTTGGTGAATAATTTTTTTACGTCGCGCTGAGAGTTAATATATATTTTTGAAAAAATATTTTCACAATTTTGGAATTACAATGTTTTTCTAAAAAATTGCAAATACTCTTATAAAATCAAAGGGCGCCGCAGTCGAAAATATTTTTGAAAAAATCGCGCGATTTTTTTCAAAAATATTTTTACTATTGAAAAATACAGAGTTTTTGTAAAGAAATGCAAATACTTAAATTTTTTTCACTTATAATTTTTTCAAATTAAGAAATTAATATACTCGAATATACGACTGTGTCTTCGTCAAATACCGTAGTCGGGTAAAATTTCTCCGAACTGCTACTAACAAATTCAGATATAATAGCATTTTTAAATAATATTATGAAATCTAGAAGATTTTGTGGAAACCTCCCTATTGTTTGTCACTTAAACTTTCCCAAATGTACAATTCCGTTTATATTCTAACATCTTCTCTAAAATTTATAACAGTTCTTTGTCAATAAAAATTAATGAACATTTTCGAAAAACAAAAAAACTTTGAAATTAGGAGTCCGTTGGGAGTCCGACTTCTTTTTAGTTATGTCCGCTTTGCTTCACGGACAAAACTCCCAACCAATTTTGGGTTTTACGTCTGGACACCGTGTTTTATTGTTTGTTCTTTATAAAATTTATGAAATTACACCCTAATTTTTCTTCGTTGTCTTCGAAAATTCACCCCAATTTGTTGTTTCCGTTAAACAGAAGGCCCCAACGAAAAATTCAATTAGACCCCAATATTATTTAGACCCCGGTTTTATTTTCAAATTATCGATTTACTTGTTGTGAAGACAAATTGGTCCCACCATGAAAACACGTCCCAGAAAGACGAAAATAGGCCCCCAAAAGCTTTGTTGTTGTTTTCCACATACCTGTTCATTTCAATTTCATTTTCAATTTGGGATGTTATTTCATGGGGCCATATTTCTGTACGCCATTTTTTCATTCAAAAGCGATAAAATAAATCAATAAAACAGCATATAAATCAATTTCTATACTTCTACAAATATAGTGTTCGCGCTCAGTGCCAAAACGTCCTAAGCAACATGTCCAAAATAACTCTCGAACAGATCAACCGATTCGGTCCAAATTTTGGCCTTCGTAATATTTTATCCAAACTTAGTTTAAGTTCAAAGATGAGCCATTTGAAACTTTTCGCTGAAATGGCTCGCACGGTAACTCTGGTCAATCTTCGCACATCGTAATATTTTTACGAGACATGGATCGTCCAAACATACTTTAAAGAATTTCATGTATGTTTTCTTAAATAAACCCGTTTTCAATGTTTAAACAAAAATATCTATGCAACACATTTTGACATCACAAATAATTAAAAGGTGGACCGATAAGGCCCTCTTCGAAGTTAAACTAAGTTTGGACCGATATAATAATTAAAATCTGACCCGATTTTAAAAATGTTTTGTAGGATTACTTGTTTAGCCACTACAAAGAACTGGTAAACTGTTTTCATCGCTTGGACAATAAATTCATTTCAACCGAATTCATTGGTTTTTCCAATTTTCGAAAGCTTAATTGCAAATAATAAATTAAATATTATAAAATAAGAAATAAATTATACTGTTTGGTATCTTCTAAGTAGCCAAGAGCTCGAGGAAAACATTTTCCTGTTTTTATGCGTTTTTAAACTTCAATCACCATAACTATATAACCATAAGCTATGTTCACGTCGGATTTCCCCAACAGGCAACCCTAATTCTATTTTTCTATATTTGCATTTGACATCCCTAATTCTGTTCAGAGTTGTCTCTTGTATGATCTCCATCTGCATTTTTTAACTAAATGTTCGCTCTCTTTCTCTCTTTGCAATTTCTAATTGCCTTTGTAATCTCCTTTATAATAAATATACACTTGTTACCAAATCGTCAACCACTATTGTTGTTCATTTCGGTAAGCGCTTTATTCAAATATCCAAATTTGAATAAACAAAATAAAGAACCATTACCGTTCTTTCAAACCACTGATACGCCCGTGTTTTATTTCTTTTTCTTCCCCTTCTGTCAAAACTGCAACCGGATGAAAATATTTCGAAATCCACGGAGTATTTTTCTATCCAAAACACAGCAGTAAATCCAGCATTCTTCCCTACAGAAATACCCACTACCGGCATTTTCAAGCTATATTTTTTTAAAAGTGGTTAGATTAACCACTTAAAAAAAATTCGAAAAATATTAGTCACTCATTTGCCGTTATAAAATAAAAAGTAGTACATCAGAACATCTGCAATTTTTTTTTACTTTTGTATAACAGTATAATTTTTCAAAACTTTTTGGAAGGATCTAGGGAGGGGCAGCTGCAACACTTTTGTGGAACGATTCATCATAAGTGTACGAATGTCAACTAAAATGAAGTAACAAAAAAATTTGAAATGTGCTATTGAAATGAAACGGAGTGTACATATATGACTTGTAATGACAATTTTATGGACTTTATGCATCACAATTCAAAAATTGGTATTTTCTACCTCCCTTCTTCGGTTCATTGTCAAACCGAGGAGGATTTTAAATGTGCGAATTCTCCCGCTTATTGAGACTTATATGTTTAAGTTTTTCATGGATGATGGACCATTGAACCTCGCCATTTAAGGAAATTTGTAAATACATATATTCCTCTACAAATAGCATTTTGGACCACGGGACAGGCGTGGTCGTGTCTTCAGGCCCCAAAGAAGTACCTGGATAGTAGATTAATTCGTAAATTTTTAAACTGATACATTCGTCATATTTGCAATTTCGGGGGCCATCCCTGTACATTCCCTGACAATTTCAAGAAAATTGGTTCGGTAGTTTTGTAGATGTGGTACATATTTTAAAAAGGGGTCAAGTTTTTGGGTCGGAGACACAACCACAATTGTCTCGCTCATTTTTAAAGAAATAGAGGGGCGGGGAACTTCCCCTATGCCCTATGCCCGAAATTCAACAAAACATGTAGCCTATATTCACCGGCAGCCATCACTGTACATTCCCTGACAATATCAGGAAAATCATTTCAGCAGTTTTTGTAGAAAAGATGAAAATTGAAAATTGAAAAAAGTGGGCGTGGTTAAACATTTCACAAAAAGAATTATCCAAATCGGTCCAGCCGTTCTCAACTGATGCTATTACCAACGAACGACATTTGATTTTAATTTATATATATATACCCCGCCCTCTCCGAAATTCAACTAAATTTGTAGCCTATTTTATTTTGACAATTTCAGGAAAATCGGTTTAGTGGTTTTTGTAGAAATTATTAAAATTGAAAATTGAAAAAAGTGGGCGTAAGAGTGGGCGTGATCAAATTTTCTTTGCATAAAAACCTAATGGTTTTTGTTTTTTACATATTCATGCATAGCAACTGAGGTATTTTGTTAAATTTGAAAAAATAAAGCCATAATAAACATGTGTTTCTTTGATTTCAAAAACAAAAGATTGAACCAACTTCTTCTTCTTCTTCTTCTTCAATGAATTTCCAGCGACCCCAAACATTTTTGCAAGAATTCGACTTTCTGTGAGAAATTATGCATTTAGTGGAATGATGTGGAAACCTTCAAATTGAAAATGTTACAAATTTTCATTCATGTTTTCCAAAATATTTAATCAAATGTGAAAAATTATTAGTTTTTTAAATTCAAATAATTTATAGAAATTTCCTTATTTTGTTTACATATACCTTTGACAGTACCATTACAAACAAAAACAAATTTCTATGTGGTTGTTGTTGAGTTGTGTTTGTTGTAGTATTTACTTTACCTTATATTTGTTCTGCCATGTGCTGTAGAGTTGTGCCAAAGGAACTATATGGAACCATCTAGTTCAATTCGCAGTTCCAATGGCCCACATTTTTTCTTTGAACAAACTGCGTATACTTAACAGCACACGTTATATTGCATGATGTTACTCATACGTTTTGGAACTAGTACAAGGAACTAGGAACTAGATTACCCAACTCTAATGTGCTGCAACAAGCAAAAAAACGAAAAAAAAATTGGTAACATTTAGTTTCATTTCTGTAAAAGCCATGGCACAATTACCCAGGTAGTGGCATCGTAAAATTTTTGAATATGTTATGTCAAAACTTTCTTTATGTTGTTGGGGAAATTACAACAAAAATTTTTTTTTTATAAAGGGAGCTGGTGTGATACCACTACCTGGTAGTTCTGTCATGGTAAAAGACCTAAATTTTGTTGGCCAAAAAATAAGTACATTTTGGATTTTTTTGTTATTTACCTATAATTTAACTGTGCTGATAAAATTAAACAAAAATAAAGTAAAAATTAATTGATCTGTGGGTCCAAATAAGCATTATTACCCTGAATAGAGGAGATTGGAGCCAACATTAAGAAATGATAAAAAAAATCTTCGATAATAGCCAAATCACTGCAAAGGCCGGTGGGTTTTGTCTAAAACGCATTGAAACCAAACCAAAATTGAAGAAACACGGTGTAGGACTAAAAAGACCACATAAAACAAACGAAGTCCCATTGTTGCTCTTGCTAATGAGACCTATTAACTTCATCTTGGGTAATTACTGTTGACATTGGTAATGTTATATTCGCATGAATAGCTCGGAGAATACTAGGGGCCAGGGACGTACGCAAAGTTACAACATTTTCTTTAGCCCCATTTCGATAGGACTTGTGGTTTCTAAGCAAAATCGCGAAAACCAAAAATAAACCTAAAAATGTGAACTTATTTAAAATTCCCTCCAGCGATTTTTTCTTGTTTTTGGATTTTTGTCATGTAGGAACATTGTTGTTTCAGAATCCACAAAAACTTTCCAGTTGTAAGTTCCATTTATTTAACGTTGGTTCAAGAGCACCGTGATATTGAACCCTCAGCCATTAGGCTAACGATAAAAATGTACCTCATCGAAATAATGTTCTTAGACTAATCTTATGTTTTGACGAAACACGCGTCAAACAATTTGGAGTTCGTCCGTCAGTCTGGCTCGTGCCCATTATAACTCTCAAACAGATCAACAGATTTGGTCCAAATTTTGGATCTCGCAATATTTTGTCCAAAATTCCTTTGGACACCAGACTTCAAAATGTTTCCCTAAAATCTTGAGCAAAGTCCAATCCATTTTTTTCGAGACCTAGAGTAGGTTCGAATATGGATTATATCGATTCACTCCTTCAGATACCTTCAACACAAAATTTCAATTATCCGATTTGACCGAAATATCCTAAAATTACTTACATATCAAATTCTGAAACTTCTTGGCTATACAATTTATAGAAAAAAATTGGCTATGTAGTCCGTATTCGATATATCTATATATAGAAGTCTCAACTCACACAGACTGAGGGTACATCTCTGTAGGCAAACCCGACTGTTACTTTTTACTTGTTTTCCAGAAAACAAAATTTATGAATTTTCATAAGTTTGTCTCCGCTGTGCCGACAGAAGTGATTGGTCGTTGGAAAGTTTTTAAGGCCAGTCCATAAACATCTAGTCGTACAATTAAGATAGAAATAAGCGGGAACAACACCCATTGATGTATCAGATGGAGTTTTTCGTCTTAAACTATTTTTTCAGGATTTAGCTAAAATGATGCCGGGCTTTTCTTGGAAATATTTTTTCGACCATGTGATAGCGTAGTCTCAAACAGTACTGCGAGTTGGATTCGGAGTCTATGAGTCGTAGATTGCATCGCCCGGCTCCTGATATTTTTTCTTCTTTTTCTAATGTAATTTTCTGAATTATTCGTTGGCTTTCACGGACTCTATCACTTCTGGTAAAATAGTTTTTAATGGCACTGAAGTTAGTGTGTGACAAAGAAGAAACGGCGTTATGTTCAGATCGAACTGTTTATATCCTCCAAACAATTTATATATCTATTCGACATATTCGCGAATGCAATCCCTGCGTTCGAACGTGGATCTATTTTCACCACTTTTTGCATGGAAGTTCTCTCAACAAAATGATTTCCAAAATCCATATTACTGACGATATTTTTAAAAACTATGCTAATAGCCTCGAATATAGAAAATGTTTCCAAAGCTATTCGCTGCGGGATTTAGAAGCCAAAATCCCAAATAAGAGCTAATTTGGTTGAAAACTCTGGGATACACCAAAACGTACATCTATATGGGTAATATTAATTTGAAAGACTTTATAGTTATTGCTTCATTTCTGTTGGAGAATTTGGTTAAAAACTTTTGTAAGGAGACTATGCCGAACGTGGTCTGATATGGTTCATCCAAGGACTAATATATTATAATCACTTTCAAATTTCAATCTTGTATCTAAAATATTGTGATCTCTCTCTTTTGAATGTATATACTTTGTGGCAATACTGAATATACATAAAATCAATTAAAACCCCTTTAAAATAGTTTTACGTAACAATACACAACATTTTCAATTTTCATGATGTTTGGTCAAGTTCAGGTTAGGTTGGTCCGAAAAAACGTACATGAAAGAAATTGGCGAAATTTCTTCGAAAGCAATGAAATGAAAATAAATAAAATATTTTTTTCGGTAATAATTACACTGTGTGTAATTTTTTGAGTCATGGTTCACTAACCATATTCTGACACCGCAGCGTGATAGAAGACCAAAAAAGAACATATGTGTCACGGCGTTTTTCCCTATCACTTGAACTTTCGCGGTTATGGGCCCCAAAGACCTGAGGCCTTGATATCAAAAGGGATAAATTTGTCAGTCACATTTCTTTTAAACAACTAAGAATTTGGGTTTACTCGTAGAAGAAAAGTTGTAGCTCTCGTCTTAAAGAATAATATTTGTGGATACATAAAATCCATTCAACCCCACCTTTAAGGTCAAAATCGTGAAGGTCAAATTTCCCTTTTAAATTTTTCTCGCATTTTAGTCTACAGATATCAAACCGATCAAAATTGAAGCAAACAACCAACATGAAAATTGTGCATTATATCTTAGGAAACAACTTTCTAGAACATACGAACTCTGTAGAAACGGTTCTTAATGCACAAAATAGCAAATCAAATTTTTAACCACTTTTCTCGGTTCCTCCTCCATAGATACTAAACCGTTCAAAATTCAAGAAAACAATGGACCACAATAATATAGCAAAGACATCAGCAAACAACTTTCTGTAAAATATTCGATTTTTATACTTTTATCCGAATAATTAAGGATACAGTCAACTACAAAAATGTACCTAAGATTTCAATAAACACTTTCTAGAACATAAAAAGTTTCTAGGAATTTGATCTCCGGGGCAATCTGAATCTCACCTCTATTCAGGCCAGCAAAATTACGTCTGAGAGATGCGGTTGAAAATAGAGGGTAAATTCGAAGATCCGTAACGCGCCGTTTGTTTTTATTAGTTCGAATTTTTTGTATCGACCTTCGAAGTCAACGCCGCATCAATTTAGATTGATGAAAGTTGTGTGCCAGAACCTGCAAAATATTACTACTATGAATTTCTAGCACAAAATGGAAAAATAGAGCATTTCCATTTTGTGCTAGAAATTCCTTCCCGTACTCAGAAAAACTAGTAAAACTTGCACTTCTCTCCAACCAACAAAAAAAAAAAAACAAATAAAAGAAGCGCTGAATAACCCTCTCTTCCCTATTTTTCAGCCATACAAATTTGCCCGAGTAGAAATAAGTAGTATGTTTGCTAGCATCTGATTGACTGATACGTTGATTTTAACATTTCAGCTAGAATTTTTGCAATTTCTGCCATTTTTTTCTTTCCCATATTTTTTTTAACATTACCATAAAAAAAGTACGAGAACACAATGACAATCGAATTTGCTCATCTTGTTTACAAATATTGATATTTTAATTTTTTGTTGCAGCAATTCGCCATCTACCTTGTTTATTGTGCTACGTGAAAAGTGTTGCAACTTTTGGTACTTTTTTAAGGCAAAAAATCATGATGATATACTACATCATGAGTACTGTGATGATAATTTCATTTTTTATGCGAAATCGTGGTAAATTTTACCTGATTCCGCGCGAAACGATGCCGACATTAGACATACATATCCAGTTTAAGGCCTATATTTGAATATTTTTCTTTCCAAGGCGTGTCTAAGACACCACTTCTGTAGAGAAGTTTTACATGGCTGAAATACTCAGGTATGGTCGCCAACATTACTGAGGGGTATTTTGCCACCGTTGAAATGTATTTTGATGTTGCCTGGCCGGGAATCGAACCCACGACCTTATGTGTGCAAGGCGGGTGTGCACCCAGGGAGAATTCTCGAATTACAATTAAAATAATTCGAATTACATCTGAAAAAGGTGTACACCATTTTCACATGTAATTCGAATAATTTCAGTTGTAATTCGAAACATTTCACTTGTAATTTGAGAATTCCAATTGAATTTCGAATTATTTAATTTGTAATTTGAGAATTCCATTTGAAATTCGAATTATTTCATTTGTAATTTGATTTTTTCATTTGAAATTCGAATTATTTCATATGTAATTTGAATTTTTTCATTTGTAATTCGAATTTTTCCATTTGTAATTTGATTTTTTTTCTTTTGAAATTCCAAATGAAAAACTTCGATTTACAAGTAGAAAAATTCAAATTACAAATGGAAAAATTCGAATTACAAATAGAATAATTCGAATTACCAATGAAATAATCAAATTACAAATGAAATAATTCGAATTTCAAATGGAATTATCAAATTGCAAATGAAATAATTCGAAATTCAATTGGAATTCTCAAATTACAAGTGAAATGTTTCGAATTTCAAATGAAATAATCAAATTACAACTGAAATTATTAGAATTACATGTGAAAATGGTGTAGTGTGGACCGGAACTAATTATTTATTTTAATTTTTAAAATTTATATTAATTAATTATTGAAGGCCAATAGGCTTGGCTTCACAATGAATCAAAATAAATAAATAAAAATCCCTTTGGAAATTTTTATATTCCTTATCTGAGCTTCATTGAAATTGCTTTTGCTTTTCATTTTTGCATTAGAGGTAATGCAAAATCGACCCCTTAATGTTATTTGGAAAACACATAGGTGTTCATAGTTCGATTCGAATGTCGTAATTTGGCCCCAGAATAGTCGACTTTATACATTATTTCTGGTAGTCCAAGCAGTTGTTCTTCCTGCCACCAAAGCACCCACGATACTTACCTTATTAAATAATGCATTTTATTTCATAGGAAGAGATTTCGAACAAAACTAAACTAAAATTTCTACGACAGTCGAATCGAGTTCTGCTTGCTCTTTCTTCCATTATATAGCAAAATTAAGACTGCTACTGATTTCATACCTAATGCCGAAATCCTGAGAAAAATGCACTGCGAGAGGGAGTTGATCGATTTGATAAAGAGACGGAAGACAGCATACCTAGGACAAATTATGAGAAACCCCAAATACAAATTGCTACAAAATATACTACGGACAACTATTGCTGGCAGAGCTGAAAGAGGCAGAAAAGAAACTATATGGCTAGAAAATATCCAAGTATGGACGGGAATTCTGGATTCTGGAAGACTTTTAAGTGATGCTAGAGACAGAGATGCCTTTGCAGAGATCCTGAAAAATATGTGAAATTATAATATCCTAAGCAAATAATGATTTTTTGTAATATTGTTTTGGTCGCCTATAATTCGAAAACCGAATTGGCAAATAAAGAAAAGAAGAAAAGAAAGACTGCTATATCGACTACCTCTAATACACTTCATTTATTAACAGAGGAATATTTGTCACGCCTAGAACTTTACTCATAAGAACAACAAATTCTTTGTAAAAACAACTTTCAAACACGAATGGAAGTTACTTAGGGCTGGACATTATATTGTTGGCAATAACAATGTCCACTTCAGCCAGTCATACTCATGGTGTTTTTTTTTTTTCATTTTGGAACCTTTAACTTTATTTCGTCTGATTGATTGTTTTGAGAAATTTCAATTTTTAGGTTTATGTTTTTTAATAGGTTTGGCATTTATTTATTTGCATCACTGTAGTTTCATAAAGTTGAGTGGTGGTTGTGATTATTGTTGTTATTTTTTATCAATTTTTATTTTATTTTATTGTTATTATTTCGTAATAAAATAATGTACTCTCTCTTTAATAGTAAAATTGTATAGTATTCAGTAATAATAATAAAATAGTATTACAATAATGTATACGTTCTTTTTTGTCAAGTTATTTTTGTTTTTTTTTGTTTTTTTTTTGCCTTATTTGTTATATAAAAAATTGTTTACATAATTAAATTATAAATAATAATAATAATTTATTGGTTGTTGTAGTTTATTAGAAACGAAATCGAATCAATCAAAATTATATGGGGGCGGGGGCGAACAATAAAAATAGAATAAATTAATAATTAAATTAACAAAAATATAATAAAACAAAAATAAAACTAAAAATATCAAAAATATGTATGTATGTACTTTTTATATTCAATTACATTACAATCTATTCATCTCAGATGAACTGTGATCATAAAAATGTGGTGATATTTGTAATCATTTATCCGTTGTGTAGGTGTTCGTCTCTGCTATGATGATTGGTGACAATGAATCCAACAATCCATTTGCCGATTACATCTGCCCAGCTTCTTTGATTTGGACCCCACACATATGGAGGGATCCACGAAGTCAACACAATCTTTTTAAAGTTGAATCATTGTTTGGAGGATGCGAATGTTTTCATATATCGCCTCTGTCTCTCTTCTTTATTATCTCTCTCCCTTATGTGATATGTACGTGATATATAGGGATCCGTTTTACATACGTCCTGGAGATTCTGCACAATTCTATGGTGGGGATAACAAGCTTGGCGTATATGCATGTGGGTGTGTGTGTATTTTGCATGATTGTAATTGTTAATTGCATTGATGTGGTGTGGTGGGTTAGTTAATCTCAATCTCTTTTATTTTTTGTAGTTATACAGTAGAGCGGGCGGGCGGGTTAGTACGAAACAGAAACATTCAACGATTTTTTTAGATTGATTAACTTAAAACGTATTTGAATCATGTTTTTGTTTTTGTAGATTTTATTTAGCCGATCTATGTGGTTGATAATCTCTCACTCTAATTTTGGTTACTTAAAAAAATCATTTAATATAGACGAGTTGTTGTTTATGTAGGTTACAGAACTAAAATTGTTTGTGTGGCACATGAGCTCAGTTGATTTACAAATCGGTTTCACCGTACAAAGCTGTACTGAAGGACATGTAGTCGAGGGCGCCGGGAACAGCGTTGGGGCCCTTGTATGGTGGCATGCGTTGGATACAGTATTCAGCTTGATCTGGGGGCAATTCACGACGCAATTCATCGGGCAAGATATATGGCTAAAAGAAAATATACAAATGAAAATCATGCACCTTAAGTTAGCAGTGGATTAGTTTACCTTGTCGGCTGCCAAGATTCTGAATGAATCAATTACTTGTTCGGCAGTGTCGGTGTCTGTGCTCTCGCGTGTCATGAAGTCGAGGAAGGCATCAAAGTGCACGTATCCGGTGGAGTTGGGATCTACAACAGCCAAGATGCGTTGGAAGTCCATTTCGCCTTGACGGTCCTTGCCAATGGAATAGCCCAAGGAGACAAGGCAGGATTTGAATTCTTCTGGAGTCAAGCGACCGGTACGGTTCTTGTCGAAGTGATTGAAGCTGGAACGGAATTCGTTCAATTGCTCTTGGCTGATACCCTTGGAGTCACGGGTCAGAATTTGGTTTTCAACTTCGTTAATGTTGCGGTTAATTGAGGTCAACAATTGTTCCCAGCCAACGCGCAATGTCTCCATTGTGTAGTTGGTGTAACGGTTTTCGAAGATCATCGATTCTTGGACGGCTTGATGGATCTTCTCCAATTCCTCAATATTGGGTTTGTAGGCATAGACGGCTTGTTCGTATTCCTTGAGACGATGCAATTGATCCTCCAAGGAACCTTGAAGACCCATACCGATGGCTGTAACGGCATCCATTTGACGTTCAATCCAAGGACCAACAATATTGGCCTTTTCGGCAAATTGTCTGCGCAACATTTCGTTGTTTTGTTGTTTACGCAATTCATTGGCCAAGGTTTGGTCACGTTGTGGCACCAATTGACGGACATCGCTCCACTTGCGAGTCATATCGTTGGCGGTGATATTGGTGTAGGGGTTCTCCAAACCACCAGGAATTTGGTATTGCTTGACAATAGATTCAACTTCACGAACCAAGTTGACAATCAAATTGAATTCCTTATCGGCTTCACCCAATGTAGCCTTGAATTGATCGTGAGCTTGAATAAGACCTTGGATTTCTTCCATGGTGTGAACAATGAACATATCAACAAGATCTTCGCGGGTACCGTCCAACCAATTGTTGAAGGGAGCAGCACGCTTAGCGAATTCGAGATGCAAAATGTCGATTTTCTCCAAAATGCGTTCAGCTTCGTCCAAAGCAGTGCGGCGACGTTGAGTCAAGGCACCCAAGCGATCCCATTGGTCACAGATGCGTTGGCAGCGGGCATTGACTGAGACGCAATCGTGGTATTCCAAAGAGCTTGACAAAAAAAAAAAAAAAATAGAGAATCATGTTTAAATCTGTTCCATATTTTGGATTTATCTATGTATTAGAATGACATGAGGTTGTGTAAATGTAGTTTTTCGACTAGTTATTTGTTTAATTGAAGTTGAGAATGCAAATGTAATATTCTTGTACTGGAATCATATCCAAGACACAACGAATCAGAGAGAATCTAAAAGGCTAACCAGGCTTGACTCAAAATAACGCGGAGCGATTTGAACTAAAATCAAAAGGCAAACTTTTGGAAACGATTTAAAAAGGCATCGATTTAAACGGATCTCTTTTCATTAACTGTCAACTGAAGATATGTATGTGGGTAAAATTTAGGTGTATCCAAACAGAAAGCAAATCATTAGCAGACTACTAGTGATGATAGATCGGTTTTATATCAAATGAGCATTTTACACATAGACACACATTTAATCTATTTGCATTAATACCGTACATACAGTGCCCGAAATAAACATAGGTTCACATGTAAATTTGTAATTTTTTCATAATTCAGATGACTTTTATAGAATTTTATAATTTTGTATTTTGGAGTTGGGCATTCCCCATGATGTCAATATATCAGTTATTTGGTTTTGCGACAAAATAAAAATTTAAAATATTTTTTTCTTATTTTAGGTGCGAAATAATGATAGGTTCAGGGCAATTTTTGCGGATTTACACCTATAAATTTGAGGAAAACTTTTTACAAATCGTTGTTTTTTTAGATCGCCGATGTCCAACGAGTAATTTAGTTTAGAAGTTGTCTCCGAATTATTTTCAAAATGCAGATTTGTTCAACACTTTAAAGCAGTTTTCAAGAAACAAATTTTTAATCTGTGGTTGTCAGAGGCAAGGATCATTTCAAATTGCATGAAGAGTAACAATCAAACAACTAAATCCAATTTTTTTTTAAAAAGTTGCATAAATTGGGCGCAAAATTTGAACGTCAAAAAAGTCTGAAGGGTTCTCCAACAACACTTTGACGGCAAGAATCGCTTATTTTTCCCATTTATTGGAGTTAAAATAATTTTGCATCTCAAAACAACCGCCAACGTGATCTTCCGGTATCGAAAATGCGATGTAAACAAACGTTAGTAAGCTAAAATCGACCTAGGAATAATACAAAAATTGCTAAGGAAAACAGCAATCGAGCCTGAAGAAGAACAGACGTAGGTTTAGGTAAAAATGCTTATGAAAAATGGATGGGAAATTTTTTGAGTATTAAAAAAATCAATCCTAGCCATTTTGCATGAGAGTTCATAGAATTTTTAGTCGAAATCTGGCGGTTTTCGTTTTTGGGCTCGGTTGCAGTTTTACTTGGCAATTTTTGTATTCTTCCTTGGTCGATTCGAGCTTACTAACGTTTGTTTACCTCGAATTTTCTATACCTGAAGATCAAGTTGACTGTTGTTTTGAGATGCAAAATTATTTTAACTGCAATAAATGGGAAAAATAAGTGATTCTTGCCGTCAAAGTGGCGTTAAAGAACCCTCCAGACTTTTTTGACGTTGAAATTTGCGCCCAATTTATGAAACTTTTTAAAAAATTGGATTTAGTTGTTTGATTGTTACTCTTTTCATGCAATTTGAAATGATCCTTGCCTCCGACAACCTCCTCTCCCACGTTAAAAATTTGTATATTAAAAACTGCTTTAAAGTGTTGAACAAATCTGCATTTTGAAAATAATTCGCGGACAACATCTAAACTAAATTACTCGTTGGACATCGGCGATCTAAAAAAACAACGACTTGTAAAAAGTTTTCCTCAAATTTATACCTGCAAATCCCCAATAATTGCCCTGAACCTATCATTATTTGGCACCAAAAATAAGGGAAAAAATTTTAAAATTGTACAAATTTTTATTTTGTCGGAAAATCAAATAATTTATATATTAATATCATGGGGAGTGTCCTACTCCATAAAACAAAATTATAAAATCCTATAAAAGTCATCGCAATTATGAAAAAAATGAAAATTTACATATGAACCTATGTTTATTTCGGGCACTGTATATAGAAATTAGTCCATATTTACATTCTGATATTAGCAAAAAAGTTATAATCCTACTATTCATCCTGTTGATGATTTTTTTTCTGATTCAGTCAGACGAAGCAATGTCTTATTCTAAATTATGGAATTCTACAGGTGTTATTTATGATTATGTGTAACGAATGAGAAATGTTTTGTAAATGTTTAAATACTACAGCGAACCTCACACTAATATTTCCATAATTTCCAACAATGACGTTGGCATGTTATTTTTTAATTTGATTTATAAAGAAACGATAAAACAAAGGGATTATTTGTTAATAGGAATACCTATAATATGAGTTTCTTTTTTGGGTTAAGTGTACTTACTTCAATTCTTGAGCAATGGCAGCAATTTGCTCAACACGATCCTGGTGGGCGGCCAAATCGGATTCGAAAGCTTCGTGCTTCTTCTTCAAAGCCTTCAATTCGTTCAATTTGCATTGACGGTAATCTTGAGATTGCAACATCTCTTCCTTGCCACGAGTCCAGTCTTCGTGAGCATCGGCCTTGATTTTGAATTTTTGGGCCAAATGTTCCAAGCGTTCCAAACGCATGGTCTCGGCCAAAAGCCATTCTTCGAAGGCCTTTTCGGAGAGTTCCAAACCCTTCCAGGCATTCGAGATATCGGCAACAGTTTTGCCTTCGGTGGGCAAGTAAGCTGGACGGTTGGAGAGACGCAATTTCGTTTGCAATGTGTTAAAGTTGGTTTCGAGCTTAGCCTTTTGTTCGACACGTGGTGGCTTGTGCTTGCGGCGGTAGGTACGGTATTCTTCCAATTTCTTTTGAACACCAGCCAATGAATTGTCAGCTTGACGAGAATTCAACCAGGGCATGGTGCGGCGAATCCATTCCAAAAGCTAAAGTTTCAAAAAAAAAAAAAAACAATGTTATGTTTAGGATGTGATAAGGATTGCCAAAGTGAGCAACTTACATCACTAGCCAAACGTTCATACTCTTCCATGAGACGTTCATTCTCTTGGTTGACCTTCAAAACTTTGCAAATACGGTTAGCAGCTGTTTCAGCCTGATTAGACAAAGAAAAAATATTAACATTAGAAATTTCTTGAATGGATAAATGTCCAAAGGACACACGAAAAAAAAAAACGAAAAACAATAACAACATTACAAATAAACATCAAAAACAATATGGAACAATTTAGATTAATTCGTTAATAACGTTGGTTATTAGAACAACATTCCGAGGAATATTATTGCAATTGCGAAAGAAATAAATGGCGGCATTAGTTCTTTTTTTCTTATGCTTAAGCTTTCTAACCTAGATTACTCTAGTATGCAGCTTTGGACTGCTTGCTTTAAGTACAAAACAGTCATAAGGACATAAAGCTATATTAAAATTGTTATCGAAGATTATATCGCTCATTTACTAAAAATTTTTAATAATTAAAAAAACTTAACATGTTTTGAAATGAAATCTCAATCTGTTATATCTCATTTACTTAAATTGTGGACTTTAGACGGAGGAAGAAGAGGGGAATTCTGGGTGGACTTGGTCCACATTTGCTCAAGCTTATGCTGTTGTTTTTCAAATTTAAAGTAACAAAATTGACATTGAGCCGAATTACATTAGAATACTTCTCTTAAGATACGCCGTTCGGACTCGACGATAAACAATAGTTTCCTTATCATTGAGCTAATGTAAATCGAGCTGCACTCATTGATATGAGAGAAGTATCCCTTGTCCCTTTTTGGATGTTTGTGAAAAACAAAATGTTAGAAATAAGAACTTCACTCCATGTAAAGTATAAAAGTAAAAAATTCTATGACTACAAATTAATACATAATTAAGAAGAATTGTACTCTACACTGGTATCAACCTAAATTCTAATATGTAGTTTCAATCTCTTAATATTTGTTATTAGTATCAGAAATCAACTAGTCTTATAAATGCATACCTCGTAAGTGACCCTACGAAATATAAATTAAAACGTTCTATTATATGTACGAACTTCCATACATTTTCCAATGGAATGTCTTATTACAGTATAAGCCTAATGTATCCTGTTGACATCTCAATATCACTGTGTCCTGTTATCAGTTTACTAACATTTGTTCTTTGATAGATACTTTAAACTAACCTTTTGGGCACCACTGAAGCAATGATAATATGAGGAGACATATGTCATGACTGCCCTTTCATCTGGCAATGCGGTATTCTGTAGGTCTGTGGATTAAGGATTTGCATAAAAGTAGAAAAAAGAAAAAAGCAACAAAAACAAGACATATAGAAATTTGTTGTTAATTTGTCAATAAATAAACAAGACAAACAATAATAAATAAATCATGCAAATTAATTATTAAAAACAATAAATAAAACTAAAATAATAATAGTTATTATTTATACATGCAACAATGGCGCAAGTAGTCAGTTACAACAGCTGGAACAGCGGCGAGATCAATCTTTAGTGGCAACGAATTTTGTTAATGGAAAGTTGGGGATAGAAATTTTATAATGAGAGTTGTTTTTTTGGTATGACAATGAGCATGGAAATTAAGCTAGTTGTATTTTTGTACTTGTCATCGATCAAGTCGCAATATAAGACTTTTTTTTTAAGTTCAGAGATTTGTAGTACAAAAACACTTATTACAAAAACAACACACAAATCTATACAAATTGTTAATAAACTGTAAGCGCAAGAACATTTTTTTGGTAATTTCAGTGTTGTTTTTTGTTTTTGTTTTGGATTTTGATATTTTATTAAATGAAATGCCTGCCTTCTGCGGCTAACATGGGTTTTGGCATACAACTGTATTGCAAAAATAGTTTGTAATTTAAAATTATGATATACATATGTGCATATACAAACATATATGTACATACATATGTGAAACGCAGCTGTGATTCTATTGACTTGTCTATCTAATTTTGGTTAAATTTTCTTTTTCCGAACTTTTTTATGAATACTTAAAACCTATTGTACCGTTATTATTGGTTGGCATGGGAATCCCAAATGACAGCTAATTCTGTCGGAAAATGCAATTAAAACATGTAAATGCCATAAATCGGCTGGTACTCTTGTATGGGGCCTATACCAAAACGTAGAAATATTTCCACAATTTTTGGTGTTCACTGACAACCCCCAAATACCAGATTACACCTAATTAGGTCAGAAATGTTGCAAATGAATTCAAAACAATGCGGTTTATGGGCCATAATATACACAAAACCCGCATCTTCGAATTTGATCTGAATGCAATCAAAAGATGCAACTGAAATTTAAGAGTCCAATCTCAATTTGTTTAGACGGTAGAGTGGCTACAAAAGACGGACGGATGACGACTATATCGACTAAGAATTTTGCCCTGATCAAGAATACAGACGCAAACGATTATTTCAATGCAATGCAAACGGGGAAAAACTAAATATACCTTCGATACTAATTGTTTAAAAAATTAGAAACTCTCTGAAATTTTTATGTTTTTAGGTTTTTTAAAGGACCGTGACAAATATCAGTTTTAAAGCATCAAATATTTCATCATTAAAACTTTTACCATTTAGGAATGTAGATTGGTCTTCAAAAGGCTACAAAAATTATGCGATACTATCTGATACCAGTGCACTGTGATATTGTAGGAAATAAAAACTGTTGCCTTGGCACAAGTCGCCTTATCTTTGTGCTTAAATGTTCTTTAAACATGTCATCGTCGCAAATTAGTTTTGTCCAAAAAATGTCTAATATATTCGACAAAGACGCGAACATAATTCTTGAACAATGGATCATTACTGGCTCTGCAATTTTCCTGCAATGATGAAATGACCTGTACCTGACACTGCCAAGAAAGTTCACCTGTTACCCTCTTTTAAATATTCAACGATTTTATTTTTCGTCCAAAATTAAAATTTTTGAATGACGTATTCATAATCATTTTGGTACATTACACTAATTTGCAACACAGTAGTAAAACCAGCACCTTTGCTTTTTTGTTTACTTTTAGAAAAATATAAAATGACTTCAATGTACAAATGGATTTATGTAATTAAAATTTGTCTTTTGGAAATTTGCCTACCACGTTTACGTTTGAAATTCACAAGCTTTTTTTAAATGTTTCTTACAAATTACAATCAATCATACTTTAAGAGAATACGTCTGAAACTTATGTATATGTAGACCAATGGTGAGCAAAATAGGAAAAGAGAAAATTTAAGGGAGAATTAATATTTAATTTTTCTTGTTGTTTCATTACATATTTAAACATTTTTAAGCACTAATGTTACCTAAATTCGTGCTACAAATGAATTCTTAAAGAATTATTACAAAAAATACTTAAACGCCCAAGTGTTGTTGAATTAATTAAATTAAGAGTATTTTACAGAAACCACCAGTGGATGGCCGTGCACACCATTGATGTAGACATATTATTCTGTTCTATAAAAGAATGATTTTGATACAATTGCACTTTGAAATTACATTTTTATATTTTATATGAAATAGCAATGATTTAAAACGTGTTTTATTTTAAAGTTAAGTATAAACATATTGCCCATTTAATAAAACAAAAACTTGTAATTTCGAAAGAAATTTTGTGAAACATTGTGTGGCTCAAAACTTTCTATGCCATCTAAGAACTGCATTCAAACACTTCGTTTAAAACGAAAGAGAATATTTCACGAATATAGAGAATGAGGTTGAATTAATTTCGATAATTATGAGAATTAGAGAATTTATGAAATATGAAAGATAGAAAGAAGAGTTTAGATAGATTCATAAAGCAGACTTTTACAAAATTTCCAGTCTTTGCTTTGCATTGTTTCGATTTTGGCGAATTAGAATTTGTTAAAATAAATACAACTTTTCGCATAATATTGCTATTAAAATTGCTATTGATTTAGCGTCAAAAATAGCAGCCATATGTGCATATGGATGAGACTTATTTTCCTCTGTCCATAGACTACAACAACATCTATAATTTGTGGTTCTGGGGTTTAATCACAACACCGACACAAACGTCAGTAGTAGTCGGTTAAGACACATATATGTATATATACTTTGAGTGAGTATATATGTACATATGTGTAGGCATTTGGAGCGCTATAGATCTGCATAGATCTTTTAGAGATTACGGCGGCATTTTGTGGCGCTTAAACATTCGCTATTCAAGTCATATCATTTTACTGTTATTGGTGTTATTTAGAAATGCTAAAGGATTCTTAATTTTTTTTCAATTTTTTCCAAAAAACAAACTGTAATAGAAACCAAAAAAAAAAAAACGAAATAATGTATCAAGTGTATTGATTGTGAAGGTTAATCACATTGTAATTCGGGACGTAGGTGTATTGTCTTGTGGGTTCGGGAACATGCGTCATATTTCCAACCTGTTGGGCTCCTTGGAAGGCATGGTAGTAGCAAGACACATATGTCATGATGGCACGTTCATCCGGCTTGGGAGTGTTGATCAAATCTATTAGAAGTTATGTGAAGATATCAGTTGCACCACCACCATTATTATCACCAAAACAAAATTTTATTTCATTTTTGGTTTTGTTTGTTTGAAGTGGGAATTAAATTATGAATAGGCGGTGTCATAAATCAAAAGAAAAAATATAAATGAAAACAAAGTAAAATAAGTGATTGTTTAAAAATTAAACTAAGATGTTTCTCTAAAAAGAAAACTAAATCTCAAATCATATACGGAATGTAGATTCTATTTTTAGCCAAACTACTTTTTGTTTTGAGAATTACATTGAAGTGTCATCGCTTACCATCAGGATCCAACATTCTGGGAATATCGAGATACTTCTCAGCAACATCGAAGGCAGTGTTGAGATTTTCCAATGGATTGTCTTTGGAGAGTTTGGAATAATCAATCAAGTCGGGCCTGTGGCGATGAATTAAAGCGCAGAAGGCTAAACCGTCCTATATAAAAAAATGGTGAATATTCAAAAGTGTTTTTAATGTTTGTTTGCTACACAACTTACCTTGAATGAAAGATGGAAGTTCTGTACATTGACATTCTTGTAGGGGGCGGTTTTGCGTTGGCACCACAACAACAAGCCCTCCTTGGCGGTCATCTCTTCAACGGAGATATCTTGGATGGCAAATCTCAAAATAATGGTCCAGATCATACCGAGGGTCATTTTCAAATTGCCGTCGACAATTTCTTCAGCACCAATCGATACCAAGTGAACACCCTTGGAGGCAATGAAATCCAAAGCCTTGTTGACATTGGCAATTTTGTGGAAACGCATTTTACCGCGATCGGGCTTGGGCAAAGTTTCACCAGAAATAACTTCAAGCAACAACATCAATTTCAAGCCATTGCGGAAATCATCTTCAATATTATCGATACCGGTACCGGCCTTGCGTAAATGACTGTTGCACCATGCTGTAAAGGTCTGCAATGGAGAAAAACAAATGGAAATTCAATTAGAAAATGTAAACTTTGTAAAATTCTATTTTCTTTTAAATATAGAGGAATGAGGAATGTCATTACACATACAGCCAAACGGTATTGTAACATACTAATTGAGGCTAAGATGGTCATAGCCACCACGTACACTATAACGTCGCCAGCACCTACGTTATAGAGAAGTTTCGACTGTTCAACCGCTGCTATGTATAAATAAGTAACTAAGATATTTATAAATTCGTGATAATTCGGTATTTAATTAACAGTCGAGTATTTCTTAAGAACTAAAAGAATTCCCGTGAAATATTCAGTGAAACTACACCAATTTTTAAGAAATATAGGGGAAAATATGAAATAAAGGAATATATAACAACTACCTCAAGCTCAAAGAAGATATATGTACAGCAGAAAATTAGAAGTCTACCAAAGTCCTACACATTCAACCAATCCAATTATGCTATGTTTCACGGGTAGTTAATTAAGGTCATACAGCTCAGCTCGAAAGAGAATTCATTAAAAAATTCACTATAAAATGACCTTCGGCTTAATAAGGCAAAAATAATAAAACTAAGATAATTGCATTGTCGATCTTGCGTGTGAGTCCGCTAGGATACCAAAGTTACACATCCACATAGGATCAAATCTAGAGTGTTATGCTGTTTCTTGTCTAAATAGGTATACATATCTATGTTTAGTAAATCAGCTATCACGCATTGAGTACTTTGAGGCAATCAAATGGAAATGTCCAATCCAAAAATGCAATATTCGGACTTGGTTTATGGGTTCATTTGAAGTAGAGACCTCATGGTGTGGTTAATATAAAGTTTGTAGAATTGTTTAATTATTATGAAATGAAAGACAATAATAAAATAATTTACATAAATAACATTCTTCGATCATTTATTCGCAATCAGACGTGGTAATATTTTTGTAACAACAATAACGTCTACACTACCACTACCAGCATCAAGAAAAACAATAGCAAAGTTGTATTCATGAATGTATCTACTCAGGTACGCAATCATATGTCAGGCAGTTTGTCTCTAGCATGGCTTTTCCTATTAGCCGGAGCCGCAGCAGCAGTCTATTGTCGAACTACATAAAAGAAACCCATGCTGCAGTTGTTGCTTGCAGTGCAACATTGAGAGAAGAAAACAAAAATAACAGATCTTTGTGCTCTGTGTGTGAACTGGTTTAAAAGCGGTTTTGTCCCCATTTGGCTTATACGGTTACGTATAAGCAAATAACTGCATTATGAACCAGCAGCCAGCATACGACGGGTACGTTGCTCCCTTCGACATTACTACAGATGCTGTGATGGCTTGGCTGGTATCACCACACATCTTACCTACTACACACAAATCTTATTTTGCAAATTTACAACCTATTCCGTTGTTCCTGGAGCAGCAACATAATTAAAAAAATGGGCAAAAGAGATGCAACACTCATGATGATTAGGTATCCACCAACATACATAGGTAGCCATCGACACAGTGTTTATAAAAAATAGATGTTTGGCCATTTATTCAGAGTGTCCTAACAAAAAATCGAGATAAAAAATTGTCGAACCTGAAATAAGATAATTAATTACACCGTTCATCTCTCGTTGGGGGACATTTAGGATACCATCCCTAATATTCTAAGCCAGAACATGCATGATGTGGAGTGCAATACTTCTAAATATGAACTAAGTTTATTCCAAATGAATACTCCCCGTGGGTTTTGTCTCTCCGTCGTTTCAACTTAAATGAGAAAGTGAGAAAACTCACGGGGAGTTTTCATTTCGAATAACCCCCGTTATAACACCCTGCGTTTTTTAAAAGAATCTGCAGAAAAAAAAAACAATTGGTGATTGAACGATATGTATGAAATTCAGTTCAGCAGAGGAAAATGTTATACCAAGAATACTAATATTTTGGTTTAAATTGTGATATTACGAGTACTTCCGTAAAAAGGCATCGATCAAACTTTGAGTTTTAAAATATGATTTTTTACATTGATGTATGAAATTTATGTAAATCACTGTGCTTCAATGAAAATGAGAGAGATCATAATGATCGGATCAAGACTCTCCGTTATAATTCATAAACAGTCTTTTCTTTCGTGTCAACAAAATGTTAAGACGTCAAAATCTCCTCTAGCACCCCTGTTTTTTATTAACATGGATTTCACTGTTTGTTTTTGTGGTAGATGTCAGTTGCAGTAACTGTGTCGGTTGGTGTCATATTTGTATATAAGAAGCGCGTGAGCGCACACGCCATCGATGCAAAAGCCGCATATTTTTTGTTGCTGCTATTTTTTGCGGTGTTGGTTGTTGGTTTTTGCTGGCATTTCTTTTGTTTTGACTGACATTGACGTTCTGTATGACTGAGCGAGCACCCAATGAGATTCATAACAAGTAACAAACCTACATCGAGTAATTGTTTCTTATTATCGTTTATGGTTAAATCTCATAAACAACAATAATGACAACAATGAAAACGACAATTGTAAATAATTTACTCATCTAAAGACAAAATCGCACGCACAGTCTACAAATAATAAATATGTGATAGTTGTGAACAACAAAAACATTAATTAAATTTTATCTTCAAAATAATATTAATGTACCAAATGTACCATACAGTATGGAAAACTCATATTCGAACAATATTTGTAAGTTCTATAGAAAATGTACTTTTGTACTGTCACTTCAATTTTTACAAAATCTTTAGCATAAACTCTACTAAAGTGTATGTTTCTGAATATCAGAGGAAGTATCTGTACTCTGTACGCCATCTACACTTATATGATGAAACTAGTTAAAATATATTTTTGTTTCATGTAAATTATTCTTAAATATTCCCTATCCAATAAATAAATGCACTTGTGTCTGCCATACATGCTATAAATAACGATTTTACACATTTTTGAGAGGTGTCGAATATGAATTTTACATACTGTATATAGTAGTATTGCATCTTTCACGAACGAACTAGTTCAATGGAATGACTCGTTTAACTAAGGCATTCGAAACATCGACTTAAGGTAAAAAATCGAAAAGTCGATTTTTTAGTTGAAAGTAAAAAAGTAGAAAAATCAAAAAGTCTACTAGATCAAGTTCGGAGATAGACTATTTTGGTTCAGAAAATTTCAAAATTGTTTATATAAATGTAGGGGTACCAACTATGGATGGCCTAATCGTTTATTCTTAGTGGAAGCCCTATGCTCACAAGAGGGGTAACACGAACATTTTTTAGTCTAACATAGATCAAGTTAGAAGATATACTATAAATGCTCGGCCCTTTGGACTCCTGATTACAACAGTAATGTGTACTTCCTGAGATATTGACTCTAAAGCTCTTAAAAATCATCATCGAATTTAAACAATAATTTCGAATTCTGGAATATGACATCTTGGGTTTAAAATCGATAAATGTAAGGACATGTTTTGTCTATATTCGTAATAATTTAGGCATCGATAAATTTGACTGTAGATGGCGTAAAGAACGAAGTCTTCGTATATACATTAGGGTAATGACTTTTTGATGATTTACTTTAGCAAGAATTAATTATTACTAATTAAGTATAAAAAGGCCACCCACAAACGGCTTTGATTTTTTTTATACCCTCCACCATAGGATGGGGGTATATTAAGTTTGTCACTACGTTTGTAACTACTCGAAATAATAATTGTAGACCCCACAAACTATATATATTCTTAATCAGCGTGCAATTCTACATCGATATAGCCATGTCCGTCCGTCTGTCCGTCCGTCTGTCTGTCTGTCCGTCTGTGGAAATCACTCTAGCGTCCGAACGGATTGACGTAGGTGGATGAAATTTTGGGAAAATCTATTATTTGTACGTAGGACTTTTGGTATTGAAAGTGGGCTATGTACAGTGTTGTGCATATCAAAAGCAACAAATCTAGGATTTTGCAGTAATTCAATTTTTAGATCCGTTACAACTTTTAAAAATGTAATATATTGTGGCCAGTTCTTCTTTATTATGTACAGAGAGCTTCTAATAAGTTGTTTCTGTACTTTGTCGTTGGATGGGATAACAACAACAATAATATTGGCTGATCCTCGAGAACGGGGATTGCAAAACAATAGCAACAATAGAATATTATTACAAATTGTAGAGTCATCGGTGTTAATTAACTGTACTTTTGACTTAAATTTGCCTTTTGGGGCATGGTAGTGTCATTTTAGAAAGGATTTGCATTTGATATCCTAACAGGGTTGCCACTTTCTACCACTTTTCTCATTGTCTGGGGAAAATCTCATAATACCCTCAAATAAAAAATGTTTTCCCTCATATAAACATTTAAATTTTAAAATATTCATTCGGAAAGTGGATTAATATCAACCGTTCTTTTGTTTGCCGCATAATAAAAAAGTTAAACAACCGAATAGTGGTAAATACGATACATCCTGGTGTAAACCCCTTGAGGCCATTGGCACATTGTGGCTAGAAACGTTGGGGAAACTTTAAAAATAATGCGAATAGAAACACCCAAGTATTAGTTGGGGCTCTTATTTCCGATACATGGCCCAGAGTATTTTGCAGAGGAAGTTTTGAAACCAATTTGAGAAGTTATACAGCTGCCAACTCAAACAACATAACGGTCAAGAACCCATTGTTTCAACCAACAGTGAGTAAAATATCCTCATATGGGTAAATAATACAGGTTTTTTATATTTTTTGTTATTAAATTTTGATTTTAATATAATTTATTGAAAATAAAATAAAAAAAATCTTATTGGGTCGCTTAAACCATATAAAACATTGCATTTTCTATCAGTGTTTCATAAATTGTCTTCCTTTGGGTATGTCAATGGTTTCTTGGCCAGTGTATAACTTTTCAAATTGTTTTCAAAACTTCTTCTGCGAAGTACTCTAGGTCATATATCGGAAATAAGAGCCCCAACTAATTCTTGGAAGTTCCTATTAGCGTTATTTTTAAAGTTTCCCCAACGTTTTCCGCCAAAATATGCCGATGGCCTTAAGGGGTTTACACAGGGATGTATTGTGTTTACCAATACTTGATTTTTTTAACTTTTTATTACACGGCAAACAAAAGAACCGTTGATATTAATCCACTTTCCGAATGAATATTTTAAAATTTAAATGTTTATATGAGGGAAAAAAATTTTATTTGAGGGTATTATGAGATTTTCCCCAGACAATGGGAAAAGTTGTAGAAAGTGGCAACCCTGTTAGGATAACAAATGCAAATCCTTTCTTAAATGACACTACCATGCCCCAAAAGGCAAATTTAAGTCAAAAGTACAGTTAATTAACACCGATGACACTACAATTTTTAATAATATTCTATTGTTGCTTTTGTTTTGCAATCCCCGTTCTCGAGGATCAGCCAATATTATTGTTGTTGTTATCCCATCCAACGACAAAGTACAAAAACAACTTGTTGGAAGCTCTCTGTACATAATAAAGAACAACTGGCCACAATATATAACATTTTTAAAAATTGTAACGGATCCAAAAATTGGATTACTGCAAAATCCTAGATTTGTTGCTTTTGATATGCACAACACTGTAGGTCCACGCTTTCGTATAGCCCCCATACAAAATGACGCGTGACGCGTCGTCGTTTTAAGGAATTTTTAAGATATTTGTCCTATTTCACCACCGAATTGGTTGTAATTTGGTATTTTGTGTCTACAGAGGCCAAAAAACATTCCTACCAAAGTTGGTTTATATAGGTCCACGTTTTGGTATAGCCCCCATATAACGCCCCATATAAAGTACGCGTCATTTTAATATATTTTGAATGTATTAGTCCCATTTGACAACAGAATCGGTTGCAACTTTGTATTTTGTGTTTCCAGAGGCTAAGAAGCATTTCGACAATAAAATGTTTATATAGGGCCACGTTTTGATATAGCCCCCATAGGACGATATCTCCCGATTTTCGGTATTTTGAAGGTTTTGGCCTCATTATCACACCGAGATGGCTGAAATGTGGTATTTAGTCTTCGTGGGGGATATAAAACTTCCCTCCCATCATATAGCCCCCATAGAACGGTAACTTCCGATTTTCGGTATTTTGAAGGTTGTGGCCACATTAATCCACCGAAATGGCTGAAGTTTGTGGTGGAGGGTATAAAAAGTTCGGCCCGGCCGAACTTAACGCTTTTCTTACTTGTTTTTTTTTTTTTTGAAAAATACTATGAAATAACAAAAAATGTTAAAAATTATTTCCCGTTGCACAAATGAATGACATTTTGCCTATTATTGACTATAATAACTTTTATTCCATATATATTATATTAATAATAATAATAATAATAATAATAATGATTGTCAAAAAAGCTTATATAGAAAATTTTTAAAAATTTATCGAATCACCTTATAACTATGATTTTATCTAATCTAAGGTAAAAAGTGGACAAAATATGATACAGAGATACGAGATTGTAAAGAATTTTTACTTAAAAATTGGCGGACTGTATTTCCTCATAGGCGAGTAATTGGAATGAGTTATTTTGCTGAGCTATATCGTATTTGCGAAAATTGAAAAGTACCTATATTATTTTAAATAAAATATATATAAAATATATTTATAGACTCCTGTGGTTCCCATATCTATATTATGAAGATGGGTATTTGAACATTTCATATGCAAATAAAAAACTACCAGTTAACCGGAAACATTTACTGTGTGTAAGAAAACGTACTCAAAAAAACTTCTTTTGTTTCATTTTATTTTATTTGTTTTTTTTTGTTTTTCAGAGATTTCCCCTTTCCAAAAATGTCGGAAATTTCCATACAAATCTAGAGTGAATTGACTGTTTTGGTCAATGGGGAATCGTTATTGAAAGAATTGAGGATGAAACAAATACACCATAACTTGAAAGTATAGCATACAAACATCCACTTCGCTTACCATTCAAGAGCCACAAAAAATGCAGCCTCATTAAAAGAAAAACTTAACTGAAAAGGCAGACTGACTCAGTAGTGGCCATACTTAACACTCGGAATAATGATGGAAAATTAGGAACTCTGAATAAAAGCTGTCAGGCAGCCATCCAGCAGGCACGCAGCAAACTGTAAATGTAATTTAAATTGTGTTTTTTTTATGGTCAAACATCATCATCTCACACACAACAAGTTGACGACAAAGAAGCAGTTTCGCCACTCGTCGACTCTCACCGGCTTAAGGTGACTGCCTGCCAGCCTGCCTGCTTACAGGTTTAAGCATGAATTAGAATGTGATTGGGGAGAATGATGACAATGACATTTATGTATGAGAATCTTTTGGTTTCAGTTCTTTTTACTTTGTTTGGATTCCACCATAGATGAAATGGATTACAAATATGTTACTAAGAAGCTCTACAGAACTACTACTCCACTGTTCTGGATACCATACAATGACAGTCAAGAAATAAAGAAGTCAGAAAATGCACATCTGTAAACACGTTTTATATTAAAATGGATTTATAACGGCAGATCTAATAATAATTTTATAATTTACATTAATTTTGTGGAAATAAAATAATAAGATCTTCAGATCAAGTTGGCCGAAAGAAAGAGAGCAACATAATCTGTTTTTCTCTTTATACGAACGTTTGCAAATAGAGAATTGGCATCTTAGAGAGACGACTATAATCAATCAGCAGCAATAAACAAACGGATATTTGAGAACAAGTTTTGCCGTTTCAACCGCTATGTTTTTCCGATAGTAGAACCGGCTATTGCAGCAACTAGCATCAGCAAAACACTCCACAGTGGCTAGTATGTCCATATGATGCATGTTTATGGCAAAATTTGCCATGCCAGGCAAATCCGTTTAAAATCTGGTATTAGTTAAATCAACATATTTTACCGGTCAATAGCCAATAGATTGGCATAACTGGCCAGACAACATTACAACATTTTGTCGAAAGCGGCGGCAGCAGCAGCATTAACATTAATTGACATACCGTTAGTGCAGTAGCATTTGTTGTTGGCTTGTGGCACAAATGCTCAGTCAGATATACGGTGGTAACCTTGAAGTGCAAGCCGAGATGTGGTGATCGGAGTTTTGAAGCCCTGCTTACTGCGTCAGACGTGCAAAACAAAAGAGTTTTTTTTTCTTTTGAAAAGTGAAAGTTTCTTTGAATGCGTATTAAGAAGATGATTTGAAGTAGGAGGTTATTGCACTGCAATATTCAAAATTTTTAAAGTGAATAAAATACGGATTGCAATTTGTTATGTTCTATGTATGTCAACGAAGTATGTCATTGGAAAACAAAACATTTGGGAAAGAAGCAAAAACAGTTGTCAGAATAAAGTCTAGACACGCCGTTCGAACTCGGCGATAAACAGTAGGTCCCATATCATTGAGCTAATATGAATCGGGGTGCACTCATTGATATGAGAGAAGTCTCACTTGTCCAGTATTGGATGTTTGTGGAACAATTATATATTATTTCAGTTATAGGCCGCCAGTCAGCTACACCGGTGAAAAGTCTAAATTAAACGTCTGTTCCCAAATTGCAATAATCTACTAATTTTTACTATTTTCTCGATGTCATAAAAAATGTTTCGATTCTTGCAGGTTCTGGAACAGACATTAAAATAATGTTTAGCCACATTTTCAAAATACGACCAGTTAAAAACTTCCAAAATAAAGTATTCCAGTTAAAACGCCATACACATTAGAGCTTTTTGCCGGATTAACATTCTTTATGAGGACTTATTTGACGTACACGCAATGCTGTTATATGTAAACTCACTATAATTTGGTGTTCGAATGGTAAAGGACTAGAATTTCTGTTTAATATTACAAATTAAAAACATGAATATAATTGATTTTATTTTATATTCGAATTACCTATTGTAAGTGAAAAAATAATAAATAAAATATAGAATGGAATGCAACAGTCGCCATATAATGTCAGTATGCCATCAACATGATGCTGGTTTCATTTGAAAG
Organism: Musca autumnalis; assembly: GCF_047663935.1. Classification (NCBI taxonomy): domain Eukaryota; kingdom Metazoa; phylum Arthropoda; class Insecta; order Diptera; family Muscidae; genus Musca; species Musca autumnalis. The sequence goes on from NW_027411866.1 coordinate 55,978,348, forward strand.
TACCGTTTACACAATTAATTGAAAATAATGAACAGAAAAAAAAACAAGAGCACAAATATCACGAACAGCCACCATCCACCACAGACAGATATGGAGCAACAAGTTACAAACTGGTAGTAGCTGCCATAAATATAGGACTGAATTAAAAAGTTATTTAAGTTGAATGGCTAAGTTGAAAGAAAAATAAAACATAACTGTGGAGAATTTTGCCAAGACATTGATCAGATCATGTGGTTAGAGAATTTCCATTCAATATTTTGAAATAGTGTACTTGTGTACTTATAGACATAGTAATAGTTGTCTTCATTCGTATGTATGTATACAGGCATACATAATTATGTGGTAACCGTCCATCAGCCCGCCCCCTGTTCCAAAAAGTCAAAAATAAACACAAATATCTAAATACCATAAATTCTTATGTAAACAAATTTGGTATGAAATGAAATATTTCATTCTAAATACAGAATGAATAAACAGCAAAAGAACAATTGAAAATATCAGCATATAAATTACGTAAATAATACACATAAAGCTGTGGTTTTCTGAGATAGAAACACAAGTCGAATTATGTCAATATTGAGTATTTAGTACGAAATTTATAGGGGTATAGGTATAGTATAGTAATTTTATAAATTTACATTAAAACATTTAACATTTTACCATCAACGTTTAAAAAATATTTTCAGGAACAATAGATAAAGTTAAAAATACTATATCACACATCCAAAGACATGTTAGAAAAACTTCAAAAAAAACTTCATTTTTTTAAATTTTTTTGCTGTAAAAAAGGACTACAAAAATTGGCAGAAAATTGCAGATATTACAAAAAACATATTTTTTACCTGTTCTCCTGAAAATTTGTAATTTTCGACATACATAAGTACTTTTCCAAAAAACGCCTGATATTTTTTTTATATCATCTTGGGAAATACGCGAAATTCTGTTAAATCATAATTTTCCATACTCTTGTTAATACAGTAGACGTCACTACACTTTTAAATATTATTCTAAAATGCCACTTGTAATTTGAAACATTTCATTTGTAATTCATATTTATTTACATTAGACAATTTTCCTTGCGGCAATTGGCAGTTTGATGAAGAGAGAGTTGAGGCATATGGAAACCCTTTGCCTCTCACCACCCTCCCTCACCGAAAAACTGACAATTGCCGCAAGGTAAATTGCCTAACGCAAATATGGATTTTGAATTTGAATTATTCAAATTATTGAAATTCGAAACATTTCACTTGTAACTTGAGAATTACAATTGAGTTTCGAATTATTTCATTTGTAATTTGAGAAATCCAATTGAAATTCAAGTTATTTCATTTATAATTCCAAGTTTTTCATTTGTAATTCGAATTTTTCTATTTGAAATTCGAATCATTACATTTCAAATTCAAAACAAAAAATACAACATTTTTGGGTTTTTATTTGGGTTTTCGAAATACAAATAAAATGTTTCTAATTTCAAATGGAATAATTCGATTTTCAAATGAAAAAATTAAATTCTCAAATTGCAAATGAAATAATTCGAAACTCAATTGTAATTCTCAAATCACAAGTGAAATGCTTCGAATTTCAATAATTTGAAATACTTCGAATTATATGTGAAAATTATGTAGAATAACATTATATTTGTTAGTTTTAAAGCAGATTTCATAACACTGTGCAACACTGAAAATGCAAACAACTTCTAATGGACATTTTCTGAAAGGACATATTGAGACTACAAAACCCGTAGTTGGGTTTCGTGCTTTTAGATCGGGTTTGGATTTTATGGTCTCATCTATACCGCGCTAAAACGACCCTTTTTTCCATTGATACGGGCTTTATCTCCGAAACTAATAATAAGTAGTAGAACTTATCTGTCATATAGACGAACTAGGAGAAACGCATCTAGCGCATCAAAATTGATAAAATATATTAAAATTTACATAATTTCTGGAATTATGGTCAATTACAGCCAAACTATTGACAGTTTAACCAAGTAACCTTTCGCAAAAATTTGCCAAAAAATGTGCTCAGCAATTCTTTAGAACATCCTGAAACTGTAAAACACTTACTTCATGTTGTTTAGGCGATATTTCATATCATACATTCTACTATACATATGTATTTCAAACAACGTTCACACAGGCTGTTTATTCTCATATTTGAAATTTCAATGTGTTGTTGATATATTTATCAAATTGTCGTTGAATAATATGCTAGAAATAACGCGATAGAGGCATTCTACAACAATGATATGTTCTGAAGAGTTGTGTATTAAATACCAGCAAATATTTTTCGCAAAGTTAAAATTAAGAAAAATTTAACTGTTATGGAGATACGCTGCGAAATATATACAAATTACGAAATTTTTAGATATATTATAAAATTTGAGGCAATAAATGAGGTTATTCATGTTCATTATTTTTCCAAATACTTTTTTCTAGTTCTTATCTACAAGTTTGTTGCGGATGTCATGGAAAGATTCGCAATGGTTTCAAAGATATAGCCCCGGTTTGCTTTAAAAAGTCAATATTTAACCATGTTTAGATAGGGCCATAACCCGATCTAACAAAACAAACCCCAAAGACGGTTTTTATCTATTGGGTCTGAACTTTCATAAAAACCGCATTAGAAGTTGTTTGCACAAAATTACCTTGAAAATGTTGCACAGTTTAATTCTCTGTTGTTCAACAAACTGTGGGTGACATAGGGAATGAGAGATGGTAAATAACGGCTCTGCCCGGCTTTAAAATGGCAAAGTCCAGGACTTAACTTGGTCCCTCTTTCATGTCAAGTGGACACTGAACTCGTCGTGATTTCACCTGAAGAGCTACGTTTAACACCCGCTGAAGATAGTGAGCTACACCCATAAGAACTATAAAACTTGAGGCTAGTAATCCATTTGCAGTTAGTCGGTGGATAAAACATCTGGTCTCCAGCTTCACACCAGTGAATGAAAGTTTCGCTACAATTCGGATAAAAGCTAATTTTTTCAACAAAGGAGAAACGGAAAACGAGAGAAATGAAAAAGCGGGAATGTGAAAACAATCGAGATATACAGGAACCAAAATGAAGTACGAAAATTCTACCAAAGAAACGGGTAATCTGGAAACAAATACTGATTGTGTGCTCAGGATATGGAAAAATCATATATTCCAAACTGTTGGTATCCAATACTAGCGAAGACGACGAAGACACCAAAGATCCAATCCCATAATATGGAATTGAGTGTATACCGCCCGGCCAAGATGAGGTGAAGACAACAATAAACCGGCTGAATAAGGCAGAAGGAGCCGATGGCTTACAGGCCGAGCTGTTCAAAATCAGAGACGACACGGTGTAAGATTACAGATGTATGCATCAGCTAGTTAGCACCATCTGGCAGGGAGAACACGCACCCGACGATTGCTCCGTCCACAAGGAAGGAGGTAAGACTGTATGCTCTAACTATAGGGACATAAGACTGCTCCCTATTGATTATAAGAGATATTGTGTGAAGGGTTAAAGCATATGGTCAAAGAAATAATTGGGATTTACACCTGACAAATCCACAATTACCCAGATATTTACGTTCCGGTAAGAGAGACTTATCATCTCTTTGTCGACTATAAAGCAGCATTCGACAACCCCATACGGTCAAAGGCATTCAATGCTCATTCGGCTTTGTAACTGATACACGGTCCTCAGTTAAAATAAGAAAAAAACCTCACCAAAAAATTTAGTACCATTAAGGTTTCAGACAAGAATACAGCCTGCCGTGTGTACTATTCAACATTCTGCTGGAAAAGGTTATACCAGATGCAAACGTTAAAAGAAATGGCACCATATGCACCAGCAGCCACATTATACTTGCTTATGTTGACGACGTTGGCATCATGGGTCGATCAGTAAAACAAGTAACTGATACCTTTAAAAAAGACTCCAGAGAATCTGCTATACTCGGTCTGACAGCAAACGCGACCAAGTTGATGGTGATGCGTTATGCGTCCACAGAACTCCGACGAACTGTTGAGGTTGGTACGTATAATTTTGAGTTTGGCAAAGATGTCGTCTGCAGGGCACCACCAATAAGACAACAAACAACATTAGTTGTGAAATAAGAAGACGAATAGTATTACCCAACAGAAGCCATTTTGGCCGTTTAAAAACAAAGCCACATCTGATCAAATAAAAAAACTGCACAAAACACTGATACTATCCGTTCCTAGACCTGGGTACTTGCACAAGCAGATAAGGCCGTGCTTTGTGTGTTTGAGACTGGAGGCCAAGGTTTCGGCGACGAAAAAAAAAAACGATATTCCAAATTGTAAAAGTAAAGCAACAAACTGAGAGGAATGGGAATTTTTTCTTAGTTCGGCTTATAGGACAAGTGTTCTGTAGGGGACCAACAAGTAAGAGTGCGCTCATTAAAACCGTCATTTCAAAAAACCGCACACATTTATTCGGTCAAATTATATATATGTACAATACAAGTTATAATAATTGTTCCACAAACATCCCAGAAGGGAAAAGGTAGACTTTCTCATATCAATGAGCGCACTCCGATTCATATTTTATCAATGATATGGCACTTACTGTTTATCACCGAGTTCAAACGGTGTATCTTAATCATAGATGAGCAAGGTGAGCACTCGCTCGTTTTCCTATGATTCACTATGTGTGGTGAATCATATGAAAACGTGTTCAACATCCCGCTAGCGACATGGACAGTTCGGTGTCGGAAACTCGTCGATTCCAATCCGCTTGCAAGATGAACTAGTTCGGCATCGGTAACTCGTCGATTCTTAGGGCTACAGTAACTTGTTCCACTTTAGACCCCTCACAGTGCAATTAACTGTAAACTTTAACATGGGGATGTCATAGGAGGTAACCAATTGACTTTTTATGCATTACCTGTAGATAGTAATAGTCGCAACTGACGCCTCGTCGTTTACTTGGGGATAAAAAGGTTCAATTGGTTCTCTTCGCATTACTTTGTGACGATTTGGTACTAGTTTGGCCCAGAATTATTTCTGGACTGATTGTGACAATTGGAATTTTCATTGGTAGTGGGTATAGAGAAGAAGATGGCAAATTGTATATTTCATTCGTATTCCTTTTTTATACCAGAACAATGTGAATAATAGGTACGAATATGTTCAGTCCATCAGCACTAGCTTCTGTTATTGGGTGCTGCATTTATATGTAAGTTATCAAGAAAATGCAAATGTGAATTATTTATACAAATCGTCGTTTAAGTAAAAAAATGGTGGATTTAATTTAAGAGTGAATAATCGCAACTGACGTCTCGTCGTTTACTTGGGGATAAAAAGGTGTCAATTGGTTCCATTCGCATTACTTAGTGGTCAAATGTGTACTAGTACCGCATAGAACTAGTTCTGGACTACTTAAATCAAGCAATTGGAATTTTCGCTGCAAGCGGGAAATGTTACAATAAGTAGTTCCACTTTAGACCCCTCACAGTGCAATCAACTGTAAACTTTTACAAGGAGATGTCCGCGAAAGTAACCAATTGACTCTCTATGCATTACCCGTAGATGGTACTGTACTAGTGCCATGTTTACAGTTCTATAACAGTTCTTCTGTAGTTGTTTAAAAAAAGTTGTGTATTTAATTTAAGAGTAATTTAGTCGCAACTGACGCCTTGTCGTTTACTCTCTCTATAGAGAGATAAATGAATAATATGTACGAATATGTTCAGTCCATCAACACTAGCCTCATTTATTGGATGCTGCTTTTATATTTAAGTTAATAAGAAAATGCAAATGTGAATTATTTATACAACTCGTCGTTTAAGTTAAAAAATGATGGATTTAATTTAAGAGTAAATATATGCGACTATAGTCGCAAAAAGGTGTCAATTGGTTCCCTTCGCATTACTTAGGGATCAGTTGTGTACTAGTACCGCTTAGAACTAGTTCTGGAATAATTAAATTTCGACAATTGGAATTTTCAGTGCTAGCGGGATTGGTCTTAATATTCAGGAACTCTAGTTTTATCTCGCTGCCTTTTCATTTTACAGGAGAGAGAGAGTGAGAAAACTCACGGGGAATTTACGTTCCGAATAACCCCCAAAATTAATATTATTTATGTATATGTATTTATATATTTTCTTATTTTTTTTTTCTTTTTGAACACCTCTAGTTCATATGTGAGTAAGATGAAAATGCTCTTACCACCTGTTAGCAAAATTGTGAGCACAAATACTCAGCTGTCTATTAGTCTACCAAGGAATGTGTGTGATGAGTCATGAATGTCATATTGGCTGACGGTTACATATTTGCACGATAATTCTCAGCTGTCTTTCAATGCTATCTCAGAAAGTGTGGTGAATAAAACAAAATAAAAACGTTATCACAAAAGAGAACTTTCCTACAACCGACGAACGTCGTCAACCATGAATACTGCCTTCGACAATTGCGATAAATTTGCTCTTAACCAATAACCTATTGTGATGATGACGATGATGACTAATTCACTCACATTCAACTCAATTGAAAACAATTCGTTTTCAAATCTAGAATAGACACAAAAATCAAATATCCGAAATAAACAAAACACAAAACTCCCCTCGCACCGAGAAAAGCTCAAAATGGGGCGCAATGAGAAAAATAAAATTGAAAGCCAACAACATAAATAGCGGCAGTCAAATAACGTTGTCTAAAATAAACATTGCCAGGAAAATAATGGATAATCGTCTGTGTTGTTTGGTAAAGGGTGGGTGGGGTGCTAGAACGAGATACTACGACAGATAGATATGTACCTAATCCGCATGTCTGTCTTCTAATCTTAATCCATGAAAATACCAATCACCTGTAGGGAATGTCTATTTTCGTTTGGTACCTGTCTAGTGACGGCATATGGTTTCCCGTCATCAAGTTGTATGTGGTCTTTCAAGAGGTAAACAAACATTTCATTGCCACCAATTTGGTTGGTTGTGTACCTCTGCACAATTACAGGCTGACATTTGGTACATCATCGTCTTCTGCTTTAGTTTATTGGACACCACCACCAATAATTTTGAAAAAACAATTTTTTTGTTATAAATAGACCATAAGTATTGTATAATTTTCCTAAAAATATACTTGGCCATAACAAATATTATGAAATATTCCCAGTGACGACGTGAAAAAGAAAACAAGAAAAGATACCAACAACATTGGTTGCCAAAAGCACAAAAAACTGAAATGAATGACGGCTGTCATATGTTGTTGGCTAAGATCAGCAACACAAATATAGAGAGATACATATATAGAGAGAGGGAGAGACATTGATTTTGTCCAACGCTTGGCATCTTACATTTTCCTTAGCAAACCAACACTATTGCATCATTAGCCATTAGCCAGCCACCAGGCGGTGTGCAAAAAGCTGTAGACGGGCAAACAACCAACAAATACAAGAAATGATATAATTTCCCCTCACTGCCTTGAGAACTTTTATGCGCATGCGCAAAATAATGGAAACTCGTGAACGGAGCCCTACTTTCCCTTCTTTTCTAAAAATTATTGTTTCGAACACAAAACCCACGTATTTTTTGTGGGAGATTCAACAACAACAACATTTTCCAATTACTTGTGGAGATGACAAAGCTTTTAAAAGCTCTGACCGGCGCATTGCACACAAATGAAAACCATTTTTAGTCGAATGTAATTTGACCCCTTGGCTATTACGGCATCATGCAGCATTAAGCAACACAAGAGAGGAAGGAAATGATCTTGATTCTCCAATTATATTAGGCGAGATCACAGAAAAAGGAACGCAAGGGAGGGGAAAAAGTTTACACAGCAACTGACGTGGTGAATGTGTGTTGTTTAATGAAAATAGCAGCTCATCATCCTTTGGTTGATCACCAATAATAATTTCAAATTGTAGCATCATGACCACAATCCCAATGAAACACACAGTAATTCATTTTGGATGAATCTGTTGTGGTTCCTACTATTTTTATACGCCATCTTGGACCACTTAACCTCCACTTATTGCCATACATTCACGGCAGAATCTTGGAGAATTAAAATATTCTAAACAGAAAATGTTAAATTCACTGTCAGTCTATCTGTCAAATTGTCATCATATGACGGCTGACATACATATTTATCTTTTTAAAATTAGTTTTTTTTTTAATTGCAATGAAATGTTTGTCTTTTTTTTCAGAAAAATGTTTGCATATTGATTTTAATTATTGTCAACTTGACATTTGAAGGTTTCATTCATTACACTATGCTATTTTTGAATATTAGGCATAGACAGATTTTATAACGGCAAAAATATTTGAAATTGGTCAAATTACGAACGAGCAAATGAGAGTTGACTTTAACATTAATTTTTCACCATTGCATTATTACACCGATATAAGAGTATGATATACATACAGTCAGGGACTAAAGTTTACAAACACCCTATAAATTTCGAGTTTAAGAGCAAACATTTTGATGAAAATCCAAGTACACAGTTTTATTTCATATCCCTTATAAACAAAATTGAGGACAGCAAAAGTACTTTCCATAATACAAATAATTGTAAATTCCACAAAAACCAAAAAATGATAAGGACAAAAGTTTACATCTACCCCCCGGAAATAAAACATAGGTGTATTACCGTAGAACGTAGTCGCTAAATGTAAAATTTCTTGATATTCTTTATGTAGTTAATAGTTTCCACAAGGTTTGGAATTGTCTCGAAATAAGGTCTGAAATAATTTTTGGACCTTTGTTCTATCAGGAATGTGGAACATTCTTCTACAAAGCTGCTCATAATGCCTCTAAAACATCAAAACATTCAAGGTCTAGAAATGCCGGATAATTGTACATTTCTGATTCAATTAATGTACCAGACCATATTACAAGGCAATTATTCAAGGTCCTCTATATGTAACTTGCACCTTGAAATAATGTGGAGGATTCTCAGGAAATCGTACATTTAACGAGGCCCGAAATCTTGCAGATTCTATTATTGCCGAGTAATCTTATAGTGGGTATTTTTTCCACAGCTGCAAAGAAAACGAAAACATGTTGAAGATCACTGTCGTCAATCGATTTCACTCTTACAGTAAAATCTTACTCTATTTCAAACATTTTAACTCTCACTCTTATTTTTCAAAAAGGAGAACTCGAACATTTTTTACTCGCTGGTATAATCGAGCAAACCGGAGCTCCTCTGAATTTATCACACTATCATCGTTGAAACATTCGTATTTATTTCGCAAAAGTTTTGTTAGTTTTCTTCTTCCAAAATTTTTTTTTATTAAAAAACAACAAATTTGAATTTTTGGGTACAAAAAACAGCTAAGAAAGTTTTCAATGATAAGAATGTTGTAAACATCAGATACAAAAATGTGTTACATTCATTTTTGGCTATGTTTATGAAATGATCATCTTCCCCTATTTCACTCTTCAGTAGCTATCATTCCATTTGGGAGCCACATGAGCCGAATAACCCATTACAAAGTAATGTAAACAAACTACCTTCTGTATTAATGAGTAACGGTGGGGTACAGAGTATGTGTGTGTCCGACTAGAAAACTGAGAATTGTGAGTTCAACGCTCTCCGTTGGCACACGAGTGTTTTGTTGGCAAAAACACAAAGAGCTGTTGATTTACATGTTAGTGGTTAAACAACTCTTTAAGTTAAGCGTGATACAGTGTGCAGTGCGTTTACCTACAAATAAGAAGTTCGCATGTTCAATCCAATGTGTAGTGTGATGAAATTCAACATAAAATTACCTCAAGAGTTCTAAAAGGAGAACATATCGCTCACTTACTCAAAGAGTGACACAATTAAAAAAATCCAGTTTCGAGAAAAACGCATTTTAAATTGGCAATTGAAATTTGACTTCCCAACTTAAAAAGATTATAACACAGAAACTAAAATAACTACTTGGACCATATTTTGCAAACAGTTAGCCAGATGTCAGTGCTAAATTTCTGTGCATCATCAAGCATGATTTGAAGTGTTATAGTGCTTCATAAACTCAACAACTTTTATGTTGAATTATGCGAAACTCGTAGTAAATGAGCTGTAACTTGTCGAGCTTTAGAGATATCAGCATGAACATTTGACACAAGATAAAGTAGAAGTCGTAGAAAAAATAGAAATTGCTATTTCAGAAAACGTATTTTTTGAGTTATGTCACTCTTTGAGTAAATGAGCGATATGTTTTTCCATTTTTCAACTTCAAGAAATATCTAATTATTTAGTGCGAAATATCCTTGTTAAAATAATGGGTTTGTAAGTAGTTATGACTACCAAAAAGATCTATATAAATCCGTTATTTTATAGGATTTTTTGCTGCCTACATGTAAGCGTTCAAAAAGCTCTCTATGTTCGTTGGTTGATTTGTAAGTAGCTACATTATTTGATAATAGTAATTAGTGCTGGGATCATACATTGTAGTCTCCCTTATTCGATAGTTACAGAAAAAATAGGCAGGAAGTGAAATAAATATGTTATGGAGAAAATATTAGCGGATTTTGTAATCAAAAACCAATAATATGTATTCCAAATCTAAGATATGAACATTTTCTCACGTTTGCTATATATAAACATTATTTAAGCGCGCCAAATGTTTGATAGTTTTTGAAATCTGAATTCACTTTTTAATGAAATGACTAATATTTTACATAATTCCATCATCTGGAATAAAAAAAGACCAATTGTATCCCATATATATATTACTCAGCACTATTTGGCAGCGGGAGAAAATGTCATAGGTCCAAGGGAAGGGAAGTATTCCCTGCCTTACCTTCGGTTGTTTTAAAATATTAAAACAACAACAATGGGATTACGCCAGTCTATTTTGAAAAAAATGTCAACAGCTATCCCAATAAAAGACGCCACCAATGCTCTAAAATTAAAATATATATAAAACGAAATAAGATATCTATAATTCACGACAACTGGAAACCACTTTGTTCTAAAAAATTTAAATATAGAAAAACATATTGACATACTGCTGTCACTTATCTGCTATTTTGCCATAAATTTATTTTTAATGATCTTTCATCGTCGTCTCGAGAAAATCGTAGCAAAAACACAACAGCCTAAAGACATTTTTCAAAATAATAAACAAACAAAAATACATATTGCATATTTTTGTTGGATATGAAAAAATATGCATTACACAACAAAAACAAAAGCTCAATTCACTCCAGGGTGAATTACATATACAATGTATAATGAGTTTTTCCCTAAAATGTATAGCAAACGTTTGACAGTAAACAACGATGTCGTCGGCAACCAATAGACAGACGTTGGGGAATGTTCTAATTCGCTGTCAATCTTGCAATCTGGAAAAGTAACACAAATGAATAGAATAATTCTTAGAATAATTTTATTGAAAGAGATTTTTATATTTGATTATTATCATCTTTAATTCGAACACATAGTTTAATTATCCCAGTACAGATGGACTTAAGGATATAGACAGCTATTGAAATTTAACAGAGAGATACAATTTGATGATCTGTTTCTCTAAGACGATTCGAATTCAAATTTGTTCGAATTACTACCAAACTCCTGTTATTGTTGAAAAATTGTGTTTGATTGAAAAAAAAATTAATCAAATATTTTTCAAAAAAAAAAAAATGAAGTTTGGTAGTAGTTCGAACGAGTTTAAATTCGAATTGCCTTAGTGAAACAGCCCATAAGGCTGTCGTCATTAGAGTATTGACCAAGTAATTTCAATTGTGGAACCTTTGACACTGGTAACCGCCTATTATATGTACGGAATGTTCTCTCAGATGCTGGATAAGGGTATATTTGCAATACCAGACAATTTTTCAAAAATTTTGAAAACAAATTTGCCGAATGTGTAATTGAAAATAATATCTTGCTTTAGAAAAAAATAATTATTTTACTCATTACTTTGTAAAGATTAACGGTAACAGAAATTGTGCGTGTTGGACAACAAAATCGCGGGTTGTGACTTGGAGAATGTTTTTAACTGTGACTCAACTTGTAATGTGTTTAACAACAAATCAGAAGGTCACATGTTCAATTCTAACAACAGACAAAATAAAAAATTTGGATTTTAACTTAGTTGTCGACTTTGGATAGCCCTTTATCGTGCGACATGCACTGATTAAAATAATGTGTTTGTCGATTGGTTTGTAAGTAGTTATGGTTACTAAAATACTAATTACCCCATAATTCAGTAATGGGGTTTTGCTAGTTAAATACGATGATGAAAAAAAGTCATATTTGGTGTATTCAGTCAGGAAAACATCTGCCCATACGTGAAACAATCTGATGTCACATCTTGTCCACTCGTAATGGATACGTAGCAAAAATACACATTACAGACCCCTTACTAAGCAATTATTTTAACAAGGGCATGTCGTGCGAAATACGTCATTATTTTTTTGGCGACTAAAATAAGTGCCTATGTAAGTACGTAGTTACAAAAAGTCGTAACTACTTATTTAACTACTTTAACCAAAAATAACGAATTTCACGCGGCATACTTTTATTAAAATAATGGGTTAGTAACGGGTTTTGTAATGCATATTTTTATAGGGTATTGATAGATGAACATCAAGGCCTAGATTTTCCTGACACATTATTAGAACCAACAATGAGAAAATGTTTCTTCTACCTTCAGAAACATTCGACATCAATATAAGGAGAAACAACAAGAACTCAGTTTAGAATTGCCTAAATATAGGAATTTTTACGATGTTAAAGAGAAAATACATTTTATTAGTATTTTGTCTCATTAAGACTGTTTTTTTTTACAAAAATCAGTAATACTAGGAATATAATATTTTTCAGATTGATTTGAATAAATGTATTCGTTACAAAATTTTCTTTTTTATAAACTGAGGTCATGATCCACTTTCGATCGATAGTTCTATTTTTAACTACCTCGAAATTTATATGTTTATTTTGTTTTCAAGGAAATTAAAATATATATTCGTCAGAGATTTATGATCGTGGTAAAGTAACATCTGAAAAAGCTCTACACGCTTCTTTCTATACAAGAAATAAAAAATTCTTTGAAATTTATAATTTATTATCGCGGACATCTATTTAAAGATGACACAAGCATGTGTGGTGACACAAAGAAAATGGTTCAAGATCACAACAGAAGAATAAAAAAAAATATTTTAGAAAAGAAATTATTTTCATTCTCATTTGATGCGACACTAGCTGTTGATTGCCACACCAAAATGTTTCTCCCACTGTTGACAGTTACTCCCACGCATCCTTCACATACTACAAACATTGTTATATATACATATCATTTTATACTTATATATGTACATGTATGTATATAATTATTGGTGTTTAAAATTTTACGTGATTGTTTTTCGTTCAAATGAACAATTTAATAATTTTCACCTTTGCCAAAATGCAATGTCTAATTGTTGAATAATGTTAAAACAAAAAACAATAAATCAACATATTTTTGACAAAATGCATTGTCCAAGGTTGAACAAGTAATTGAAAAAAAATATTTATTTAAAAATATTAGATTTAAAATACAGTTAGGCAAAAAATGTATTGCAAAAACTAAAATTGTAGAAAATTTCATATTAATTGTTCGTTTATGGCAACAAATTATGTAAAAACTATACGGGTTTTTGTGCAAATCTCTTGCTATAGGTCCTTACAACAATATTCCGTCAAAATATGCAAAGGTTATTTGCGATTTATAACAAATACGGTCAAAAATAAGAATTAACTACTAATTGGGGGTGACAATAAAAGTATTGCAACGGGAAAATCAGTACTATAAAACTATAAAATTTTTGCAATGTTTTGCGGTCATTATGCATTTTTATGGCTTTTGCGGCTAATAATAGACTAACAGTATTGAATGTAATAAAGTTCAGTGATAAAAAATGCGGTCATGGAGGGTCTCCAGACAGGTAAAAAACGCATGGGACCATATTAACAATAAACAATGACGAGTCGGCCACAGGCAAGTATGCCAAGAATGAATATTTGACTCAAAATGTATTGTAGGATAATGGAACAATGCAAAACAGTCTGATTTTGGCTTTGAGAACATCGAAATACCTCTGGAAAGTATATGGAAAAAATTGACAACAGTGTAGTATTTTGAAACGACCTACGACAGAGCACTATTTCGTCTCTCAATGGTATTGATATGATTTAATTTTTACTAAGTGGATAGTTATTATCCTCCGCTATCATAATAAATCCAAAAAATTGCGCTAAATCCAATAAAACCCATCAAATATGGAAATTAAACCGCTACTGATGAAGCTGGAATACCGAAAATTTGGGTACTATATTCTTTACCATGGAAAATAGTATGCCAAATTGGTTTCACGGATATAATAATGATTGGGAAGACATTCCCACTGACATCATTAAGAAATATTTAATAGTCATTAGTCTGAAAGTCAGAAAAATCGATCCCGAAAGCTCAAACAAAGTCAACTACCACCATTCCAAAGACCAGATCATGACATGTTAATTTTATTTGTGTAAATTGCCGATGTAATATAACAACACAAAACTCTTAAATACATCGGGCCAACATCCTGATATCAACCCTCATAAAATGTTTGGGTCCAATTTAACAAAAAACTCCAAAAACATCCTCCAAAGAAGGATCAAGATTTACTAAAAATTGAGGAACCAGTATCCTTAGAGTGGAACATACCGAGCCTTAATTTTTGGTTTAACTAAGCTCATTAATGCTCCAATGAATGAATAAAGCGGATAGACAACTCATTAAGGAACACACCTTTGGTAATTCTCGAAGAAACCATCGATTTGGCAATTTTTGCAATACTTTTATTGTCACCCCCAAATAGTAGTTAATTCTTATTTTTGACCGTATTTGTTATAAATCGCAAATAATCTTTGCATATTTTGACTGAATATTGTTGTCAGGACCTATAGCAAGAGATTTGCACAAAAAACCGTTTAGTTTTTACATAATTTGTTGTTTTAAACGAACAATTAATATGAATTTTTCTACAATTTTGGTTTTTGCAATACATTTCTTGCCTAACTGTATGTATGTAGGCAAGGCATATTTATAGGAGGTAGATGCATGTATTACAACAACTAACAAGTTTACAAAATCAACATTGTTGTTATTGAAAATTAAATGTCAATGAAAATATTAAATAATATAGTCGTTTTGAAAATCCTCTAAAATAGAACAAATTTGAATCAAAATGTAAATATAAAGCATTCAGAACTGATGTAGGTCATTTTTATTGCATGTTTAGGATGAAAAGAAGTATTTTATGGTAGCAAATTTCGAAGTTTCAAATTTCATGAGTACCATATTTTGAAAACAAAATTTACAAAAAAAAAGTAAAACTACCGCTGATTGTCACTTCTACATTATAAAAATGTGCCTTGTATGTATTGGTAAATTGTAAACCGAATATATGCATGTTTTGAAAATAATAAAAGAAATTGTGTCATATTTTCTCTTTAATGTGGCAACATAAAGAATTGAGCAAGATTGACATGGATTTTTCAACTTATTTCTCGACTTTTGGTGACCGTTAAATTCCTGCTTATATTCTGCGGCATGTCCTAGTTAAAATAATAGGTTAGTCGGATGGTTTGTAAGTAGTTTTATTGACTACCAAAAGTACTACATATTTTTACACATAATACAGTAATGGGATTCTTAGCTGGTCGATCAATAGTCATATAAAAATTGTGTGCGAAAATATTTTTAATTTTAATAAAAAGGATTTCACTAATACCAATAACAGTATCTCAGGCTTATAACCATCTATCAATATTCTTCAAAAATTCAGTAATTATTTATTTCTGTTGAGTTGAGTTCTACAATGCCGTATATTTACAACAAATTTGTGAATTCGTCATCTGTAAAAAGCGACAGCGACGATAGCGTCGACAGCAGGCAACAGCAGAGGCAGCAGTAATTGTGTGTCATTGAACGGCTACAATTTGGTTGATTTGTTGTTATTGTTGTTGTGGTCATTGTTCTTTTTATATTTTTGTGCAAATGTTTACAAAAATTCATAATTTGCTTTAAAAAAGTCCAAATGAAAATGGCAGACTGGTAAAGTCAGCCTTATAAGTAGGAAAAGGGGGTTCAAGAATGGTGATGGAATATAAATGATGGATAAACATTTGGCCCACTCACGATGGGGTCACTTAAGGGAATTGGTTTGAAATGTTTCGATGTTTTTTTCTTATTTACAATGACTTAACTTTTACATCTAAACTTTGATGTAAAAGAATGAGAGGTTGCAAATATTACAAAGAAACTTTAAATGTTTCTCTAAGTCGATTCAAATTCGTCCGAACTACTACAAAATTTCTGTTATCGTACAAAAAAAATTTTTTTTTTCAAAAATTAAACCTTTGGTAGTAATTCAATCGAATTTGAATACGAATCGTCTTAGAGAAACAGACCAATAGATACGACAAGGCAGCACAATTCATTGAGTCAAACTTGACATCTAAAAATGTTTGTTTTCATTATGAACAATTAATTTAAGCTACGCAAAGTGATCTATAAAAACACAAAGAGGTTTTGTATACGAGGGTAGTAACCATTTTTCTGTAAGGAGGTTGACGGAAGATTTTGAAAATTAAAGACTTTCTAAGGCATCATTTAAACCTTTGACACGCTATGAAGAAGAATGTAGAGAAAAAAGGAATTAGTAATTAAAAAATGTTTTTTAGTTAGTGCGCTCTTTAAGTAAAAAAACGATATGAAAAGACAAATCACAGCAAAATGATCATTACAAATCCAGTTATTAACTCATTATTTTAACAAGGACTTGTTGCGCGAAATATGTGGTTATATATGGCTATTAAAATAAGTAGTTAAATGTGTGGGAACCACATATAGTAACTACTTGTTTTAGTGGCCAAAATGGGTTAGTAAAGGGTGGGTCATGCTAAGAATGGAAAAATGTGTTTTCTTTATAAACAAGAGGCCGTTCGTTGACGAGATAATCATGTTATATGCACTGCAACCCAGCAAAATGGGGGTTTTAAGGTACTTCTTGGTAATCGTAACTACTTACAAATCAACCTACTAACCCATTTTTAACAAGGTGATGTCGCACTGAATGACTAGTTATTCTATGACCCCTAGAAGTTGAGTAAACGAGTAAAAAAGCGTAAATTTCAGACTTGTTATATCCTCCTTCATGAAATATTCTGAGCTAATATGGAGTATTTAGTTTTCTTTCTATTACAAAAGTACGGAAAAGTTCTATCACCACTGGGAATTCCCAAATACCTAATTGTAGCTAATACGGTCAGCTAAAAATGCAAACATATGTACGTGAAATCGGGTATGGCTATACCAAACCATAGGGACTATACCAAACCATGGTACTATATCCATAATTTTTGGTAGAGACGTGTTTAGACCTCAAGGAACCCTAAATGACAAATTAAAGCCAATTTGGTCTGAAAACGTGCTAAAAACCGTAAAAATTCCTGAAATCGGGCGGAACCGTTATATGGGAGCTATATTAAACGATGGGTATATGTCCACAATTTTTGTTAGAGGCGTTTGATGATCTCTAGGAACCGAAATGCCAAATTATCTCAAAATTTCCGAAATCGGATGGTTTATATGGGGGCTATAACAAAACGTGGACCCATGTCCATAATTTTTGGTGGAAAAATTTCTTTACAAATGGGAACCCTAAATGCCAAATACTAGCTAATTCAAAATGTAGCTAAAAGGTCAAAGTATCTGAAATCGGGTGGTAGCGTCATATGTGGGCTATAACAATACGTGGACCCAAGTCCAGAATTTTTTGTGGAGAAGTGTTTGGATCACTGCGGATTACTTAAATGCCAAATTATAGCTAATTCGGTCTGAAAATGTAGCTAAAACCATCAAAATACCTAAATAGGGCAGTAATGTTATATGGGGACTATAACAAAACGTGGACCTACATATGTCCACAATTTTTAGTGGATAATTTGCTGCTAACCTTAATCGCCAATTTATAAGTAATTTGTTCTGAACATGTAGCAAAAACCGTAAGAATGATGTCGGGCGGGCAATTTTCTTTACAACTGGGAATCCTAAATGCTAAATTTTAGCCAATTCGGGCTGAAAACGTCAAAATACTTGAAATCTGGTGGTACCGTTATATGGGGGCTATTCCACTCTATGTGCCACCGTTACTAAAATAAGTGGGGTTGCCTTGTGCATTTACTAAGAATTAATCCATTATTTTTCAGCCTATTGGTAATGCAGAAGGTAGCTTGTTGACATTATTTTGTAATATTTTATTTGGGTATATATAAATACATATAGATATTGGATGCGTTGAAACCACTTTTTTAACCGATAATTTGTTTGGTAGGATTTATACCTTTATTGAATACACGCAGAGAAAAAATATTGTTGGAATAATCATATTCTAAGAACAAAATAGTGTATTTTAAAAATCTTAAAATATGTATTGTTGGCGTTTCCTAATAAAAAATATATGGTTGAAACAACAATATATATTTTCAGATTTTTAAAATACACTATTTTGTTCTTAGAATATGATTGTTCCAACAATATCTCTTCTCTGTGTGTACATGGTGAGAGTTAAGTGAATGGCATATCTGTTGGGATCGTTGGCTCATTCCTAATTCTACTCGTATTACGATGCGAATTAGTCAAAACATTAACCTCAACTAAACGTTTTTATTTTTCTTATAAAAATAAAGCTATTCCAATTTTCCACCGTGGTGCAATGGTATGCACGCCCGCCTTGCACGCAGAAGGTCGGTGGTTCGATTCCCCGGCCAGGCAACATCAAACATTTTTCAACGGTGGCAAAATACCCCTCAGTAATGTTGGCGACATTTCCTGAGTATTTCAGCCTTGTAAAACTTCTCTACAAGTGGTGTCTTTAGACACGCCGTTCGGACTCGGCGATAAACAGTAGGTCCCATATCATTGAGCTAATATGAATCGGGGTGCACTCATTGATATGAGAGAAGTCTCCCTTGTCCCGTATGGGACGTTGTGGAACAATGTTTTTTTATTCCAATTTTCCACCTTCTTTAGCTAAAAGATCAATTTACTATTTCTTCATAAAGAATTTATTGGTCAAAAAAACTTATTCCACTGGAATTGTTGTAAGCGTTGATCCAAGATTATATTTAGCTATGAAAATTTTGCGAAATAAATTCTGTAAATTAATAAATATTAAAGAGTCTTTCATAGAATTTACATCTGTTACAATTCCCACATAAATTGGACATTTTAAATTCTTTGTAATGAAACGTGTATTGGTAAAAGTTGATGACGAGACAAAAGATAACTATTTGATTTCGAATATGAAAATCGTTGCTAATTTTCAAATGTCAAAATAAAATAATCCGTTGTTTTAAAACAATTCAATAGAGTTTTGCGAGGTCTTGCAAAACTTATGCCCCAATTGAGTTTTAGACTGGTGGCTTGCTTGGATTGTTGATGCTTGTACTTATTGTCACAACACACATTTGTCTCCTCAATAAACCCACATTTAAATTTATTTTATCTATCTTTTTTGTTGAGGTACGACTGCCGTCCACTCTGTTCACCATCTTTCCCCCGCTTTTCACCAATGAAGCATGATCAGCACTTGGTATGATGAAGATGATGACGATGTTTGGTGTTATTACCATTTGCTCCCTCTCTCTAGCATTATTGTTGTTTGTACTTTTATCTTTGCCAAAGTCTGTACTTTTTACAACAATGATTTGGCTGTTGTTTTGTTTTAATGAAAGCATCACCTCAACAAAAAAGAAACCAAACAAACACAGGTGGGAGATTGTATGTTGTTGCTGTTTCTGTAGAGATGTATAAAAGATATATTACGCAGAACAACAACTGCTTTGCCACAGAGATTGATTCATACATTTCAATGTCTCGCAGAAAAATAAAAGAATTCGCACTCTCATTTTGTGCCGCCACCACCACTTCTAACCAGAGAAGCCCACACCTTATTTTAGCCCACAAAGAAGTAACAGAGGGAACAGCAAACCAGAAGCAAATATTTTTACAATTGTTTTCAAAATTACTTCAACTATCGTAATGCATTACGGTAAATAATTGCCATCGTCATAGATACGACGTGACCTTCGCATACAAATGGAGGGGAAATTAAAAAAATGCTAGAAACTACTTGCTGATCATGCAGATTCCAACAATTTGACATATCTTTTCTGTTGTAGATGGGTACAATAGAACAATAGAGCATTATGAATTTGTTTTTTTTTTTCGCCGAGAGGAGATAACATTTCTGATTATGAATATTAATGGTGAAAATATCATATCAAATATTAGAAAACGAAAAATATTCGTATTATATGAAAAGGGTGGCGTAGGGGTTGAAAGATGCCAAGTAACGGATTGATCCGCTTTAACATGGCAAAGTCCAGGACTTACCTTGGTCCCTCTTGGACCATGACCTCCCTGTGTTGTCACCTGGGAAGCTGCTTTTAGCGCCCATTTAAGGTAGTGGGCTAACATGTGCCGCTTGTTCACACATAAGAACGTTGGCTGATTGACTCCGCCGAAAATGTTTATGTTCTGGTCGTGGATTGAAACGCAGACCTTTTGAATGCAAGGCGGACGTCGTGCTATGAAAAAACAACAAGCGCAAACGTTTTAATGACCATGACCTGCGAATCTGCACTTGGAATGTTCGAACGTCGGAGGATAAAACATCTGATATGCAGCTTAACCCCGCTGAATGAAAGACTTGCTACAAGTCAAAAAAAGCCAATTTTTCAACATCAGTTTTATTTGCGTTCATTACCCACTTAAGACAAGGACGTGCAGACAAAAGATATATTTTGCGAGCGCTTAGAAGAAACACTTGGCCGTTGTTCTGCCCATGGCATTAAAATTGTTCTAGGCGACTTTAATGTCAACATTGGAAAGGAGAATATCTTTGGCCCAACAGCCGGGCAATTCAGGAAACATGGTAGGGAACAGTACCAGATTTTGAGTATCTCGACAGTCATAAGGAACCCCATCACAAGAAATCAAATTAATCACTTTATCATAGATGGTTCCTTGTCGCAGCAAAGGATCGTACCTAATTAAACGTAGCAAATAAAGTACACAACACGGAAGTTGGACATTGGTAAGCTGCAATCACAAGAGATGGCCACAGCACCCACTGGCCCAATTCCTTTAATAACATATCATCAACACAGTGGCAAAGTATTGCTCACTCACGGCAAACAGCCGTAAAATCAATTCTTGAATACCAGAGGCCTCCACCAAGAACCTATGGTGAATTAGCAACAGTAGCGTATCGGTAGAAAAGAAGAGAGGAGAAGCGTCTTTTCTGCAGGAAAAAGAGAGAAGTGAAAAAGCGCGAATGTAAAAAATCGAGATGTACATGAAGTCCGAAAATTCTACCCTTGAATGAAACATCAAATTGATGACTTTGGTACGGGCACATCTTCGTGTAGAATCGAGCAATGGAATCTGGTTACAGATACACATAGTAAGCTCAGGATATGAAAATAGCAGATCCGAATCCAGAGGGAAGGTATTGAGTGAATACCGCCCGGCCAAGATGAGGTGAAGACAGCAATTAATTGGCTGAAAAATATCATGATGGCTTACCAGCCGAGCTGTTCAAAACCAGAGGCGACAAGTTGATAAGATGTATGTATCAGTTTGTTAGTACCATCTATTAGGAATAATGCGTAGCCGACGATTGGAACCTGAGCATACTGTGCCCCCTCCACAAGAAAAGAGATTAGACGGTGAGGTCTATGTCTGCTCCCTATTGCTTATAAGATAGTGTCAGGGATATTGATATATTGTGCAGGGCTAAAGCCAATGGTTTTGTGTTGTGTTTTCTCACTTTCTCCTTTAAGTTGAAACGGCGGAAAATCAAACTCACGCGAAATTTTCGTCGATTATAAAGCAATATTCGACAGCCCCATACGATATTCCAAGCCATGCCTGAATTTGATATCCCCACAAAGCTCATTCGGCTTTGTAAGATGTCATTAACTGATACCCGACCAGTCTAGTACAAAAATAGGTTTCAGACAAGAACACAGCCCTTCGTGTGACCTATTCCAACACTCTACTGGAAAAGATTTTATGAGATGCAAACGTTAAAAGGAATGGCACAATATACACATACGTTACTTGCTTATACCGACGACATTGACATCATGGGTGGATCAGTAAAGGAAGTACCTGATACCTTTAAGAAGGTTGAAGGAGAATGTGCTAAAGTGGGTCTGCCAGTAAACGGCGACAAGACCAAGTTGATGGTATCGACGGTAGAGTTGGGTAATCTAGTTCCTAGTTCCTTGTACTAGATCCAAAACGTATGAGTAACATCATGAAATGTAACGTGTGGTATTAAGTATACACAGTCTGTTCAAAGAAAAAATGTGGGCCATTGGAACTGCGAAGTGAACTATGTAGTTTCATATAGTTCCTTTGGCACAACTCTAATCGACGGTCAATGTGTCCACACAACTAGGGCCAACTGTAGATGTTGGTACATACGAGGGCTGCACGAAAACTATCTGGCCTAGGCAACACGGCCAGGCGCCATTTGAAAATTTTGTTGGAAAGTTAGACAGTTTTTATCCTAAAGGACAGTTTGTCATATGACCATGTGTTGTGTTGTTTCCAGTGACAAAACGTGGAATTGATGGGTCATCTGCCGTACAGCCCTGACTGTGTTCAAAAAACATTTTTTGAGGTGCCTCAATCGGAGTGGAAAAAGTGATTCAACAATTGGTTTGAGCACAATAAATATGAGAGAAGGATAGTATTGGCCAACAGATGATAAACCAAAACCACATTTCGTCAAACTAACTGATCATTTTACAAAACACTGATACTGCCCGTGCTAATGTATGGTTGCGAAGCCTGAGTACTTGCGCAAGTAGATAAGGCTGTGATTGGTATGTTGAGAGAAAAATTCTTTGAAGGATCTACTGGCCAATATGCGATGATGGTAACCACGAGCTGCATTAAAACACATTTCCAAGAAACACCGCGTCATTTTAGAATTTCCATAGCAAAATTAATTCATACAAACAACACTACATAATAAGATATAATAAGAAAGTACTGATCTTATAAAATAACTTTATATTAGAAAATTTGAAAATTTTCAATTAGCATTTTAAATAAACAATGTAAAATAACACTTTTCCATTTTTTCTAGCGCTTTTATAAAGATTTGAAAATATAATATTCCTATAATACAACCTACATACTTTATTTCAAAATCTTTATGAATGTTCTAGAAAAGACTTTTTAAGGGCAATTTTACAAAGTTCTAATATGATTTAAACATAAAACTATTGGAAATAAATACATTTTCTTCAAAACTTCAGTTTTGATTATTATATCCACCCCTCTCCTTTCAGTTTTATCTGCCTAAATAATACAAATATTTACACTGATAATAATGCAAAATAAAATTGTGTGTGTTTTTAGAACTCTGTTCTAAAAATAAGCCATATCAACCAGAATTTTCTACCAAAAATACAGATTCACTTTGTCCTAGAACCCAGAACCTAGAACCACTGACACAAATTAAATGGACCATTTGAAATGAATCAAAATGACAATGTCACAAATATGACAGCATATATTCATCTAAAAAATCAAATTCTTTTTCATTCAAAGCCAAACATACAAAACAAATAAAATCTTCAAAGTGAATGCTGTGCCACCTATGTATTTCCTCCCCCCGCACTTCAACACATAAACTTCTACACCTATTCTTCGAACGGAAAAACGGAAAATTGTGTTGAAATACAAAAAAAAAAAAAAACGAAAGAAAGAAATCGATAAAATGCATGGTGCTGTCGATCTAAAGATGAGGAGGATAATGTATTGCGTGAAGAAAATGTGAAAAACATGTCTATTTTTAAATATGAGAAAAAAAGCTTTTCTTTCTCTTGTTTCTTATGAATTTACCTACTACAAAAATACATACATATACACATATCTATTGAAACTTTATCGAAAAATGGTGAGTGTGGTGAATATATAGGGTGAATGAAATAAAGATCATGATAAAGATCAAGAAGACGGAACTCAATATTTAGAATATACGAACGGAGGAAAAGGAAAATAATAACTGCAGTAAAAAGAAGGGAGAGGGGAGGTGAAGGGAAACAAAACTGGAACAGCCAGCCATTCCTAATCATATTTGTTTGAGTGAGGTGGTGAAGATTGGATAAATGTGTGAAAATAACCACCCACCCATCCATCCACCCAATATCTGCTGCGACTTTTCGCGGCCAAGACAATTTTGATACTGAAAAGAATTTTGAAAAGTTTATTTTTTATGCCACATTCATCTGTTGAAATTTTTAAAAATAATGTTATAAAAAATAGCCTTTACGTGGGCGGCGTTTGGGTGGATAGATGGATGGTTGTGGCTCTTAGTGGTTCTTGCAATAGAGCGACAAAATATTATTTATAAGATTGTGTTGTTGTTATTGTTCAATTTTCGTTGAAAATAAAAATGAAGAAACAAATTTTGGTATTCCAATATTTGAGGCCAAGAGTAAGGAAAGGGGAAATTTTCACATTAAAATGTTCTAAAGGAAAATATATACACCACATATAGGTAAGTAGGTATGTGTATGTAGGGGACGGGACGACTGATGATGATATTGGGGCGGTGTTCAACAGCTGCTGTGAACATGTGAAGAATATCATCTCGTACATGCAAATCGGTCATATATGTACATATTTACGCACGAACACGTATGCAGCATCGCATCTCTCTGTGCCACTTCTTTGTGGTGGTGGTAATGGGACGAGTGAATGGATTATATATCACCACATTCATTGCTATAATAATTACCAATCATTTATGACAATTTCCTTTGCCTATCTTCAATACTATTATTGGCAAAATATTGATTTTTTTATGTAATAGACATTCCAATAAATAGTTCAATGCAATCTTTGCACAACTTACCTTCTTCTGTTGTTTCTCCCAGGCGGGATCCAAAAGTCCCTCGCGCTCCCACTCTTCTTCCTGCTCCATGTAGTTTTCATTGTAACCTTCCATGGAGAGACCGTTCTCCATCATCATTTTGAATTCGTTGTGTTGTTACTGTAGTTGAAATGACGTTTCAAGAGTTAGTTGTTTTTTTGCTTAACTTTTTGTCGGATTTAATATTAATTATTTTATTTGATTTTTTCTTTCTTTTAAACTTAAACTAATATTTCGTGTTTTGTTGTGGTTGTTGTTGTGCTTTCAGGGAGTAGAGGAGGGATTTAGAAATCAATTCCAACACTTTGTCAAAGTTGGAAGTGAGAAAATTGAGAATTCTACTAAAGCAATTTGTATTTCGTTCGAAGTATCCTTAAGATTCTAAATCTAAAATAAAAAAAAATATTCAAGGGATAAAGAGAGAGGGAAAGAAAAAAGTAAGAAGAATGGTACTGTGTAAGCAACAAACTAAACAAATAACGACAAAACGAAAAAAGCAGGGAAGTCTAACGACAGCAAATTCAAATCTAATTTTAAAATATCCACTTAAATATAATACATATAAATGTTTTCTACTATTTCGCTTTTGTATTTTTAAATGCAGAGTTTTGGCACAATTTTTGAAAATAATTTCAATTGCGATTGCAGCAACATTTCAGTGTTTTTTGTTCATTTTGCAAAATATGCAAACATTTTTTCGTAATCGCAGAGGAATATGAATTTTCTTTCTTTTTTCTTTTATTTTTTCGCTTCTCGTTTTCTTCCTCTTTTCTTTTTTCTTTTGATGAAATTGAAAATAAAACTTTTTTGAAAAGATTTTTTTCTTAAGAATTTTTATTTGTCGTTTCTTTTTTATATTCTTGTGATTGTATAACACTAGTTTATTGTTGTTGTTATTGTTCCATATATATATTTTATATTTTTTATAGAAAAATATTTCTATGTTAGTCAAAGTAGTATCCACATAAGTTTTTTTTTCTGTTGGTTCAAAAATATTTTATATTTCTTCGATACAAATTTTGAAGAAAAAAAGATCATATAATACACATGTATCTATATACATATGTAGATCAAATTTATATATATTTGTATATATAGGATAAAGATTTTTTATTAGAACGATAAATACGTGTGTCGCTTGCAAAGAGAATGACCCGCTCGCGTTGGTAGCCAACTCAAAACTAATGTTGCGCCAACGATAATCGTGCGTTCGAACTCGTAAGAAAACTTTCTGTTTGATTTTTTGTGCAACTTTACTTTGGGATGCCTAGCTAGCTGGTTGGTTGATTGGTGCTGGTGTTTGCCGATCTTCAATGGTTTGTGGGTTGTTTATGCTCAGTCAGTCTCCTCTTTGTTGTGCTCTTATTGAGTCGGCTGGTGGCTTGCTGTGCTCTTGTCAGTCTCATTTACTCACACCGCACCCATATGCGCCACTATGCAAACAAACATTTCTCAATGCTTTAAAAGCAAACGTCGACGGCCAGAAAGTTGCAGTTAGCAGCACTGCTTATGGTGTTAGCCAAGAAGAAAACCAGCCAGTGAGCCAGCCAGCCATACAAGATCCATTGTATATACATAATTGTTTTTACGACAGACGTTGTAGTCGCCGTCACAATATTGACTGAGAATCGATCGATTGATCCCAACGTCACAGGAACCATCGACACTCTATGTACGTTGAACAGAGCGAACGGGCAGACATACTAGCCTACCTACCTCCCCCTTCCATCGACACTCATTTATAGCTACCTAATAACTAGACAACACTTCCGAACACTAAAGGCCCTCTCTTAACGGGTCAATGCAGAAGGCAAAATCAATATACAGGATGTTTATTGTCATTATTGTCAATAGCTACTCAATATTGTATGTATGCTTTAAAATGCACATACAACCAATGTATAATAGGGTATTGTACATATGGATGTATCTACAGAGTGACCGTTAAGAGAATGTTTATTTGCTCAATTGACAGGAGCCAAAAGACATTTATCATTTGACCAAAAAAACGCTTGTCAACAATTTTATGAGTGGGTGGTTTAGGTGACGATGCGCGTTTACTTTGACAAAACATTTTCGTATTTAAAGATCGATTGGACAAGCAATATTTAGCCAGTTCATCATGAAGTTAATGTTAAGAACAAGTGTCAGACAAATATATGCGACTTATGGTTTACAGTGAATCTGGGTTAACAACATCTATGCGTAACTTCCTTTCTCGTTCAACAGTTTCATCGAAAAGTGACTGTTAAACAAGTAAAAAAGTCGGCTTTGCAGACAGTGATGTACCCTCAGCCATTGTGAATTGAAACACTTTTATCCCAAAAAAACATACATACATATGTATGTATTTAGGGGCGCTTCAAAAATGTAGGCGTATGAACCGACAAAAAATGGTTTTGGATTAAAACTCAAAAGTTTTGCGGGAGAGGTAAAGGAATGAACCGACATAGTGCATTTTGGAAGTGGGTCTTATTTTAGGATTCATTCCTCTCGATAGATATCGCGCCCACCTGTCATTTCAGTTGGTCGCCATATAATTTAGAACTTTTGGACCATTATATCAGGAAACATGTACATAATATCACTATAAACAGGGCCACTGGGAGTGCCTTCCTCGAATCCTCGAACAGACCCTTAAACACACAAAAATTTCGAACATTTTTGTGGATGGTACACCAAGGAGTGGACTTATAGGGCCCAATTTTGAACATAAAATAAGTTTGGACAAAATATTTGTAGATCAAAAGTTTGGATCGACCAAATCGGTTGCTCCGTTTATGAGATATCGCGCGTATAATTTTAGCGAATATTTTCGAACTTTTTTGGGGGATGTAGCGGAAGGAGTGTACCTATAAACACCAACTTCGAATTTCATGTAATGTTCGAAAAAATATTACAATATGCAAAGTGTGGACCAGCGAAGTCTTCGTTTCGAGCGTTGTCGTGCTTTCGGGTCATTTTCTCACGAAGTATGGACTTGGCACTCAAAAAACTTGTAGCTTCGTAATAGGGGCTTTGAGCGCAACATGTTGCAAGAAAAATCCGAAGTTTTGTGTGGGAGGTATCCGAAGTAGGAGTAGTCCATATTCTAACCGGATTTAGGTCTCGTTGAAATATTACAATATGCAAAGTATGGATAAAATCGGTTACTGCCTTCGAGAGTTATCGTGCGCACAATTTTAGCGAAAAGTTTTGAACTTTTGTGGGGGAGGACCCGATGGAGTGGACCGATAATGACCATCTTGGAACTTGTCTTAATTTTGAGCAAAATATTACGGCAAATTTTGGACCGAATACGTTTATACGTTCGAGAGTTATCGTGCGCTCCATTCACTACACTTGGTGCCATAGCGGGTTTTTACAGTTTTTGGACCATGTATGGACTTGGCCCTGAAAAAACGTGTACCGTCATAATGGGGTCAGCAAGTACAATTTAAAATCAAAACGATTCGAGAGGAGGTCTTAAACTGCACTTTTCCGAAATTTTGTTTGGGAAGTAATGCGTTCGAGATAAGCTTCAAAATACCTGGAATCGGGCGGCGCTGTTATTTGGGAGCTATACCAAAACGTCGACTTATTATATGCCCATATTTCTGGTGGAGGAGATTTTTGTCAACTAGGAACTCTAAATGGCAAATTAACCTATTTGTGGCGAAAACGTCGATAAAAACTTCAAAATGACAGAAATCGGTGGTGCCGATATATAGGGACTAATATAAAAATGGACCTTTGCCAATAATTTTTAGAGGAGAAATTTTTTGACTATCAGGAACTCTTAATGCCAAATAACAACTAATTAAGACCGAAAATGTCGATAAAAACGTCAAAATACCTTAAATCGGACGGTACCGTTATATGGGTGATATTACCAAACGTGGGCCTATGTCTACAATTTCATGTTTAGAAGATTTTTTGGGCCGAAAACATCGATAAAAACTTCAAAATATCTAAAATTGGGTGGTACTGTTATATGGGTCTATACCAAAATGTGGATCTATGTCGATAATGGAGAGGAGAAATTTTTTGACATCTAGGGATCATAAACACCAAATAATAGGTAATTAAGACCGAAAATGTAGATAAAACCTTCAAAATACCTGAAATGGGTCGGTACTGTTATATGGGGGCTATAAGAAAACGTGGACCTACGTCTATAACTTTTGATGGAGAAGTTATTTGACCACTAAGAACCTTAAATACCAAATTACATTAATTTGGGCGGAAAATGTCGATAACAACATGAAAATAAAATCGGGTGGTACCACTGTATGAGAGCTTTTCCAAAACATGGACCTATGTTCGCAATTTTTGGTAAAAAAGTTGTTTGGCTCCGGTACAGTTATATGGAGGGTATACCAAAACGTGGGCCGATAGAGGACAACTTCGACACTAGACACTGACGGACGGGCGGACGGACATGCATATATCAACGCATACTTTTACGCTAATCAAGAATGTATGTATATACTTTATAGCAAATGATTATTTCAATGCGTTACAAACTAAATATATCCTCCATACTATGGTGGAATGATTAACTTTCGGAAAGATTACTGGATGCTTGGGCTGTGATTCGAAAGATAATATGACACTTTCAGCGCTGACTAATCCCTTAGCTAAGTGCAAGCAACACTTTCTGAGTATTTCGGCTATGAAATACTTTTCTATATTTGTGTCCTACTATGTTCAACACGTCACTCGGACTCGGCGAACATTTTTCAGTTCTATCTTTGTTAAATATTTGGCGTTCAATAGTTAGCGTGTGCACTATGTACTCGGGATGTCTCGGTTCGAATCACAGGCAAGACAACATGACATTTTCGGCGCTGACTAATCCCTTAACTAAGTACAAGCAACACTGTCCGAGTATTTCGGCTATGAACTATTTTTCTATATTTGTGTCTTATTATGTTTGACACGTCATTCGGACTCAGCGATAAAAAGTTCCCATATCATTGATCTTAAAATAGAATCGGGCTTCACTAATTTGGTATAATAGAAGTCTCCCCTTGTCCCATCGAGATATAATATAGAATATAGATAGAATATTTATTTCCTTAATTATAGCATTGCAAGTACACCGCACAGTGCTCAAAAAACAGAATTCTAATCCTACAGCTCACCCAATAACATTTGCACCAAATTTAATTTAAGGAGTTATGCCCACTTACAAATTTTACAAAATCGAACATTTTTATTGGCTCATTTTAAAGTACAGGTAGAATAGAATATGTTGCAAAAGTTTCAAGTCGATCGGACAAAAATCAGCTGAGATATGAGCGTTAGAAAGAGACAATTATTTGCGATTTGTATGTAACATCGAAGTTTTAAACGCGACTTTCTCGAAATTTTATTTTTGAAAACGGATGATCCGATCGTCATATGTTTTTGTGGGATTATTATAGTTATAGATCTATGGCAAAAAACTATCCATTTTTTAGTTAAAATCGAAATTTTGACTTTGACTGTTCAGGATTTTTTTTTAAACGGATATTTTTTACCCTCAGCCTTTAGGCTGATACGATGAAAATGTGCCTCATCGAAATAATGGTTTTAGACCCCAAGTATGTTTGGACGAAATGTGTTTCAGACAATTTGGAGTCGATCTAGCCATGTCCGTCCGTCTGTCCTGCTGGCTGGAGCGCACGATAACTCTCGAACGGATGAACCGATTCGGTTCAAATTTTGGCTTTCGTAATATTTTGCCCAAACTTAGTTTAAGTTCGAAGATGAGCTACATCGGTCCACTCCTTCCGGTACCTCCCCCACAAAAGTTCGAAAATGTTCGGAAAGTTTGTGCGCACGATAACTCTTGAAGGGAGTGACCGATTTGGTCCAAACTTTGTATAGCGAAAACTTTCTACCAGAGTAATATGAGGTTCCAATATGGTCTCAATAGGTCCACTCCTTCGGGTACCTCCCACACAAAATTTCGGAAAAGTTCAGTTTAGGGCCATCTCTCGAATCGCTTTGATTTTTGTTTTAGCAACTTGTATTCCCCGCCCTCCATACGACGGTACAAGTTTCATCAGGGGCAAGTCCATACTTCCTGAGAAAATAGCATGAAAGTTGCAAAAAACCCGTATGACACCGTGTGGGGTGGTTGGAGCGCAAGATAACTCTCGAACGGATCCGCCGATTCGGTCCAAAATATAGCCTTAGTAATATGTTGTCAAAACATATTTTAAGTTTGAAGATAAGCCATATCGGTCCACTCCTTCAGGTACCTCCCCCACAAAAGTTCAAAAATGTTCGGAAAAATTGTTCGTTCGGTAACCCTTGAAGGGAGTGGCCGAATTGGTCTATACTTTACACATCCTAATATATCTACCAGATATAGATCAGGTTTAAATATGGACTATATTTGTCCACTCCATCCGGTACCTCCCACACAAAATTTCGGATAAGTTCACTTTAAGACCTGCTATCGAATCACTTTGATTTTTGTTGAAGCAACTTGCATTCGCTGCCTCAGTTACGATGGCAAAAGTTTTTTTAGGGGCAAGTCCATACTTCTTGAGCAAACAGCCCGAAGAGTGTAAAAACCCCCTATGGCACCGATCCTAATCAACATTTTTGTCGGTTCAAACGCCCAAAATTTTTAAAACCCCCTAAATACATACGTATTTTGGGAAAACATTTTTTCAATATACACAGGCTGAGGGTATATCTCTGTCGGCAAAGCCGACTGATACTTTTTTTACTTGTTTAATTCCTTTTTGCTAAAGTACAAAATTATTAGGTTCTTAATGATCCCTCAAAAACATATTTCTGATCGGTTTATTCGTTTTCGAGCTACAGTGGGCACCGCAAACTGCTTTAGTAAAAACAGTGTTTCGTAGGCGGTCTGAACACTGTGCAATATTTTTCAACAAAAAAACATTCAGAAAGTAGCTCAAGGTGTGATCTTTCTGATAAAAATAAAACCTTCTAAAAAATTTGGAAGATTTCTTGTAAAAAATTCATGAAAAATGTCATTTTTCGAGTTCAATAAGTGGCCATAACCCCTTAATACCATTCAGTACATTTCGCACACTCATAGTACGAATTTCCGAAATCTCCGACAATTTGTCACAAAACTGTGCAATATTTATCAACAGAAAAAAAATAGCGAAAGTAGCTAAAGGTGTGCTCATTCAGATGAAACAAGGAAAAACGTTATATGGAACCATACTATAAATGTGGACCCATGTCCGTAATTTTTGGGGTTCCGTCGAAGGTGGAAAGGGCAAGTTGAGAAATTCGGAGGAAGTCGTTCGGAAGTTCGGTGGAGGTTGTTCGGAGGAGGTATTTCGGAATAGTAAAATCTAATGGATTTTTTGTGATGTGCCACACTTTGAGTAAATAAGCGATATGTTTGTTAGCTTATTTTTCAACCTCTAGTGGCCATAGAATAATCATTTATTCTAGTGGTTAAAGTATAACTACTTATTCAGTGCGACATGCCCTTGTTAAAATAATTGGTTAGTAGAGGGTTTTGTAAGTAGTTACGACTACCAAAAATACTCTTAAACCCCATTATTTGGTAATGATTAGACAACGGAATCCTATGCAAATGCATACAGTGGCGGCCATATAATTAAGAACGACATCGTATTGAATAATATTTGCCTCGCTACATTCCAAATATTTGAATATTTATATGGAACAAAATTTTTAAATAAAGTACACGGTAAGCACTTTCAAATAAAGCCAAAACATGTTTTAATTCCCCCTCGTTTATACGAAAGAAACCACGATTTATTAAAATAGTTATAAATCGACCTGGCCACATAATTAAGAACGATATAAGTAAAGGTTACCTAAAGGTAATTTTCATGCAAAATATGTGAATATATCTTTATGTATTTTAGAAATCGGTTACTTTGATCCATTTTTGGCATCAAATGTCCTTCAATGGTACATATTATTGAGTCTAAGTTTGATAATTAGGGCATACCTAACGTTTTCCAAAATTCACCCATAATTTGCCGAATTTATTTTATTTTTGGGATCTAAACCGACAGTTTTGGCTTCCTCTCATTCCACCGATGACGCTCTGAGCGATACCCTGTGATTGTCGTTCCATAATCGGCGCTTATTTACCCTTAAATTGGTTTTTACCCCACCTCTTGGAGTCCTTTACGAGGAAATTGTCTGTGAAATAGTTTCGTAAGAGCAATTTCCACCTCATAAAGCGGAAGGATTTTTGTCTGCAGGTAGTAGGCAGTAAATGAAACAATAATATAACGTCTATACAAAAATTGGAAGAATTCCACACCGAATATAACATTTATTAAAATAATGTTTTGAATGCTCGAATTCCACAATAATTTTGTGTCTGTACATCAGACATTAGTTTATATAAAAATGTTATTTTTATCCATAAAAATTATTGATTTGACTGGTTTTGATATTAATATGAGATTCGTTGATTAAAAAGTCTTACATAATTATGCCTACCACACCCACAAAGACGTTGTGCAATGAAGGCTTTCAAAATGTTAAACCTTTCATTTTTGTTCGGTGTACCGTTAGGCCAATTTTTTGTACAAAACGAAATTATTTTTTTATTTCCTGTCTACTACCTGCAGACAACAATCCTAGCGATTTATAAGGTGGAAATGGCTCATTTGAAATTATTTTCCAGACAATTCCCTCGTAAAGGACTCAATGAAGTGGGGTAAAAACCAATTTAAGGGTAAATAAGCGCCGACTATGGAACGACAATCACAGGGTATCGTTTAGAGCGTCATCGAGGGGATGAGATGAAGCCAAATCTTTGCCTTTAGATCCCAAAAATAAAATAAATTCGTCAAATTATGGGCAAATTTTTGAAAACTTTATGTATTCCCTAATTAGCAAACTTAGACTCAATAATATGTGCTATTGAAGGACATTTGATGCCAGAAATGGATCAAAGTAACCGATTTCTAAAATACATAACGATATATTCACATATTGTGTATGAAAATTACCTTTAAGTAACCTTTACTTATATCGTTCTTAATTATGTGGCCAGGTCGATTTATAACTACTTTAATAAATCGTGGTTTCTTTCGTATAAAAGAGGGGGAATTAAAACATGTTTTGGCTTTATTTTAAAGTGCTTACCGTGTACTTTATTTACAAATTTTATTCCATATAAATATTCAAATATTTAGAACGTAGCAGGTCAAATACTTGTTAATACGTTGTCGTTCTTAATTATATGGTCGCCACTGTATATGGTTAGGACGGTCGTAGAGAAAATCTGATTAGACAGAAACTCGTTTTATTATAAAATAAAACGAATTAGGCCCAGAAATTTTTGCATATTTTGCATATCGTGCATATTTTGACATATTTGTACATATCTGCAAAAATTAGCATATGCAAAATAATATGCAAAACATATTCAAGGATTTGTGGTCTAAATATCCCACCAAAATGGCTAAAATTTGGTATGAAGTCTTCGTTAGGGGTATGTAACTTTACAACTAAAATCTGTCCTCATAGGTCCCCGTCTTCATATATCCCCCATAGAACGGTACCTACCGATATTCGGTATTTTGAAGGTTGTTGCTGTGGTTATACATTTCTCTATTTTATTGACTTGTCTGAAGAGAATTTTAAACAGAAAACTTGTACACACAAACATTTTTGTACCTATTATTGAAATATTTGTTGCATAAGAAAATATGTAAAATGCATAAGTTTTGCATATGCAAAAATTTATGCATTTTGCATAATATTGCATATGTCATATGTTTCGATTGCAATGTAATCAGAAGCCAAAAATATACCCAGTCTCAAAATTTGACATGAATCGGACCAAAAATAGGGGTTGCATAAAATTCCGCTGTCTAGTAATGATTTCTTTGTTGGGTTTTATTTGAATGAACCCTTCATGAAGAAGAATAAACTTATTGAAGGGAAAAAATATTTTCTAGTTTTTAGTGCATTTATAAATAAAACGCCTTAACTTACTCTTTTTTAATTAATTACTTATTATTATATTTTGTTTGTTTTTTTTTATTGTATGAATATGAATATCGACTTTTTCAAAGTGCGTCTCTGGAAGTATTAATCAAAAAAATCTGAAAATATATGAAATGTTTTCCTGATGCGCATCATCAACACAGCAAAAAATAAACAAAAAAACAAAAACCACTTTTTTGAAAAAGTGTCCGATTTCACTCAGAAACCCCCATATTATTTTTAAAGGTGAATCTCTTTTTCCTTAAAAAAAATCAGGCTGATGGTATACTCTGTTTACAGTTCAACATTTTTTAAAAATTGATATTTTCAATTCCATTTCGCCTAAGGACAAGATTATTGGGTTCTTAACGATCACACAAAAATATATGCTGATCGGTTTATTCGTTTTCGAGCCACAGTGGACACCGAAAATTTATTTAGTAAAAACAGTGCTTCGTAGGCGGCTATGGGCAGTACAAGGTGTGACTTTTAAAAGATGAACAAATCTTCTAATAAAGTTTGATAGATTTCTTGTAAAAAATCATGAAAAATGGCTCAATAAGCGGCTGCAGCCCCTTAAATCAGTACCAAGTAGGTTGTCGGCAGTCAGAGAAGTTTTATATTTTAATTAATGTAGATCTATAGAACGATGTCAGGGAGCGAATATCTCTAGTATCTCCTTAAAAGAAATGTTGATCCGTGAAAAGCTTATGCACATGGGTTTATGATGTAGGGTATCACATTGTCAGCCTATTTAACTATATCGTTTGCTACAAATAAATTTTGAATGTTTTCATTCAACATAGATTAATTTATATGGTACAACATGTAAGAGTCTCGAAACGAAATATTTAATTATTGAACAAATGTCTGAACAAGATTTTAATTTTATGGCAATGAATCGGAGGTTTGTTATTTTTATTCGCTTTTTCTGCTACTAAAATAGTCTTCGGTTTCTATTTTGATCAGTTTAAGTGGTGCCATCATCATCATCATCGCCATCACAGTACCGCGTGCCGCCGGTGGCATCATCAAATTTTCAGTACGTAACCCATTCAAGAGAATAGAAGCCAGTCTGTCATCGGTAGTAGTCCCATCATCTGCACTACAATGTATGATGGTACAATTCACCAAATTCAAATGAAATGAAGTGTATAAAATGAATTACTACTGTATTGCAGACACTTACATACATTCAAATACTTGGGATATAACAGAGAGGTTTATAACAACAACATTCACTTTGAAATACAGTGTTGTTTATTTATTTAGAGATAATAAGTAACGATAATTGTTGGTAGGCAATTATACGTTTAGTGTCAAAGTGTAAACTTTGCATAAAGAATGTCGCATTTTCGAAACAGCTAGAAGGGAACATTGGATTTGTCATTCCCCGGCAGGCGTCTTAGAATGTTCGACACACCATTCGGACAGGGACAAAGAAAGACGGTGCTATATCAATGAACAAAAAAATATCCGTCAGAACACGTTGTTCCACCTGCAAAGAAGGTTGATATGACTATAGATAAGTGATAGTTTACCCCAATATTAAGTCCAGATATTTTTTCAAATTTTTTGTACAACAACAAAAGGTCAATGTTTATACCCTACACCACTATGTGGTAAGGGGTATTATGTGTTAGTGCATTTGTATGTAACATACAAAAGGAAGCGAGATAGACCCATAGTTCCTTCTAGCGATATACATAGAATCACTTTCTGAGTCGATTTATGCATGTCCGTCCGTCCGTCCGTCCGTTCGCAACATACAGGTCGCATTTGTTGACCGATTTCGCTGAAAATTGGGGAATACCATTTTTTAGCCGTCGGAAGATCAAGTTCGAAGATGGGCTATATCGGTCCAAGTTTTGGTATAGCCCCCATATAACGGTACCTCCCGATTTAAGGTATTTTAAGGATCTTAGCCGCATTTGTTGCCCAAACCAGCTGAAATTTTACATTTGAGGTTCCCAATGGCCGCGAAATTGCTCCACTAAAAATTGTCAAGATAGGTCCACGGTTCGGTATAGTCCCCATATAACGATACCTCCCGATTTAAGGTATTTTATGGATCTTAGCCACATTTTTTGCCCAAACTAGCTGAAATTTTACATTTGAGGTTCTCAATGGCCGCGAAATTGCTCCACTAAAAATTGTCAAGATAGGTCCACGGTTCGGTATAGTCCCCATATAACGATACCTCCCGATTTAAGGTATTTTAGGGATCTTAACCACATTTTTTGCTTGAACTAGCTGAAATTTTACATATGTGGTTCCCAGTGGCCACGAAATTTCGCCACTTAAAATTGTTAAGATAGGTCCATGTTTTTTGTAGCCCCCATATAACGGTACCTCCCGATTTTAGGTATTTTAACGATTTTCCCCAAATATGGCTCCAATTTGCCATTTGGAGTTTAATGAGTTCAAAAAATTTACTTTAATGTATTTCTCTTCTGGAATATTTTATAACCTAAAGGAAGACTAAATAACAAATTTCAGTCCTTACGAAAATCGAAAGGTACGAACATTGGGGGCTATATCGAAACATGAACCTAAACCGACGAATTTCGACTGGTGTAGGGTATTACATAGTCGGCCCCGCCCGACTTTGGTCTTTTCCTACTGGTTTTTAATATGATGTATGGTTTTTTAGTTAACCTTTGATCTTTAAATTAAGTCTTAAGTTTTTTCTTAGGCTCTAGGTCATTTCAATAAAACAAATGGTGATTTTGTTATATATCTTTATTTATTTTCCGATATTTCGATAATCATCAAGGATTTTTTGTATTTAAGTGTTAAGTGGGTTGCAACTTTATGTTCTGTCCTTCATGACAGGTGATTTCCAACCAAGTTGGAAATATCGAAAAATAAATAAAGATATAAAACAAAATCACCACTTGTTTTATTGAAATGACCTAGAGCCGAACAAAAAACTTAAGAAGTTTTTTAATACTATTAAATTTATTTTCCTAATAAACATTTTCTATATTTGTAAAATTAATATTAAGTGTACGTTTACAAATTATTATCAGTATGTTCTCAATGAATTTTATATACGAAGCAGTACATTTGTTTGTTTGCAGTGTTCGCACATCAACAGGGGTATTTTTATCACAAAAACCCACACCCACTCAACAGAAAATGCCAAAATGCCCCATATCATGAGAAAATAATTTCTTTCTTTTTTTTTTTGAAAACATAAACATCAAGTCGAGTAATTATGATGAAAAATAGCAGTACAAGGTAAACATTTTTAAAAACAAAACAAAAAGTGAAGAAGAAATTAAAATGTATTTTTGTAAAATTAGCATCAAATAAATGAACATTTTATTTTTGATGTAATTTCACATGACCAACAACAAGTATTCATTCATTATTTTTTCTAAAAATTGTATGGTTTTTTTGTGTTTAAACGATAAGAACAAGTTATCAGAATTTGGCAAGATGTACTCATTTATTTATTTCTCTAGAATGGTTAATTATTAAATATATATCGATAATTCCGTGGATTGTGCTACTTCCGATCAATCAATACTTCTGAGCATGTTCTATTCCGTATATCGGACTACATATCCACACGTCAAGGGTGAATTCTGTTAGTACACTACTCAAAAATGCTCTTATTCTTGGGGAAACTCATACTTCTCATTATAAGGATCTGATAAAATCCTCAGCTGTTTATTTGGATTATTTCCATTCTTCTGGTACCTCCTACACAAAAGTTCACAATTTGTTGGTGGTGTTTACATAACTACGATGTTTATAAATTATGAACTCTGATGGTCGGCTGGGTGACATACCCAGGAGTTATCTTGGTCCCCCTTTCATCTCACCTGGGGAGCTGCCTGTAACACCGTTAAAGGTATTGAGCTAACATGTGCCGCACATTCACCCATAATAACGTTAAGACCTTAGGATAGGCTAGTAACCCACTCATCCCTCCAAAAAGCAACATACTATGAAAAAACAAAGGACCATGATCTGCGAATCTACACCTAGAATGTTCACACTCTTTATAGAGAAGGTGCAATTTACGCATTGGAAGGTGTATCTGAAAAATATAAGGCCGATATTACTGCCATACAGGAAATACGATGGATTGGAAACTGCGTCACACCACCTGCTGATATACTTTGCAGCTGCAAAAAACATGATAGTTAGCAGTACCAGATTTAAGCATCTCGATATTCATAAGGGCACCTGGCTGTCTCCAGATCAAAGAACAAGTTATCAAATTGATCATGTTGTGACAGATGGAAAAAATTCATCGAATGTGTTGGATGTACGATCGTTCCGAGAAGCTAACATATATTCGGACCACAACCTTGTTGCAGCAAAGGTACGTACCCGTCTAAACGTTGCAAATAAAGCACGGACAGATACAACGCGGAAGTTGGACATCGGTAGGCTGCAAACATAACAGATAGCCACAGCATATTCCACTCAACTAGCCCAATTGCTTAATGAAAGCACTCCTCGTCCCGATAACATATCAGCACAATGTCAAAATATTGGCCACTCCATGCATACAGACGCAAAATCCATTCTTGGATACCAGAGACCTCCACCAAGGAATCCCGTTCCCACGACAATTGGATCTTCGTTCCGGAACGACCCGGGAACATCCCGGCCAGAGATTGTCAACCCAGCGACAGCTGTATCAACCGGAAGTTTTTTCCACAGGTGAGCAAAATATGCCGGCAACTTTGCTCGCCATCCTTCTAATTCGAGCCGGCATTGAGCAAAACCCCGGTCCATCGATCTGGATTTGTTCAGTGTGCAATAGGCGTACTGCGGCAAACTCCCCGTCAGTTAGATGTAACGTCTGCAGAAACTCGTGCCACCTCAGGAGGTGCTCAGGTCTCACCACACACCGCCACTGGTCACAACGATACATTGCCAGCTGCTGTCAGCAGCCAACAACATCGAGCACGCCGTCCCCTGCACCTCAGAGCAATTCCAACCGCTCGCAGCAAACTGTTCAGCCTGTTCAATGGATCTGTTCAGTATGCAGAGGTGTAATCTGGGAAAATATAACATCCGTTAAGTGCAATGGCTGCAAAAACTGGTGCCATATGAGGAGATGTACCACCTTGCGTACTCACAGGGACTGGAGTCCCAGGTTCATAGCCGCATGCTGCTCCAACATCCGTGCAGCAAGGACTAGCACTTCCGCTAGGTATTCATCCAGTACTGCGACTAGCACTCCGTCTAGTATTCCATCCAGCAGTGCCAGCTCTAGTGTCCAAACTAGTAGCGCATCTAGCTATTCAACTAGCTATTCTTCCAGTGCCACACTTCCATCCAGTGGCGCATCTACTAGTTATTCTACTAGTATTCGTTCCGGCTCCAATATTCCATCTAATGGTAGCCATATTCCAGCTAGTTATTCTACTAGCAGTTCGTCCAGTACCACTATTCCATCTGTTGGTACATATACTAGTTTCCAATCTAGTATTTCTGCTAGTTCTCCTGCTATTCCTTCCCGTGGTACTACAGCTAGCATTCCGACTAGTTTGTCATTCAGTAGTACCCCTACTAGTGTCCTCGCTAGTAGTGCGGCTAGCATTCCGCCTAGTCATCCAGATCCAGTGAACCGCGCCAATCTCCATTCCAGACAACAACAAAGCAGTGATCCTTCCATCCAACAGTCTCAGCAAAGGCACCCACAGCAGCAATTAGTGCAGGGTGGTGACTCGATGGCCTCATTCCAAATCATGCAGTTCAACTGCAATGGTTTAAGGAATAAGGTTATTGACATCACTAATTTCATGCACGACAATAACATCCTAATTGCTGCTCTCCAGGAGACGAAGTTGACCAGTAATTGTTCCCTCTCGTCCTCAGGGAATTATAACATCATCAGACGAGATAGGGAAAGGGATCATGGAGGTGGCCTCGCATTTATCATCCAGCGAGACGTCAGATACACTCTGACGCCGCCTCCTGTTCCCCCCCGTTTCGATCCTTTCCTTGAGGTCATGAGCATCTCAGTTCATTCCGATGATTCTGATATCGAGATCATCAATGTATACATTCCGCCCGTCAACAGCATTGGGGCAAGTTATCACCCTAGCATAATTCATCTGCTTCAAGGGGATAACCGAATTGTTCTTGGCGATTTCAATGCTCATCACGAGATATGGCACTCCCAGTTGCCGAACGATCCACGCGGTATTCCTATTGCGGACCAGATAGACGAATCCGACTTCGCATCCATCAATGAGGAATCCTCCACTAGAATTACAGCCAGATGCTCGAGTTCTCCGGACATTTCCATCGTTAGTCCCTCGCTCCTTCCTTTCGCATCTTGGCAAACAAAAGTCGCGCTAAATTCCGACCACATTCCAATCTTGGTCACAGTGGAGAAACCTAGCGATTTCGTTGAGCCCGACAAGCGCACATTCGTGAACTACAACAAAGCCAACTGGCATGGCTTCACGAATTTCATTGACGACTCCTTACGTCACTTGCCGCCGCCCTCATGTGCCAGAAAGGGTGAGAGAACACTAAGGGAAGTAATCCTCAAGGCGGCAAAGCGCTTTATTCCAGCGGGCAGAATTCCTCTCATGAGACCAAATTATCCATCCAGGGCATCCCGTTTGGCACAACAGCGCGATCAAATACGTGTCGATGACCCAGCTGACGAACGAATTGGGCAATTGAACGCGGAAATTGAGAACCTGGTTCTCGAACACAGGCGTTCCAAGTGGATTCAACATCTCGACCACTGCACAATTAATTCCAAGCAACTTTGGTCCACAATTAAAAGTCTATCTGGTTCCAACAAGAATAGAAATCTCCCTGCTATAGCCTTCAATAACATTACATATTCCGATGCCAAAAAGTGTGCAACACAGTTCTGCCGCCAATTCATTGAGCATCCATCTTCGCAGAGCAGGTCCAGGCGAGCCGTTTTCCGGAGATGCAAGTCACTAAAGCGTGATTTGCAGCCCATCTCCTTCACATCCAGTGAAGTCGAGAGAATTATCTCCAAATCCAAACCATCTAAAGCCCTTGGGCCAGACGGCATATCCATGGTAATGTTAAAGAAGTTGGGAGCAGTAGGTTTGAGCTACTTGACAAAGGTCCTGGAACTATCAATTTCCCAATTGGTAATTCCAGACGTTTGGAAAGTGGCTCGTATAATTCCTATTCTAAAGCCAGACAAATCCGCTACAAATGGGGAATCCTACCGCCCGATCTCCATGCTTTCACCAGTAGCAAAGGTTTTAGAGTCCCTATTGCTCCCATCCCTGAAACAGCATTTCCACCTTGCCTCCCACCAACATGGTTTCAGGGAAGCTCATAGCACAACCACGGCTTTGCAAGAGATAACCACAAAGATTGCGAACGGCCTAAATCAGCTACGACCACCCAAACGGACCATTGTGGCAGCGCTTGACCTGTCCAAGGCGTTTGACACGGTCGACCATTCCATGCTGATTTCTGACGTCATGAATTCCACCCTTCCCAATGACGCCAAGCGTTGGATTGCCAATTACCTTAATGGTAGGCAAGCCTTCGTTGAATTCCGAGGCCAAAAATCCAAATTCCGCAAGATTAAAATGGGAGTACCCCAAGGTGGAGTACTATCCCCCATTTTATTCAACATCTATCTTGCTAATCTCCCTCCTCCACCAGCAGATATTTCGGTGGTGTCGTATGCTGATGACTGCACCATAATTTCATCGGGTGTTGACATCGACGACGTAAGTGCTAGAATTTCCAACTACCTAGCCACCATCACAAATTTCTTCCGGGAGCGCAATCTTCAGCTATCCCCTACAAAGTCCTCAGTGTCCTTATTCACTTCCTGGACGAAGGAAGTTAACAACCAGCTTGATGTATTTGTCGAAGGCAGGCGTATCCCCACTGTTCATAGTCCAAAGATCCTTGGGGTAGTTTTCGACAATCTTCTCCACTTCTCTTCGCACGCCACCTACATCAACCAGAAAGTGAAATCCAGGAACAAAGTCCTTAAAGCTTTAGCTGGCACCTCCTGGGGCAGAGATAAGGAGACATTGATAACGACCTATAAGGCCATCGGTCGGTCTGTCTTCAATTATGCTGCCCCGGTTTGGACTTCCTTCCTGAGTGACACCCAATGGAGAATCCTGCAGACGACGCAAAATAATGCTCTCCGAATTGCTACGGGTTGCGTCCAGATGTCACAGGTCGATCATTTTCATGAGGAGACCAGGATGCTGTCAGTCAGGCAACATAATGTGTTGCTGACTAGACAGTTCCTGCTGGCTAGCCATCAGCCGAGTCACCCCAACCATCACGTAGTGATGGAAGATCCACCACCTAGACGCATCCGTAAGGACTTCAGGTGTTACCGTGATGACATCCAAGACGTCATTCCATCGGACGTCAACCGATTGTCTTACACGGACTCCCTGAACATTGTGCACCAACGGGCGGTCTCCGAAGCCATAAGTGTGTACAAAAACAATAAAGTCCTAAATCAACATCCTCCAGCAATTTCGGATAGTGAGAGGCTTCTTCCAAGGCAAACTCGTTCCATACTGGCACAACTTAGGTCTGGTTACAGTAGCATTCTCAATTCCTACAGAGAACGCATTGTTCCCGGTACCATAAACAGGTGCCCCTCCTGCCATCAGAGCCCTCACGATACTGCACATCTATTCAACTGTCCGTCCGCTCCCACAAATCTAACCCCTGTTGATTTGTGGTCACATCCAATTGAAGTAGCACAATTCCTTCAATTGCCAACATCAAATCCTATTCACACAACTGATTAATAATATATTCCATTTTCCTTTCTCGTTCCATTCTTCCTTTATAATTTTCAGGAAAGAGCTTCCGAATACAACCGAACTGTTACAACAACAACCAAGGAATCCATGTTATGACCAGGAGTGCCGTGCTGCTACCGAAGGGGAAAATGCGTAGCGCACGAGAGAGGTATCGGGAGAAAAAGAGGGAAGAGAAACCTCTTTTCCACAGGAAAAAGAGAGAAATGGAAAGGAAAGGCGGGAGTGTGAAAAAATCGAGATCTACAGGAGCCAGATTGAAGTCCGAAATTTCTACCAAAGAGTGAAACATCAAACTGATGGCTTTGATACAGTGCGAACGACTAAAGTCAACGAAATAATTAGACCATACCAATGCGCCTTTAGACCTGGCAAATCCACCATTGACTAGATATTTACTCTGCGGCAAATCCTGGAGAAGACCCAAGAGATGCAGATCGACACCTACCACCTTTTTATCGATTACAAAGCAGCCTCGATATCCCACTACGTTCAAAGGTATTCCAAGCCAAGTCTGAATTCGGTATCCCTGTAAAGCTCATTCGGCTTTGTAGAATGACATTAACTGATATACTCGGTCCTCAGTTAAAATAGGAAATAACCTTTCCCAAGAGTTTAGTACCAAAAGAGGTTTCAGACAAGGAGGCGGGCTCTCGTGTGACTTATTCAACTTTCTGCTGGAAAAGGTTATACGAGATGCGAAGGTCAAAAGAAGTGGCACAATATATACAAACAGCCATATGTTACTTGCTTATGCTTATAAAGGAAGTAACTGATACCTTTGAAAAAGTCGAAGGGGAATCTGCTTAAGTGGGTCTGGCGGTAAACGGCGAGAAGACCAAGTTGATAGTGCCGACGCGCAATGCAACTGTTGACGTTGGTTCCTATAATTTTGACGTAGTAAAATACTAAGTCTTCCTCGGCACCACCGTAAACACATCAAAGAACATCAATTGTGAAATAAAATGAAGAATTACATTGGTCAACAGATGCTACTCTGTCTTAAGTAAGCTGTTTAGGAACAAAGCCACATCTAGTCAAACAAAAACAACGCTTTACAAAACACAGATACTACCCGTGCTGATCTATGGTTCCGAAGGCTGTGTACTTGCGCAAGCAGACAAGGCAGTGCTTGGTGTGTTTGAGAGAAAAATTCTTCGAAAGATCTATGGACCAATCCGCGTTGATGGTGAATATCCACGTCG
The DNA here is from genome assembly GCF_047663935.1 of Musca autumnalis. Lineage (NCBI taxonomy): Eukaryota > Metazoa > Arthropoda > Insecta > Diptera > Muscidae > Musca > Musca autumnalis. The sequence continues at coordinate 56,023,201 of NW_027411866.1, forward strand.
TATGAACCACGAGCTCTATCTGGTATATAACGACATCAGTATAGATGAACGTATCGAGATGCAACGATTGCGTTGGCTAGGTCATATTATAAGAACGAGCGGTGATTAACCCGCTAAGAAGGTGTTTAAATACGTGCCACATGGCGGTGCACGCAGAATTGGCAGGCCTAAACTTAGATTGAGCAAAGAAGTGTATGAAGAGATGAAAAGGCGTGGTATTCCAGATAGCGAAGCAGCAAACAGAGAGAATTGGAGATCTTTTCTTTTTTTATTTATTGCATTTATGAACGCAAATTAAAAAAAAAATGTTATATTAAATGATTAACACAAATCCGTAATTTTTAATTGTTTCATATGTATATTTTTTTGTTTTCTTCGGAAATATCAGTTGGCATAACAGTACTAAAGAAATGTCAATTGTTGTGCAGCACAAATCGTTACACTGCACAAATTTGGCAATTATTGCGGAATGTGATGTGTCGCGTGACATTTATGAAGTGGCGACGATGTCTATAAAAAGACATAAAAGTTCTTTTAAAGTGATACAAATTGTACAAGCGGATTGTGGTATTGGTTGCAGGATTCTTCTTCAAGGACCTCTAAGTAACAGTCCAACATTATTTTCTGGTTGTTAGTTTTGATGCTGTGGTTGCCTTATTGACCTTCGCTAAAACTTGGTTGATTTGTCATTGTCTACGGACAACGCACAACCCTGGAGAACGGTCTCATAACTTCTATGCCACAATTTATTTTACTTTTTTCCACATGATGTTGGAGAGACCATACTAATGCCAAATTATTTCTCCATTAAATTGAGTCATATTTTCCAGGATTTCGACGTAAACAAGTTAATTATTTACAGTTTCGATTCTGTGTATAGGGCTTAGTCTCTAACGACAAAGTCAACCTCATACTCTTACCCCATATTTCAAGAATTTTTACATATTTTCGCTCGTGATGTAGCTTTTTCATACTGTACATGTACCACACATAAGATACATGTGCAGTTTCTTATATCCAGACGAAAGCCACTATTTTTTCAAAACTATGTACGATTTTCGTGTGATGAAAAATCACATTCTCATCGTCTCACCATTACATTGACAATGTATCAACAAACCACAACACAACCCCCACCATCGTCTCACAAACACATTGAGACTATACCCTGTCGGACTTTTATCAACCAGTTGATAAAATGTTTGATAATAAATCTATTATTTGTAGACTGACTATAAAGTGGTTGAGAAGTCATCTGGAGATCAATCACATTGAACACAAACAATTTTCGACAATTGTCCATTTCTGCACTACTTTTCAACTAACTTTAAATTGTTTGAAAAGTCATCTAGAGATCAACCACTCTGAAAACAAAAACATGTACCTTCTACAAAGTATTTGTGTTTGTCGAAAAATAGTTTGTCTTAATAGTTTTCGTATATATGCAGCATCCAATAATAGAAGACAGTGTTGATGGACTGAACATATTCGTACATATTATTCTGGTATAAAAAAGGAACACAAAGGAAATATAAAAATTTGTCTCTTCTTCTCTCTAACAAAACATAACAGAGAGGGAGAGAGATAAAGAGAAGCAGAGCGAGAGAGAATATGAAAAGGCAGAGTTAAAAAAACACACAAAAACAAAAGTTTTTTCACATTATTATTTAAACTGACTACAAGTCGAAAAATAATCTAGCGATGGAAAATACTGACTGCTTTAGCGCTCATCGCCTTGTTAAAGTAGTCAGTTGGAATAAGGGAAAATAATCGATAAAAAGTCACTTACGTTTACAAAAAAGCTAGTTTTAAGTTAACTTTAAATCAGCGTCAGTGCCTACAGGGTATCAACAAACCACACACACACACAACCACTACCGCTGCCGCAACAATTGTTGTTAGTTAACCGACAAACCAAACTACAGTGCGTTTGGTGTCGAAAAAACAAAGTTCGTATAGTCAAATACTTCGCAATTACAAATTTGTAATTTCTTTAATATAAAGGCAACATCTAATATCTCAAACTAGTGCTGATAGACTCAACATGTACATATCGTTCATATTGTTCTGCTATGCTTACAAGAAGATAACAACTACAGTGAAAATCTTTAGAAGAAACGGTAAGTTGCAATAATACAAAATAAAAGAATAAAAGAATAAAAAAGCAGCAAAATTTGTCTCTGCTTTGTTTGGTGGTGTGTGGTGGTTGTTAGTCAATAAAAACAAAACAAAAACTCGCCAATTTTTTTTTAATCTCTCAGAAAAACCAGTATTTTTTTTTTTTTTTTTTTTTTTGCTTTATGAAATGCGTTCTTGAAATGGAGAAATTTGATTCTTGTCAAGACTTTATGAACACTATTCCTGAAATACAGTAATTTTTTTCTGTGTATAGCCCTTATACAGGTTTACCAAAATCTAAAAGCTTAGTTAGCTCTTACTTGTCCTTGGTCCATCTATTTATGTTTCCTAACAAGGATTACTGCCAGATATTTAACCTAACTGGAAATACTAATTGTCTTGTTCAGGAAAACTTATTTCTTGGTTACCGTCAAAAACCGGTAAAAATAAAACGAAAATTATGAATGAAAAGTATAAATAAAAGATGACATCACTTTTGCTATCGTTAGAGATTAGCGACTACTTTATTTTAGTCGCTAACATACCGAAAAAATTCGGTAATATTAAAAGTTATTGACATTTAAAAATTTGCACTTACCGACTAATTGTAGGTAATTCTGTCGTTAACTAGTTACCAAGGCGAATTTAAGAAGGTGATCCAAAACGCGAATTCAGGGGCCTAATTACGTGATTCGATATCGAGTTGTTTCGACCCGAGTACTCAAAATTGGGATGACAACATTCGTTATCGAGTAAAATTATCGAGAAATTGAGCATAAATTTGCGAGTAATTTCTCGTAGCCAAATGGCCTATCGTAAACAAACGAAATGAAAGATTTCTTATTGTATTTTTGTTTAAAATGTAAAAAATTGTTGTTTATTGACGGTTTATAGAGGAAAAATGATATTAGTAAATAATTGTGAGCATTCTTTACACAAAATAACAAGAGAAATTGGGAAAAGCTTTTCAGTCGTTTTGAGAAATTGTGATAAAATTAGAATTAAAATAAATACATATGCATGCTATCATTAACCAAAAATTAGTGTTTGCAGTCGTTAAAATACATGTTGAAAAAATATGAATTTCTGCAAAACAAAAAATTATTTAATATTTATAGCCTTCACTTTATAGGTGAACAACTTTTAATAAAGTGCATTTTAAACAGTTCATCCCCCGTTGTTTACCAAATGAAATACTCTCTCAGAGAGGCTAAGTCAAAACACCCACCAAATTCTCTCATTTATTTTGAGAGAGAATTATTAAGGTAGATGTATTAGCAAACTGTAAAAAGAAAGTCAAAACAATTTTGCAAACATTACTAATTTTCATATTTTCTTAGCACAACTTCATTCCGAAATTATTATTCAATGTATTGTTCAAAAAATTCCACAAATATTTACATTTTTCATCCATAATTTTGTTTTTTAGTTTTTGCTTTGAAATAAACACATTTTTTTGACATCTACCTTCATAACATTCCATGAAGAAGACATAGTTCGATTACCGGTTACTCTCGAAACATTCGATCAACGATTTCGATCGAGTCTTATCATGCCGTTTTTTTCTCGTGTCGAAAACTTATTCACGAGTAAATTCACGATCGAATCGACTCACATAATTAGGCCCCAGACCGTATTCTTCATTTGCTATCAAAAGTTTTTGCGCCATGAATCCACAAAAGAGAGAAGAAAACGATAAAATATCCTTCGCGAAGCTTAAATAAAGATGTTGTACACCGATATTCTTTATAGAAGCGAAATATTTGTTATTCATTTTTGATTAAAAATATTTTTTGACAGCAAATGAAGACATCAGTTGGTATTATTGTATCACCTTCTTACTTGCACCATGCTAGTTACAGAGTCGCACTACAGGTGTTGCAGGTTTTGCTTTCTTAGTGAAAATACATATTTCCGTTTTTCGGGTTAACGTTTAGACATGTTGGTCTAGCCCAGTTGTACGCAAGTTTAAAAGGCAACTCGGCTTTTCTGCATAGCAAATTTGGATTCTTACCCCTCAGAAGCATTATAATGTCTTCTGCATAGCAGACTGGTTCAAATCCATTATCGGTAAAACTCCTTTATAGTCTATTATGGTAGCAACCACAAGATCCCCCCTGCGGCGTTCCCTAACCAACTTTATTCCTTATTTTTTTACATCGTTTAGCCCGAAGCTTATCCTTATCCAGTCCCTAAGGGTTCGGTCCACCTGAAATTTGTCTAAGGATTGGATTGGGTTTCGGCGCTGACGTTATTGAAAGCACCCTCATTGTCTATGCATACAACCAGTGTATACACATCGAATGTGCTTTCGATGTGGTGTACAATCTATGCACTGCGATTTTCACTGATATACATACCTTTAACTTATGTATGTTGTTTCTATTTAAGCATACCCTCTGGTATGTTGCTCATAATCATTTTATTGATTATACTTTTCATGGTTTTGAGTAAGAAAGATGTTAGGCTTATCGGTCGATAAGAGGAATTTCGTAACGTGCCTTCCCAGGTTTGGGGATATATACTACCCTCGCATCCTGTCAGGTTTTATGGGTATATACGCAAGTTTTAAGCGCGTATTGAAAATTCCGGTTATTTTGGACGAAATGTAGTCCATCTCCTTCTGGAGTAAGCAGAAAATATCTCGTCAGGTACCGCTTTTTGATGGCATCCTTTAGCATTGATTCATCAATTGATGTGCTTCGACTGTATCGTTTTCTTGGCGGGAAATTCGTATTTATAAAAATCCCTAAGGTGTCTTCGATTGTTTCCATCTTATTACCCATATCATCCACCATAATCTCGGTTTGTGTATGGGTTTTCGATAGAAACTTTTTAATTTTTGATACATCATTTACGTTGTCTACCTTTTCACAAAAGAGTTTGCAGGAATTGTACTTTGCTATTCTAGTCTTTGTTGTATTCTTTATGTTTTGCATGGTAGTTGACCCAGAATACAGCTACTTGTTTAAGTCGAGTCTGTTGTAATGCGTTCTGACCTCTTTATCTTTGTTACGAATGTCTCCTGTCATCCAGGGTATGCAGATTTCCTCTTCCGAAGTCGACAACTTTCTTCGGATGACTTTACTAAAACCTTGTCGTGCCCTAACGTCTGTTTTATTAGTTATATATAATACCTATTCCCTAATTTTGTTAACAATGATGACTCTATTTCCTATGTTATGGGTTATTAGGTCATCAGTATTTAAGCAATCGAAAAGGGCAATGGTAAAAAGGTATATATTTTTCCAATTTCACTGCTTCTGCACAGTAGCGTCCGATTTTTTATTTGTTTATTTATTTATTATTTATTTCTGCACAACAGGACAAAAGGTCTTAACTGAATCAAAATATACAATGGCACCATAGAAATTAAAGTATTTTTATATATCGGTACCCTACTTTCTCAACCTCGTATCTAAAAAAGTACTACTTTTCAGGAGAGACAAAAGACGATTTATCTTTTGACATATCGGTGTTTGGGTAAAAGTATAAAAGGCAATTGTTAGGGAATTGAGTCCATCTATGCATATTAGTAGTAATAATATATTAATGATTTTCCGTTTAAGCATGAAACGCATTTATTGAGATACGAGTTTGCTGCATTAACAATAATTTTAATTTTTCTTACTTTATGAATAAGTTACGAGTTTGTTGAATTCACAATTGAGAACAAAAAGCACTCAGTTGACCACACTTTAGCTTGATACTTTCGTATATGGAAGTACTATTTAGTTCCTTGGGTGCACTTACAGTGGGGACAAAAATAAGTAAGTACGGGTGCCACCGTGGTGCAATGGTATGCACGCCCGCCTTGCACGCAGAAGGTTCGATTCCCCGGCCAAGCAACATCAAACATGTTTCAACGTTGGCAAAAATACTAGTGTTGGGCAATCTCGTTCATTGAGCGGATCGATCTTTTTCATTCCGTTCACCAAAAAGATCCGGGTCGTTTACTTCGTTCGTTGGCTCTTTTTCGTTCAACAATACATTTGACTGTATTATTTTCTTTTGAAGTCGTTCGTTCTCTGCTGCATATGACTCCGTCGTTCTTTTCACCGAATCGTTCTTATGAAAATGTTCGTTCACGAATGACACAACTGTTGTGTTACTTGCTTGTTTGTGTGCTAATGGGGGTGGTTTTGTTTCTGAACGTAGTGGTGGTGGTTTTGATATGAAAGAACCAGATGAACGAATGATGCAAAAGAAAGATATGACCGAGATGTGCTACTGAATGAGGTGAGTTACTGAGCGAGAGTAGCTCTCTGAATCATTGTTTGTTTTGTGTGGAAATTTGTGCTGCTTGTGCTAAGGCAGCGTTTGTTTAGAGTTTGACTGCAAAACCAATGCTGTTAATTTTGTAAGCAGCAATGACTCGTCCATCGGGGATCTAAATGAACGATATAAAAGAATGAGCTGGATACGAATCCGTTCGTTCTTTTGACGGAATCGTTCCTTTGAGCCGGTTCGTTCATGAACGACACAACTCTAAAAAATACCCCTCAGTAATGTTGGCGACATTTCCTGAGTATTTCAGCCATGAAAAACTTCTCTACAAAGTGGTGTCTTAAGACACGCCGTTCGGACTCGGCGATAAACAGTAGGTCCCATATCATTGAGCTAAATATGAATCGGGGTGCACTCATTGATATGAGAGAAGTCTCCCTTGTCCCGTATGGGATGTTGTGGAACAATGTTTTTTTGTTGTTTGTTTGTTGACTAATTTCAACATATTCAGATACCAGGGACGTAGCTAGGATTTCATTTCGGGGGGGCCCAACTGACCAAAATTTTGAAACTTCATGTTAGCGAAAATGTCTTATTTAGCAAAGATGTAAAGCTTATTTTAGACTTATTCTACTGATGAAATAATTTTCATTACTATTTTTTAATTCAAATGCTATTTTTAATAAGACCTCTTGGCCAATTTTATCTTGTTTTTTGACATTATGTCATAGTTAATATATTGTCAAAAGAATGAATATATTAATAATCCCATACATTTTTGGGCGTATCATCTGTCAAATAATTCACAACAACAGTGAACGTTATGAAATTCAGTGATATCACTTCGGTAAGACCAAAAGAAAGCGAATACAACGGAAAACCTTAGAAATATCATGACATTTAATTTTCAAATATCTCAACACTATAATTTTCAAAAATATGCAAAAATCCGATGTCTACTTATCACAAAGAATTTCTGAATGCCGAGAACTAATGCTGAGCAATAGTTAGTCTATTCATCAAGAAATTCTAGCACCTAATCGTGGTCATGTAAATGACAAATTCTGTCGCCATATCGTGCATCTGTCAATAGACTAATTTTGGCGTCCAATCGTCGGACTTCACTTATAGAAATTCTGGATCTTCTCATAAATTGATCAGGAACAAGGGAAACTCTGAAATCCAGTCTCAACTTCTTTTAAAATAAAATTATGTCGCCCAATCCACGGTCTATACATATAGACATTATTTTAGCAAAAATCCATAAACACAATTTTTTCCAATCTACATTTTTTATACTCTTAGCCTTTAGCCAAAATGTGCTTCATCGAAATAATGGCTTTAGGGCCAGAAAACTTGGAGTCGACTTAGCTATGTCCGTTCGTCTGGGTAGCCGCCTGGAGAGCACGATAATTCTCAAACAGATCAACCAATTCGGTCCAAGATTTGGCCTTCGTGATATTTTGATCAACTTCGAAGATGGGCCATATCGATCTACTCCTTCGGCAAACTTCCGCAGAGTATTTCAAAAATTTTCAGCGAAGTGCAGCTTAAGACCTCTCCGGATAAGCTTTGTAAGCTTAAGACCTCAATGGTCATAGCTTCACTTCCTTTATGCTAATAATTAAGTTATAAATAAAAATATGAAATAATCGGGGCCCATATTACTACCGTACAAGTTTTTCAGAGGCAAGTCTTTACTTCCAGAGAAAATGGCCCGAAGTCTGTAAAGAACACCTAAGGCAATTATGTGTAGTGGCTAGTGCGCACGACAACTTTCGAACCGGATACTGCGTTGGTCCAAACGTTGTTTATCGCAATATTTCAGCGATCCTTATATATACAAAATTCGAAGATGGTGCCTTTCGGTCTCCTTTTTCTGGTATTTCCCCCCCAAATTTCAAGAATTTTAGCTAAAGTGGTATGCGCTTTAGCGGAGTTACAGTTTTTGCTCGAAAATGGGCCATACTGGGGTACCTCCCTCCCAAACCTTCAAAATAGTTGTTTAAGTGCAGTTTAAGGTCTATTTGGGGATGTTTAGAAAATTTTACTGAAGGTATTCCTTGTGTTTAGAGCGGTATTATGTTTTTCGTGGCCAAGTCTATATGTCCTGGCATAAGAGTCAAAATGGTGAAAATTATACTGTGACGAACTGAAATGACTGGTGGGCGCAATATCTTTTAAAAGGAATGACTCCCAAAATAAGATCTATTCCCAAAATGAACTATATCGGTCCGGTCCATACCTCCATACCTCCTCCGCAACACTTGTGATCAATGTTTCAAATCCATATTTTGTTTGCAAGTTCATACGTCCGAAAATGACTACGAATTTCTGAAAATCTCCAAATGCGTAGTTTTTGGGTTTAAGGATTTTGGCTGTGTAGCCACTATTCGATCTGTCTATAGATGAAAGTTGCAATTCACACAGCCTCTGTATATATTCCTATCTGCAAAGTCGAGTGGTACTTGCAAAGATTTTGACGAAGAAGAACCTGTTTCCATCAGTTTTTAGATTTCGTTTGTCGTCACAAGGTCCTTTACCGGAGGAGGAAAAACACATTTCTAGAAATATCCATCCATTGAAAGTACCTCCCAAAATACTATTGCTGTGAGTTTCTATGACGTTTTCTTCTGGTTTTATTCAAAGAGTAATCGACAGAAAAATCCATGAAGATGAAATTCATTCTAATTTTGAAATATTGGAAATAATTTGTAATAAATCAATATATATAAAGTAGAAAAATGTTTGTAGGTTTGTTTGTTTGAAGTTTATGGACTCAAAAACCGCTGAACCGATCTTCCTGAAATTTTCAGAGTATATCACTACATGGCCTAAAAGTAACATAGGCTATAAAAATTTCTGAAATTCCGCGTTGATCCGGAGATATACTTCAGAATCGGAGATACGTCCAACAAATTTAGGTTTTTATGCAAATATCTATAGAATGGTAACAGATAATGCCTTCAAATTTTGGATGTGTGAAGGAATTTGGTCTAGAAATAAATTTGCCAACTTACATCGAAATCGGTTGAGATTTGGATATAGCTCCCAAATATATTTTCGGCCGATTTCATGTATTTTATGCATTAAACACGCTATGTATGTCCAATTTCAATAAAATGTTGAATGTGTGACGGAATTGGGTCTAGAAATAAATTTTTGAAATTATATTGAAATCGGTTCAGATTTGGATATACCTCCCATATATTTTCGTCCGATTTCATGTATTTGATGCACCAAACACGACGAAAATTGGCCTACAAATAAATTTGTCAAAATATATTTTACCTTATATGGGGTAGCGAAGCGCACCCGGTTCAGCTAGTAAAATATAAACATTAACATCATGCTCAAAAATCTTAACTTTATTAACATTCGAAAGGTCGAACAAAATATAAAAATTCGACAGAAAAATCCTTTTGTCCAATAGACATTTACGACACTGCGGTGGAGCAGAAATTATATCATAAAAAAATTGTTTATATACATAATTTTTTTTGGCAAATTTCAAAAATAATAAAGAATTTGTAAAGAATTTGTAATAGTTCATTATAAAAACGTATTAGAAAAAATATACAAACACTTAAAACCACAAAGATTAAGCAACGGCTTTACCTTTTATTGTTGAATTGCTCTTATAGAAAATATAAAAAAAAAAATACCGGGCCCCCCGGGCCCCCCCCCCTGGCTACGTCGGTGTCAGATACTGCAGCTTGATTGAAGAACAAAAAAGGGGAAATACTTGCCTCGGCGTTTGTGTGTCACACACGCAGAAAAATTTATGTTAGAAATATGTTTGGATCCAAACAAATATATGTTTGGGACCGTTTGCAAACAAATATATGTTTGGATCCAAACATAATATGTTTGGGTCCAAACAAATATATGTTTGCAACATTTTGTAACATATCTCAATTTGATATGTTTGTGTAAAACATACTTTTTATGTTAGAACATTTTTGTCATGGGAGGAGAGAGGATGTTTGTCAACGAGAGTAATAACAGTGCTCTCGCGGCTGTGGAATGCTGCTTTATAATAAAGAGTTGTGTGTATTGTATAATAGAAGACGTAGAAGCGAAGAAGGGGGCTTTGGTGGCATGTATGCGTCAAACTCGTGTGTTTCTTGTTTTGTTGTTGTTAACCAACGAAGAAGAAAAGAAGAAATGATATGAATTATATTTTTTTCTTTCTTCAGTGTTTTAGTTGCCTTTGTAGAGTCAAGACGGTAAAGTGAGTGACTAAATCAGTGTTTTGTGTTTTCTTAAAGAAATTGTGTTTTTAGTAAATTAAATGCCCAATACATTTTATAATTGAATCGGAAAGTTGAATGGAATTATTTTATTGGACAAGGAAGAAATCGCATTTAATATTGGTAATTACATACATACTTATGTATATTTGAAATATGGCATATCCATATTTATTTATTACATTACATAATCATTTGATTCTAGATGCCGATTCCCCGCTGATGATTTCAACTAAGAGGACAATTTGTTTTATTTCACAACTAAGGAGAAGCGTTCAACTACGTTTCTATATATTTTTCCTTTTTAAAAGTGTGACTACAAATTATTTCAATCAGTTTTTCTTTTATTAAAGTGTGTTATGTATTTCTTTGGAATTTTGTATGTACCTATGTGTTTGTTGTTCTTTTGCCTTTTAATAAAAAAACACGACATTTGTGTGTATACTATAGAGATAGCCAGTGAGCTCTTACTGAGAGCAAGTGAGCACACATTTTAAAGTGTTTTACATTGAATTTTACGCTCCCTTGATCTCAGTAAGCTCCCACGTGTGCATGTGTTTGTTTTTTTTTTTGTGCCTTTTGGTTTTGTATTTTTTTGCACCCAAACATATAAAATGTTTGCACCCAAACATATCTTTGTTTGCACCCAAACATATACATCTTTGCACCCAAACATAAATATCTTTTCACCCAAACATAAATATCTTTGCACCCAAACATATATATGTTTGCACCCAAACATATATTTGTTTCCACCCAAACATATATTATGTTTGGGACTGTTGCAAACATATATATGTTTGCTGCAAAATATGTTTGGGACATATGTTAGAGAGGCCGATTTTTTTTGCGTGCATGAACTTTTGCTGTTATGGGCTTTCAAAGATTAGGATCCTAGATGTCAAAAGGGATCATTTTGCTCTCTGAGGCAAAGATGTAGAAGAAGTTAATTGATATTTTAGGCAAATTTTTAGTTAGTTGTTTCATTGAATTCAATGAATGCTGATAGACAACTTCTGAAGATTATCCGAAGAAGAAAAATAGGATACCTCGGCACCTAATGAAGAACAACAAATACAAAATTCTACAAGCAATTCTCAAAGGAAATATTGAGGGTAAACGAACCAGAGGGAGACGAGAAACTACATGGTTACGTAATATACAAGACTGGACACATTTCTCTGATAAAAAAAAAATCTATTAAATGCTGCAAAAAGTAGACAACTGAACATTACAGAATGAATATTATGAATACAATACATGCACTAAATAATAACATATTCTAATGAAAAACAAAACAAAAAATTATGATCGCTAATATCCGAACACGCATATGCAAATAAAGAAGTTTCATTGAATTTTGAACAGTTTGGTATCTATACAACAAGTGACCAAAATGGCGTTCAAGGATTTTAAATGTTTACATTTTTTGTTCTTTATGGCAAGAGCTACACCTTTGCCTTTGAGAGTAAACCTAAATTCTTAATTGGTTGGAAGCTATGAGCGTTTTCCTCTTAATATGAAGGTCTCTAATCTTTGGGGGCCCATAACAGCAAAAAAACGACAAACACCGAGACACGTATCTCCTCTTTTTTTGGTCTTCTATTACGCTGCAGTGTTAGAATATGATTAATTTGTTCGTTTGATACAGTGTTATTATTTACAAACGCCAATAGTAACCTTAATACTAAATTTCACATGTCCTGCCCACAATCCACCTGGCTTAACTCAACGCACCAGCAGTAACTTTAATACAATTTCAGTCCTTTAACTCCTACCATAAATTCAAATTCCGGGAAAAAAAGAACTTCTCAAGCCTTCGAACTCTTAAAGGTTAGAATTTCAGTTTTATCTTTCGGCCCATACCAAATTAATTGCCCTTTACTACTTTCACTAATAGTAAAATTTTCCACAATCACCTCCATTATTTTAGATTTGTAGCTCTAGGTCCAGGTCCATGCCCTATCGCTGCGACTAATAGTGACTTTAGTACTCTTCGTATACATTTGCACACATTTCCAAGTCAAGTTTGCATAAACAAACTTTCATAACGAGATTAGCATAACAATTTTTAAGATTTTATCTCTTTTCGTTCACATAGTACCAAATGTTACTATATTTAGTTGCTTGTATTACTTGTCGTAAACTTATTGTTCGAATGTGCAAAAACCCTTTTATACAACTATCCTGCACTCCATCAGTGCCAAAATTTTCTAATTTTAGTGCTTTTCGTATCCTTCTTATACGAGTTTTCCCAAAACCCGACTCATCACACACCTACATCTTAATGGGAACCCTCGCCCAAAATTTCAAGATTCTAGATTCAGCCTTTCTCCTCGTCGTTGATTACCAGTTGTTCACTCAAATTGTACAATTTAAAGTATTTTTTGAACTTCCCGGTACGAATTTACAAAAACCAGCCTTATCACACACCTATTCGTCAATAGAAACCCCACTCAAAATTGCAAGAGCCTAGATTCCCCCGCCTGGAAATTAAGATACGAGTTTGATGCAGTTACGAAAATAGAAGTGCATGAGATACGAGAACATACATATTTTATTCATTTTTACAGAATATCGACAACATATTGAAATAATAAGTTGTTGCAGTAATAAAATGCAAAAATTGCAATCGTTTTACCATAACTGTGCTATGGAACCAACTATACCAATATCATTTGGTATTGATTTAAAGCTCTGGCGCTCTCTTTCATGTCTTCCCTAGGAATACGGCCAACACAAACAGAGATTTCCCAACGTAAATAAAATTCCACAAATTGTAAATTGGAATAGTAAATCCTCTTTTTCTATATCTGTACAAAATACGGATTGTCAAAGTTGAAAAGCTTTATCTTTATTTGCAAAAGTTCATTCATTCCTGCTAAAGGAAATCATATTTAAGAAAAAAACCACGAAAAGACATAACCCTAATATACAGTCAGAGTCAAAAGAAAGTTTACACCTCACAAAAGGTTTTTAATAGCATTATAACACCGGTATAGGGATATAATAAATACAAAATATAAATGCAGTTTTTTTAAGTGTTTAGTGGTGAATTAAAATCCAGAAAATATTAGGCCTTGCTTAAGCTTAATTATGAAATAAATGAAGATTGATAAAATAACCCCAAATTTTAGAAGTCAAAAGAAAGTTTACACTCTTGCCAAACATAGGACAGTTTTTTATTTATTTAGGTTGACATGCCTTTATTTCGGCTTTTTACCTTATTTTGATCCTATTCGAGTGTATAAATAATAAATTAACCTGTATTTTGGCGAAATCCGGTAATAATCCCCCCATTGGATCCGTAGTATTGCTTTCCGGCTATTTTGGCAAAAAATAGGGCTTTATTTAACTTTCTTTCGAATTTTTTTCTGTAAGCACTCAAAGGATTTGATGTTTAGAGACTACAATGAGTGATCCTTGATGCACTGGAGTAAAATATAGCAACATCTTATTCATAAATGGGGGGGAAGCCTTCACATCCCTGCTTCGTTCATAATTTTCCACAGGTTTGACATTTTTTCACCAAATATAGTTTGGGAAAATGTATTTTTTTATTGTCATAACCATTCTCACATATTTGGTCTCATAATATGCCACAACTGTCGAAAAACATGAACGAAGCTTTTAACGGTGAAAATGTTGTATACAGAATCAAACTTGATGGAGTGTCTTATATATGTTCATCGGGTGCCTGACAGAAGTGGGGTTCAAAGAAATAGTTTGTATGGGTTAAAGGTTACAAGAGCAATATCAGATAATCGTATTGACACGACATTACTGATCCTAGTGAACTGAAATGGGGCTTATATCAAAGGGGGGTCTGACATTCGGGCAGGGCTATGAAAGCTTCGCCCATATTTGTGTGTAACATATTGCTATATTTTACTCCCATGCACTAGGGATCACTCATAGTAGTCTCTAGACTTCAAATCCACTGAGTACTTACCGAAAAAATTCGAAAGGAAGTTAAATAAAGCACTATTTTGTGCCAAAATTGCCCGAAAACTGTAATACGGGTCTAATGGGGTATTACCACCGGATTTCCCAAAATACTGGTGGATTTACTATTTTGACACTCGAATAGGATCAAAATAAGTTATAAAGCCTAAATAAAGGCATGTCAAGCTAAAGAATTAAAAATGTCTTACTTTTGGCAAGAGTGTAAACTTTCTTTTGACTCTTAAAATTTTGGGTTTTTTATCAATCTTCATTTATTTCATAATTAAGCTTATGCAAGGTCTAATATTTTCTGCATTTTAATTCACCAGTAAACACTTAACAAAACTGCATTTATATTTTATATTTACTATATCCCTATACCGTTGTAATTATGCTATTAAAAACTTTTTGTGAGGTGTAAACTTTCTTTTGACTCTGACTGTATACATAACTGACAAGCGCTGCTATGTCCCAATTTACATTAGGCGAGTTTACTTGCGGCAATTGTCAGTTTTTAGGTGAGAGAAGGTGCTGAGAGGCAAAGGGTTACCATATGCCTCACCTCTCTCTCCTACAAAATGACAATTGCCGCAAGTAAACTCGCCCAATGTAAATTGGGACTAATATTACTCATTTATCACATAGATCCTAGCGACTTGTTACGTCTTTTTACACCCTGAACCTTTAGGTTAAATGAGTCTCATCGAAAAAATGGTGCGTCCGAATCAGGTTCGAATATGGAATGTATCGATCTACTTTTTCAAGTACTTCAGACACAACATTTAGGAAAATTGCAGTTTAAGACCTGCTCTCGAATCTTTTCGATTTTTTCCAATAACTTGTATTCGCTGTCCCCATTACGACGGTAGAAGTTTTTTCAGAGGCAAGTCCATGCTTCCTGAAATAATAGCTCTAAAGCTTAAAAAACACCTACGGCCACCATGTGTATTGCCTGGTTCGCACAGCATTTGCATTTCGTAATATTTTTGCGAATCTTAGATAAAGTTCGAAGATGGTGCTTATTGGTCCACAACCGCGGTCCCCCACAAATATTCGCTAAAATAGTACGCGCGATATCTCTTAAACAGAGCAACCGATTTGGTCCAAACTTTGGATCTCTTAACATTTTGTCCAAACTTACATTAATTTTGAAAATGGACTTATCGGTCGTCCTTGGAGTACCTCCACCCTTTTTACCGAAGCCATTCTTTGTAGTCCTGTTTATAGTGATACTAGCTGAACCCGGTGCGCTTGTCTATCCCGCAGCACATTTACTTGTAGGCCAAATTTCATAGAAATCGGGCACATATAACGTGTTTGGTGCATCAAATACTTGAAATCGGACGAAAATATATATGGGAGCTATATCCAAATCTAATCCGATTTCGATATATTTTGGCACATTTACTTGTAGGCCAAATTCCGTCACACATTCCGAATTTCGGAAATCGGATATATATATAGCGTTTTTGGTGCATCAAATACTTGAAATCGGGCGAAACTATATATGGGAACTATATCCAAATCTGAAGCGATTTTGATATATTTTGGTACATTTAGTTATAAGCCAAATTCCTTCACACATTCCAAATTTCATTGAAATCGGACATATATAGCGTGGTTGGTACATCAAATACTTGAAATCGGACGAAAATATATATTTTGGCACATTTATTTGTAGGCCAAATTTATTTACACTTGCCGAATTTGGAGACTATCTGTAACCGTTCTATAGATATTTGCATACAAAGTTTACATTTTTTGGAGGTACCTCCGATTCTGATGCTATATCTCCGGATCAGAGCGGAATTTCAAAACTTTTTATAGCCTATGTTACTTTCAGGCGATGCGTATGCGTTCAAACGTCGTAGGCGTAGTCGTAGTTTACATTTTTATATGATGAAAAATTATATACTACTAACATTTTTTTTATTTTATAGCATCATAGATCCATAAAATATCGAAAGAAACACATTCATCATTCCATGGACGGATTTCTTGGGTTATAAATAACATTTTTTTTTTTTGATACGACAAATCGTCGTTGAAATACGACGAAAGAGTCGTGACCGATTTTGTTAACGACTGCATATATAAACAGAAAAACAAATCAATTTCAAAAGAATTTTTTGGCTATGATTAATGAAATATTTTGGAAAATAACTAAAATAAATAACGGTTTTACTTCTTTTATTCATTTTCGTATGACAAATTTCGTATTTTTATCTGATGACAAACTTTCTATTGAAAATCTGTTAGAATCCTCGTATAACGATTCAAGCAATGCAAATTTCTTAGTTCTTGTTCAAAAGATGATTTCGAACGAATTATTTTCCAATTAAAAAATATAAATTTTTTTAATTTTGTATGAGAAAAATATTTTCTTTGTCGTAAATTTTTCGTGATACCATAAAATAACCCTACGACAACGACTACGTCAATGACTACAAAAACGTCTACGCCAAACAATTATTTTGATTGTAAAAACTGTAGGGTTGGTTTTTCTTATGTATTAAAATTTTAAACATGATCTACTAACAATTCTATTATTTTTTTTACCAAAAGAATTCTTTAAAATGTTATATTTAGCTTTTAAGGACGAATATATTCATAATACCAATCAGTCGTTTCGACACGTCAACTTGCAATTTTTGATACGACTACGCCAACTGTAATAAGGCTGAATATATCCTGCAAATTTCAGCAAAATCGGTTCAGCGGTTTTTGAGTCCATAAATTTCAAACATACAAACATTTTTCTACTTTATATATAGATTATGTTTTTCGTGGACAAGTTCTTTCTTCCTGATATAATCGGCAAAGCCGATTGATACTACTTTTTTCTTGTTATAGCCTACTCAACACTGTGGTAAAGGGTTTGGCTTTGTGCATTTGTATGTAACATGTTTAAGGAAACTCATAGTTCCTTCTAGGGATATACATAGAATCACTTTCTGAGTTATCCAAAGGACGAACGCTATTGTTTTTGATCAGAATCGGTTTAGATTTGGATATAGCTCTCATATTTATTCTCGGCCTATTTGATGCACCAAACACTCTAAATCTGTATAATGACACAACAAACACAAAATTGGACAGACATTTTGATGAAATTTGGAAAATGTGCTGAAATTTGGAGTAGGTGGATAACATATAGTCGGTAACGCCCAACTTTGAACCTTCCTTACTGGTATACATTTAAATTAAGTTAGAATATCAATTAAATTTATCAATTAATTTTCAATTTATGAAAATTCGAATTCAAAGTGTGTAGTACACGTAATACTGTATCAATTTAAAATATAAATCCAACAATTCGAGTTTTACTTGTAGTTCTCAAATTACAAATCAACAAATTCAGATTTACAGCAAAAAGTCCAACTATTTTAGATTGTAAATGACTTTAAAAGGCAAGGTATATAAGGTAAGGTAGGTAGATGCCAGCTCGGTGCAATGGTAATTCAACCGCCTTGCACACTGAATGTCCATGTTCGATTCCCAGGCGAGACAACATCACATTTTCAACGATGGAAGAAATATCCCTCAGCTTAGTGTAGATGACATTTCCTGAGTATGTTTGTAATGTTGTTGTTTTTTTTTACTCAAATGTTGACAGTTGTGTAAAAGAAAACTTGCTACAGTTTACTGGGGAAATTTTTACAGTAATGTTTAGCAAGTACAGAGACCGACCCATATGCACGTCTATATACACAAATTTCCATAACCAAGAATTTTTTGTTATTATTATTTATAAATATTAAATAAATATTGCTTCTAAAAATGTTAATAAATATTTCACTGATAGAAAACGACAAAACTAACATAAAATAATGTCCAACATAAAAAAACTTGCTTACGTCTATGGAACCCGAAAATATATGTTTGTACATGGAACGTTTTCCCGTTTCTTCTGCTATCAAGAACCAAGGGACTCGAACGTATTAAAGTTATTTATAATTATACGTACATATGTATGGCTCTGTTTATGTATGTATGTGTTGGTGTTTCTATTTTCCATCTGATCAATTTTTTCACATAAGTTTTCTTTGGTCTTTATCACCTCATATACACACGGGCATATACATCAACCACAACATATACATCAAACATAATTCCAATAAAATTATTGTTGAAAATATTTTTCCATAAAAAAGATGAAAAATTATGACCACTTGTTTTGTTTGGCAGAATATGCAAACAGATTTTGGCCGAAAATCGTCGTAAAAGTCGTAAAAATGTTATTTAAGTTGGAAAAACCATCAAAAAATACATAACAGTGCACTGAAGTAGGCCTTATAATTTATGTTTTGAAAAATGTCATTCATATTAATAAATTTTGACATGTTCTTTTTCCAATGCCCACTAAAAAATTATTATTATTAAAAGTTGCAAAATCGACTTTTTGACTAAAAAACTAGGCAAATTACCTATAGTGCAGTGTTCTATACTAAGACTGTTGACCGTTTAACGTCGATTTTTTCAGCAGATTATTATGTTATTGAGACCATTTACGACAGTGTGGTGTAGGGTATAAAAATATTGTATCGTAATACCCAAGGCCTACAGAAAGTCGGCCATTCAGAGTACTGTTAACAACATTTGACAACAAACATGATAGATTTTACATTATTGTGATTTTAGTTTCTTTGTATTTTAAATCACAATAATGTTTTTGACATCAAACATAATAAACAGTTGGGCTTATTGGCCGACCTTATGTAGGCCTTGGTAATACCATTTTTTATTATTAAACTATGTAAAAATATAAAATTTAATAAAATATCAAACGTTTTATGTAAAATTCAATATTTTCTTTGTCTTAATTTGTAGCATTGGGCTGGTTTTAACTCAAAGAACCAAATCGATCTCGGAGTTTTTAGCCGGGGAGCCGCCTAAACCTTTTAGTATTGTTAGATTTTAAGATTGCCAAAGTTTTAGCACTATTGGAATATGTTAACACGTGCTACTGGGGCCTCGAAGTTATGAAAATCCAGATGTTGTTGCTATTTGGCGACTTCGACGACCCATATATGTGGAATGCTTAAAGCTATTTGCCCGTAATTTGCATTTGATTAAAGGCCATTCTGTTATTAACATTTCTTGCTGAACAACAAATTACGTAAGTGTTACTGAATTCGAGATAATAAAGCCAATCTCCCGAAAAAGGTCTTAGGTCAAAAATAGAGTCTATTTAAAAACAAAAACTTTTTTCTTCCTATATTAGTTGTGTTCCAGAACCTGCAAAATAGTACTATTTAGTACTAGTTTTACAATTTTTTGATAAAATGCGTTCCTGTACTTAAAAAACTGCCAAAATTTTTTGTTCTCTTAAAACAAAATTGGCTCCAAATGGCATTCTCTTCTACTATTTTCTACTACACAAATTTGGCTGTGTAAAAAGTAGGAAATTTGTCAACAGGAATATTTGACAGTTTTTGAGAGAACCGAAAATAAAAAACATTGAAACAAATTAGAAAATAATTTTAAGTCGACATTAAAATAAGATATTTCGCAAATAATTCATAAATCTTTTAATAAAAATTCGTGGTAATGAACTCAAAGATTTCAGGAAAGCCCGTAATTAAACAATTTCAATCTTACAGTTCAACTGCGGCAACTGGGACCAACGTTTTTATGTGAAAAACCATCAGCAATTATCTTCCAGTACACCGGCATCGCACATTGTTACAGGAATCTTGCAAATGGAATCACATCTTTTGTACATTAACATGGTTTATATTGCTCAAGTCCTTCAACGTTTGTAGATTCATGCATATGCTGGGTGGAACAAATGATTGGCATAAAAAAGCCCAATGCTTCCCATATGCCAAATGTTATCCTTCCCACTAACACCTCAAAATGGAAAGGATAGGTCTATCCCAGTCAGCCTGTACGTCCGTTCGAATGGGGCATAGTTCGACGAAAGTTAAATTAGTTCTTAAACAGCCGAAGAACCTGAACCTAGAAGAACCACACAGGTGTTAGATTCAATCCAAATTGCCAGTTTCAAGCACTGCACTTCGTGGCCCCCATGGATCGTATGTTTCGCCGATGTTAACACGCGATAGTGTAGTCGATCCTATTGGTATTAATAGTGACGAAGTAAATTAATGCAACGTTAATATGATAAATAAATAAACTCAATTCCAAAACGTCATTATGGTGATCCAGTAACTAATGAGATTAGAATAAATCTGTAAGGGATTTATTAACATGATTTTTATTGTTGCTTTTATATTATGAATACAAAATTTATATTTAAGTATTAAAATCGCATACTTTCTTTGAGATTTTTGTTTAAGCCTCCATAATTTATATGGTGAAGGGCAATTGATTGATTGGTTGATTTATAGGAACTGATTGCAGGCGCGGATACAATTATTGATACAGACCAGTATATTTTGATATAATTTGATACAACTGTGCCTGAAACTCACATCCGCCTTCATGTCCACTCCCGGTATAAATGACCAAAAAAAGACTTCCATCAGATGTTGTTTCTCTCACTTCTTTTGGTACGTAACATTTGATTTATAAAAGATAAATTTAAAATCACAATTCTTTATTACAGACAAACCTACATACATATATTATATGATGATTGTCATTTTTTATTCTTGACATATTTATTACTAACCTTACTACATTTTCCGTTCCTGTACTTTTTGAAAAATTATGTGTTCTGAGAGCAAAATTTATCGTTCGCTCTTTTACTATTTTTGCCATTAAAAAAGTTCTGGAACGAAGCTATTATTAATTTTTGGGAATGAAAACGAATATATTTTACTTTATTTGAAAATGTTGCCTATTAGGGCGAAGATCTATTTTGATTTTAATTAATTTCTCACACAACCACCATTATGTGACATGTTTCGCCTTTTGTAGAGACTCATCAGACATATCGGCCATGGAATGGCTTCGATATCCATCAAACATTTCCTTTTTCAAATGCAATTTTGTTTTTACAAAGATGGACATTTGTACATTCATTGTATGGCTTCAATGACAAACGCTTACATTTTGTTCATACATGCTTAAATTTACATAAGAGACTGACATAATGTGGTTTTGAAGCCATCTGGCTATCTGGGTACAGATGACAACTTGGCGATGAACTCGACTCCTTGCTATGTCGTTCACAATTTTAAAGTTGTTTACCATGCTTTACCCGTTCTGGTAATTGATGTTTTGTGGTCAAGTTGCAGGATCTTTTTCAAGAAATTCGGAGTTATAGTTTAATCAACAATTAAGTTTCACTTGTAATTATGCCTGGCAAACATTTTTCTAGGAATTTTGGCAGTTGATTTTTGTAAGTTTGGATCGAATATTTCTGGAGAAATTTCTATCTTTGCTTTGTTAAGATTTTTCTCGTCTTTTGGATCTTTACGGTGTTTTGCACTATCAGATCAAACAATGCCAGGCCAATAAGTTCAGGACTAAGGTACCACATATGATTTATCATTTTATTATTTCCTTTATCTGATATTTGTTTGTGAATGCCTTGGGTATTAAGTAAGTCTTAAATGCGGTTTAGGTCTTGTTTTGGACCTAAAAATATTTCTGAATATCGTTTTCACTATTTTTTGTATTAAACTCAATCTATTGTCTCTATTTCTTTTCAACCTATTGATAAAGTTTACCCAATATATCCTGTAAAGGCGCCGAAATTGCGTTTCGAAAAATAAATAGAAATAAAAACACAAACGTTTTAGTTTCTGATTCGATAAAAAGCAGTAGCTTTATTGAGTAAATAATAAATAATTATAAATAAAGGGAAAAGTAGCAAGGCGAACAGATTACCTGTGTTACGGATGGCGATCGAAAACGAAGTGACAATAATAATGCCGAAAGGTCGCGTAGGCGCAAAAACAACACTCGTTAGAAAACTCCTAGATGACAGATCACTGTTGCAACAAAAAAGGAGTAGGCCGTTTTCTAACGAGTATGCAAATCGAACACAATGAATGTAAGGCGAAAAGCGAGCATTACCAAACAATGCAAATTTAAACCAAATATTAATTCTTACTTAAACATATCCTATATTATATCTATATAAACATTATCTTGTTCATTATACGTTTTGTAAAACCAATAACCCAAACTCTCACTTATAACACTCAGTTGTTGTCGTGTGGGATACCAAATAAATAATATAGAAAAAACATTCTGGGGGCGTCCAGTCTCGAACGATTTAAACGCAAGGTGCTTCTACGGCCTCTGATTCTTGGGAAGTGGGTTGGGCAGTAGTTTTAAAACACTCTCGCCTACTTCGAACTTGGATTTGTCAAACGCAGACTATTATTATAGAAATCGCTTGAATATGTCTGGTTGATGTCCGGATGTGCTTCCAAACTTGCAGTCAAAAATCCCTCTCAACAATTTTTCTAACAAGTTTGTACAGTGGTACAGAAGCTCTCGACCTAATATCTGCTCGAACTGGTGAGACCCCATTATTCATTTGTACACTGCTACTGTCAGTGCCAGGAACGCCTAGGAGTTGTTCTTTACCTCCATGTGATACCAGAACAGCAACCCGTTTTTTCTTCTCTGTTTTGAGAACATCTGGTAATAGTTTTACATGCCAGTGCACGCAAATAGCCTCGTTCTTTGAAGCTGTTGCGTGTATTTTTCACAGTTTATTCTCCGCTGTTCACGGATAAAGCTTTTAGAGATCTTATATTTGTAGGGATCCTCTCCGATAGCTTCTACTGTAGCCAAAATGATACTAGTAACGTTCCTATACACCTTACAGGGGTCAAGCACCAATGACAACTCCTAGTTATGATTTTCTTGAAGCCACGCTTGTTTTCGGGACAGATGGTTCCTCAGATTCTACGATACGTTTAGCATCAAACAAGATGTAGACCTCATTGAAAATGTATTGAAATATGAAAACATTGACACACAAATTTCAGCAAGAGGATATAACAACATGATTAATAATCTGTGGTATGTTGGTCCTGAACTTGCTGACCTGGGATTGTTTGATCCAACGGTGCAAAACTCCGTAAAGAGCCAAAAGGCGACAAAAATCTTAACAAAGCAAAGATTACAATTTCTTCAGAAATATTCGATCCAAACTTCCAATAGAGCAATTGCCGAAATTCCTAGAAAAAGGTCTGGCATAATTCTTGTTGTTCAAGAGATTAAACAATCACTCCAAATTTCCATGAGGCGCAAAGGATGGTAAACAACTTGAAAGTTTCGAACTACATAGCAGAGCGTTCTTCAAGTAGTCAGCTGTACCCAGATAGCTCCAAAACCACATGATGTCTGACTCTTGAATAAATTTAAATTAGAACAAAATGTAAAAGGCATTTGTTTTCATTCTAAAAATTGATAAAAAGGAAGATGTTTTTTTAATAGACTCCATTTTCGCACAAAGGCGTACATAGTCATGTTTATCTCGAATTCAGTAATACTTACGTAGTTTGTTGTTCAGCAAGAAATGTTAAGGACAGAATGGCCTTTAATTTAATGCTTAATATGGACAAAAAGAGAGAGAATGTCGCTAAATAGCCAAAAAAATCGAGATGTTCATAACATCGAGGCCCCAGTGGCACGTGTTAACATATTCCAATTGTGCTCAAACTTTGACAGTCTTAAAATCTGACCAAAATAAAAACTATATGCGGGTGCCGCCTTAAAAAATCCGACATCGATTTGTTCCATTTGAACAATAACCAGCCCAATGCTACAAATTATGACAAAGAAAATATTGAATTTTACATAGAACGTTTGATATTTTATCAAATATTCTATTTTTACATATGGTCTGTTCCAGTACTTCAAGAATCTACTAATTTTTACTATTTTTTCCGATAACATAAAGGAAAACATGTTATCGTAGTAAAAAATAGTAGCTTCTTGCTGGTTCTGGAGCAGAATAAAAAATGGTATTACGATACCATATTTTTATACCCTACCCCACACTATCGTAAATGGTCTCAATAACATAATAATCTGCTGAAAAAATCGACGTTAAACGGTCAACAGTCTTATTTTAAAACACTGTTATGTATTTTTTGATGGTTTTTCCAACTTTAAATGACGATTTTTGGCCAAAATCTGTTTGCATATTTTTTGCATATTCTGCATATTTTTTGCATATTTTGAATATTTTTTGCATATTGTGCATATATTTTGGCATATTTTTGCATGTTTTTGATATGGCCCTTAAAACGCCTAGATCCAAAATTTGAGTCCAATAGGATGAGAAATAAAAAAACATGCAAAAATCTGATGTCTAGTAATGAATTTGAATTTGTCTACTTAATAATTAGGCACAAGGTACCAATCTTTTATAAAGGAAAAACGGAAAAGTTAAAACACTAAACATGGCATAACTCACGCATTTTTCAACCGATTTCATTGGTTTTCCCCATTTAGTAAATTTCCTTCGTGTTAAAAGTAAATAATTACGCAGTTTGGTGTCTTCTACGCAGCCTAGAGCACGAGGAAAAGCATTTTCCTGTTTTTCAATGCGTTTTTGTTACACTCAGTGTGTTCGTTTACTCAAAATTTGTACAAATTGTTACTGGATGTTGTTCGTTTACTCTACAGTACAATGCAAAATACCTTAGTCGTTTACAAGAAGTTACTGGACTTGTACAAATTATTGAGTAAACGAACACACCTACTAATATCACTATAACGTAACCATTTGTTACCCGATTTTTAAAAATTATAGCTTGTTCGAAAGACATGATTTTCACCTTTAAAAAAAAAATAAGCTGTAAAAGTCCTAAGCTTCGATGGAGCATACAAGTGGATGAAGAAATGAAAAGGCGCGGTATTCCAAAAAGTCAAGCGAAAAACAGAGAGGAATGGAGATCTTTTCTTAGTTCGGTCTATGGAACAAATGTTCTGTAATGGGCCAACTAAGTAAAGTAAGTAAGTAAGTAAAAGTCCGTTGTGGATAAAAGAGGTCATGTCCGTTTTAAGTTGAAAATTCAAGAAACCCCGTTTTTCACTACATTTACCGTTATAAAATCAGAAAATGAAGTGACCCAAAGAAACCAAAGGTATTTTCGTCTTCCATAGACTCCCACAAAACTGAATACATGCATCAGAACCCCTGCAAAAAATTTTGTCAACTTTTGTAGCACAGTGTTATAGGTGAATGCAGTGGATGTATCGAGAAATCATAAACTAGTATCATGTTGCCCATTGAGTGTTCTTTGAGTCGTTCTTTAGGCATAGGTCTATGAAATGTAAAGCAGCTGCCTCCGAACTACTCCTGTCCCTCACGAACTCAGAGGTGGACATTGTTCTAGTCCAGGAACCTTATATATCCAAAAATAAGGTCTCTGGACTCTTCGCATCGTGGAGGGGGACAAGGTGAGGACCTGTGTAGTAGGTAGGAAGAACCTCAATCTAATCTTTCTATCTAATTATTGCAACGGAGACATGTGTACGGTGCGACTGGAGTACGGCAGAGAGAAGACCACTCCCCTGTCCTCAATCTACATGTCATATGAGGACCCTGATCGACCAAATTTAGGGGGTACACAGGCTGCTAAAGGAAAACCTGGGCGTTTGTAACGTAATCCTTGGATGGGACGCCAAAGCCCACCATTTTCACTGGGGCAGTAAGGAACTGGCAAATTCTTGTCCACAATATCGGAGCTTATGCAAAGAGCCTTATCAAAGCTGGGCCACCGCAAATGGCCTTGGTGTAAATCCAACGAAAACAGAACTGGTATTGTTCACCAGAAAGCGTAAGCTCGGCGACTTCGTGCCACCAACATTGGATGGAGTGCAATTACATCTATCTCCTGAAGCCAAATACCTAGGTACAATCCAGGATTCACAATTGAGATGGAAGAGGAACGTCGAGGAACGGACGAAGAGAGGTATTATTGCACTCTATTCATGTAAGAATTCGATTGGGAAAAGCTGGGGATTAAATCCAGCTATTATACACTGGCTGTATAATACTGTTGTGAGACCCATCTTATCATACGGTTGCCTTGCCTGGTGGCACGCACTTCGACATAAATCGAACTCCGGCAACATAGACAAGGTGCAGAGGGCAGCCTCGATCCTGATAACTGGAGCTTTTAGAAGTACACCGCAAGCAGCTCTAAATGCGATGTTGAACCTCTTGCCCATGAGACTCAGCATCAAAGGTCAAGCAGCACGTAGTGCCCTAAGGCTACATGTATTGAATCGTTGGCGTGACAGCAATTCAGCGAACTACTTATCGACTACTTATCACCAGTCCAAAGATTTGAAGATATTGAGGTCGTTATCCCTAGTAGAGATGACTGGATCAGTAGTAACCCTCCTCTGGACGGTCTGGCTTTCTACACAGACGGTTCCAAGATGGAAGAAGGTACGGAGCTGGCGTCTACTGCGAAAAGCTTTGTCTCGAATACTCATATAGGTTGAACAGCGACTGTAATGTTTTCCAAGCCGAAATCTTCGCGATCAAAATGGCTGCAGAGTTGATAAAAAGTCTGGATGCAGAAATCTTTGAACCGGTGCACAGTGCGAAATATGAGCACTTTAGTGGAACTTTACTCATAACTTTTAATGCAAAGGACGTAGGATACTAAAATTTTCCAAAAATGTTTCTTATATTTGTGGGTCGTATGTGGATAAATATGGGCCACATAGACCCGCGGCTTCCTATAGCCCCCATGTATCGGTGGTGACCATTTTTACATATTTGGTTCATTTGTCAACCGATATTGCTGCAAATTGGTATATTGGGGTTTCAGTGGATGGATAAGATCTATACAAAATATTGTCAATATCTGTTCGCGTTTTGGTATAGTCCCCATTGAACGACACCGGTCGATGGGACAAATTGTAAATGTTACAGACACGTTTTCCAATGTATTTGGTTGTGTTTTGGCATTTTATGTTCTTCGTAGATAAAAAACCTCTGCGCGTTTTTGGTATAGCCCCCTTATGACAGGTTCCCTCATATTAAATGTTGAAGACAAAAATTGCAACCGATTTTGATGCAAATGAAAATTTTAAGATGTTAGCGAATAAAAATCCTCTTCGCATAAAATCTGTCAACATAGGTCCACTTTGGGTGAATCCCCACAACCTTAACATCCATTAAGGAGTAAAATGTCAATAATTTTTTGTTTTCATTTATATCTATAATGTT
This sequence comes from Musca autumnalis, assembly GCF_047663935.1. NCBI lineage: Eukaryota > Metazoa > Arthropoda > Insecta > Diptera > Muscidae > Musca > Musca autumnalis. Next base: position 56,050,870 of record NW_027411866.1, read on the forward strand.
TATTGGTCTGTTTAGCAGGTCTGTACCATTAATTTTATTAATAATGTCTCTCAGATCATGTTCAGGCTGAAACGGCATTTCAATTTTTATATTGGTATTTGCACCGCAACATCCAAAAATTTTGCACTATATAAATCATCAACACTTACAAGTCAAAACTATGAAAAATTGCGATATGATTTTTATTTTAACAGGAATCATCATTTGTTAGAATTAGTGAGTCCATTTCTTCAAAACACAGTCAACAATGGCGTTCATTGCCGCTTTTACCTTCCACTTTGAAAAATGCAATTAAATGAAATTTCAGAAGTCATTTAAAAAACTTGAATTTCTCCGAAGACCGCACGTTACCGCAGCTGTTTTATGGCTTTGCGAACAGAGGAGACCCTAATCTTTCAGATTATATATATCTTAACACGTGAATGTACGGGACCCACTTTTGAAATGTCTTCGGAAAATAAAAAAAATAATTTGAAAACTTCAAAAAATCACTTATTTCCGATTAAAATTGCACGAAAACAATAAGGAGTTTTTGCATTTTATTAAAGAGTAAAATATCATAATTGTTCTGTAAAGTATTAAGAAAAATAAATCATGGCATAAATCTATATTTAATGAATCGATAATATATTTTTGAGAAAATAATATGAAACAAATGTGCAACTTAAGTGCATTTTGAAGTCGTTTCGCAGAGTAAATCGCCAAACTGTGTATGGACCATTTGCAGTGGAGTACTTAGCTAACGAATTCAATAAAAACTTAATTAATTTTATGTACTTTCAAAATCCCTTAAAGTTCCACTAAACTTCCCAAATTTTGCACTGTGCGGTGACTATCTTCGTTGAAAGTCAACCGGCTCTTAAAGCCATCAAATCCTCCAAAATCAAGTCTCAGGCCGGTCTAAGTGTAGAACTGCTTTGGTGAACCTAACAAACGCTGTCCGACTCTGCTGGGTACCGGGACACTGTGACATTATGGGAAACGAGAAGGCAGATGAACTGGCAAGGCATGGATCCCAATCAACAAGTCTAGCAATCACTGATTCAATCAAACCACCCATATGTCACCTTTTTCGGAGAGTGGAGACGTTCTTTGAAGAACGAGCCAAGGAACTATGGCATAATGAATCAAGGTGCAGCGTATCAAGGGCCATTTGGCCGACTCTATCAACAAACAGAACAATTTCAGTCTTAAATTTAAGCAAATCAGAAATCAGGGTATTGACGGTGGTCATTACCGGTCATTGCAACATCCGAGCTTTTATCGGCAAATGGCAGGATGATGACGTGGATTATTGCAGGCTCTGTGAAGTGAGGAGGAAACAGAGACTATTGAGCATATTTTATGTCGCTGCCCGATGTTAAGTCGAAAGCGATATAGATTAACAGGAGCATGCTTTCCTCCAAGCTTAACCTTCTACTCAAACATGGAACCAACAATCATTCGTACCTACTTCTCTGACAGTTTTCTAACCATCGCCAAATAAAACCATCCTTTTTTTTCGAACGTTCCCACGCCTCACTTTCCCACCCCTGCCGACCGAGGGGGCAACCTCCCTTTTACGTAGGGATCGCGTACACACCATGATCCGCATCATGATGGGGTATGAGAGGGAAATTGAAAACCAGCTACAGAATTTACTTCATCAGCTAGTTAGTTACTTACTAATACATTTTTATATACTATTCATTTAAAAATAAAATTATGTTAGATTTTATAAGGTCAAGGCTCATGCCAAAGTCTACATTACAATACATGGAATTAAAATCTACACACATTTTGTTAATAGGATCTCCCATAGAGTAATTCGTGCGGTGGAAATCTCTAAATAAGGATTGATAGTTTCTAATTGTTCTACAAGGAACATTTATTCTAATAGATGATATTAAGAAATCCGAGGGAATATTACCCATTAACATTTTATGCACCATCATAGTGTTTAACATTGTGCGTCTACTTTTTAATGTAGGTAATCGAATTAATTTTAACCTGCTTGTATATGAAGGCAAGACAAAATCGCTATTCCAATGTAAACCTCTCAGTGCAAAAAGCAAAAATTGTTTCTGCACTGATTCAATTTTATCAGAATACATTGCGTATTGAGGGTCCCATACAACAGAACCATATTCTAATATAGGTCTTACAAGTGACGTAAATAGTTGTTTTGTTATATAGGGATCTGAAAATTCTTTGGCCCATCTTTTTATAAATCCTAAAACTCCATGCGCTTTATTAACAATAGAAATTACATGATTATTAAATTTTAATTGTCGATCCATCAAAAGGCCAAGATCAACAAATGATGCTACAGTTAATAATTGAGAACCGTTAATATTGTATTGCCTTATTAAAGAAGATCTGGAAAAACACATATGTTTACATTTTTTTAAGTTTAAGTCCATACAGTTGATTTTACACCATTGAAAAAGGCTATTTAAATCACTCTGGAGAAGATCAGCTTGCTTTTCCGATTTATGAGTAATGAATAGCTTGACATCATCAGCGTACATTAGCAATCTAGAATGCATTATTGAGTTTGGCAAGTCATTTATAAATAAAAGAAAGAGAACCGGTCCGAGGTGACTTCCTTGCGGAACACCCGATGGCACGTCAATCGATTTTGAGACACATCCATCAAACAAAACTGTTTGTGATCTATTTTGTAAATAAGAAGATATCCATCTTACTAAATTAGTATTAAAGCCCATATAATCTAATTTATACAACAAAAGGGGTTGACAATGCAACTGAACAATGCTTCAGAATTAAACTAGGTATTCCATCGGGACCTGGACTTTTAATGGGTTTTAAACATCGCAGACTTTTGGAAACGTCTTGGTATTGTAAGAAAGGCATGTAAATTTCATCAATCTGAGATAATTTATAAGGATATGTATCTCTAATTTGGCAAGATGCACTTGAATAAGTTGTAGCAAAAAATTCTGCAAAACATTCAGCAATATCTGTGTTTTTAGTAAATTCTTGATTATTGAATTTCAATAAAGAGGGCTTAGAAGGTGTTTTTCTTTTTAAATTAACAAAGTCATAGAAGGACTTAGGATTGGACTTAAAATTTTCTTTAATCTTGTTAAGGTACTCATTATATGATCTACGAGATTCTAGCGTATACTTAGACCTAGCTACAGAATAATTGGCGTAGTCAATTGAAGAACCTGACTTTTTATATTTACGAAAAAGTTTATTTTTGGAATTTTTTATAGTTGATAACTCAGGAGTAATCCATGGAAATTTATAAGAATTTGTGACTTTAATAGTTGGAATACATTCAAGCATAAATTTATTTATGATCTCATAGAATTTGTTAATTTTAATATCAAGATCAATATCACTGCTGCAAAGACATACCGATGTCCAGTTAACAGAAGAAATAAGAGAATTGAGTTTCCGAAAATCTGTTTTTTATAATTAAGGACAGTTTTTAACACTTTGGACTGATTTTCCCCAAAGGAATGATTATGGATCATGGTTATACATAATGAGGGATGATGAATATCTTCAGGAATAGAAATTGGTGGAATTCTAATTATTTCAAAATATTGAGTAACATTTACAAATGCTAAATCAAGGATTCTATCGTAACTATTCAGTATATCGTTTATTTGATGAAGATTGAGGTCACAAAATCGACTAACAATTTCGAATGTATCTTGATTAGCATTCGCCCGGGATGTTAGTGGTGTTAGAGCTTCAGAATCTGGTAATAAGAGCCATTTAACAGAGGGCATATTAAAATCGCCCAGAACCAAAATTCGATCGGTTTCATTCATATTTGCAACGATTGAACTGATTGCGGATATATGTTTTTTATATATGTCAAGTTGAGAAGAAGGAGGAATATAGGAACAAGTTATAAATAATTTAAAATTGCCAAGTTCAATGGATATACTTAAAAATTCAATATCAGGAATATTATTTATTTCAATTAAATTAGTGGAATAAGAGGAGTCAACAGCAAAAAAAAAAAAAAAAAAAAAAAAAAAGAGGTATCAGTACAATAATAATCTAATAAAAAATCCACGTTAACTGGCCAACAGTCTTAATTTAGAGCACTTTGAAAATTTTTGATGATTTTTCCAACTTTAATAGACAATTTGACGACTTTTATATCGATTTTCGGCCAACAACTTTTTGCATATTTTTTGCATGTTTTTGGTATGACCCCATAAATCGAAAAATTTACCCTTAAAACGCATAGATCCCAAAATTTGAATCCAATCGGATAAGAAATAAAAAACATGAAAAAAATCCGATGTCTAGTTATGTTAATTTCAAAATTTGTTGATCCCTATTTGATTGCAAAGACATATTTATATTTGATTCAACAGGATAAAATATCTATATTTTTATTTATTTTTCGTATTATTGTGTATTTCTATATATTTATATGTTTACGTTTGTATCTATATACGTTTTTCACTATAATTATTTTTAACCGTCAATAATATACAATAGTTAATAATAGAACATTATTTAAATTCTTAATTTACAGTCACATACATAGAAATAAGCATGTAATAGACTTATCATATAAACCAATTTATCCGTACAAATTAAAGGAAAATTCTATAAACTCTGCACTTAAACACATATAACTAAAATCAAGGCTATTGTGAACTAAGGGAAGTTATTTAATAAGTAACCAAAAATATATAAAAAGACATACATAGGTGATAATTATCAACCGAGGTGGCATTAGTGCTGGGGCGCAGCGTTCAATTTGTTAAGTCCAACAGTTCTACGATGCAGTTAATTGAATATAATGCAGCAAATAAAATAAACCTTAATCACATATGGAGACCGATGATTTTCTAAGCATATCGGTTGAGATTGAGTTATTGGGAATATAAACACTCATATACATATATCATCGCTCTTTTTACTAAAAGAAAATATAACAAGGAAGGTGATAAAATCTTAACTATTGCTACTACATATTCGAATTCTGAGAATACTTGCAAATAGTGATGGTGTCTTCGACGAGGCTTAGCCTTCGGTATGGTTTTACCAATCACACCAATTCTTATGCAATAAACTCTTTCTCGCTTAGAATTAGAATACATCACACATGACGACGCATAGCATAAAGAACTCTTAACACATTGGAGCATCTAATTGTTCAGCTATCAACTGATCAAGTGGTCGTTCACCAATTAAACGGAAGAAGAACAAGTGATCCAGACATTTTAGACTTATGGAACGCAAAGCGGGTAATCGGAGTAACAACTGAGCGAACCTTCCATCATCCCCAGGATGTTCTGTACGGCAGTGTTCGTCCAAGCAGGCATATATCTTCTCGCGACAGCCTTCAACATCCTTGCGACACTTTAGACCACGAATGTCAGGGTTGAACAGAATTATAGCCTTCAAGCAAGACAGTTCCGAGCGATCGATATTCAAGCGCTTCATTTTGATACTTAGCTCAGATAGAATGCGATCGAATATGGAAACCACATTGGCCTTTATGGCACTGTTGCGGTGATATGAGAAGTTTTGATTTAGGAAGAGTTGTTGTGGCTGGCGCACAGGCGATCGACGACCAAATGAACTATCGTGAACTCCTCCTGGCGTGGCATACTCCGCATCCAAAGAGTCTATGCTACACCAGGCCACATTGGCTATCAGTAACTCATTCCAACCAGCCTTAAGTAGCATAATTTGATCTTCTCGCTGTAAATGTGTAAAATGTGGTGTACGCCTGGCATACTCAACCATTTGGAAGAGCTGTTTGTTTACCATTTGACATAGATGCGACACAGCGCCCTTATAATCAGCCTGGACCATAGAATTGTTGCCGACTCTTAGGAAAGGCAGTACATTATCACCGCTCATCGTCTCAGCCTTCTGTTCGGCTTCTATTATTCGTTCAATGGTGAGATCTCGCAAAGAGCTGCTCGGTTTGAAATCTTCTCCTCCAATACCACTGCCACTAATGCCACCTAAACCTCCGGCGCGTGCATTTGCTGCTCTTGTACCACGTTGACGCTCCTCTTGGACTGCTTCGCGTTTCATGCCACAATTTAAACATTTCTGATAGCGACAATACTGACAACGATTTCTCTGACGCTTATCAATTATACAATTTCTGTCCTCACGGCAGGCATAAGTCAAGTCTTTCCGCACCGTACGTTTGAAGAAGCCTTTACATCCCTCACAACTGTATACACCATAATGTTTACCACTAGCCCTGTCACCACATATGGAGCACAAATGTTTCGACCCACTAAGTGGATGGTTGGGAGGATATTGTTGTTGCAACTGTTGCTGTGGCGGAGTAGTCTGCAACATTTGGTTTTGATTGTTGGCAGCTGCTACAGCATTCATTGCCTGCAGGTCGATAGCCCCAAAAGGACCTGGGCTGCCAGGTTTTGGAGAAAAATTTGATGCATTGTTTTCGTTGAGTAATGAAATATCCGGTTTGATTTCTTGTGGCGACATAGGTCTCATCCGAAATCCCCCCGAATGGTCTTGGTCATTGTCCATTTTGTTTTGTTCTTTGTTTGATTGCTCTCCTCCTAATCTTCTGCTTCTCGGTTGACTCTGGATGCTAGCTGAATCTCTTTTTCTACATTAATCACTTCAAGTGTGATTGGAATATCGATTCCTCTTATTTGGAATTGTTGGAGTTGTTTAATTTTTTCTTAACAAACAAAGAATGTCTCTACTCCGCCTGACTAATGAATGAAAAGTTTTCGCGTCGACATTTTATTTTCTCACGTATCTAATTCACCACAAGTAAATTAATTTGAGTGCGGGTATTCCACCATACCACCACTGCTATGCACAGTTGTATTGGCAATATGACAGCGATGTATTATTTGGTAAATTTAACCCTTTGAAGGGCGTCCATTAACGTCGATATTAATTTTCTGTGTTTTGGCTTTGTTTACATGAATGGTCCAACAAATAAGGTAAGTAACAATTACAACTCAACAACAACCACGTAGAAATTAGTTTTTATTTGTAATAGCTTCATTCCAGAACTATAAAGTTTTTGGCATGGTATAAGAAAAGAGGTAGATTTAAATGAAAAAAATCTATAGAACACTTGTTTTTCTTAAATTCCTAAAACTTCAAAATAAAAGCAACAAGTTGGTTTGTTTACAATGCATTTTTTGAGCATTTTATAAAAAACGCGAAAAATGAATGAAGAGTTAAGTTTTCTCCACATAATCGAGTTGTGAATATGATAAACTGATTGTTTCAATGCAAATCTCACCAATTTCTTCCATACAAATGGTCTAAAAACAATTTTAAAAATCATTGAATTCGATTGTTTTTAAAATTGTTTGGCATATTATTCAAACACCACACACACATATACAGTTTGTTTATATTGTTTTGAAGTTTTAAGCATACTCGAATGAAAAAATTTAAATTGACATAAAGCTTTGGCTAACCTTTCTTATTAAACCATGGTTTTTGGTATAAATTGATTATACGAACAGCGGTCAGAAAAATCTGAAATTTTTAGCATGGGTAGATCTTCTGGTCCTGATTACAAAAATATAAAGCTTTTCGGGGGGAAGTCCATACTTCCCGAAGTTCCGAAAATTCTCTTTTTACTTGGAAAAAATACAATTTAAAAGAAAAATTTTGTTCCCGTGCCCGGGATTTGCTCCTGTCCATAGAAGAAAGTCTTAAACCCTGAACGAAAGCCGGCTACTTGGAAAAAAAATACAATTTAAAATAAAATGCTGTTCCCGTGCCCGAGATTTGCACCTGTCCATAAGAGAAAGTCTTAAATCCCCGACCGAAGGCACATTGCATATGATGGTGTATTCCGCAAGCTTTACAATGGTACCCTATTGTCATTATCCGTTCAAAAATGACGAAGTTATACACTAGGGAATTACCAGAACTTTAAAGGCTCATATTTCGGGAAGTATGGACTTCCCACCGAAGAACTTTATATCTGTGGTAGAAGATCTACCTGTGGTAAAAATGTCAGATTTTTCTGCCAGCTATTCGTATAATCAATTTATTCCATGTTCACTTCTTTTTGAACAAAAATGGCGCCAAATAGCTTTCTCTTTAAAAACTTTTTAAACGACAAATTTAGGCGAGCAAAAATGTGCAACATGTTTGCCGGCTTCTGACTGGCTGATACGCCGACATTTGTTCCAGTTTTTGACGTTTCTGTCATTTTTCCGTTCCCGTACATTTTGCTCTTTTGACACTTTTATCATTAAAAAAGTACTGGAACGAAGCTAACATTATATCGCACCAGGTCAACAAAAGGGTATTAACACAAAATTTTCTACTTTTCAGTAGAGGCAAAAAACGATTTATGTTAATGTTAAAGGTATAATACGCAAAAAAACTATGCCACCGTAAAGATATATTTTTAACTACACTACAGCACTGGATTTGTTTTTATTTCATTAAGTATTTGGTCATATTTCTAACCATTTTTCGAGTTAATACCATTTTGTTGAAGCAAATGTTTGTTTTAGTAAAGAAATTATTTCGACTTGTGCCCCTTTAACTGAAAAAATGGGCGGCGATTGATAACATAAAGAGGGAAAAATTCGAAATACTACTCTTTTGCTGAAAAAATCGCGATGTAAATGCGTGAAACATGTGGGCGCAACATGAAGTCTCTTTTGTCGAAACAGAGTAGTTATTCTGAAGAGATGACAATTGACTTATCGGTATATTTGACGAAAGAGTAGACAAAACAATGGGAGTTTTTTTACAACAGGTGGAGTTGATTATTATGTATCGTTTTTTGATGAAGAGTGAAAATTTCAAAATTTTGAGTTGCTACCCTTTTGTTGAACAGGTGCGATATGTTAACAAAATAAGGAAATGTCTACAAATTATTGAAATTTAAAAAAATAATATTTTTCACAATTGATTGAATATTCTGAAAAACGTGAATGAAAATGTTTCCATATCATTATACTAAATGGATAATTTCCCGACAAAGTAGAATTCTTGGAAAAATGTTTGGGGTCGCTTGAAAAACGAAGCTGTTCTGAACACATATGTATTAACAAACGTTGTACCGCCTCTATAAGCGGTATTATATTATGCGGCACGCCGTTCGGACTTGGAGGAGTTACATATCATTGATATGAAGAAGTCTTTATGGGAAATAGTTTTTTTCTGAATTGTATTTTTTCCTCAAAAAGTACATGTCCCTAATATACATCCAACATAGAAATAAATATATAAAATGTCGTATGGAATTTGACACTAGTAGTACTTTACATTCACTAAATCCACTTGATTTCAACTGTCAATTTCATTGCTCAAATGTCAAATGAAATCCAATGGATTTCAGATGAGTTTTCATTTGACGTATACGCGAAGGAATTGACAGTTAAAATCGAGTGGATTTCGTAAATGTAAACGTAGTATAACATTACGGTCAGCTGGGTATTGCTGTTACCTTATATTGTTCTATCATGGTTATATGCAATAAATCAACATAAATGAATTCATAATCGGTTTGAGATCCTGCAAGAATCTACTATTTTTGAATTTTTGACATATTTAAAAAGAAAAAAGTTATCATATTTTCAAAAATACTGGACTCTTGCAGGTTCTGAAAAAGAGCAGAAAAAATAGCACAAAAAAGATGACACACAAAATGCAGCAAAATAATTAGGCGGCCCATTAACAATCAATTATGCTTGTCCAGCCGATGAACTCCAAATTTTGAATTTTTAGTCCAAAAATATATTCAATAAATCATAAAGTAAAGTCCATATTTACATTAGGCAATTTTCCTTGGTCGGGGTTTAGACGTTCAAGAATAACACAACCCTTACTCGCAAATTCTGTTTTGTTTCTTTATTATTCGCAGTTTTTTCTGCATTTCCTTTCATTTTATTTTCTCCGCCGGCAAATAAACAACAACGCACTAAAAATTTTTTGATGAAAAATAAATTGAACAAAAAATTATAAGTAAAAATTAATAGTAAATATATACATATGTATTTTTTAATTTTTAATTAAATTTAATTTAATTTCTAAGAAATGTCGCCTTAGTATTGCCTTTGAATGATAAAATGAGTGTGAAGAAGAATAAGAAAATTGACAAAAACATTATTTGCGTGCCTAAACTGCCGTTCCAGTTGGAACGTATAAACACGGACTTGCGGCAATTGTCAGTTTGATGGAGAGAGGGGTGACGCATTTGGTAACCCTTTGCTCCCAACACGCCCTCTCACCTACAAACTGAAAATTGCCACAAGGTAAATCGCCTAATGTTAATATGGACTAAAGCAAAAAATGTAATTGTCCTAGACACATAATTAGCACAGCTTTCGAAAAATCAATAATTTTGTCATAATTTTTCGTATTTTTAAAAATCATTTATTTCGAAGTATCTGCCAATTTTCACACAATTTAACCAACTTCAGGAAACCTCAAAATCCTCTTTGGATAGAATCAGATTGTACTGCTATAGATACCCATATATTACGTGTTTATTTGGTGCTTGGTTGGCAGTTATGTAATAATAGGCACTTGGTGTTACTCAGACTTGTAATTTTGAATGACAAATAGCGTTTTATGTTGATAAAGATGTTCCAGAACGAGTATTTTCTTATATTATTTCGCCAACTTAAAGAATTTTTAAAAAATATCAGGGTGTGCTAATCATACATTCTCTTAAAATTTGAGTGTCTTCATATTTTTTTAATTTAATTTCATTTAATTTTAATTTAAGCGGTTACAAAAACTTCTATACATTAACTACTCTCAGTTTGCTTATAACTTACAATATGGCGCTTTGGGCTAGGTTACTGTTATGAATAAAATTAAATTAAATTAAATTAAATTAGAAAAAAAACATAAGAATAAAAATAAAATAAAAAGTTACGAAATTAACAGGAACTGACAATTGAATAAAAAATATGAAAACAGACTAAGTATTAATTTATTGAATCAGCCATGCAATGGTAATGTCTTTACAAATGAAATGAGCATACAACTTACGCTTGTAACATTTTAGGGCGGAATTAAATATCTTAAGACATGGAAGTAACCAACATATTAAGATCAAAATCAATTGACGATTGCAAAACATCCAAAAACACATATTCTCCTTTAAACAAAATTTGCACATCATCAGCAAAAGCAAACGACATACAATTCCCACTATTAATAATTAATAACTCAACAAATCATTGACATACATACAACAGCGGGACAAGAACAGACCCCTGAGGAACACCACTACTCACTGGAAGCATACGAGAAACATTATTTTTACAAAAAACGTACTGACTATTGAACAAGAAAAAATTAACTTACAAGTCGAGGATGATTTAGTTTGTCAAAGGCATGATTTAGTTTGTCATGGCCTTTTCCAAATCCAGTGATAGTAAAACACAACACCCTCCAGCACTAACTGTATTCCTTATATTGTCGGCCAAACCAAGAAGGAGTGATGTCGTGCTACAATTACTCCTGAATCCAAATTGACTCAAGCTGCCGATGATACTATTCAGATATAATATAAAATCAGTTTAGTACACCATAGGGAAGGATTTTTAATACGAAAATGTTTCAATTTACACAAACAAAACTATTAGCTGACCGAAATTATTTTTCCATAAGGTGTGGGCTAATAACATGACCGACATTGTATGTACATGCCAATAATTTTAATGGTTTGGTTCGATATTTGATACAATTCTTACATTTGAATATGAAAATACTAAATGGCAACCTAGTTCGAATTTGGATCGGCCGTTTTTATTCTTTTACCAGAAAGATTTAACAAGTGTAAAGAGGCCTTTATATTTGTGGCCTGTTTCTTTATTTTCTTAAAATGATAAGTGGCCAAATTGTATGTTTTTTATCTAGTGAAAAGTGATACGAACTGGAGGACTCTGACACCTAAAGCAATGATGCACAAAATAATATGTGTGGTAAGAGTACCATATTTATTCTCCGAATAAGCACAACATTTAAAAATATTGTTTCAAATAGATTTTCTTAATTTTTTAATATGACCAGTAGTGGACTTCTGTAACGATAAAAATAAGTAAAATTAGAATGCTTTTAATTTCGTTAATTTACGAATTTTGTCGGTAAGTTTGTCCTGGTCCACACTAGAGATATAATGAAATTAGGCGTTCATATATTAAGTTCCCCACTACAGCAACTCGATCTAAAAACACATAATTTCATGAAAATATTTAAATTAAATCGCTCTAGTGTGGACCGGGACTTTGCAACTAAAATTAAGTTCTCGTTAAGTCCTACCGAGGCATAATACGAGTTTACTAAGATCGGATCGGGATGAAATTTGTTTCACAGGTAGATCATATAACATACATACATGTAATTCATTTTAATTGGACCGATGGCTTAGAATTATTGTAAAGTTGATTAATAAATAAATAAAAAAATAAATAAAAAAAATTTTGTGGTTATGCCTAATGTGGTGTAGTATTAGCTTCTTGCTTATGCAAATTTTTTCCTTGTGGGAGAATAATTATTGTTTTTATAGGTTAATTACATTTTTATTTAATACAATAATAATTTAAGAATTTTTTATGTTTACTTATAAAAAATGGAGTAGTTTTTCCTGTTTAAGGTTTAGCTTAATGCGTACATACATACATATATTGTAATTTTTCATTTATGTGCCCCATCGCCTCAAATTACATGTGAAATAAATGAAACGAAATAAATAAAGATCTCGCCACCCTGATTACAAATATGTGCAACATTTGTTGTGGAAGTCCATACTTTCCGAGATATGGGCCTCCGAAGTTGCGAAAATTCCCTTGTTAAGGGCCGGCTACTTAGTGAAAAATTTTAATTTAAAAGAAAACGTTGTTCCCGTTCCCTAGATTAGATTCCATGTTTAAAGAAAATTTTTTTCCCGTAGTGCGTAAGCTCGACTTGTTCCGAAATTTGTTCGTAATTTTATTTTTACCGAATATTTTCGTTAAGTTAAAGATCAAAATAAAGCTGTAATTAAAACTTATCCATAGCAACAACTAACTAAATTATATTTAAACTTTTCCTTCAACATTTTGTGTTTTAATTTATACGGATTTTTTAAATAAATTTCATGAAATTATGCGTTCATAGTCCAGGTCCACACTGGTCCACACTAGACAGATTTCATTGAAAATTTTTAATGAAATTATGCGTTCTTAGATCGAGTTCCATGCTGGAGTAGTTTTATGAAATTGCGGCTTATCTTTCCTTTACCGACCCATCTCAGAAAATTATGAAAAAATTACCACAGATAGTGCTTTTTATCGCGATTCCAACCATGTATTGCTTTTGTTGCGGAAATGTATACTTCCCGAGAAATGGGCCTCCAAAGTTCCACAACGGCCCTAGTATAAAATGTTGGCAAACCACCGTAGAAAATTATGAAAAAAATACCACAGATAGTGCTTTTTATCCCGATTCCAACCATGTATAGCTTTTGTTGCGGAAATGACTACTTCCCGAGATATAGGCCTCCAAAGTTCCACAACGGCCCTAGTATAAAATGGCCGGCTAATTTAGAGAAAAATATGTAATTTAAAAGAAAATTTTGTTCCCATTCCCGAGATTTGCACCTGTCCATAGGAGAAAGTCATAAATCCCGGCCGAAGGCCGGCTATCTAGAGAAAAATTAATTGTTCCACTAACATCCCAGATGGGACAAGAGAGACTGTAGAGAAAAATATTTAATTTAAAAGAAAATTGTGTTCCCGTTTCCGAGATTTGCACCTGTCCATAGGAGAAAGTCTTAAATCCCGGCCGAAGGCCGGCTATTTAGAGAAAAATATCTAATTTGCCAAAATTGTAGACTAGGGCCATTGTGGAATTTGGAAGCCCATATCTCGGGAAGTATACATTTCCGCAACAAAAGCAATACATCATTGGAATCGTACTTTTTTGCGATGTTTTGCCAAAGTTATAGGTTAGGGCCTTTGTGGATCTTTGGAGGCCCATAACTCGGGAAGTATACATTTCCGCAACAAAAGCAATGCATGGTTGGAATCGGGATAAAAAGCACTATCTGTGGTAATTTTTTCATAATTTTCTGCGGTGGGTCGGTAAAGGAAAGGAGTTCCGAAATTGCTGTAGTGGGGAACTCGATCTAAGAACGCCAATAAATGGGAAAGTTTTTAGTGCAAGTTTCACAGAGTGGCATTAGACTAAGGCAAAAATAGTTTCAGAATCGAACTACAGATCCATTCCATTGCAATAACGTAACGCCATCTGTGAATTAGCTTTAATTTACTGTGATTTATTTATTTTTTTTTTATTATTTATTTTATTATATTAATTATGTGTCGTGGAGTCCAATTTTTAATATTAATAAGAATGAATAGTTATAAAAGTAAATAAAAATTTCAATAATAAAAAAGCTCTTGAAAAAGCCGGCGAAACGTCGAGCAAAAAATGAAATAAAACTCGTTTTATTGACATAAAATTCATCTGACCAAGAAAAGCCCAACAAAAAATCAAAACTGATAAAAGATAAAATTACATTGGTCAAAAATAAAAACAGAATCCAAAATTAATAGTTTTTAAGTTTAATATTGATCACAACTACAATATCGCCCACGAAGGGTTAATATAAACAATGGACATCATTTTGTCAATTGTGGCGGATTTCTTATTCACCACACCAGAAATTTGTTTATGTGCATTTCAGCGACGTCAAAGAACAGTAACAACAACAACAACAAATAATTACGATGCAATTCAGCAAACAATGTTCATTGATTAACACAGTTTTCTATTTATTCAGTTTTTTGGTGTTTCAACTTAGTTTCCCATCGTGAACAATAGATTTACTCACATTCTGATTGTTTCCTCTAAATACACAAAATGAACACTTTAGTTTTATTAATTTAGTAAATTATTATTGCTACACTAACAACCAACACCTCTTTTAAGTTGTTTTATTGATTATTCCGACGATAACAACTGAATAAATGTTAAAGCCGCCAGGTTTGGTTTGCAATGCAATTGATGCAAAAAACAAATTCACCTCACCACAAACAATTTTTAGAATACAAAGGAGAAATGTCAAAGCCACTGTTGCCAATGTAAAAATAATTGTTACATTCATTGGGCTTCCTTGAGCAGAACAAAAGCGTTGAACGCATGGTTGAAGTAGAAAGTAGAGTTGTACAATCTAGTTCATTTGAAAGATCTAGTTCAATAGCTCAGCTCTTTAAACTGAACTAGGTCAGTAATCTAGTTCATAGTTCACTGTCCAGTTCAATCATTCGGATAAAAATCATTCACCGGCTCTTAATCGGTAGTTTGATGAAAACGCACACATACGCCAAATACAAACAAAAGACTAATATAATTTAACTACTCCATAACAAAAATATTACATTTACATAGTTTTATTGCATTCTTAAAGAAAGATTAATTAATTTTAGAAAAAAACATCCCTCATTTAGGTGGCTGGCAAAAAATCTTATGTTGTGTGTGTGTGTGTAGAAATTGTCATTGCGAAAAAGCTTTGTGCGTGTGTGTTTCTTTTTATGTTTTCCCTTTTTTTTCTATCCAAAAAGGCAGATTCATTAGGTAATCGATTCGACATATTGTAATATGTTATGTCTCTATGTTTTTTGTAGAAATCTTCATTTTCGGACAGCTATTCCATGTACCTTGATCCAAAACATAAACAAACTGATCACATTACGAAGGCATCCCTTAAGGGCTGTTTACACCATCTATCAATGTCATATGAGCTGTCATTTCTTTCACCCATTCGACATTCTCTATGTTTGTCAAAATTGACGTCATCCATACAACTTTCAATTTGTGCGTTCATACCTACAAGTGTTATTTTCGTATGACATAACCTATAAATATAAAAACAGCTGTTTTTGTCATTGTTTACATTTATTGTTGAGTTACAAATTTGCGCAAATTTTTAATTTTGGTTGAAGGAAAATGAATATCTAGCATGTTTGTTGTGGTAGAATAGGTTTTTGGGGTTATAGAGGCATTCATGTTTTGCCACAAAGCAATAATTTCCAACACTGCTCCTTTCGACCAATCGATCTAAAAATAACATTATAAACACCCTTTATTTACTTTTCTAAATACTTAAATATACATAACTTTCCATTTTCTTTTTTAAAAGATATTGTTTTTCAATTTTTTTTTTTGAGAATGCCAGAAAACAGCTGATAAATTTATGTTTACATACGAGAATGCCGTATCAAATAGAGCGCTCCCTAAATGAAAAAATTACATATGAGTTGCCAAATCATTTTGATAGATGAAAATTTTCATAGTGGTCACACTATGTGTACAACATTCGCAGGTAGAAAATTTGACATCTCATACGACATTGATAGATGGTGTAAACAACCCTTTAACATAGACGACGCCGTCACTTTATGTATTTGTGAACGACATGTTGAACTAGATTGTGAATCGTTCGTTGATCGTACGGTCACCGACTGATTATAGTTCAGTGAACTATTGAACTATAATGAACTATATCGACTGATCTAGTTCATACGCTCTTTTCAATGAATCGTTCAATTGAACTAGTTCGTTCATGAACTATACAACTCTAGTAGAAAGGTTGGCTCATGGTAGAATAAAGTAAAGGTAGGCCACAGCTCACAGCTGATTACAATTTTTTTCTTTTTATGGCCTAAGCTGTCAAAAGCAGGGTTCACATTTTTTTGGTAGATGTACCGCTGAATTGTTCCAACAAAAAACTTCTGCTGTAACACTATATCTTAAAATTGAAAACAAGGACAAAAAATGTGTATTCGCGTGGCAAAATAAATTTGTTGATTTTTTTAGCAAAACTTACGAATGAAAGTTTTATCAAATATTGGTATTAATTTAAATTTGTTCCAAAAGTACGGGAATGTAAAAATTAAATTTTTTGGAAAAATTCTGCTGACATTTATCTGCAAATCGGATGCCAGCAATCACGATGTCAGATTAGCCAAACTTGTCAAGTAGAAAATAAGTGAATGACATTTTTTCACTGTCATAAGTTTGGGAAGAACTTTTGCTATTTTTGGAACACTTTACCAACAAGAATATTCTGGAGCCTAGCTAAAGAAATGTTTTTACACTATATGACACTTTTAACATATAAAAAGTGAAGCTCTAAAGGGGTGAGTACATAAGCTGCCTTGCCTGCTTACCTTGCTTGCTTCTGATAAAAGAATAAAAAAGAAAAGGGCAACCCAGTTCGAAATTTGCTCGGCCTTCTTTATTCTTTTATTTGTATTATGTCATAAATGAAGCAGGAAAGCAAGGCAATCAGGCAAGGCAGCTTATGAACGCAGGCCTTTAGTTCCATATGTTTTTGTAATACGGGATAGCTATGCAGGTACATCTACCATTATTATTGTACCATGCCATTTGACGTTTTAAGCAATGGCTGCAGGGTGGCATTTCTCAGTGATTTTCATACCAGGCGGCCTATTCTGTAACTTTTTAACAACTTTACTCAATGTTTATTTTACAACAATTTCATTTGTTTGTTTTGTAGTTGTTACAAAAACAAAAGAAGTTTTAACAACTTTTCAATCGATAAAAGTTACAGAATATGCCTACTGTCCTACCTCTCCTTTATTGTACCATGGGTTATACCCCGTTTGCATTGTAGGGATACGTACTACCAAGCAAAAGTTGACATTTCGATATTTTGATTCTTGGTTACAACCATGGTACAATTACAAAGGTAGATGCCTCAGCCCAGCTGATCGAATCTAAAACGTCAAAAAAACTAGGAATTCGCCATGAAAAATCAAAACAAAAAACCATATGATTCGGTATGTAAGAGATAGCATGTCTACACTTTATAGACAAACACAAGCGATAAAAAGAGACAACAAGAGACCATTTGGCGAAAATTTTGACAGTTTACATTACAAAAAAGTTGCTTTGTTGTAGCAATTCGCGGATGCATCTACCTTTTTAACTTCGCAAGTAAAAAGTACTTGCAAGTACTCAGCAGTTCTCAGTAACTTCTCTCCACTTATTTTACTCTCTCGCAGCTACAAATTTGCCGAATGTTATCGAACAATAATTTGCAAAAATTGGCAAGAAGTCAGCTGATTTGACAAACAAGAAGTTTGGCGGATAAGATTTAATTTATCAATCGAAGATTGTTTACGAAAATTGTTTGATTATCCAAAAATAATTCTCTTTCCATATCATAAATTAACGGCTAGCCGTCCACATAGTGTTCCTCCTCCATGCATGCGCCGCTTTTTGCTGGGATTTGATACCTTAGAAATAAAACAATTATCACAAACTACAAAATAAGTTATTTTATGCCTTGTTCAGACTGACGGTGTTTCGCTCTCTATTCGTTGTTCGACCCCAAATTACGATGTAATTACTTCATTTCCCATACAAAATATTGAGAACGAACAAAGATTTGTGTACATTGTTCAAGTTAAATTACTCTCAGAACGACGATAAAATATGTCCCATCTCTAACAAATGAGAGAATTTATCGAAATAAATTAATTATGACAGGAAAAATATAAAACTTAAAATTTATTAAAAACCCAACATTTTTTAGTAAAACTGCAAAACCTGAATGAAAAGTAAACGGTTTAAGGACTAATAAACATTCAAATCATAGCAAATTTTCTATTTTCGTTTATTGCAGTTGCAGTTCTTGTCCATCGCTTCAAATTCGCGTACAAATTTAAAAACAAAAATCAAATGCCTGCCAGAAAGTCTGTATACCAAAAAGTTATTTTGGCAGGTCTCTCTCTCGTTAATTTTGAAAATAGAAAAATATTTTTATTTGCTGAAAACACCAAAATTGTGAGAAAATATAGAAAAGATGAATGAAAATAATGTAATTAAATATTAAATAGATATCTGAAAGAAGGACAAATAGTTTTTCAGTTCATATCAATTAATTTTACTGGTCTTTTGGACGAAACTTTCTTTAAAATCAGAAAATAAAAAGTATGAAAATATGAATCATGAATTGTGTACCATGTCGTATGAACGGGTTAATCCGTGTACGTAATTATGAGAACGAACTACGTGATTCAAATTCTAGTATGAACATGGCATTACAAAACAAGCCGTTTTCCATAATTTATTTAGTTATCTCTTCACTTTTTTATCTAACAGTTGCGAAGACATTTTTTAATAACTATATAAGCCGTTTTGGAATACCAGTAAGAATAACTAGTGATGAGGGAGCACAATTCACTTCTAAACTTTTCTCAGAATTGATGAATTTATTAGGAAGTCATAGAATACAAACTACGGCGTATCATCCACAAGCTAATGGTATGGTAGAGAGAGATTTAAGGAAACACATTCAAATTTGTCACATCATACAAATGCAGGTGGTAATGTTTATATTCCCAAAGATTTAAAAAGTTGCAAATACGTATTGGTTCGTGTGGAACAAAAAAGATCATTGCGATGCCCTTAAGTTGCAACGGCGGAAAGACAAAACTCACGGGGAATTTTCATTCATGATAACCCCCAATTGTATTATTGTTGCCAACCCAACTGAGTTGTCGATAAACGTGTTATCGATCAGTGTTTTTTTCAAACTTGTGAACTCTATTAAATCCAAAAGGCACAATTTGCCAAAAAAAAACTATTTAAAAATGATAAGTTCAGTGGAATTATTTTTTGATGGTGAAGAAAATGTACAGGATATGACATATATTAGAAGAAATTTGAGGGACAATTCAAATCTATTGGAATTGCCATCTGCACTGTCAGTTGAAACTCATGTTGGAAAGATCTGTATAATCAGTAAATTATTTTATGTTTGTAACGACGGGTTTTTCCCCCTATGGCTAGAGTAGCTAGTCGGGGTCCCAGGATCCTTACAGAAAATTTATTTATTTGAGACAGAAAGGAAAAGATAGTTGTTATCGTTTGATGCACTTTTATTGTGCTCGTAAATAGAGCGTTTCTCTTTAAAGTTAACTTAATCTACTTAATATAAATAAAGTGATAAATCGGTCCTCAGTCCGCACAGAAATTCTAAGCCACCAACTTCATCACTTCGAGACCTGGATAAGTACTCGATAAGCCAGGAGAGTCGGGGATTAATCGACCAGAGACCTGGATAAGTACTCTGGATCTCCAGGATATGGGATGGATCGTCTAAGGCTACAGGATCAGCTGATAAGCGAGAGACCTGGATAAGTACTCACGCAGGACCTACAAGGATTTTCAAAGCTACGGCTGCAAGAGACCTTAATAAGTACTCAAGCACTACAAGGATATACAAGGCTACGGTTGCGAGAGACCTTAATAAGTACTCAAGCACTACGAGGGTATTCAAGGCTACGGTTGCGAGAGACCTTAATAAGTACTCAAGCACTACAAGGATATACAAGGCTACGGTTGCGAGAGACCTTAATAAGTACTCAAGCACTACAAGGATATACAAGGCTACGGTTGCGAGAGACCTTAATAAGTACTCAAGCACTACGGGGGTATTCAAGGCTACGGTTGCGAGAGACCTTAATAAGTACTCAAGCACTACAAGGATATACAAGGCTACGGTTGCGAGAGACCTTAATCAGTACTCAAGCACTACGAGGATATTCAAGGCTACGGTTGCGAGAGACCTTAATAAGTACTCAGGCACTACAAGGATATTCAAGGATACGGTTGCAAGAGACCTTAATAAGTACTCAAGCACTACGAGGGTATTCAAGGCTACGGTTGCGAGAGACCTTAATAAGTACTCAAGCACTACAAGTATAATCAAGGCTACGGTTGCAAGAGACCTTAATAAGTACTCAAGCACTACAAGGATATTCAAGGCTACGATTGCAAGAGACCTTAATAAGTACTCAAGCACTACAAGGATATTCAAGGCTACGATTGCAAGAGACCTTAATAAGTACTCAAGCACTACAAGGATATTCAAGGCTACGGTTGCAAGAGACCATAATAAGTACTCAAGCACTACAAGGATATTCAAGGCTACGATTGCAAGAGACCTTAATAAGTACTCAAGCACTACAAGGATAATCAAAGGCTACGGTTGCAAGAGACCTTAATAAGTACCCAAGCACTACAAGGATAATCAAGGCTACGGTTGCAAGAGACCTTAATAGGTACTCAAGCACTACTAGGATAATCAAAGGCTACGGTTGCAAGAGACCTTAATAAGTACTCAAGCACTACAAGGATATTCAAGGCTATAGTTGCAAGAGACCTTAATAGGTACTCAAGCACTACAAGGATATGTAAGGATCAAAGGATATGTAAGGCTCAAAGGATATTCAAGGATCAAAGGATATGTAAGGATCAAAGGATATGTTAGGATCAAAGGATATACAAGGATCAAAAGATAGGCAAGGATGCAAGGATTCCTGGCTTAGAGACCTGGATAAGTACTCTAAGGATTTCCAAGACTAATCTTCTGAATGCACTGACTGTCCCAATTCTAGTTTCGGTCGCCCTTTTATACTAGCACCCACCACGTGTTTTCTTATTGGAGTAACGGGAACTTGTTTACTCCAATATGTCATCACAACAACATAGCAAGTGATCATCACCAATGGCAGTGATGAGCTGATGTTGTTGTGATGATGCTGTGGGATCTGGCGATGGAGTAACGGTTGCGAGAGACCTTAATAAGTACTCAGGCACTACAAGGATATTCAAGGATACGGTTGCAAGAGACCTTAATAAGTACTCAAGCACCACGAGGGTATTCAAGGCTACGGTTGCGAGAGACCTTAATAAGTACTCAAGCACTACAAGTATAATCAAGGCTACGGTTGCAAGAGACCTTAATAAGTACTCAAGCACTACAAGGATATTCAAGGCTACGATTGCAAGAGACCTTAATAAGTACTCAAGCACTACAAGGATATTCAAGGCTACGATTGCAAGAGACCTTAATAAGTACTCAAGCACTACAAGGATATTCAAGGCTACGGTTCGAGAGACCATAATAAGTACTCAAGCACTACAAGGATATTCAAGGCTACGATTGCAAGAGACCTTAATAAGTACTCAAGCACTACAAGGATAATCAAAGGCTACGGTTGCAAGAGACCTTAATAAGTACCCAAGCACTACAAGGATAATCAAAGGCTACGGTTGCAAGAGACCTTAATAGGTACTCAAGCACTACTAGGATAATCAAAGGCTACGGTTACAAGAGACCTTAATAAGTACTCAAGCACTACAAGGATACTCAAGGCTATGGTTGCAAGAGACCTTAATAGGTACTCAAGCACTACAAGGATATGTAAGGATCAAAAGATATGTAAGGATCAAAGGATATGCAAGGATCAAAGGATATGTAAGGATCAAAGGATATGTTAGGATCAAAGGATATACAAGGATCAAAAGATAGGCAAGGATGCAAGGATTCCTGGCTTAGAGACCTGGATAAGTACTCTAAGGATGTCCAAGACTAATCTTCTGAATGCACTGACTGTCCCAATTCTAGTTTCGGTCGCCCTTTTATACTAGCACCCACCACGTGTTTTCTTATTGGAGTAACGGGAACTTGTTTACTCCAATTTGTCATCACAACAACATATCAAGTGATCATCTCCACCAATGGCAGTGATGAGCTGATGTTGTGTGATGATGCTGTGGGATCTGGCGATGGAGTAACGGTAACTTGTTTACCAAAATTTGTTACTACAATAACAACGCTACAGGTAGTGATGCCCACCAGAAGAGAAGCAAATAGTTATATTATTAAGCTAAGTAGTTTATTAAGGAGTATGATTATACTGGGATATGGAGATGGTTTAGGTGTGAACAAAAATGACCACCGGGATTTTTGGTCGTTACACTTCTCCCCTTCGTGGGGTGGGGGCTTTTAAGGTCTTGGTTGATGGCATGGTCTTATGGTTAAAACTGTGAAAGAGATAAAAGAAACGTAAATTAGCTTGTGGCGAATGGTTTTAGCTCGCTAAGATGAGCTACTTTGGTCGAGCGTTCGTCTTGTCCTTTCAACCTGACGATCACGGGGGAAATGAATTCAATGACAGAGAATGGCCCATCATACTTAGGGGCGAGTTTGGCTGCGAATTGGTCGATTGCCTTTGACTGTGGGTTTTGTTTCACCAAAACGCGTTCTCCGACAATAGGTTTCCAAGGACGGCGGCGAAGATTATAGTGCCTACGTTGTTCCTCTGCGGCTCGGCTAAGCTGGTTCCGTACTATTTTAAATACCTCCTGTAGGTCAGATTCCCGTTCCTCCGGTGTCTTCTTTGTGTTTCCCGTACCAAGGACTGCTTCGTCATACAGAGTGGTAGGGAGTCTCGGTTCGCGACATTGAGTAAGATACGCTGGGCTATATCCTGTGGACTCTGAGGTGGCAGTGTTGATAGCCAGGGAGATTTCTGGAAGAAGTCGTCCCACCTGTTGTGCTTCTTTTGGCTTATTTGAGCGATCATTGTTTTGATAGTCCTATTGGCTCTCTCAGTAGGGTTTTCTTGTGGACAGTACGGTGCCGTCAATTGGTGATGAACCCCTATCTCTCGCAAGTATTTCTTAAGTACCTTACTGGTGAACTGGCTTCCGTTGTCCGAAATGAGTACCTTCGGTGTTCCAAACCGAGCGAGTATTCTCTCCCGAAATGCTTTCACAAATCCCTCTGCGGTGGCTCTCCTCTGTGGTACCAGTTCAACCCATTTGGAGAAACGATCAAAGAATACCAAGAGCATCGTGTTTCCGTGTTTCGTCCTCGGCAGGGGCCCCACGTAGTCTGTACAAACTGTTGCCCATGGTTCTTCGGGTACAGATACCAGCATCTCTCCCGCTGGAGCGACCTGATAGGGTTTGAATTTTTGGCAGGATTCACAACTTCTCACAAATTTGGTTATGTCTCTCGACATGCCCGGCCAGTAATATCTGCTACAAATTCGGTTTATCGTTTTACGTATTCCCATGTGTCCTGCTGCTACCTGGCTATGGTTTTCCCGCAACACCCTCTCTCGCTGGGATGTGGGAAGAGCTTCCAGGGTGCACCATCCTCGTCATGTTTGTTCCCTGCGATATGTCGGAACAACTGGTGATCCACCACCGCATAGTCGGACAATTTTTCCGGATTCTCTTTCATGGCAGCCATCTTCTTCGCGATCCAGGGACAGTCGTTCGACTCCACGGTAGCCTTTCTGAGATATTCCAGGGGTTGGCGGGATAGTGCGTCAGCTATGATATTATTCCGTCCTTTGCGATACTGGATCGAGAATTTAAATTGCTGGAGTTCAAGGGCCCATCGAGCCAGTCTTCCGGTAGGGTTCTCAATGGAGTTGAGCCACTTCAAGGAAAGGTGATCGGTGATCACATTAAAGTGGTAACCCTCTAGGTAAGGACGCATCTTTCGTATTCCCTAAATAATTGCTAGGCACTCTTTCTCCGTAGCGGAGTAGTTTTTCTCGGCTCCATTTAAGACTCGGCTAGCGTACGCAATGACTCTTTCGCTCCCGTCGAGGACTTGTGTCAAAACGGCGCCTAATCCGTTGTCACTTGCATCGGTTTGCAGGGTGAACGTTACAGAAAAATCAGGACATGCTAATACAGGTGCTTCAGTCAGTCGTAGTTTCAGGATTTCGAAAACCGTTTGTTGATCTTCCGTCCACCGCCAGTGTTTCCCTTTCTTTAGCATGGAGGTGAGAGGATGGGCTATTGTCGCGAATTCCGGGACGAATCGTCTGTACCATGAGACAATCCCGAGGAATCGACGCAGTTCCTTAAGGCTCGTTGGTGCTGGTAGCTCTCTTATCGCTGCTATCTTGTCAGGGTCTGTGTGGATACCCTGAGCGCTCACCACATGACCAAGATATTTTGTCTCCTTCTTGAAAAACTCGCACTTGTCTGGGTTGATTCTAAGGTTGACGCTTCTCAGTCTACGGAACACCTCTTTTAAGTTTTCTAGATGTTCCTCCAAGGTCCGACCTATGACGATGATGTCGTCCAAGTAAGCAAAAGCGTGTGGTTCCATATCGGCCCCGATTACTGTGTCAAGTGCGCGTTGGAACGTTGCTGGAGCCGAGTGCAGGCCGAATGGCATTACACACCACTGGTACAATCCTCTACCAGGTACTGTAAATGCCGTGTATTTTCGGCTGGACATCTCCAACGGTATTTGCCAATACCCGTCCTTTAGATCTAGGCTACTCACGTAGTTGGCTTTTCTTAGGCGGTCAAGAATGGACGAAATCCTGGGCAAGGGGTAGGCATCGGGACTCGATTTACTGTTCAGGTGACGAAAATCCATACAGAGTCTCCACGTGCCGTTCTTCTTCCGTGCTAAGGTGATAGGGGAGTTATAAGGACTCCTCGATGGTTCAATAAAGCCTTTCGCCAGTAGTTCGTTGACCTTCTCGTGAATAATAGCTTGCATTGCCGGATTCCTCGCTGCGTATCGTAGCTTAAAAGGTCGATCTTCATTCATCACGATCCTATGAGTAGCGACTGTGGAAACACCGTGCAATTCACTGAATTTTTGGAGCTCTTCATTTAGGAAAGCATTTACTCTCTCTTGATCGCTTATGTTCGAAACACTCACTGTGGGTGGTGGACTCTGCTGCTGTGTCTCGGCCGCTTCCGTGTTAGGGCTGTTCTTATCTTCATCTGACTCGGACTGATCGGATGTAATGGTGAGGTGTCGACATCTTAAGATTCCTGGTGTTGTTTCTTCGGGGCGCATACTATTTTGGTTTGGCTCCGCAGAAGAAAATCCAGCCCCAGTATTATATCCTCGCTTGCATCTGGTAATACTAAGAATTCAATGTAGACGGCACCTTACGAATATTACCTCCACGAGCAGGCTTTGGTGGATTTGTCGTCTGGAACCGTCGGCTAAGCAAATGGTAGTGCTTTGGGTTGTCTTAACTCCATCGGGATCTATTGCGTGTGCACAGGATTCACTGACAAAGCACTTCGTGGCTCCCGTATCGACCGTTGCTGACCAAAGGCGTTCTCTAATGGAGATATTAGCTACTAAGCGTGAGTCTTGGAATTCGAGAGTGGTCCCTCTGTGGTAGGATATCTTGTCTTGGAGCCCGCATTTCCTACCTCTCTGGGGGCTCGTTGCCCGTTTCCCGATCGCTGCCGACAGCACTGGATCGTTCTGACACCTCTTCGACCGCATTCCCAACAAAAGAGTATTTGGGGATTACGACAGCCAGTGGCAAAGTGTCCCTCCTGTCCGCACCTTCGACAGGCTGTGGTAGGGTTAATTGTTGGCTCTGGGTTTCTCTTAGGGTTCTCTTGTTCAATTCTTCGGTGGTGGTCTCTGGGAACGCTTGGCATGGCTGGTATACTCTCCAGGTGTTCGGCCATTTCCAGTAGGCCTGCCAGGTCGGTGAAGTCCTTTCGCCGTAGGTACCACATGTATTCTGGAGATGCGTTTTGAAAAATTCGTTCCACCTTTTGTTGTTCAGTGTGGCTACTGTGACGCATGAGATCCTGCATGGCCAACATGTAGTCCTTGAATAATTCCCGGGGTTTCTGCTTCCTTTGCCGGATTTCATCTTCCAAATTCTCAAGGAATCTCGGTGGGAGAAAAAATTTCAGGAAGTCCCTTTTGAACGAATCCCAGGTCTGCCATGGCTTGCGGTTATTTCTGAACCACATCAGCGCCCGTCCGTGGAGTACTTCCGGCATCATCTTGATCAAGTCCTTTTTAGGGATCATATACATTTCGGCCCGTTCTTCTAATCTCTCCACGAATTCGAAGGGCTTACTGTCACCGGTGAAACTAACGCCCCACTTCCGAACTTGCTCAGCTGTGCTCTGAAGGTCAAGTGTCTTTTTTGCTTTTGTTGTGGGCAGCTCTAAACGCGGGGCTTCAGCAACATCTGTCTCACTTAGCGTTCGTGGGGATGCCACTTTCGACTCTTTCTCGTGGATGGCTTGGAGTTCTAGCAACCTTTTTGTGATTTCTGCGTCATGTAATTGGCCAAGGAACGCGGCGAATCTCTTCCGTTGCTCTTCCACCGTTCCGTCTACTTCGCACTTGAATTCCGCCAGGTATTTATTGAGTTCTTCCTTGCGGAGGCTGTATGCCCAGGATACGCGGATCTCTAACGACATATTATCTCTGTTTCACCTTGTTTACTCACTTTGTCACTTCACTTAACCACTTATCTCTACACACACTGTCTAAACCTTTCTGTCCCTGCTCGGGCGCCACTGTAACGACGGGTTTTTCCCCCTATGGCTAGAGTAGCTAGTCGGGGTCCCAGGATCCTTACAGAAAATTTATTTATTTGAGACAGAAAGGAAAAGACAGTTGTTATCGTTTGATGCACTTTTATTGTGCTCGTAAATAGAGAGTTTCTCTTTAAAGTTAACTTAATCTACTTAATATAAATAAAGTGATAATTCGGTCCTCAGTACGCACAGAAATTCTAATCCACCATGTTCATCACTTCGAGACCTGGATAAGTACTCGATAAGCCAGGAGAGTCGGGGATTAATCGGCCAGAGACCTGGATAAGTACTCTGGATCTCCAGGATATGGGATGGATCGTCTAAGGCTACAGGATCAGCTGATAAGCGAGAGACCTGGATAAGTACTCACGCAGGACCTACAAGGATTTTCAAAGCTACGGCTGCAAGAGACCTTATAAGTACTCAAGCACTACAAGGATATAAAAGGCTACGGTTGCGAGAGACCTTAATAAGTACTCAAGCACTACGAGGGTATTCAAGGCTACGGTTGCGAGAGACCTTAATAAGTACTCAAGCACTACAAGGATATACAAGGCTACGGTTGCGAGAGACCTTAATAAGTACTCAAGCACTACGAGGGTATTCAAGGCTACGGTTGCGAGAGACCTTAATAAGTACTCAAGCACTACAAGGATATACAAGGCTACGGTTGCGAGAGACCTTAATAAGTACTCAAGCACTACGGGGGTATTCAAGGATACGGTTGCAAGAGACCTTAATAAGTACTCAAGCACTACGAGGGTATTCAAGGCTAGGGTTGCGAGAGACCTTAATAAGTACTCAGGCACTACAAGTATAATCAAGGCTACGGTTGCAAGAGACCTTAATAAGTACTCAAGCACTACAAGGATATTCAAGGCTACGATTGCAAGAGACCTTAATAAGTACTCAAGCACTACAAGGATAATCAAAGGCTACGGTTGCAAGAGACCTTAATAAGTACCCAAGCACTACAAGGATAATCAAAGACTACGGTTGCAAGAGACCTTAATAAGTACTCAAGCACTACAAGGATATGTTAGGATCAAAGGATATGCAAGGATCAAAGGATATGTAAGGATCAAAGGATATACAAGGATCAAAAGATAGGCAAGGATGCAAGGATTCCTGGCTTAGAGACCTGGATAAGTACTCTAAGGATGTCCAAGACTAATCTTCTGAATGGGTTACTTACCGTCGAATGATGTGCTCGCTTTCCTGGTCTTGCACTGACTGTCCCAATTCTAGTTTCGGTCGCCCTTTTATACTAGCACCCACCACGTGTTTTCTTATTGGAGTAACGGGAACTTGTTTACTCCAATTTGTCATCACAACAACATAGCAAGTGATCATCTCCACCAATGGCAGTGATGAGCTGATGTTGTTGTGATGATGCTGTGGGATCTGGCGATGGAGTAACGGTAACTTGTTTACCAAAATTTGTTACTACAATAACAACGCTACAGGTAGTGATGCCCACCAGAAGAGAAGCAAATAGTTATATTATTAAGCTAAGTAGTTTATTAAGGAGTATGATTATACTGGGATATGGAGATGGTTTAGGTGTGAACAAAAATGACCACCGGGATTTTTGGTCGTTACATGTTTAAGGCGTATTTTCGATTGTCAAAGGATGCCGTAGTTTACATTGTGGAAATGTTAAAGGATGACTTCAAAGTAATATACAGATCAACAGCCATACCACCACTTTTAAAAGTGTGCGCTGCGTTGAGATTTTTTGCGGAGGGAAGTTTCCAAAAGTCCCATGGCAATGATTACAACAATTGCATGGCTCAGTCTACATTTTCGAACGTATTAAAGGAAGTTGTCAACTTGATAGAGGACAAATTGGATCGTTTCGAAGTTGACGGAGGAGGAAAAAAGATAAAACAAAAATCATTTTTATTCAAAAACGAAATTCCCTGGTGTTGTCGGCTGTATAGATGGACCCATGTGCACATTGGATTTGCACTCAATTTATCAAATAATATTTCAAACTGTTGTTTTATTGTTATTTTCGCCATATTTTTGATACACAAAATTAATTAATCATGCAAATAATCAACAATTGTTAAAAAAATGTTTTTTCCTTTCTAATTTACTTTTGTTTGTTCGAAAATGTTCACTGCAACTGAAAATAGGTGGTTGCTGAAAAATAGCCGCTTCGTCAACTGAGATTCGCAACTTCTGTTGAAAGTTTTCATACATAAAGTAATTATGGCAACTGTCAACGCCACTCAACGATAATTGCTATCGATAGACGCCATTTTTTCTTCTTTTTAAGCCCGTAGGCGTGTGTAACTGTTTAACTATGTCTTGTGCCAGACTATGAAAATTTTCATGAAAATGTTGTGAGCTTATGGGTAAGAAGGGAGAAAGGGAGCTCCTTCACCTCCGCTCTCTCATAAAAGCTAAAATATTTTCATGTATTATTTTCAGTGTCTGGCACAAGAGTATGTATATATGTATATCTACTCTGTGAGCCATCCGTCGACGGACGGCCACGAGATGTTTTGTCAACTTTACGATTCGACGTTTAGCGAGCGAATCTTGAACTTTTTTTATAAACTGAATTGTCAGAATATATTAGGATCTACCCCGAATATTGCAATATTTAATAAATAGACATCCAATCTGTTATATTCAGAACCCCATAATAAATACATATATGAAGTGTGTATCACTTTATGTATAGAACAATTTCGTTGCCAATTAAAATTAAATTTTAAATCTTTTCATTTATTTTCTGTAAATTTTTCTGAACTATTTTGGAAAGACTCTAGTATTCAAATGTTGCCATTGACATTTAATTCCCATAAAACCATGTTGTTATTGTAATATTTGTTCTGTTCCTTTACTTTAAAAAATGGTAACAGTGGCAAAAAATTGTAAAAGTGGTGAACTGGTCTCATATAAATTGTATGCTTGTTAAAGTAAAGGAACGCTTTGCAGGTTAAAAATGGTAAGAAA
The DNA here is from genome assembly GCF_047663935.1 of Musca autumnalis. Taxonomy (NCBI): domain Eukaryota; kingdom Metazoa; phylum Arthropoda; class Insecta; order Diptera; family Muscidae; genus Musca; species Musca autumnalis. The sequence goes on from NW_027411866.1 coordinate 56,080,975, forward strand.
TGGTAAAGGCAGGTAAAGGAACAGAGCTATTGTTAGTTGTTGTAATTCATGCAAACACCTTACACCAGAGTGAGGCAGAGAAAATTGTTGGGTCTCTCTTGTGCTCTCAATGAGCGTAAATGTGTTGTTGTTCACAACGTGTAGCAATGGTGCACACGAAGAGAATGCTATTTTGGGTTTTTCTATGGGAAAGAGAGTTGTAGTTAACTTTTTCGTAAAGACGCGTGCATGGCTGATCTACACAAGCTGTGAGCGATAACAAATTTACGCTCGCTTAGAGCACATGGGCTCTCTTGTGAGTCACAATGCCTACCCTTGCCTTACACCATGGGCCTTGTACACACGCTGCGACTTTTGATGCATGCATCACCATTTTCGTACTTGTAGGGTTGCATTTTTTCGTAATATTGTAAGAAGTGTAATTTTTGTAACAAACATGTATGATTTTACATTCATGTTATGATTGTTGAATGCATGTAGGTATAAATTGTTAAACCAAAATTATTGAAACAGGTAAAAATATTTGTTAATATTTCTCGACAAATGTAAATAACAAAATTTTTGGAAAAAACATTGTTAGGTAAAAATGTATTTTCCAACATTCGGGTTATTCCATTCTACGAGATACAGGTAATTAAACTCCGACAATATGGGTGTTTACACAATTATAATTATTGAAATATTTTTACGAAATGTTGGGCAACAAATTGAGCAACGAACGGCTTCAATATTATTCCAATCGATTGAAAAAATTAAATTATTTTTTTTCTGCAATTCGCATTTTGATGTTTTAAAAACACATTTGGAACACAAGCAATTCAATTTCAACTATGAAGTCAATAAAAAACTAACAACATACTTATCAAATAAAGGAGGAAGTTTAGTCCATTTATTTTTATTACATTCTTTTAAATCCATGATGTACATTAAATAATTTTAACATTCTAAATGGTATTAAGTCGAAATCGCTTATAACATCGTCGTTTATATTTCACACAAATAAATATCGCTTATAACGTCATCGCTTATAGCGTCATATCGGTTGTAACGTCGGATTTTTGTGAAATATTTGAATTTTGATATCGGTTATAACGTCGAACCATAAAGGAAAAAACATTTTTCTCAATATTTTGTTGTGTTTTTTTTTTTTTTAATCAAACAACATTAAACCACCAAACATATGCACAACATGTTGGAAGATGGAGTTAGGCAACTGAATTACGACTGCCATGTAGGCGGTCTCAAGTCAATTAAGCTTGACTTTTTGCTACCCAATGTCACATCTATTTTACCCATAGATCAAAGAGTAATAAAATCATTAAAATCGCAGTAGTGGGTTTGACAAATTTCCACTATCCTGGCAAGAATAAAAAAGGAGGAAAATACGAAATTAAAGCTTCGTTCCAGTACTTTTTTAATGATAAAAGATTCAAAAGAGCAAACTGTCGAAAATGAGTTCCACATACACATTTTTCAAAAATGTACGGGAACGGAAAAATGACAGAAACGTCAAAAAAGCTGGAACAAATGTCAAAGTCGGCGAATCAACCAATCAGAAGCCGGCAAACATGTTGCACATTTTTGCTCGCCCAAATTTGTCGTGTAAAAAGTATCTAAAGAGAAAGCCATTCAGTGCCATTTTGTTCAAAGAGAAGTGAACATTTTGCAACTTTTTTGGTGTACGGGAACGCATTTCGGTGAAAAATGTGCAAAATGTGTTAAATGTGTAAAAACTTTTTAGTTCTGGAACGAAGCTTATGTGTGTTGGATGGTGAAGCATTGAAAAATTTAGCGTCTTCTGTCATAGCTAACTGTTTTCATTATGCGGGATTAATGATCCGTTGAACGATTCTGAAGACATTTGTCTCTATTCTCATTTATCCCAACATGTAGAAGATATTGATGAAATAGTTGCCATTGATGTCATGTATAATAACGACGACATAATATTGGAAGTTTCAGATGAGAGCAATTCTAATGAAGAAATGGAGGATACTACAGAACCAGAATTTCAATTACCGCCAGTGATAGAGGCATGTCTAACAGTAGAAATCCTTTAAAAACCTATTTACTCACATATGTTACAACAAATAATGTGTGTTTGGAAACCCTTTCAAAACTCAGATCTGAGTTAAATTTAAACTTATGAATTCCAAGAAAGCCAAAACTGAAATAAAAAACTATTTTAAATAAAACCATATCCTATATTAACGAAATATCCGCTGAAAAATGAATTAAATGTCCTTATATGTTACTATTTTGTTTTTAAGTCTTTTATAGTTATATATATCTATATATATAGAATGAAATACTACAAAAATTGAATTGAATTTATTGATTTACTTAATAAAACAACGTATGTATTTATACGCAAAAGACACTATACATAGTATAATTTGACCTCTTTTATTAATATCGTTTATAACGACTATCGCTTGTAGCGTCCGAATTTGGTCGGTCCCTTGACCGACGTTATAAGCGATTTCGACTGTAATAAATTAAATGATTAGTCATGAAATTTTACATTTCATACATTTCGTACATTTTCATTCCCTCCATCACTACTATTTTTTGCAACACCGCTAAAAAATGGTGATGCATGCATCAAAAGTCGCAGCGTGTGTACAAGCCCCATGGTTTTGACATAACCAGCCCAATCATAAACATCATCTCACCGTGAGTTTTCTCACTCTCGCCTCCTCCCTTATTATAAACATCATAAGGGAGAACAAAACTCACGTTCGTGAGTTGAACAAAAAAATGTAAATATGGACATTTTTTATAGAAAAAAAAATCGACGACAACGAATATTTTGCATTTGTAATGATAATTAATTGCATTTAATTGTGTTTTACGTTGAAAGTAACAAATAAAAAACAATTAGAACATTTTTGGGAAACTGTACATGTTCATCCGTGTTTTAATAAAGCAAGGAAGAATTCAATCAAGTTTGGCGTAATTTGGAGGAGGAGTTGGAGTTGGCCAATATTTTTCAGATATGGGAAGCGGTTCAGAATCATTGGATGGCAACAGGAATGGAAGAGAACCCAATCAGGAGCAACCCCTTTCTGCAATTGTTGTTCCTCGATAGAACAATGTGCATATTACTTAATGTACATACATACATATGTAGGTACTTACAAACTTTGCGGCAACTCAAGATAATACGTGACATATCGTAAGTGCCTTTGAATTGTTCTTTGTTCGCTAAGGTTCCCAGCAAAATATTCGATGCCAAAGATGGTTTCAAGCATGAGTGCAAGTGACATGTCACCTTTTTACCACCTCGCTCATTCTTTTTACAAGACCGTTACCCCCAAAAGATCCAAATCATTTTGGATGGCATCTTCAATAAACCAGTGGAATGCTATCTTAACCCAACTTGACGCTTTGTCATATCATATGCCACGAACAAGAAGGAGTAAAAATAAGAAGGATTAAATTCATAAAGTAAAATATAAAAATATTATAAATTAAAACATAACAAAAAGAAAGATAACATTATGAAATTGGTTTAAATGTTGAAGAAAGGAATTTAATTGAATTGTACTTAGCATTCATAAAATTGGTCCTAATGCTGGAGAAAAGATCGGAGGTTTCACGTATTTTATTTATTTACAATTCTTGAAATTCCTTCAAATGCTTAAGATGGGATCTTTAACAACTCCATTTGAACTAGTGTAATATTGGCATCGCATGGAACAACTTTCACCAAATTTTACTTGGTTTTCTTTGTATTCCTCAGCGTTTGTCGTTTCGGCCATCATCCAACATGTAATACCTATTAAACATGTTAATTTTTTTGCCATTTAATGACCTTTAAACGATACTTGTTCACTTTTTTGTAATTTGCAAATTACAGAAACATACATATCTGTCAAAACAAAAAAAAAAAAAAAAAAACAGCTGTTACAGATGTTGCCACATATCAAACATTTAATATTTTTATCAATTACCAAGTATTTTTAAAGTGGATTGTTGATAAAAAGTATTTTTGGTTTTAGAAATATTAATTTAATTTAAAATAAAGTAGTGTTTTATAAAAAAATTACGAATTTAGTTATTGCAAAATTATTTGTAAATAAAATAACAATATGACAACACAAATTATATTTTCAAGGGTTCACAAAATGCGGCACTATTTTCAATTTTCCAACTTGTGAACCTTTCTTCACTTTTTTCGCTCCACCCTTGTCATTTCCCGCTTGCGACGAAAATTCCAATTGTCGCAATTTAAGTAGTCCAGAACTAGTTCTAATCAGTACTAGTACAAATATTGGCCCCTAAGTAATGCGAAGGGAACCAATTGTCACCTTTTTATCCCCAAGTAAACGAGGAGGCGTCAGTTGCGACTTAATTAACTTAACTTAAACGACGAATTGTATAAATAATTCACATTTACATTTTCTTCATAACTTTAATATAAACTAGCAAAGTGCCCGCTACTTCGTATGCGGAAAGGATATAAAAAACAAATAAACAGTATAAAATATGAAAATGGCGAACACTGAAAATTTTATTGCACTAATACCAATTTTAATCAATATTTATTGTTATTTTAGTACTGTTCGAATCCTCTTTAGTTCGATTTGAAAAAGATCAGCAGTATCTCACCCTTACATATTAACAGCGATACCAACTTTGCACACCAATACTCACCCTAAATCCAAAGAATACAGATTTCAGCACTGTCTCTACACCCAACAACAAATTGAGTGCCATTAAGTACTCTTCGTACCCATAAGTACGAATTTCCAAAACTACCTCAATCCTACTCTTCAACAATAATCTCAATTCCAAATTTCAGGATTCCAGATTCCAAATCCCAATTGTACGAAATGTAATACTTTTCGTTCTCATAAGTACGAATTTCCAAAACAACCACAATCCTACACTCCAACAAAAATCTCAATTCCACATTTCAGGATTCTAGTTTTATCCATTCACCCAAATCCCCATTGTACAAAATTTAGTACCATTTAGTACTTTTTGTACTCTAAGTACGAATTTCCAAAACTCCTTAGTTCTACACTGCAACAGTAATGTCAATTCCGAATTTGAGGATTCCAGCTCTATCCGTTCACCCAAATCCAATTTGTACTATATATAGTACCATTTAGCACTGTTCGTACACATAAGTAAAAACTTCCAAGAGTACCTCAATTCTATACTTCAACAATAATCTCAATTACGAATTCAGGATTCGTTCACTCAAATCACCATCGAACCAAATTTTGTACCATTTAGTACTTTGGTCACTTCATCAGCGACACTCAGTCTAAATTTGAGGAATCAAGCTCTATCCGTTCACCCAAATACAAATTGTACTAAATTTACTACCACTTAGTACTGTTCGTACACATAAGTACGAATTTCCAAAACTTCCTCAATCCTACACTCCACCAGTAGTCTCAACTTCAAATTTCGAGATTCCAACTCTATCTGTTCACCCAAATCGTAATTGTACCAAATTTAGTACCACTTAGTACTTTTCGTACCCATAAGTACGAATTTTCAAAACTATTTCCATTCTATTCTCTAACATCAGCCTTAATTCAAATTTCAGGATTCCAGCTCTATCCGTTCGCCTAAATCGTAATTGTTCCAAATTTAGTATCATTTAGTACTTTTCGTATCCATAAGTACGAATATTCAAAACTACTTTCGTTCTACTCTCCAAGAATAGCCTTAGTTCAAAATTTCAGGATTCCAGCTCCATCCGTTCGCCCAAATCGTAATTGTACCAAACTTAGTATCATTTTCAAATTACTTCCGTTCCACTCTCTAATAGCAGCCTTAATTCAAATTTCAGGATTCCAGCTCTATCCGTTCGCCTAAATCGTAATTGTTCCAAATTTAGTATAATTTAGTACTTTTCGTATCCATAAGTACGAAATTTCAAAACTAATTTCATGCTACTCTCCAACAGTAGCCTTATTTCAAAATTTTAGGATTCCAGCTCTATCTATTCGCCCAAATCGTAATTGTACCAAATGCAGTACCATATAGTAATTTTCGTACCCATAAGTACGAATTTTCAAAACTACTTTCGTTCTACTCTCCAACAGTAGCCTAGGTCAAAATTTCAGGATTCCAGCTCCATCCGTTCGCCCAAATCGTAATTGTACCAAATTTAGTACTTTTCGTACCCATAAGAACGAATTTTAAAAACTACTTCCATTCTACCCTCCAACTATATCTTTAATCCAAAATTTCAGGATTCCAGCACTATCCGTTCGCTTAAATCATAATTGTACTAAATTTAGTATCATTTAGTACATTGCGTACCCATAAGTACGAATTTTCAAAACTACTTCCATTCTACTTACCAACAGTAACCTTAGTTCAAAATTTCAGGATTCCAGCTCTATCCGTTCGCCCAAATCGTAATTGTACCAAATTTAGTACCATTTAGTACTTTTCATACCAATGAGTACGAATTTTCAAAACTACTTCAATTTAACCCTCCAACTGCAGCCTTAATTCAAAATTTCAGGATTCCAGCTCTATCCGCTCAGCCTAAATCCAAATTGTACAAAATTTAGTACCATTTAGTACTTGTCGTACACATAAGTACGAATTTTCAAAACTGCTTCCATTCTACTCTCTAACAGCAGCCTTAATTCAAATTTCAGGATTCCAACTATATCCGTTCAGCCTATATCCAAATTGTACCAAATTTTGTACCCTTTAGTACTTTTCGTACCCATATGTACGAATTTTCAAAACTACTCCCATGCTACCCTCCAACTGTAGCTTTAATTCAAAAATTTTAGGATTCCAGCTGTATCCGTTCAACCTATATCCAAATTGTACCAAATTTAGTACCATTTAGTACTTTTTGAACCCATAAGTACGAATTTTCAAACTACTTCCATTTTACTCTCGAACAGTAGCCTTAGTTCAAAATTTCAGGATTCCAACTCTATCCGTTCGCCCAAATCATAAGTGTACCAAATTTAGTACCATTTAGTACTTTTCGTGCCCATATGTACGAATTTTCAAAACTACGTCCATTCTACCCTCTAACAGTAGCCTTAGTTCAAAATTTCAGGATTCCACCTCCATCCGTTCGCCCACGTCGTAATTGTACCAAATTTAGTACAATTTAGTACTTTTCGTACCCATAAGTACGAATTTTCAAAACTACTTCCATGCTACCCTCCAACTGTAGCCTTAATTCAAACATTTCAGGATTCCAGCTCTATCCGTTCAACCTATATCCGAATTGTACCAAATTTAGTACCCTTTAGTACTTTTCGTACCCATAAGTACGAATGTTCAAAACTACTTCCATTTTACTCTCCAACTTAGTTCAAAATTTCAGGATTCCAACTCTATCCGTTCGCCCAAATCATAAGTGTACCAAATATAGTACCATTTAGTACTTTTCGTACCCATATGTACGAATTTTCAAAACAACGTCCATTCTACCCTCTAACAGTAGCCTTAGTTCAAAATTTCAGGATTCCAGCTCCATCCGTTCGCCCACGTCGTAATTGTACCAAATGTAGTACAATTTAGTACTTTTCGTAACCATAAGTACGAATTTTCAAAACTACTTCCATGCTACCTTCCAACTGTAGCCTTAATTCAAAAATTTCAGGATTCCAGCTCTATCCGTTCAACCTTTATCCAAATTGTACCAAATTTAGTACCCTTTAGTACTTTTCGTACCCATAAGTACGAATGTTCAAAACTACTTCCATTTTACTCTCCAACAGTAACCTTAGTTCAAAATTTCAGGATTCCAACTCTATCCGTTCGCCCAAATCATAAGGGTACCAAATTTAGTACCATTTAGTACTTTTCGCACCCATAAGTACGAATTTTCAAAACTACGTCCATTCTACTCTCCAACAGTAGCCTTAATTCAAAATTTCAGGATTCCAGCTCTATCCGTTCTCACAAATCATAATTGTACCAAATTTAGTACCATTTAGTACTTTTCGTACAAATGTGTACACTTTTCCTAAACCACCTCCTTATGTCAACCGTACCTTTTAACCTTGATTCTCACACCAAATTTCAACCTATAACCTTTATCCGTTCGCAAAGTACGAATTGGCACCAAATTTAGTACACTTTAGTACTTTTCGTACACTTATAGTTCGAATTTCTAAAAACCCTTTGGTACACCTTTCTAACTCTCCATCAGTGACCTTCATTCCAAATTTCAAAGTTCTAGCTTTACCGGTTCGCCAAATACAAATGGTACCATATTTAGTACCTTTTAGTACTTTTAGTACCCTTCCAGTTCGAATTTCCAAAAACCAAGCCTTATCTGCCACCTTCGGACCAAGAGTGACCCTCACCCAAAATTTCATGATTCTAGCTTCAGCCGTTTCGTCTGGGCGTTGATGAATCAATCAGTCAGTCAGTGAATCAGTCACTCTACTCTTTTATTAATATAGATGAAGCATCCAATAACAGAAGCTAGTGTTGATGGACTGAATATCTTCGTACATATTATTCATATTGTTGTGGTATAAAAATGGAATACCAAGGAAATATGCAAATCGCCGTCTTCTTTCTACCCGCTAGCAATTCCAATTCTCGCAATTTAAATAGTCCTAAACTAGAGGTAAGTGGTACTAGTTCACAATTGACCCAAAAGTAATGCGAAGGGAACCAATTGACACCTATATATCCCCAAGTAAACGACGAAGCGTCAGTTGTGACTATTTCCCACCACTTTTTTATAAATAAACTGGTATATGACAGTAAACCTGGAGTGTCAATTGGTTACCTCCTATGACATCCCCATGTTAAGGTTTACAGTTGATTGCACTGTGAGGGGTCAGAAGTGGAACTAGTTACTGTAACGCTGAGAATCGACGAGTTTCCGATGCCGAACTAGCCCATCGCGCAAGCGGGTTGTGATAGGTCGAGAAGTGAGCTGCAGCTCACTCGTGAGAAGCTCCCTACGTGAGTATTCATGATCGCTATGAACATATTCAAAATTTTACGATGCCACTACCTGGGTAATTGTGCCATGGTATCCGATGAATTTTCATTAATAATTTCCATATTCCAATGATATAGAATTACCCAAAATTGTTTCCGTCATGTGGCAAGGGTGCAATTGTTTGATAAGAAAAGTTTAAGGGGAGTACACACTATCATTCAAAACTGACAGTCAACGTACTTTTAGGACGATTTTCGGGCAAATAACAAATTTTATTTAGCTAAAAACGTTTGAAATGCAATACATACGGTCTTATTTAGAGATTACAAAAGAAATTTTTCAGTTAGGCTGTGATATTCACGTAATAGACCTCCATGACTGTCAGTTTTGCTTGTCAATGTGTACTATACTTTAGAGCTTTCGTTTATTTCCCTCCAATCTCCTGTAGCCTTCACTTGATCCATCACTTTTTTATTTTGATATTTAAGTTGCGCATTTTGTTTTTGGAGAAATGTCTACTGGTGCCTCATGTTCGATTTGTGCAGAGTCCTATGCCTATGGTTCTGATGAAATATGCAGTACTATATGTGGACATATATTCCATTTCGATTGTATTCAAGCTTGGCTTCAAAGGTATGTATATAATTAGTACGTATAATGTGTGACATGTTAAATTATCTTAATTTTAGATCCAACACCTGTCCTTTGTGCAATCGAAATAGTCCACAGCCACATCGTATTTATTTGGACATTCAAGCATTAGGAGCGACCACCGCAAGTAATGACAAGCTTGAAATTATCGTTAAAAATGTCCAACCAAATCAATCGGATCCAATGTCAACCACAATTATGTTATTAGTCAGAACAATGAATATACCAATTGGAAACAACGACATCGAATGTGTTTTACAAATTGGCAATACGCTTTTGGTGTCTTTTAAGGAAGCTCAGGACAAGGACATGTTTTTGAGAAATAAACACAAATTGAAGGGGAACCCGGATGCTAAAACAAACGATCTATTTAGTTATAGCCACAAATTAAGGGAAAGAGGTTTCAAAATCATTTTTGTAAAGAACAATGCGGTTTTCGTAAAAAGAGAAAAATCTTCCCCAGAAATTCAAATCAGTTCAAAGGAACAAGTTGACCGAATGTATAGAAATAATTCAAACGTCCGTACGCCAATTCAAAATCGTAATGCTGTACGTCGAACCAATAATGTGAGAAGAATCAATCATCCCCAACCAACAGCTAGAAGTGAAGAATCCGAATGTAATATCTTATAAGTAAATACCTTGATTGTTATATAGAATGAAGCAAGGCACATTTTGTCTGTTCCAGTACTGCAAGAATCTACTAATTTTTACTATTTTTCCCGATAACATAAAGGAAAAAATGTTATCGTAGTAAAAAATAGTAGCTTCTTGCTGGTTCTGGAACAGAGCAATTTATATAAGGTTATTGTTATTATAGAAAATTTAATGTCAAAGAAAATATTGAAATATTATTCCAAAATTTTTCTCAGGAAAAACATAAATACCTTTTAAAAATCCTCTAAGGGCGAAACCTATAGCGTGATGCGTGTGCGTTCAAAAATACAAAAACAAAATATATGTATTTGGTGTTGTTTTCAATTTGAAATACATGTATTTTGTTTTTGTATTTTTGAACGCACACGCAACACGCAGAGCTATAGGTGCTATAGGTTTCGCCCTAAAGTAGAACAAATTTGAACTAAAATGTAAATATAAAGCAATCAGAACTATCGTAGTTCATTGTTATTACACGTTTACGATGAAAAGAAGTATTTTATGGTAGCAAATATTTGAAAACCAAATATACAAAAAATGTAAAAATACTTCTGATTGTCACTTCTATCTTAAGCTGCAGTTACACATGCCAGTAAATTGGTGCCAATTGAGTACATGTATAAAACACCGTACACACTAGAGCTTTTTGCCGGGTTAACCTTCTTTATGAGGATTTGTTTAACATATAAGCAATGGAATTGACATTTAAAACCCAGTGGGTTTGTTAAATCCGGTTATATGTAAACGTACTATTATACTCGAAAATTCCGAAAAAGTGTTCGACTGGCATGCAGTTTTCTTGTGTGTTTACACATGCCAGTGCAAGTTCAATTTCAAAATTATTTTAAGCCGCATTAACACACAAAAGTGCATTATATTTCAGATTTAAAGCACAATTCAAAACATATTTTATTACTTTTTTTTTTATTTCGTTTTAAAAAGATAGTTTTCAATCATAAACATAATGAATCTGGTATTGCCGACTTTTCAATATTGTATAATCACAGAGGGGAAATTATTTATCAACCTATATTTGCATGAAAAACATCAAAATTATGCCTTTACTAACCACTAATATATTGCAGCTACCAAGACGTATTATTTGTGTTTCCTAATCTTTTTGAAAATATGCATTAAATCTTTGCATTCTTAAAAGAAACAAAAATGTACATGGATTAGAAAATAGTCTCGGCAACTCTTTTTTCATTTTCGACATATCACTGGCAGCCAGCTCAAAATTTTGCTGGCATGAAAAATCTCCCTGCCAACATTTTTTCAATTTTTGGAAGATTGTTCGCTTAGATTAATCTTCTGTGATTCCCCACGGCGATCATTGGGTGATTGTTTACATTTTTTTCTTATATTTCTCAAATGATCGCCGTTGGGAATCACAGAAGACTCTTCTGGGAGAGCAACAGATGATTGTTACTAACATTTTTGATTTTGTTGCATATAATTCTCATATACAAGTTAACAATAAAAGACTTCTTCGTCTTTTGGTGAGCTTAAATAAACTGTTTCTTTATTGAAATCCAAAAACTTATTTTACTTAAACTACTTAAGTTATAAAAGACAAAAAGTGCTGACACCATGATCACGCCACTAGACGTAACACGACTCCATCAATGTAGCCTAGCAAGAACACAACACAGCCAAGCAAGCAACAATGTTGTTTGTTAGTTCGGCAGGGATGTGCTAACTACCCCCTCACTTAAGTGGAGGCCGTCCTCGGTCTTCTTTATAGCCATTGCTACGGCAGATTTAAATCTTTGTTGTTCTCTTATCTTTGTCCTACGTTTGACGAGGCACAATATGAAATGGAGTATTCCGATACTCATAAAAACAACACCGCCAACTAAAATTGGTCGCATTCTTGCATCTTTTTCAAGGTCGCCAATATATTGTAAGTTTTGCAAGTTCATCTGATGGATAGATGACAAACTTAAAATTTCACTGTGGATGTTTATAATAATTGAGGGGAATGATGGTGTTCCTGGTTTCCGCATATCAATGTTGTTTCTATTTACGAATAGTGTACCATTGACAGTCACATTTTTTTCAAAGATTATGAGGAATGTGCCGTTTATGTTTCTTACATTTTCGGTTGCTTCTTTCACTTCTGCAATAGCGTCATTGACAATGATAATTCCATCGTCGATTTCTGACACTTTATCAAGATTATTGCTTTGCGTATTACAGTGTGCTGATTCACCCGATATGAGTTGTTGAGCGCAGGTTTCGCTTGGCATAAGTTGACAATAGGTTGAAGATATTGTTTGCTTGCAATTTGCTGCTGAATACGTCTTGCCTTCGCAGTCTACTACAGTGTTGGTGTCAGCGAATTGGATAATTTTATTATCGTGAGGTACTGGGAATAAAGAAATTTTCTGACATGTTCTTATTGGAATAGGATATTTAATGATAAAATACAAACAATATTCATTTGATATTACTTTTACTTTAGACAAAGACATTAGTTCTGATATGGTGAAATATGTGTGTTGCTCATTGCTCTGATTTTTTATAAATATTTTTAAATCGTCCTGGTCCAAAACTGTTGGATTTACAATATTTATTTTAGCTAAAGTTACGGATAAAATTATATTTTGTAGTTCCATAACTATCATCCGATTTCTGGCCATTAAAATTTCATAACAGCCTAGGTAAAAAACAAAAGCAGAAAAAAACATTTTATCAATATAAACTAAAATTTATCTGAGGTTGTCCTTATGGACTACCCTCCCCTTTATTAGGACAGTTGTCCCCAAATCTGCTTCGACAGTAGCTTCTTCATAAAGTGGTGTCATTTTATTTCCAAGTCTACGATTATTCCTAACAAAGACTTTATCCCCCACATTGTAAACTTTGTCATGACGACTTTTATTAAAGTAATGTAACTGCCTGTTTTGCGCGTTAGAGATTCGCTCTTTAATCTTTTGTTTTACCTCAGAGGGTGCAGAATGTATCGTATCAATAGGTCTTTCATTCGTGACAGAATGAATTGTTCGGTTGTATTCTATAGTTGATTGTAAGATGAGTTCGGCGGTATCCTCGATCTTCCTTTCTATTTTCAAGCATCTTGCGATTTCGGCAAGAGTGCTATGAAATCTCTCTACCTGCCCATTTGAGGTGCTGTGTAGAGGAGGTGAATTGACAATATCTACATTAAACCTGTTTTTCAGAATTGATCTGATAGTCTCAGAGTTAAAGGACCTCTCATTATCACAGTAGACAACTTTGGTATCTGGAAAAATATTCATTAATTGGAGAATTGGTTCTTTTACGTCTAGAATCGTTCTGGACGCTATTGGCTGTACCACAGCGAATTTTGAGAATTTATCCACACAAGTTAAGAAATGGTTTTTATCAGTTGAATAAATATCAATATGTAGAATTTCACCGGAATAAGAAGGAACCTTTGTTTCTCCTATAACGTGTTTTTCTGGATGCCGATTGTATTTTGCTTTTGAACATGTCTTGCAGTTGGCAACAACCTCATTCGCTATTTTCACCATTTTGGGGAAATAGTAGTCTGAAAGGATTTGCTTAACATTCTCTTGGGCTGCCCGATGAGCTCTATTGTGTTCACTTACGACAATTTCTCTCTGGTCGCATTGGTTGAAAATGTCAGAGACAAATTTACTACAAAATCGGAACTTCGTTGAAGGGAACATTCTAATCAAATCGTGTTGAATGTGGGCCAACACAGGTAGGCCGCAATGAATAGCATTGACAACTTCAGTGTTGACTGCATCAACAATTTTGGCCAATATTTCGTTTTTATCTCTATATTGTACAATATGTCTCGTTTTGTTTCCGAAAAGTATAAAATTTCGAGTGGTGGGAAATTCCGACTCTTCCAGAATGATTTGGTTGCGAAAACAATTGACCGGTTTGTCTGAGCTTTCCATAGTGTAAGTGAATGACTCTTCACTATGGACTGTTGCCATGTCTGACGAATTATCGTTCTCCAACGCATGGACAAGTTGCCTTGATAGCGCATCTGCAACTTGATTTTCTTTTCCTGACTTATAATACAAGTTTGCATTATGTTCATCGATGAAAGCTTTCCAGCGCTTAATTTTTGCATTCGGATTACGATCCGAAACTGCATATGTCAAAGGTTGATGGTCAGTGAAGATGTTAAGAGTCTTCACACCATAGAGGTAATGTCTTAATGTTTTAAGAGCCCAGACTATTCCTAAAAGCTCCCTTTCGTTTGTTGCGAAATGCAACTCTTTATCCGACAATGCTCTAGAAATCATAGTGATTGGTCTTCCCTCTTGGGATAGGACAGCACCTAAACCATGTGCTGATGCATCAGTGGTAAGGTCGAACGGTTTTTTATAGTCAGGGTACATCAACATGACGTCCTCCGAAGATAGAATATTTTTCAGTTTGTGAAATGCATCCAGTTGGAAGGCGTTAAGATTGACTACAACCTTTTTGGATTTGGTTGCAGGAATTTTACCGTTTTCTCCTTTTAAAATATCAGTTAAAGGTTTTGCAATTTTGGCAAAGTCCTTGATAAAACATCTGTAATAATTTGCTAACCCAAGAAACGATCTTAGTGCGAACAACGTCGTTGGTTCTGGGAAATTTTGTATTGCACTTATCTTTGATGGTGCGGTTTTTATACCTTCTTTGGATACGACAAAGCCAAGGTATTCAACTTCAGATTTAAAAAAATTTGATTTTTCGACAGAGACTCTCATGTTTGCATCGAGCAGTTTCCTAAGAACACAGTCGATATGTTTTACATGATCCTCTTTGGTTTCTGAAAAAATAATAACGTCATCAACATAAACGTAACATGTTTTGCCTATTTCATCTCTTAGTATGTCATCTATCGCTCTTTGAAACATACTAGGAGCATTCTTTAGTCCAAATGGGAGACGGCAAAACTCGTACTTTCCGTTATTTACAGAAAATGCCGTTTTTTCCCTATCTCTTTCCGCGAGTTCAATTTGATGAAACCCGGATTTCAGATCTAAAGTGGTAAAGTACTTTGCTTTACCTAAATTTGATAATATCATTGCTACGTTCGGAACGGGATACTTATCACTAATTGTTTTGGCATTAAGCTTCCGAAAATCTATAACGAGACGTTTGTTTCGGTTGCCTAGATTATCGACACCTTTTTTGTCGACTACCCATACTGGGCTATTAAATGGTGACCTTGAAGGTCGAATTATACCATCTGCCAACAATTTTTTTATTTCTGAATTTACGAATTCAGATACACCCATTGGGTATGGATATAGTTTAGAATAAATAGGTTCTTCGTTCTCCATGTTAATGGTAGCAACGATATTTGTATTATAAGGTAGTGCTTCTTTAGGATCAGCAAAAACCTTTATTCGTTTTTTTAACATTTTCTGAAAATCCGCCTTAATTGCGAAAGGCACATCAATTTTATCGACGTCTATAAAATTAACATCTTTACATTCAAAAAATTCAATTAGTTCAGAGCCAGAATTATGTAGGATAAATCCTTTTTTTAAATCAATGTTTGCATTGATTTTCTTTAATAGGTCTAAGCCCACAATTCCATCAAATGTTGTTAGAGTTGGCAAAATGAAGAATGTAGAGTTCATGCCGAATAAATTTACAAAACATTTTTGTTTAATAGGAGTTTGTCCGTTGACAGAGTGAACTGAAAAAGGAGTACTTACGGGAATTATATGCTTCAGTTCATTGAGAGGTTTTATATAATTTTTTGAAGCACCAGTGTCAATTAAAAGGCGTATTGGTTTCCCTGCTATCGTCCGCCTTATGAACGGTAGTAGGGACCTGCCTCCAAAAAAATTTACATAGTCACGGTCTTCATTTATTTCATCGTTTATGTCTCCACATTCGGATTGAGCTATGTCACAATAGTGTCCCGCCTGCTCTTCTCCTGAATGGGATTCTGGAATCATATTATTGACTTTTTGAAATTTTGGGCCCGTACTTCGGCCAGACCCAGCTTGACGCTTAAATGGTTGTCTGTGAGAAGTTTTACCGTTACCATAATTGGTCGGTTGTCTGAATTTAGACGAAGTTGGGTCCAAGTCCATGTCCTCTATTTGATCTCTAGCCTGTAAATTAGCATCACCACCATTTTCGTAATGTGGATTTTTCTGTTTATGATAGTTTTGTTGTTTATAGTTCCAACCACTATCAGACGGTTTTCTTGGCTGAATTTTTTTTGAGGTTTCAGACCTTAACTTTTTTTCATCATTCCTATTCGCAAACGATGTGGCAAAGACGTATCTTTCGTATCTTTCGGGCAAAGATTTGATAATATCAAGTGATTCATCACACGTTATTGATGAATAAATTTTTACGTCTTCGTATGGTTTCACATCTGTTTGCCCTACTGAAATGGACGATAATTTTTTTGTTAACTCGTCGACTTTTTTGTCGGCTTCTGTTTTATATGCCAGAATCGCTGTACGTACAGCGGATTCTATTAATGCAGTCATTTCTTCACTGTTCATATTGTCTTTTCAAACAAAAAATTGTTACGACTATAACAAGATCTAAATCACTGTGTTTGTTTTTTTTTTTTTGGCACAAAGATAAAAATGTTTTAAACACGCACTACACTTTGTTTTTTCTTAAATATTAAGTTCTTAATACCACCAGTTTTGGACACAATTTTGAAATTCAATGAGTGACACACTTACATGACTTTATGTTGTTTAAAAAGAGTAAATCCTTATATTTTTCAGCAAGTTTTAAGCGGGGTCTCTTAATCCAGCAAGCTTTAAGTAAGGCTTCCTTCCAGTAAATATTACTTTCAGTAAGTATTACGTTATTTAAAAAGAGTAGATCCTTAGATTTTTCAGCAAATTTTAAGCGAGGCCTCTTAATCCAGCAAGTTTTAAGTAAAGCTTCCTTTTTCAGCAAAATTTAAATTTAAGATGATAGATCTCTTTTTTTTAGATCTTTATATTCGTAGGACTGATTTAAACTGATAGATCTCTTTTTTTAGATCTTTATATTTGTAGGGCTGAACCCGGTTGGGCGCCAGTTAACAATAAAAGACTTCTTCGTCTTTTGGTGAGCTTAAATAAACTGTTTCTTTATTGAAATCCAAAAACTTATTTTACTTAAACTACTTAAGTTATAAAAGACAAAAAGTGCTGACACCATGATCACGCCACTAGACGTAACACGACTCCATCAATGTAGCCTAGCAAGAACACAACACAGCCAAGCAAGCAACAATGTTGTTTGTTAGTTCGGCAGGGATGTGCTAACTTACACATTCTACAGAACTTTGATATAAATGGCACGTATAATATTATGATTATTGACAAACCACACATGTCCAGGTTTTGCCAAGTTTAACCAAAAGACAACATAGTGACTGAGGAAACAGTACTGAGTACAGTGCCTATAACAAATAACCACAACATAAAGGAATAATTAAAAACCATAACAAAGCAGAAAAGAAAACAAAAGCAGAAAACTAAACAACAAATAAAAGAAACA
The DNA here is from genome assembly GCF_047663935.1 of Musca autumnalis. NCBI lineage: Eukaryota > Metazoa > Arthropoda > Insecta > Diptera > Muscidae > Musca > Musca autumnalis. Next base: position 56,098,673 of record NW_027411866.1, read on the forward strand.
AAAAACAATTGTTCTATTCTTTTTTAATTCTTCTTTACATGTTGATCTTCTGAAGATCTTCCAGATGATTAATCTGCGATTCTTCCTCGCGATTCGCTTCCCGGACACAGTTACTTTATGTCGGCGATTCGCAGGTTATCATTAGGCGCGCTCTTCCGCGATTGAATTGATCTTCCCCGCGAATCGCAGATTATCTTTAAGCGATTAAAAATTTGAAAAAATGTTTGCAGGGCGAGCGCATATTTATTTTTGTACATTTTTGCTTATTTGCTTAGGGTTGTCAACGCAGTAATAAAAAAGGTGTCATTTAATGTCAAAATGCCTCCATCATATGGTAAAACCTAAAGTATACTAATTATTATTGTTTAAAAATAAAAAATATATATATTGAACGGCTTCACCAAAAATGCACATGCCCTTTGAACGAAAAAGTGGAATTAATTATATCGTGATTTTTAATGCATTACACTGGTAACCCTGATCTCAAAAACAATTGTTTGCTGAAAACCTGGCTAATGCTACGTTTATATTTACGAAATCCACTCGATTTCAACTGTCAAATCCATTGCTTAAACGTCAAATGAAATCCAATTGATTTCAGATGAGTTTTCATTTGACGTATACACAAAGGAATTGACAGTTGAAATCGAGTGGATTTCGTAAATGTTAACAAAGCATAAGCCGTTGAAACTTTGTTGCTTATTCTCTTTTCTGATATGGGTTGATCAAGATCTATTTAACAGGTCACGTAAGTAGCACAACAACAACTCTATTTTGGCCGAAAATTCTTCAATATGTCAAAATGTTTGTTTACGTTTTCATACAATTTATTCACAATAACAAAATATTTGACAGATTGAAACCAATCAGCTGGCCGTTTTACGCCACCTTATAATTTCATCATGGTGTTGATCATGTGTGCTGCAAAATATGAGTATGCGTGTCCGATGCTTTTTTATTAAAGCGACAATAGGCCTGTTCGATAACTTTGCGAGTAAAAAGTATTTGCAAGTTCTTGCGAGTACTTGCAACGCCTCCCAGTCTTCTTTCACTGAACAAGTTTGTTATCGAACAGCATTTTGAAAAAGTTTGTACAAATTTGTACAGACCTAATATCAAATAGCATCAGCATCGCTAGCAATATTTTTGTGAAAGTTGTTGCTACATGTTGCCGTTGTTCATTGTTGCTAAACATATTTCGAAGAAATCTTAGCAGGCAAAGCTGCAAATATTCGGTGCTTTTGCTAATATGGCGTTAGCATTTTAACCCCTGTTTGTGTACGTATTTCGAGAGGCGAAGAACGTACTTCAAACGCTCGAGTGAACATGACTTAGCTTCTTCATTGCTTTAATTTATCATTCGTAATGCTATATTGTTAATTTCTTACAAATTTAGAACGAAAAAATGATGTGGCAATACATTGTTAATAATTGGTTTTGTTGATTGAGAAATAATAGAAATGTGCGAATTTTTAAATAATATGATAAAAAAAATATGAAATTAAATGTGATTTTGTTAATTTTGATTTTCTTTACATTGCAGAACTGGGATTTAACTTTTAAACTTAAAAGATCTTTTTATTACACTAAACTGCAAGAAGCTACTATTTTTTACTACGATAACAATTTTTCCTTTATGATATCGAAAAAATAGTAAAAATTAGTAGATTCTTGCAGTACTGGAACAGACCAAATGTTATTAAATTTGTTTGTCTTAATTATTTCCATTTACTTTAAATAAAATTTGTGAGTACCCAGCAAAATTTGAAGGAAGGTGTTCCATGCGATTTCATGGAATCTTTTGCATTGGTGCAAACGAAGTCCTGAAAGATCCGATCTTTTCATTAGCATTTGAACCAATGCAAAGAAAGTCGTGAAAGATCCGATCTTTTCATCAGCATTTGAACCCATGCAAAGGAAGTCGTGGGGTCCACGCTCATATAAAATTCATCGATGAAGATGATAAAAAGATGACATGCCAGAATACTTGCACCCATGATTGAATGGCATCTTTGGCATCGAACATTTTGCTGGGTAGTTTTATGGGTCGATTTATTTGTTCAAATTTGTATTACGTAAAGCGATAGAAAATAATCGCCGATAAGTTATCGGCGATGTAGCGGAGCGTTTTTTGTTTTGATTTGAATAAATAAGAAAAAATATCAGAACAAATTGTAAACAAAAGCAATATTTTTCTAAAATTATAAGCTCAGTGAAACCATTGATGATGATAGAGGAGATAAACTTAACGTAGCATCTATAAAAAGACATTTAAGAGGAAAATCGAATCCGAACTGCAACAGTATTGTGAGTAGATGTTTTGTTTCCAGCAATCATCAAAATAATTGTTGATAATTTAGGTTTGAATGTTATTTTCGGCTTCCAAAAGACGCTGTTCTTTATTTACTAGAGGTATTAAAAAGTAGATGCTGCTTTACGGCTTTTTTTTTGCAGAAGGAAGTTGTAAAAGATCCCATGGTAATGACTTTTACCTCGGTATGGCGCAAACCACATTGTCAGTGGTATCGGTGAAGTGTTGCAGTCAATATATAAATTGGTGTAGTTGCGGTATTTTTATTATAAGCTAATTTTCTATTTATTATAGCTTTAAAATGAAACCATACTCTGTTCCATTCATCTGGTGTACGGGTGGGTGGACCGCAATACCCTTCCATACCTCTTTAAAAGTGACCTTAGTTTCGCCAAAAAGCCTGACTCCACGAGCTACGTTTGGGTGGCCTTCCATTTTTTCAAACAGCATTTCAAATTGCTATTTTGTAGTAATTTTGCAATTATAAGTACTCAAACACCAATAAAAATGTATCACCCTTATTACGGTTGGCGTTATCGTAGGCGTACAAGTGTCGTAGTCGTAAGCGTTGGCGTAGTCAATAATTTTTGGTATTATGTAAAATTTTCGACTACGCCTTATTTGTAATAGACTGAAAAAATATAGGGTGTTGAAGATTATTAACATTTTCGACTATTACACGCCACCCTGTTATAAAAAAGAAAATAAAAAATAGCGTCAGTTAGAAAAAAAAAAACAATTATTTGTTAATAAACCATCAAAATGTTAAGTGTGGGCTATTTTATGTCTGACGATGAGGATGAATATACTCGGAAGTAAACACTTAAACAAAAAAAGGAAAAATGTTCATGCTTTGTTTTTAGATTTGTTCGTTACTTCAGGCTTACTAAGGATGCATTCAAATATGTTCTCGAGCAAATTGATCCAGATCTTTATGATCAGATAAGGTCGACATGTGTACCAAACGAAGTGAAACTCACAGCAACAATGCGGATACTTGCTGAAGGCAGTTATAAAAAGGCGCTGGAAACGATTTCAATGTCAGCCTTTCACAGTCGTCTGTGAGCAATGTGTTCTGCGAATGCATAAATGTAATGTATAAGAAGATCTGCCCGAAATGGATATCCTTTCCCACTCGAGAAGATGAGAAATATTAAATTAAGACTAGAGTTGTATAGTTCATGAACGAACTAGTTCAATTGAACGATTCATTGAAAAGAGCGTATGAACTAGATCAGTCGATATAGTTCATTATAGTTCAATAGTTCACTGAACTATAATCAGTCGGTGACCGTACGATCAACGAACGATTCACAATCTAGTTCAACATGTCGTTCACAAATACATAAAGTGACGGCGTCGTCTATGTTAAGGGATGCCTTCGTAATGTGATCAGTTTGTTTATGTTTTGGATCAAGGTACATGGAATAGCTGTCCGAAAATGAAGATTTCTACAAAAAACATAGAGACATAACATATTACAATATGTCGAATCGATTACCTAATGAATCTGCCTTTTTGGATAGAAAAAAAAGGGAAAACATAAAAAGAAACACACACGCACAAAGCTTTTTCGCAATGACAATTTCTACACACACACACACAACATAAGATTTTTTGCCAGCCACCTAAATGAGGGATGTTTTTTTCTAAAATTAATTAATCTTTCTTTAAGAATGCAATAAAACTATGTAAATGTAATATTTTTGTTATGGAGTAGTTAAATTATATTAGTCTTTTGTTTGTATTTGGTGTATGTGTGCGTTTTCATCAAACTACCGATTAAGAGCCGGTGAATGATTTTTATCCGAATGATTGAACTGGACAGTGAACTATGAACTAGATTACTGACCTAGTTCATTTTAAAGAGCTGAGCTATTGAACTAGATCTTTCAAATGAACTAGATTGTACAACTCTAATTAAGACACATTTTTTCGAAAAAACTGGATTTCCTGGTGTAATTGGATGTATAGATGGGACAAACATCAAAATTGTTGCTCCAAAAATGGTTGAAATATTTGAACCGGAAAGGTTTCTATAGCCTTAATGCAACTGTGGTATGTTTTATTTCGTTTAAATAATGCACAAATTTATAATTATAAAAATGTACATATTTGGTAGGTTTGTGATCACAGGTTATTCCATGAGTGATACCTATGCTTAGGGTGGTTATTGTGCGGGGATCCTGATTCACTACGACCTGCTGCTATTTTCGATGAGATATGGTTACGCTTGGAGGAGGAGTAACCGTGCAGGGATCGTGATTTTCTAAATCTTCATACATACATGCTTCAAACAGTTCTTCCTCAGTGGGTGTTTCTCGAAGCGATGAAGGCTGCTGGATTCCAATTGATTGATTGCCCGCGTTTACAATTGTATCCAATTGTAACAAGCTTGATGCTGCTTCTTCCGTGTCTCTTAGTATGTACTGCTTGAAGGATCCTCCACCTGTAGCACGACATTCCGCCTTATTGTGAACTAACTTCTTCCTTAACATGAATTTTTAGTCAGCCCAGACATTTATCCAACCCTCACCTGTTCGTACTGGCGGTCCTAAGATGTTGAGTTTTGTACTAGTTTTATTCCACTCTTCTTTCACGTTAATTTTTTTTTATTCCATTGCTGTAACTTCTGGCCAAATTTGGATTGTTCTGCAAAATTTGGACCATTGTGTCAAACTGCTTCTTGTTGGTGATTTTTGTTCTAAAACATGTGCAATATTATAAAATTTATACGAATATATAATCTTTTTGTAATATAGACACATACCATTTGTTTAAATTCATTTTATTTGTTCGTTCTCATTAACGTTTTAAGAAATTTGTCTGTTGTCAACAAAATCTCTAACGACTAATTTCACAGCGTTTCTCGTAATAAAACGCCTCCCGTGGTAGCAAAATTGTAAAAGAATGGCGTACAGAGTTGTAATATCTCGTATATGACATACATAATACCAATTAGTCGTTGCGAAAATGTCGTGTACGACATACATAATACCAATTAGACGTTACGACACGTCAATTTGCAATTCTGAATACGACTACGCCAACCGTAATAAGGCTGAATATTAAACAAATTCATTTAAAATAAATGAAAATGTTCCAATTTTTCGTTTTTATTCAGCTAATTTGTTGTCGCCCGAAAATGAACTTTATGGCGACAGAATTGACTTCGTCGGGCGACTTTTGCCATACGTAATGTAAAAATTGCATCTAGCAAAGCGACACGGCTCGTGTCGCAATACAGCATCGACCCATAAGTAAAGTAATGTAATCATATCCCCTCTCTATTTTACACTGATATTTTTTTTATTATTTATTATACTATTAAGTTATTTGATCTCAGATTAGTATACCTTCTCTTGTTTTGTGTAACTGAATGGCAAAATATGCTTTGTTACTATAATCTTAAACAAAAAAATAAAATAAAAATATATATATGTATATTATTATTTATAAGTGTTTTGGGTCGTTTTAGAGTGACATGTTTCAAAAAAAAAATCCACTTGAGAAACCAAAAGTGGTTCGTTAATTTTTTGAGTTAACGACAAAAATCGTTAAAATTAAAACGCAAAATTGTAGGTCTGTCTGGTTTGCAAATTCTTGCTGGACAAATTTCTTCTAGCAAGAAGTTGCAAATTCTTCTTCTTCCTAAAAACAATCAGCTGTTTTTAATTGTTCGGTGATTTATGTTTGTGAAAATGAAAAACAATTTTATTGTGGAAATAGCAAGCCTAATTGTATTGTTTTTTCGGAGAATAAAGTTGCAAAGTTGAAAAATTCTTTTTTGGGTCATTTTCTTTTTTATTTGAAATAAAATACAAAATTTTTGCTTCTTTTGGTTCCTTTATTGGCGGACAAATTGTTCTGTTTTGGCAAGTCAGCTGATTGCTTGCAGGTTTTTGCTGGGAAGGTGTGAAGGTGTCTGTTTACTTATTGTAATAATTATTGTTGACCTTTGGACTTTTATTATCTTCTTTTTAGTTTTGTTTGGCTCGAGGTCATATGAAAAATAAAAAACAAGATTTTGTTTTTGATTTTTAATATTTATTTTTCCAATATTTCGATCATATCCTATGATCATCATCAGGGATTTTTGGCTTTAAAGTATAAAAACAATAACGAATGGTTCTAAATTAATATTTAAGCAAAAACGTTAACATTTTTATAATAATTACATTTATTTTTCTTTTTTAGCACCACAAAAAAACTTAGTTGAAAATTAAACTCAAACGTGAACACAACATAAAATGTGGTGCTAAAAAAGAAAAATAAATGTAATTATTATAAAAATGTTAACGTTTTTGCTTAAATATTAATTTAGAACCATTCGTTATTGTTTTTATACTTTAAAGCCAAAAATCCCTGATGATGATCATAGGATATGATCGAAATATTGGAAAAATAAATATTAAAAATCAAAAACAAAATCTTGTTTTTTATTTTTCATATGGCCTCGAGCCAAACAAAACTAAAAAGAAGATAATAAGGTGTCTGTTTACTTTTTACAGTTTTCTTGCAATGGAAAATAAAAACTCCTTACTCTCTCAGAAAGTTCTTGCTGGGAAAGTAACCAGACTTACCTTATGAATGAAAAGTTCAAATAAAAGTTGACAACACTCTCGCTATCGGTAGAATTTTACGACTACTTTCTATTCGTCGCTAACTTTCCGAAAAATATCGTTAATTACCGAAATTATAAGCATTTTAATTTTACCGTTTTTGTCGGTAACTCGAAAAATATGTTAGAGAATCGCACTACTGAAGAAGTTAAATACGGAATCAATTCCACTTTCGATCGGTATTAGTTTCTGACTTATTTATGATAATGAAAAAATACTTCTAATTGAAGGATTCGTCGCATCGGGATCAAGCCCAAACTTGGATGTAGAATTGCACTTTTTGTTAATTCTACGTCCATTGGGAACCACCCAGCAACATTTATTTGAAGTTGTTTCTTGTGAAGTAGTGATTGAATAGCTTTGTTTGAAGCAGTCCATCCATGCAGAGTCATGAAAAATGCATTCCGTTCTTCACATTTTGACAATGTACGATTTGAATCCAAAACTAACCCCATACACCTTTTGTTAGAACAAAATGTTTATAAAATCGTATTTATTGGCATTTTTAATTGAGTTGTTCTGTCAACGAACTCAATCATTGAGTCTCAATGTTAACAACATTGGTGAGTGGATCTCTTTGTCTATACAATTCATTTGTCAATGGTAATTTAAATGAATTTGAATTCGAATCGTCTTAGAGAAACAGTCCACAAATGTAAATTAAAAGTCTTCAAATCACTGAAAGTCCTCTCTTAATGAGTGAACCGAAAAATCAATTCAAAATACATTCCATAGAGTGTATATTTAATCACTACAAAGAACTAATGCAAAGTGTGTGCTTAAGAAGTAAATTAGACAGTATCCTCACTGCACCATGCCCTTGTAAAAATCATGACTTCTTTCATGCAACTCCCACGGGAGTTGCCAATCTTCTACTGGGCTCGTCTTCCCGGGATGGGAAGGGGGTTTCTGAGATGTGCGGGGTCAGCAACGCCCGAGGGAAACTGAAGGTGTTTCTGTCTCCACATATCTCAGAGACCCTGGGGGTTTGTTTTTCTTTCAAACCCCCCGTGGACCAAAATTGGATCGGGGTAGTTCCCTTAAATAAATCAACTAAGATGGGTAAAAGACATAAAAGGAGTAAAGTTACGGTGCAGGGAGTTAATAACCCAGTACCGGCGGTAAGCGTTGGTGAGATCACAAGCCACGTGCCGTCGAGCAAGCGATTGTGATCCGGCTGTCTCAGGTGTGGATGCCTTGGCACCTACAGCCGTAACTGCTACAAGTGCAGAAAATACAACCCGAACTATTGTTGACGAACCGGATCTTCAAAAGGATAATGTTTTAGCCAAAACTGGTGTTAGTCAGTCTACGGCTGACAGGACTGAAGTTTTGGGCGGGGACGACCTACACCTCAAAGTGATTGGAGACAGTCTTGAGAGACAGAGTAGGGAACTCCTTGACCAACTGGAGAGACTTGTCCCGACCATACCACCAGAGGACATGCTAAACAATCTCACCCTCACTGACGATGAACTGGACATTACGGTGATCCCAGCTGAGTCAACAAGGAGGTGTGACGATGACATGTCCACTGACGGTGATGTGGTCGAAGAGGTTGTGAACCTTGGTTCGCAATCACAGACAAATCGAAACCAGTCTGGTCCTATATCGGCACTAGCCGATACTAAGCTTCGTAGGCAGATTGCCACGGAGTCAATGGATATTGATGGAGAATCAAAAGAGGATCCATCAACAGCCACTGACTCGATGACCGTCGAGGGGGAATTAACGGAAACCCCAACAATTGCCACTGACTCTGAGTCTCCGGCCTGCGTTGAGGAATCCAAGAAAACCTCATCGACGGACACCGACGCAGCCGCAATCTCCGCCAAAGAGGCTTCAGATACGAGGCACTACAAACGTGTGGCTTCGTATCTGCGCAAGCTCGTGGGAAGAGACGCGAGCTCGCATACCAAAAGGGAGATTATGTTCATCAAGAGCAAGCTCAAGTACATCAGGAAGTTCGAAAGAATTTATCCAGATGCACTCAGAAGGCCCACAGCCTTCGCCAAAGAAGACGATGATCTCTCAGACGGTCAACACGGCGGATAGGAGTCCGCCGGTGTCCTTGCTCACAAAGCCAAGGGGAGCAGCACCAGTACTGAGAAGGCGTCCACCTCCTCAGGAAAAGCTGTTACCAAGGCAGGTGATCGAGGACGTAGGAAACCCTACGCCAAAACGGACACGGTGGCAAACGATGACGAGCTCCTAGTTGCAATCATCGACCGAGCTGACCCCTTCGGGAAAATCAGCGAAAGTCACTGGTGCTCTTCGAGACTCGGCTTCGTTTAGCCATTGTGTCCACTGAGGCGAACCAGGGTGACCGCCAGTTTGGTGGCGCCTTCCTTCATAAGGGAGTTAAAGTCATTAAATGTCTCAACAGGAGCTCGCAAGAGTACCTTAAGAAGACCGTTAATGGCTTTGATGAACTTTGGGAGGGGGCAAAAATTGCAGCGGTGTCTATAACGGAGATTCCGTCCAGGAAGGTATTCCCAGCATGGGTTCCCCCACCTACCGTGGATAAGGAACTTCTGCTGAGGATGCTGGAGCTCCAGAACCCAGGTCTCCTTACTAAGAACTGGACTGTAATGAGTCTAAACCCTTGTAAGGAGAATGGAGGGATGGACGTCAAGATGGCGATAGACTCCTCAGGAGAGGAGTACCTTAAGGTTCGTGAGGGAAAACTGAACTTCGGTTCAGGATGGGTTCGGTTCCGACTGATTCCACCTCGCGAAAATCAGTAGGAGTAGGTAGGCGGCAGGTGCTACGCATTTTGCAGATTAATCTGCATCATTGTAAAGCAGCTGCCGCCGAACTACTCCTGTCCCCCATACGAAGTAAATATCAAATTTCAGCCATCTCGGTGTGATAATGAGGCCAAAACCTTCAAAATTCCGAAAATCGGGAGATATCGTCCTATGGGGGCTATATCAAAACGTGGACCTATATAAACATTTTATGGTAGAAATATTTCTTAGCCTCTGGAAACACAAAATACAAGGTTACAACAGATTCTGTTGTCAAATGGGGCTAATACATTCAAAATATATTAAAACTAGCAAAATGCCCGCTACTTCGTATGCGGAAAAGAAATAATGTTCAAATAAACATTTAATATGGTGAACACTGAACATTTTTATGTATTTATAGCTATTTAAATTGATATTTAATTTCTTTCAAGTACTGTTCGTGCATGTTTTGTTCGAATCTCAAAAAAAAAAAAAAAAAGACCTCTACACTTTAACAGCGACCTACATTTTAAATTTCTGTCCGAATTTTGGAATTTGTGATATCAAAATGTAGAAAACCGATCGATTCCCCGGTCAGGCAACATCAAATTTTCGACGGTTGCAAAATACCCCTCAGTAATGTTGGCGACATTTTCTGAGTATTTCAGTCATGTAAAACTTCTCTACAAATGGTGTCGTAAGGCACGCCGTTCGGACTCGGCGATAATCAGTACGTCCTATATTATTGATCTAATATGAATCGGGGTGCACTCATTGATATGAGAGAAGTCTCCCTTGTCCCGTCTGGGATGTTTGTGAAACAATTAGTACATTCTTTAGAAACCGAATTCGCGTCAACATAGAAACAATAGAACATTATTCAGTACAATTTTTAGAATCCAGAACCTTAGCTCATTAGCTTGTTACAGTTTAGCTCTACTTGTTCACCCAATGTCAATAGTATTACATGTAAAAACCTTTCATACATTTAAAGGTGGATTTTAATTCCGATCCAATCTCAACAGTGATCCTCACAACAAATTTCAATTATCGATTCACCCAATACCAGAGCTTCAATATTTAGTATTACTTAATACTCCTAGTACATTTATTGTACGACCACTTCTAAAAATAAACCTGTCAAATAGATAATATACCTATTCCTTAGCCCAATACCAAATTGATTGCAATTTTGTACTTTTCACACACTAATTATATTATTCAAGCTTCGTTGCTACACCAACGTAAAATTTAATGCCATTGTGTATTTCTCACTTAGTCAGCCAGCCCTAAGCCTAATTTCAGAATTTGGATGCATTTAAAAAAAATTCTTATCTAAACACCAACACCATCCCTCAACAACAATTCGAAATTCCACTTTATCCCTTCAACGCCAAACTGGTACCAAATTCAGTACCTATAATATGCATAAGTTAAAAAACTACTGCCTTTTATCCAAAACATAATCCCAACCCCAATTTAGTATTTTTTCGTATACATAAGTACGTACACATAATATCGAATTTCACAATTTCAGCTCTACTAATAATAACAGTTTGAACCACATTCTGTGCCATTTTGTAATTTTGTAAGTATATCCACAACCACATCCATATCTCAACCCTACACACCAAGAGGGTCTATAATACCAAATTTCCGAATTCCATCTCTATTCATAATACCACTAATACTTTTTGTATGAAAGTACGAATTTCAATAACTATCTCCAACAGTAATTCCAAATTTCAGGATACTACCCTATCCGTTCACCTAAAACTAAATTGTACGAAATTAAGTACCATTTAGTACTTTTCGTAATAAGTACGAACTTCCAAAACTATCTCAGTCCTACACTCCAACAGTAATCTAAATATCAGGATTCCAGCTCTCTCCGTTCACCCAAATATAAATTGCACCAATTTTTTTTTTCTCAATCATTTATTTATTCAAGTGTTATTATAAATGCCCCAGCGCCATAAGGCATTGTAGGGGCAAAACTGACAACCTTAATATTACTTATTATACACAGTTTTTAATGTACATTATAAGAGAAAAAATGGAGAGGAAATTAATACAATTTACGTTAGAAGTGAATCGATATCAGATAGTAAATAGTGTTTCAATTTATTTTTAAAAGAAGAAATTCGCATTACATTTTTTACTTCTACTGGCAGCTTGTTATATTCACTTGGTCCAGCATAACCAATTCTTTGTTTTGTTGTCTCAAAACGGCACCTCGTTATATGCAACTGTCTAGATTGACGTGTAATTCTTGAAGTTCTCTGAAAATTAGCAGGGAATGATATTGATCTAGAGTTATTCAATGTAATGGATTTAAAGACGTATTTCAAAATGTGCATCTTGTATAAGCCACGTACTGGCAAAATTGATTTGGCTTTCTCTCTGTATAACGTAGATGTGGGGTATCTGTTGGGTAGTTGTAAAGCTACCTTCAGTGCAGTATTCTGCGCTCTTTGCAATTCCTTCAAATATCCAGTGTTTTTACTTGCATATATTCCAGCAGATATGTAAGGTGGGAATGTATTAACGCTTGATATATCATAAGCAGACTTTCTGAACTCAATTGTCGTCTAAATTTCCGAAGAATTCCTGTGGCTGAATAGACTTTTGATTTTAATTTTTCTATATGAGAGTTCCAAAGCATGTTATTCTCCATAGTCAGACCCAAATATGTTATCGATTTCGATTCAGTAATGGAGACTCCATTTATGTACACGAACATACTATCCTCAGCATGAAGTTTAAATCGCATAAATTTAGTTTTGGATGAATTCAATAAAAGGTGGTTCAACCTTGCATATTCTGCTAGTAACGCTGCATCATACTCTATTTGCGTTCGAAGAACTTTTTCATCTTTATATTTGTAGAACAGGCTTACATCATCAGCGAACATAACAAGTTTTCCATAGAAAGGCATATTTTTCAAATCATTTATATACAGGGTTATCATGAATATTTCCCTCGGAATTTTCCGCGAGGAAAATAATTATAAAAAGTGAAATTACTTTACAATCAGTATTTTAAAAATTTGAAAACTACTTGAATCACTTAATTATGCAATATTCTTGCTGAATTGACAAAAATATTCCCTTTTTGGACTTAAATATGGAAATAAAAAATTATGAAATTGGGGAAAGGGAAAAATTCCGCGCGGAATTTTTATTCATGATAACCCTGATAAATTTTAAATAACAGAGGGCCCAACACACTTCCTTGCGGAACACCATATTTAACCGGCACACGTGAACTTTGGGCATTACCAACTTTGACAAATTGGTATCTATTTCTTAAAAAATCCTGGAAAAACAGCAAGGTTTCCGCCTTAAAACCAATAAAATGCAACTTTTTAATCAAGGTATCATGATCAACCAGATCGAATGCCTTGGTAAAATCAAAAAATACTCCTGCAACTCCTTTGCATCCAGAGTCAATACCACCGCATATGAATTCCATAATATTAAATACAGCTTCATCCGTACCGGAAGCTTTTCTAAAGCCAAACTGGTTTTCAAATAATATCTTCTTCTCCTCCACATATGCCGTTATTTGTTCACAAATAATCCTTTCAAATACCTTATCTAGTACTGACAAGACTGCAACTGGTCGAAAATTATTAATATTTCTTGAATTGGATTTTTTGGGTACTGGAACTATTTTGTGGACTTTAAGAATATCCGGATATTTCCCAGATTTTATCATATTATTGAAGATTTTTAGTAATATATCGGCAACCTCGTTTTTCCTTATAAACAACATCTTAGGTTTAACATTATCCGAGCCGCAACTTTTCTTTGGATTCAAAGCATTAAGTTCTTCTAAAATCCGATTCCTGTCAACTTTGGTTAGACGAAACTGACTGGTTGCCATTGTTAGTGTTCCAAACATATTAATGTTATCATTTGGTAGATGCTGCATTTCATTACTCAATTGCTCTACTGAAGTAATAAAATGAAGATTCAGTTTGTTCGATTTGTCAATATCTTGCGTCAAAGTGTTGCCCTCTTCATCAACGATTTCCTCCAAAGGCTTCTTATTTCTACCCATTTCTTTATTCAAAAAATTCCAAACCTTTCTGCCATCTCCGTTACATGATTTAATGTTGTTTTTGTAGTAATTATCCCTTAACGATTTATTGCAAGTTTTTATAACGTTGCTTACCCGCCTCAGATAAAGCAATTTGTGTTTATAATTGATTAGAGATATGAGTTCATCTGTTAACCAGGGAGCCATATTCTGCCGTCTATTTACAGTCTTTATACTGGATTCAGTGCTCTGATTAAGACCTGTCTGAAGAACATCAACTAATGTTTTGCATAATTCTGATGAATCCGCTATATTTGACAAAAGATGTAGGTTTTGGTCCAAAAATACTTCAAACCTTGCGTAGTCTACCCTTTTTATGGTTTCTATGGAACTAATATGCTGCACCTCCATATTTATGAAGCAGCTCAAAATATTGTGGTCCGACAAGGAACTTTCAATGCTATAAACAACATTATTGCTTTTGTTGCTAAAGACCCAATCCAAACATTTTTTAGATACCGGACGAGCTATGACAAGATTGCATGTCATATGAACTGAATTTATCAACCAAGTTTTTCTGGTATTTTGTTCTTCTAAATAAATCTATGTTCATATCACCAACCATAATATTAAACCCAGTATTGAAATACTGCATCACCATTTCCATTTTTCTCAAGAATGTATCCACCTTACATCTTGCCGATCTATAAATCGATGAGAAAATTAATTTTGAATTACGGAAACAAATATCAGGTAATTCAACAGCAATAACCTCCACATTATCTGCACTTTGAGTATATAACGTTCTGTATTTTAAAGAAGAATTTATATAAATCGAGGTTCCACCGTATCCCTCTGATCTTTCACAATTAATAACGTTATAACCGTCAATATGGTACAAATTCAAAAATTGGCTGCTGAACCAAGTCTCTTGAATGGCTATGATATCTGGCAACTTTCCAAGCATCGAAATTTCATTTTTAAATTTGTTAAACTTCTCTATAGACGAAACACTTCTTACGTTTACAGAAACAATATTGAAACTCCTTTCTACTTTATTGTCAATAGAGGTATTATATAAATCAATATTATTAAAATAATGAGAATCCATTATAAACAAGTAAAAAAGTATCAGTCGGCTTGGCCGACAGAGATATACCCTCAGCCTGTGTATATTGAAACAATTTTTTTCCCAAAAAAACGCATGTATTTAGGGAATTTTGGGCGTTTGAACTGACAAAAATGTTGATTAGGATTAGAGATCAAAAGTTTTGCGGAGGAGATACTAAAAAGAATGGATCTCCAGCCACTACATATGGTACCATAAGGGTTTTTTAAAACTTCAGGGATGTTTGCTCAAGAAGTATGGACTTGCCCCTGAAACAACTTTTACCATCGCAATTGAGGCAGCGAATGCAAGTTGCTTCAACAAAAATCAAAGTGATTCGAAAGCAGGTCTTAAAGTGAACATGTATCCGAAATTTTGTGTGGGAGGTACCGGATGGAGTGGACAAATATAGTCCATATTTGAACCTGGTCTATATCTGGTAGATATATTAAGATGTGTAAAGTATGGTCCAATTCGGCCACTCTCTTCAAGAGCCAGCCAGACAGACAGACAGACGGACGGACATTGCTCAATCGACTCCAAATTGTCTGAAACACATTTCGTCCAAACATACTTGGGGTCTAAAACCATTATTTCGATGAGGCACATTTTGCCCGTATGAAAGTGTATATACCCATCATAGCCTAAAGGCTGAGGGTATAAAAATAAAGAAAAACTAATGCAAAAATATTTATGCAAACAAAAAAACTACTTAATTTGGTGAGTGAAAACCATCTTCATCATCATTTTCTTCATCCTCGACATCATCTTCATTATCATCATCGCTATCATCGCTAATGTCAACTTCAATTAATTTACGAACGGTTTTGCCTTTAGTCACCGTTTGCTTTAAAAGATCATCAACATCATTGAGCGTATTTATTCTAATTTGTTTTGATTTCTCCTCTTTTCGTACAAATACTCTTCCTCCACTAGTGTAAACAAATTTGTATCCAACTGATCGAAGTGATTTTGCATGATTAAAAACCTCGAGCGTATCTTTAGATACAAAGTCATTTATCTATATTGCCTTCGTTTCGGCATGCTCTCTAAGTTTCTTATTTTCCTGCATCAATTTTGCTTTAATTCTTTTGCTTACAAATTTTACAACAACAGCATAAGCACTAGTTTCGCCTCTCTTCTTCAAAAAATAGGCCTCCTCTATATCATCAGTTCTGATTTGAGCTCCAATTTTACTCGCAACATCAACAACAACATCCAATGGCTTTGTGTTCTCATACACTGAAATACCATTTATAACACAATCTTTTTGAACGCGAATGTCGTTCAAAAAAGACACAGTTGAATGCAATTTCTTTACGTCTTCTCTCAAATTCGCATTTTCTCTTTTCAACATCTTGATTGTTTTTGTATTTCTTTTAACACCTTGTAAAATGTCATCATACTCGGTAGACATGAAACTCATCGTTTGTTTTATGTCTCTCATTTCCAACAACAACGCTTTGATATCTGCTTTGTCGTCATTCGCTGGTACAGCGTTGTCAGTATTGGGGATTTTTCCCCAAATTGGGGAAATTTTATTTGAAATGGGGAAAAAAATTTCGACTTGGGGAATTGGGAAAATGTTGAGGAAATCTGAAAAATATTTGGGGATTTTTGGGGAATTCCTTTTTTTAACTAATTACTTCAGATTATCTTATCTTTTTTTAATTTCAGTACCTGAGTAGTAGTAGCGCACGCGTGACGCACAAATAACATACATCATATACTAGCTGGTCGCAGCTGTAATAATTTATGACAGATTTGAAGTGTTATCATGCGGTTCGACGACTGACAGCGTATAGAACAGTGGGTTGAATTGAAATAACATTTTCCATCATTTCTACTGCTGAAGGGGACTTAACTGCAATTAAACTTTATTTAACATTCATGGCTCCAATTATAAAAGAGATGAATATGCTAAGGCCCTTTATTATATCCTTTTTGTTGTTGAATGTTGGCTGATATCGGACAGATAACCAGCTTTTTATTCCTTTGTGTTCCTTTTAAAATTTAAAGTGCGCCCAAAACAACAAACATTTGAGAGCAAATTCAATCAACCAATCCGATTTGAGTAAATTTGATGTATACAGACTGTTTTGCTTGAAATGGAGTGGAAGGTGTAATAACAAATCCCTGGTAATGCGAACTTTATTCCTTATTTTTCTAAAAGTAAGGTATAACAAAAAGGGATTTTAAAGAAAAGATGTAAGAACGGGCCTTAATCTAATTTTTCAAACCGATGCACACTGCTAATATGCATTTTTCCCTGTGCACTCGAACATTGAAACCATTTATAAAAAAATTAAGATATTGAAAAAATTGTGGAATCGATTGAAAAAGACCTAGGCTTTAATTTTGACGTGTACTTTTTTTGAGTAAACAATTATTAAAGTTAAAAAGACCAGTGCCGAATATCTTAAACGCTGTTAATATATATGCTGAAACAGATGCCTACAAATATGCAATTTTTAAACTTACAAGCAATTTTACCCCAATATTTGCAGCAATTCATTGGGTCAACACAATTTTATCTCTATACGAACCTTTTTAGAACCAGTTGTCAACACAAAAATCTCTTCGATTGTTTACGAATCGCAATGGAGAAAGTTATCATTCGTAAATTGGAGATGGTATTAAATATGCTTTCCGTTCCAACAAGTAATTCTTAAGTAGAAAGAGTCTTCTATTTTGAACCATATTCAGAAATAAAATGCAGTACGAGTTACTAGAATAAATAATCAATTTTCTAACAACTCCATTTTTTGTAGAAATTTTAACCCACGTAAGGAAATGTTACAACTCTTCCATTATACAAATTTATATAAATCCAATGAGACTAATGATTCTGAATCACTTGAAAGTGAAGTTTTCAATATCGTTAATTTAATTCATATATAAGTGTATAGAATATTTTACAAGTTTAATGATATGAATTTCAATAGTAAAATAAAACTAGATTTGCTTTTTTGTAATTATTTGTTAAAAAATTTTTGGGGATTTTTTTGAGGAAATTCAATAAAATCTGGGGAATTTTGGGGAAAAGTTTTGGACAAGTTGGGGAAAAGAGTCTAAAAAATACTGGCAACGCTGCGCTGGTACACAGAATTGGCATTTAAATGGGAGAGAATTATCGTCCAATAGTTTATCGCTCTCCACCTTATTCAGCAATGTGCATTGCCAGTGGAGACTTTTCTTACACCCATCGCACTGCAAGCAATCATCATTCTTCAAGATTTCTGTTTTACAAAGTAAACAAACGACTTTTTTCTTTTTGATATTAGGTGTGTACGATAACTTTCCCAGAAAAAATTACTCAGTCAATTCCAGCAACCTCTCTCAGTGAATTTTACTCTCTCAAGCAAGAAAAATTGCAGAAAGTTATCGAACAACAATTTGTAAAAACTTGCAAGGAATCAACTGTTTTGAAAAAGAAGAAGAAGAAAAGTTTTTGCATCAATTTGATGTTCTTGTTTTCCATGATTTTTTTATATTTTTCAGCTTTTGATGTTTAATTTTTTGATATTTCAATGTTTAATTTTGTTTTCGGCAAACAAGAATAAAAAATAAAACAAAACAAATGTTTTCAAATCAGCTGATCAAACTTGCAAATTTTTGCGGGACAAATTTTCCCAGCAAAAACTTGCAAGTTCTCAGTCACAAAACTCTCCAAAAATCTCTCCAAACTCGCTCTCTTTTGCTGGATAATTTTGTTATCGAACAGCATTCAGCAATAATTTGTACGAATTTGTACAAATTATTGGGTTATCGTACACACCTATTGTTTAAGCTTTTTCTTTGTTTTCCTTGCATTCTTCAACACTCACAAATAAAAGCTTAGTTCTTGTTTATATTTTCCATATTCTTTGAATAAACTGTTATGTTTTTAAATGTAAAAACTAGTTTTTATTAGAGTAAAAATTTGTTCACCGAAAATGACGTCTATACCGTTGCAAGGTTGCCAGACTTCCGACCACTTAGTACATTCCGTGCCCATAAGTACGAATTTTCAAAACTTCCTTAACCCTACACTCCAACAATAACCTTAACTCGAAATTCCAGGATTCCTGCTCTATCCGTTCACCCAAATATAGATTTTACTAAATTAAGTGCCATTTAGTACATTCCATACCCATAACATACGAACATCCGAAACTACCTCAATCCTACACTCCATAAATAATCAGCCCAATCATGAACATCATCTCACCGTGAGTTTTCTCACTCTCGCCTCCTCCCTTATTATAAACAGCATAAGGGAGAACAAAACTCACGTTCGTGAGAAAAGTAGCTATCATAAATGTCAAAAAAGTGAGAATGTGAGGCAATTTTCTCTCACCACAGAAATCAAGGTGATTGGAACAAAAAAATGTAACTATGGACATTTTTTATAGAAAAAATCGACAAGAAACGAATCTTTTGCAATGATTATCAATTGTATTTATTTGTGTTTTACGTTAAAGGTAACAAATAAAAAACAATTAGAAATTCTTTTGGCAACTATACATGTTTATCCGTGTATCAATGAAGCAAGGAAGACCTCAATCGAGTTTGGCGTAATTTGGAGGTGGAGTTGAAGTTGGCCAAAATTTTTCAGATATGGGAAGCGGTTCAGAATCATATGATGAAAACAGGAATGGAAGAGGATCCTATCAGGAGCAACACCTTTCTAAAAATTTTTTTGTAGGTACTTCGCTAAGGTTCCCAGCAAAATATTCGATGCCAAAGATTCTATTCAAGCATGAGTGCAAGTTATATGTCACCTTTTTACCACCTTCGCCCATTCTTTTTACAAGACTGTGACCCCTAAAAGATCCAAATCATTTTGGATGGCATCTTCAATAACCCAGTGGAATGGTATCTTAACAACCACCTTGGCATGACATATTCCACGAACAAGCCACAATAGGAAGGATTAAATTAATAAAAAAGAGCATGTTTATATTATATAGCCTTTTGCAGGGTTAACCTTCTTGAAAATTGAGAAATTGTATTTAAAATCCATGAAATTGGTTCAAATGTTGAATAGGATCCGAATTTCACGAATTGTACTTAGCATTCATATGATTGGTCCTATTGCTGGAGAAGAGATCGGATGTTTCACGTATTGTATTTATTTACAATTCTTGAAATTCCTTCCAAATGCTGAAAATGGGATGTTTCACAACTTAATTTGAACTAATACAAAAGATCCAGTGAGATATTGGCATCGCATGGAACGACTTCCACAAAATTTTGCTTGGTTTTCTTTGTATTCCTCAGCGTTTGTCGTTTCGCACATCATTCAAAATGCAATATTAAACATTTTCATTTCTTTTTGCCATTTAATGACCTTTAAACGGTTTTTGTTCACTTTTTTGCAAATTGCGGAAATTCTTCGGGCGTAAATAAACAATTTTTACATATGTATTTATGTATCTGTCAAAACAAAACAAAAACAGCTGTTACAGATGTTGCCACATATCAAACATTTAATATTTTTATCAATTACCAAGTATTTTTAAAGTGGATTGTTGATAAAAATTATTTTTCGTTTTAGAAATATTAATTTAATTTAAAATAAATTAATGTTTTATAAAAAAATTACGAATTTAGTTTTGCAAAATTATTTGTAAATAAAATAACGATATGGCAACGCAAATTATATTTTCAAGGGTTCACAAAATGCGGCACTATTTTCAATTTTCAAACTTGTGAAACCCTCTTCACTTTTTTCGCTCCTCCCTTGTCATTTGTGATAGGTCGAGACGTGAGAAGTGAGCTGCAACTCACTCGTGAGAAGCTCCCTACGTGAGTATTCATGATCGCTATGAATCATAATTCCAAATTTCAGGATTCCAGCTCTATCAGTACACGTAAATTTCAATTGTACCAAATTTAGTACTTTCCGTACACATAAGTACGAATTTCCAAGACTAACTCAATCCTACAGTCCAACAGTAATCTTAATTCCAAATTTCAGGATTCCAGCTCTATTCGTTCACCCAAATCTAAAGTATACCAAAGTTAGTACCATTTAGTAAATACTTTCCGTACCCATAAGTACGAATTTCCAAAACTACCTCAATCTTACACCCCATAAGTAACTTTAATTATAAATATCAGGATTCCAGCTATATCTGTTCACCCAAATCCAAATTGTACCAAATTTAATACATTTAGTACCTTCCGTACCCATAAGTATGAATTTCCAAAACTACCTCAATCCTTCACTCCATCAGTAACCTTAATTCCAGATTTCAGGATTGCAGCTCTATCCGTGCACCCAAATCCAAATTGAGTACCATTTAGTACTTTCGTACAAATTTCCACAACTTGGTCAATCCTACAGCCCAATAGAAATCTTAATTCAATATTTGAAGATTCCAGCTCTGTCCGTTTACCTAAATTTAAATTGTACCAAATTTAGTACCATTGTACCAAATTTAGTATTTTCCGTACCCATAGGTACGAATTTCCAAGATTAACGCAATCCTACAGTCCAACAGAAATCTTGATTCCAAATTACAGGATTCCACCTACATCCATTCACCCAAATCCAAATTGTACCAAATTCACGACCGTTTAGTACTTTTCGTACGAATAAGTACAAATTTTCAAAACTACCTCAATCCTATACTCTAACAGTAATAATAATTCAAAATTTCAGGATTCCACCTCCATCCATTCACCCAAATCCAAATTGTACCAAATTTAGTACTTTTGGTACACATAAGTACGAATTTCCAAAAATAACCCTTCATATCTCAATCCTACTCTTCAATAGGAGTTTTAATTTTAAAATTCAAGTTTCCAGCTTTATCAGTTCACTCAAATCCAAATTGTACTAAATTTAGTACACTTTAGTACTTTTCGTACACATGAGAACGAATTTCCTTTCATAAACACCACCTCCCTTCCTTTATTTCCATACCAAATTTCAAGATTCTAGCTATAGCCGTTCAAAATATACAACTGGTACTAAATTTTATAACTTTTAGTACTTTTCGTACACTTCTAGGTCGAAACTCCAAAAACCCTTTGGTACATCTTTCTAACTCTCCACCAGTGACCCTCATCCCAAATTTCAGAATTCTACCTTTTCCCGTTTGCCTAATACATAGGGTACCACATGTAGTACTTTTCGTAATCTTCCAGTTCGAATTTCCTTATCTAAAGCCTACATACCAACACCAACCTACACTCAAAATTTCAAGCTTCTAGCTTCATCCGTTTCGTCTGGGCATTGATTATAAGGCGGTCAGCCACACAAATGAGACAATTTTTAGTACATTTTAGTGCTTTTCGTATCCTTCTAGGACGAATTTCCAAAAACCCAGCCTTATCGAGCACCTTCGCCCCAAGATTAACCCTCACACAAAATTTCAAGATTCTAGCTTCAGCCGTTTCGTGTGAGCGTAGATTATTAATCAGTAAGCCATACAAAAAGCACCATTGTTAGTACATTTTAGTACTTTTCGCACCCTTCTAGGACAAATTTCAAAAACTCAGCCTTATCGGGCACCTTCGCCACAAGTCTAACCCAAATTTTCAAGATTCTAGCTTCAGCCGTTTCGTCTGGGCGTTGATTCTTAGTCGGCCCCCCACACAAATTTGACCATTTTTTGTACATTTTAGTGCCTTTCGCACCCTTGTAGGACGAATTTCCAAAAACCCAGCCTTATCGAGCACCTTCGCCCCAAGACTAATCCTCACCCTAAATTTGGGAATTCTAGCTTCAGCCGTTTCGTCTGGGCGTCTTAATCGCCCCCCACACAAATTTGACCATTTTTAGTACATTTTAGTGCTTTCCGCATCCTTGTAGGACGAATTTCCAAAAACCCAGCCTTATCGAGCACCTTCGCCCCAAGACTAATCCTCACCCAAAATTTGGGAATTCTAGCTTCAGCCGTTTCGTCTGAGCGTTGATTCTTAGTCGGCCCCCCACACAAATGGTACCATTTTTAGTACATTTTAGTGCTTTTCGCACCCTTGTAGGACGAATTTCCAAAAACCCAGCCTTATCGAGCACCTTCGCCCCAAGACTAATCCTCACCCAAAATTTGGGAATTCTAGCTTCAGCCGTTTCGTCTGGGCGTTGATTCTTAATCGCCCCCACACAAATTTGACGATTTTTAGTACATTTTAGTGCTTTCCGCACCCTTGTAGGACGAATTTCCAAAAACCCAGCCTTATCGAGCACTTTCGCCCCAAGACAAATCCTCACCCAAAATTTGGGAATTCTAGCTTCAGCCGTTTCGTCTGAGCGTTGATTCTTAGTCGGCCCCCCACACAAATGGTACCATTTTTAGTACATTTTAGTGCTTTTCGCACCCTTGTAGGACGAATTTCCAAAAACCCAGCCTTATCGAGCACCTTCGCCCCAAGACTAATCCTCACCCAAAATTTGGGAATTCTAGCTTCAGCCGTTTCGTCTGGGCGTTGATTCTTAATCGCCCCCCACACAAATTTGACGATTTTTAGTACATTTTAGTACTTTTTGTACCCTTCTAGGACGAATTTCCAAAAACCCAGCCTTATCGACCACCTTTGCCCCAAGACTAATCCTCACACAAAATTTGGGAATTCTAGCTTCAGCCGTTTCGTCTGGGCGTCTTAATCGCCCCCCACACAAATTTGACCATTTTTAGTACATTTTAGTGCTTTCCGCACCCTTGTAGGACGAATTTCCAAAAACCCAGCCTTATCGAGCACCTTCGCCCCAAGACTAATCCTCACCCAAAATTTGGGAATTCTAGCTTCAGCCGTTTCGTCTGAGCGTTGATTCTTAGTCGGCCCCCCACACAAATGGTACCATTTTTAGTACATTTTAGTGCTTTTCGCACCCTTGTAGGACGAATTTCCAAAAACCCAGCCTTATCGAGCACCTTCGCCCCAAGACTAATCCTCACCCAAAATTTGGGAATTCTAGCTTCAGCCGTTTCGTCTGGGCGTTGATTCTTAATCGCCCCCCACACAAATTTGACGATTTTTAGTACATTTTAGTACTTTTTGTACCCTTCTAGGACGAATTTCCAAAAACCGAGCCTTATCGACCACCTTTGCCCCAAGACTAATCCTCACACAAAATTTGGGAATTCTAGCTTCAGCCGTTTCGTCTGGGCGTCTTAATCGCCCCCCACACAAGTTTGACCATTTTTAGTACATTTTAGTGCTTTCCGCACCCTTGTAGGACGAATTTCCAAAAACCCAGCCTTATCGAGCACCTTCGCCCCAAGACTAATCCTCACCCATAATTTGGGAATTCTAGCTTCAGCCGTTTCGTCTGAGCGTTGATTCTTAGTCGGCCCCCCACACAAATGGTACCATTTTTAGTACATTTTAGTGCTTTTCGCACCCTTGTAGGACGAATTTCCAAAAACCCAGCCTTATCGAGCACCTTCGCCCCAAGACTAATCCTCACCCAAAATTTGGGAATTCTAGCTTCAGCCGTTTCGTCTGAGCGTTGTAGATCACATCATCACTTTACTCTTTTATATATATATAAAGAAGATAGATGTCGCGTACTTTATATGGGGCGTTATATGGGGGCTATACCAAAACGTGGACCTATATAACCCAACTTTGGTAGGAATGTTTTTGGCCTCTGGAGGCACAAAATACAAAGTTACAACCAATTCGGTGGTAAAATGGGACAAATATCTTAAAAAATTCATTAAAACGACGATGCGTCACGCGTCATTTTGTATGGGGGCTATACGAAAGCGTGGACCTACATAGCCCGCTTTCAATACCAAAAGTCCTACGTACAAATAATAGATTTCCCCAAAATTTCATCCACCTACGTAAATCCGTTCGGACGCTAGAGTGATTTCCACAGACGGACGGTCATGGCTATATCGATGTAGAATTGCACGCTGATCAAGAATATATATAGTTTGTGAGGTCTACAATGATTTTTTCCAGTAGTTACAAACGTAGTGACAAACTTAATGTACCCCCATCCTATGGTGGAGGGTATAACTAATCTCTTGCAATTAGTCCTCAAAAAATATTCCGTCTAAATATACAGAAATTTGTATGCACCAAACTAGTGTAAGCTGTATCTACATGATGTGATTCGAAAGAAAACATGTCAAATGATGTACAAAATACATTATATATTCACTTCTAACTCAATAATTTTGAGTCAAAATTTTGAAATAAAAATACAGGCTGCTACTTACATCAGGGGACTGCTATATTGGGGGTTATTCTGAACGAAAATTCCTCGAGTGTCTTTCCGCCGCTTCAACTTAAGGGAGAAAGTGAAAAAATTCACGGGGAATTTTCGTTCAGAATAACTCCAATTAATGTATGGAATAATAAATACCCTGGAGATGGAACCAGCCTGGAATGTGTGAGAGCATAAAGCATGCCATATAATATACGCATAATAAAAGACCAGTGTAGCAACAATGCATGGAAATTCATTGTAAAATTCAAATGAATACATGTTTTTGCTTTGACTCTTGTACAAAGAAACTTAATTTCCATCGGCGTAAATGCTTTCAACTTAGGGCAGAATGTTATTTGACACTGTTTTACTCTTAAATGTTTACAAATATAGTTCTCCACATTCTTATTTTAAGATGTTTGTGAATGTATTTATTTGGTGGTTTCAAGTAACATATTTCTAGATTTCCAAGAAATGTTTCTTGGCTTATGTCAATTATTATTGGCTGAATTCATAAATGCAGTAAAGCAATGTAACAGTTATGTGTATCAAAAAAAGTGGTGTTAATATTTTATTAGGTAGATGACTAATGGCAAAAATTTATTTGAGTCGAGAATGAGATTTGGTAAAGTTAAACGCGTCTGCACTGGACACCAATTATATCTTCATAAAAGTCAATATCTTAATAACAAACACATAGTTCAATTTATAAGGTGGCACAGTAATACCAACTAATGTCTTCTCGTGCTATCTAAACATATTTGTTATACGAACAAAATAATTAGTTACTTAAAAAAGATCGGATTGTATGGATTGTATACCTTTTTGGTTAGTGATCTGTTCCTAGCTTAAAAGAATCTAATAGAATAAAAAGTAACAAATGAGATTGTTAAGAACAACAGCAAAATGAACCCACTTCATCATCTGAATCTGAACTATTACTTTCGGTTTGGTTGTTTTGGAAGTTCCTCAAGAGATTTGATCTTGAATCATATTCTTCGTAAACATTTCCTGGATTATTAATATTGATTGGAACAGGAATATGATGAGAACTGGAACTTTCCAGTGTACCCAATGCAGGTGCCGTTGGTGTAAAATGTTTCCTGGCTATGCACATTCTGTCAACTTGTTCTTTGGAAGATATTTCGATTTCATTGTCTTTTTTTTCCTTCTTAACGAATACTTTGTTATCTCTAATAAAAAATATTTTATAGCCTATCTGTTTCAATTTGTGGCTGTACGCGAATAAAGCTTTTATCGTTGGATCAACAACTTCATAGATAACTATAGCTGATGTGTTTGGATTCTTTTTCAATTTGTATTTGTTTTTTAGAACCGCTTCCATGTGCTGGACTTGTCTGAAAGTGACATGTAATGTGCTGGCTATTTTTGTAATGTTCCTTATATCTGACTCGCGAACGTGAATTTGCATTATGCGAATTAGATCCATTACTGGGGCGAAAAATGGTGGCGTCAATTGCTGGGATGGAATGCCTTTAATAACCAACTTAGGTTCCCTTTCAGTTGAGTTACTTTGATCAACTCTGAGATCGATAAAAATGCGATGTGGCGCTGGATTATTTTTGTTGCACATTGGACATGTATCCGATCTGAAAAAAATGGTTATTAGAAGATAGTTTTAAAATTTAAAAAAAGTGACTTCTTACTGTCCCAGCCATTCAGATAGACAAGAATTGTGAAAAACATGACCACAAACTGTACTGCAGATATCATTGGCATCGTCATAAGATTCCACACAAATCGGACACTGTAGACTTGAGGATGCCATTCTAATACGTACGCTATTTCCTTATAGTTCTTAAATACAGTCAGATTCAAAAGAAAGTTTACATCTCACAAAAAGTTAATAGCATACTTACCCCCAGTTTTTGTAACTTATTTTTGTTCGTTCATCTATATTCGTAATAATTTAGGCATTCATAGCTCAGCCCCCAGATGACATACACATCTAATTTTTAGTATACCCGTTCCCTATATCGTTAAGGATTCCTCATTTAAAAATCAGCGCTCTACATTTGCGCTAAAGCGAGTAAATCGATCTACAAAATTTGACAATTCGTGTGAGAAGAATAACAATTTTTACAAAAACTGGGGGTAACACCGGTATGAGGGATATAAATATAAAATATAAATGAAGTTTTTTAAGTGTTTAGTGGTGAATTAAAATCCAGAAAATATTAGGCCTTGCATAAGCTTAATTATGAAATAAATGAAGATTGATAAAAATCCCAAGATTTTAAGAGTCGAAAGATAGTTTACACTCTTTCGAAAAGTGAGACATTTTTTTAATTCTTAGCTTGACATGCCTTATTTTTGATTTTTAAATTATTTTGATCCTATTCGAGTGTCTAAATAACTAAAAAATCCACCAGTATTTTAGTGAAATCCGGTAATAATACCCCACTGGACCCTACAGCTTTGGGGTAATTTTGGCACAAAATAGGTCTTTATTTAACTTTCTTTCAAAAAAATTTCGGTATGTATTCAATGGTTGCGAGGTCTAGAGACTACAGTGAGTGATTCGGCATAAATAGAATACTCTCCCACCTGGCGGAAAAATCTGAAAAAATTACCACAGGTAGATCTTGTTGTACTGATCACAAATATATAAACTTTTCCGGGGGAAGTCCATACTTCCCGAGATATGGGCCTTTTAAGTTCCGAAAATTCCCTTGTTAAAGTAAGAAAAAAATTTAAATTAAAAAAAATTTTGTTTTCGTGCCCTAAATTGGCTCCTGTGCATAGGAGAAAGTTTTAAATCCCCGGCCGAAGGCCGGCTACTCAGGAAAAACTTACAATTAAAAAAAAAATTCAAATTTTTTCCGTCAGCTGGTAGAGTATTCAATTTGTTCCAGTGATTCTTGATGCATGGGAGTAAAATGTAGCAATATTTAGCATAAGATGAATGTAGTGGCTGGACTCAGAAAGTTTTGAAATGCTGTACACAGGTAGGTCTTGGAATGCTGATTACGCCAATATGTATATCATGCATGGGAAATCCGTATTTACTGAGATATAGGTTTCGAAAAGCCATATGATTTTTGACAAAAAAGTAATTGTGAAAATATTATGATCGCGTTAGCCCTGGCTTAATATTTTCTGGAATTTAATTCAGCACCAAACACTTAAAAAATTGTATTTGTGCTTTATATTTATTGTATCATTATACCGGTGTAATTATAGCTGTGTTCCAGAACTAAAAAGTTTTTACAATTTTTACGACTTTTACACATTTTACTCGAAAAAGCGTTCCCGTACACAAAAAAGTTGTAAAATGTTCACTTCTCTTTAAATAAAAATGGCGCTGAATGACGCTCTCTTTAAAAACTTTTTACACGACAAATTTGGGCGAGTAAAAAAATAGTAACATGGTTGCCGGCGTCTGATTGGCTGATACGCCGACTTTGACATTTGTTCCAGTTTTTTTGACGTATTTTCCTTTTTTCCGTTCCCGAACTTTTTGAAGAAACTTTTTTGTGACAACAATTTTTCTCTCTTTTACGAGTTTTACTATTAAAAAGTACGGGAACGAAGCTTATGCTATTAAAAACTTTTTGTGAGGTGTAAACTTTCTTTTGACTCTGACTGTATAAAACAACTTCGAGTGAACCGATGATCAACTATCCCAAACAAAGAAAGCTCTCACATTCGAATAGGGTTGTGTAGTTCCGGTACGAACTAGTTCCAAGGAACTATTCCGGACAAGGAACTATTGGAACTATATCCAGCTCTTGCGTTTATATAGTTCCTTTAGTTCATATTCCTTCTATTCAATGCCTACGTCGATCTTTTGTTGCTGCTGTTTGTTCGCGGCAATTTATTTATTTTTATGTAAATTCATCCACCAAACAATGTCGATGGTCAGACTAGAGAGGTTTCGTGAAAAAAGTTGCGTTTAATTAGGCTTTCCACAATCGACTTCCACACTAGAGTAAAATCATAAAATTGCAGTATTGGAGAGGTCGATTGTGGAACACCTAATTAAACGAAACTTTTTTAACGAAACCTCTTTAGTCTGACCTTCGACAATGAAAACATTTCGGTCTCGGAACGAAAAAAAAAACAAAACGAGCGACTAAAGAGAAAGATTCGTTGAACTATATCGATCTCGGAACTATTTTGGACTATGGAACTAGTTCGTTTTGGGAAAAGGAACTAGAAAGATCGATCCAACTCTACATCAATGTCGTGCTTTGATATTGTTAAAGTTACGAAGTTTTTCGGCAATTCACACACACATGACCCGAACGCAACGAAAGAGTACACAAATGTTTTGATTTGTTTTTGTTTTGCAGCATGCGTGCATACAACGTTACTAACACACTGTCAAAAGTTGCAAATATTGAGCATTTTGTGTGCCCTCTTCTTGGTCGGCTGTGCTCTACATTCGAATACGAACACAACACATCCAAGCGGCAAAAACTAATGCCACGTTAATACCAGCATTTGAATCACGTTGTTCGCTCTCATAATTACGTACCCGAATTAACCCATTCATACGACATGGTACACAATTCTTAGCAACATGATTCATATTTTCATACTTTTTATTTACTGTTATTAAAGAAAGTTTCAACCAAAAGACGAGTAAAATTAATTGATATGAACTGAAACAATATTTGTCCTTCTTTCAGATATCTATTTTATATTAAATTATATTATTTTAATTCATATTTTCTATTTTTCTCACAATTTTGGAGTTTTCAGTAAATTTTTTAATTTTTCTATTTTCAAAAATGAAAAAAATATCTTTTTGTTTATCCGGCAGGCATTTGATTTTTGTTTACAAATTTGTACGCGAATTTGAAACGATGGACAAGAAATGCAAGTGCAATGAAAGAGAAGACAAAATTTGCTATGATTTGAATGTATACTAGGCGTTAAACCTTTAACTTTTCATTCATATTTTGCAGTTTTTCTAAAAATGTTTGGGTTTTTAATAAATGTTTAAATTTTGTATTTTTCCTGTCATATTTAATTTATTTCGATAAATTCTCTCATTTGTTAAGCGCTCGGCACATACGGTGCGTTGAGCGTTGCGTAACAACAACCACATGAAAAAAGTGTAAGTGAAGCCAAGTTTTTTGAAAAACAACAACATGGCTGACGCATTAAAGTTAAACATAATTTAACTTTTTTGGGACAACGTTTGTCCCAACGTGTCACTAAACGGACCGTATGTGCCGAGGGCTTTAGAGATGGGACATATTTTATCGTCGTTCTGAGAGTAATTTAAATTGAACAATGTACATAAATCGTTGTTCGTTCTCAAAATTTTGTATGGGAAATGAAGTAATTACATCGTAATTTGGGTTCGAACAACGAATAGAGAGCGAATTAGCCTTAGTACGTGGTACAATTACAATGGTAGATGCCTCAGCCCAGCTGATCGAATCTAAAGCTGTAAACAGATACAACGTTTGGGTAAAGTTTTGTGTCGTTTTGGCCGTTTTTACACTGTTGGGCATGATGCGAAAAATTCAAATTCATTGGAAATATATGCCGGCAAACAGATAAACGCTGGACTTTGGTATCGTCGTCGCCCTGTTGTTGTTGTTTTTTTCTCGACGCCCAACGCAAAACTTTAATCAAACGTTGTATCTGTTTTCAGCTTAAAACGTCAAAAAACTAGGAATTCGCCATGAAAAATCAAAACAAAAAACCATATGATTCGGTAAGTAAGAGATAGCATGTGTTCACTTTATAGACAAACACAAGCTATAAAAAGAGACAACAAGAGACCACTTGACCACCTGTGTAATTGTACCATGCCTTAAGCCCTCGGCACATACGGTCCGTTTAGTGACACGTTGGGACACGCGTTGTCCCAAAACAGTTAAATTATAGGTGTGTTCGTTTACTCAATAATTTGTACTAATTTGTACAAGTCCAGTAACTTCTTGTAAACGACTCATGGTAGAATAAGAAAAGGTAGCAGCAATACACAGCTGACTGAACTGGGTTGTAACGTTAGTGTCAAATTTCATATGACATTTTGTACATTTATTTCTATTTCGATGTACATTAGGGACATATATTTTTTGAGAAAAAAAATATATCATTCGGAAAAAACATTTCCCAGAAAGACTTCTTCATATCAATGATATGTAGCCTCCTCCAAGTTCGAACGATAAGCGGCGCAGTAAATCCCCGCTTGTAGAGGCGATACAACGTTTGTTAATATGTGAGGTATTTTGTTAAAATTTAAAGAAATAAAGCCCTAATAAACATGTGCTTCTTTGATTTCTAAAACAAAACATTGAAACAGCTTCTCCTTTTTCTATGAATTTCCAGCGACCCCAAACTTGTCTGCAAGAATTCTACTTTCTGCGAGAATTTATGCATTTAGTGGAATGATGTGGAAACATAAAAATTGAAAATGTAACGAATTTTCATTCATGTTTTCCAAAATATTCAACCAAATGTGAAAAATTATTAGTTTTTTAAATTCCAATAATTTATAGACATTTCCTTGTTTTGTTTACAAATACAACTGGCAGTAACGCTACAAACAAAAACAAATTCCTTTGTGGTTGTTGTTCGAGTTGTATTTGTTGTAGTATTAACTTTACCTTGTATTTGTTCTACCATGTAAACGACTTAGGTTTTTTGCATTGTACTGTAGAGTAAACGAACAGCATCCAGTAACAATTTGTACAAATGTTGAGTAAACGAACACACATTATGTTTAACTTTAATGCGTCAGCCATATTGTTGTTTTTCAAAAAATTTGGCTTCACTTACACTTTTTTCATGTGGTTGTTGTAACACAACGCTCAACGCACCGTATGTGCCGAGCGCTTAAAGCGTTGAGCGTCGCGCTACAACAACCACATGAAAAATGTGCGCTTAAAGCCCTCGGCACATACAGTCCGTTTAGTGACACGTTGGGACACACGTTGTCCCAAAAAAGTTAAATTATATTTAACTTTAATGCGTCAGCCATATTGTTGTTTTTCAAAAAACTTGGCTTCACTTACACTTTTTTCATGTGGTTGTTGTACCGCAACGCACAACGCACCGTATGTGCCGAGCGCTTTAGTATAAACAAGACATAAGTTAATTTTAGGGATACACAAGTCGACTTTCGATTAATCGACTTTTTTCTAAAAAAGTTTAAATATCGAAGTCGACTTTTGGCTAATGGTGCATTAGGTCTGTTCGATAACTTCGGAAACTTGGTGGTATACAGATTTTCCTGCTTAGGCATTCAAAACTAACACCATTTCACAAAGTTTCTGATGGACATCAAGTTTTGAAAGTACATCAAGGCGAAACTTGAACTGTATTATTGGTTTAGCTATAATTTTTGAGGAGATTATTCTACCTTCCCTCCCAGTCCTTGGTTTTGGCTGGCTTAGTGTTTCACGAAATGTTGTGTCTGGTAGCAGAATTAAAACACGCGTAATATTATAAAAGAGACTACATTTATTAACAATACAATTAAAGACAAAGATATAACAGTAACAATTATGTTGAACGTTAGACGGGTAAGCGCTTAAGCGCTCGGCACATACGGTCCGTTTAGTGACACGTTGGGACAAGCGTTGTCCCAAAAAAGTTAAATTATGTTTAACTTTAATGCGTCAGCCTTGTTGTTGTTTTTCAAAAAACTTGTGACAGAGAAATGATGCATACATATGATCGTAAAGCAATGATGCACAAAATAATATGTGTGACTGTAGTATTTGTGTCATGAATCGACGCTAGAGTACTGATTTGTTCATAGCTTTCGTAAGTCCGTGTTTAGACACACAAGTAAATTCAGTTTTTCGGCAATAGGGGGTAGGAAAGTGTATTGAGGAGCTCTTTCCTCCCCGCTCTATCCCAAAAAACTCAATTTACTTTCCCGAGAAATTTGTGTGTCTAAACCAGGTATCGGCACTAAAACAAATGCATTGTTTGCGGTCTCACGCATACGACTCTCTCCATAAAAGCGTGTGCGTTAATGCATTGCTAAAATTAAAAATCATTGAAACAAGCGACAAAAGAACATTCTTCTTTGACTTCTGAGTGGAGACTGAATGGAGGTTGTTCTGCTGTTATTCTCATCAAGGGCACGTGTGCCCCTTTTTGCCGGATGCTGGTCTAAACCCAGGTCAGGCAATGTGCGCTTGCTGAGAGCAAGTGAGCGAAAACTTCAATGTAAAATGCATGTATGCTCACTTGCTCTCAGCAACCGCACATTGCCTATCCATGGTCTAAACCAGAGTGAGGTAGAGAACATTTTTGGGTCTCTCTTGTGCTCTCAATGAGCGTAAATTTGTTGTTGTTCACAACGTGTTAGCATCTACACAGGCTGTGAGCGATAACAAATTTACGCTCACTTAGAGCACATGGGCTCTCTTGTGAGTCACAATGCCTCCTCCTGGTCTAAACCAGGGACGAGCTTCTTTGCTTAGATCACTGATGGGCAAATTGCGAGAGACTCATGTATTTTTTACACTTTTGTGTGTGAGGCAGAGCATTTCTGCCCATCAGTGCCTTAGATCAAGGGGAGGCATTGTGACTCACAAGAGAGCCCATGTGCTCTAAGTGAGCGTAAATTTGTTATCGCTCACAGCCTGTGTAGATGCTAACACGTTGTGAACAACAACAAATTAAGGCTCATTGAGAGCACAAGAGAGACCCAAAATTTTTCTCTGCCTCACTCTGCCTTAGATCGTATAGTGAGGGCGCCCACTGAGTTGTTTTTGCATTTGCTTCTCTCTCTCACGTACAGTGTAAATGAATGAAAACAAACAAAAACATAATGTGGTTGTTGTTTTTTTTTCACTCATACGTTCATACATGTCTTCGTCGCTGGTCTAAACCATAGCCATGGCACAATCATACAGGTACACGCGTCAGCCCAGCTGATGTACTGTGAGCTGTCAAAAAAGTTGTTGTAATTGAAAACACAAAATTAAAAAATAAAAATTTATAAGAAAAACTGTGAATTTTTGACGGATTTTTGTTATAATGTGTGTATTAATAACTGCCTAACAAAATTTTGTTGAAAAAAATTTTCGAATAGCTTTATTTTTGGAAAACATTTTTGACATTTCACAGAACTGAACTCGTTTTTGTTGTAGTTGTTTGCTGATGCATCTACCTGGTAATTGTGCCATGACCATAGCCGACCAAGAAGAGCGAGCGCTTAAATTGTTTATGTGTGGGTAAAATTACACTGACAGAACAGAACAGGGTGATGATTTTCATATTGAGTATGAAATAAAAAACACAGGAAAAAAGTTGTCACGGCGTGTTAGCGTTCAGAGCCAAACATAGTGGTGGGTGTGTGGGTTCGAATCGTCGGCTTTCCTTTTTCATTTGCATTATAGATCATAAAAAAGCTCTATTAATAAATTTAAAAAAAAAATAATACTAAAAATGATCTTCGCCTAAAAAGGCAAAATTTTCAAATAGAAAAAATATATTGTTGGCGCGTTCGCTTTGTATGACTAAAATTAAAAAAAAAATATACAGTGAATCACAGTCAAAAGTATCCACTTCAGTTTCTTTTATTAAAACTGCGATTGCTAAGAGTTAATTAATGATAGCGATTTCAACTTTAAAATTTCTTCAAATGCATTGAACAAATTGTCTACGGTTCTAATATAAATTAGCATTTGACTTGTGTCCCTTATATCAGTGCTTTCATCAAAGCAAACAGATACATATACCGCATTTCGAATCCTCTCCTTTGTTTATATAAATTTTTTATTGTTGCATTGCAGACGAGGCATTCTGCGTCATTAAAAATATTAATACAAAACAAAAAATCATTTTCAAATTCTTCCCTCCACATATTTGCTGTACAACTGCAAAATCTTGTCAGTGTACCCAAAAAAAAAAAAAAAAACAAATAAAGCGGCATCAACCTGCTTGCATGACATTCAGAATAATGCCAAGTTTACACTTGCGCTCTAAAATCCACTGGATTTCACGAAATCCTGAAATACATCCCGGTGTTTACACATATTTTTTTGTTGATTTCATACATATCACAATGATCAAGGTAGATGCATATGCGCAGCTGATTGAATTAGTCATCAAAAATATACGACAATATAGAACTTTACAACTTTATTTCGAAAATTATCGTAAAACTATCTATATATCGTATTCATTGTGTATAGAACCCGTTCCCGTACTCCGAAGTCTAGCAAGACTTACACTTCTCTTTAAACAAAAATAGCGCCGAATAACACCCTATTCTCCTGTTTTCTGCCATACAATTTTGGCATAGTAGAAACTAGCAACATGTTCATTATCATCTAAATACGATAGATGATACGTTAATTTGCTGCAGTTTTTGCAATTTCCGTAATTTTTTCGTTCCCGTATTTTTTAAGAAATTTGTATGGGGAAGCAATTTTAGACATTTCGCTCTTTTTTCTAACATTACCATTAAAAAAGTACGAGAACGCAATGAAAAATAGCATTGTAACAAAGTAATCTAATATTTTTTTCACATTGTTTAAAAATTTTGATTCTAAAAATGTTTGTTGCATCAATTGACCATCTACCTTGTTTATTGTGATACGTGAAAAGTGTTGCAACTTTTGGTACTTTTCAGTCACAAACTGGGTTGTATATCATGTGTACTGTGATTTCGATGTTGATTTCGCTGAAATCACGAAATGAGATGATTTCATTTTTGTATGCGAAATCATGATAATTTTTGCTTGATTCCGCGCGAAATCACGAAACGCCTTCGAAATCACGAAAAGACGCCGAATGTAAACCAAACATAAGACTGAAGTAAAAAAATCAAAACATTTGCTCTCTTACTTTGCGTTCGGGTCGCGTGTGTGTGATTTGCCGAAAAACTTCGTAACCATATCAATACCTACGAACGGGTTTGGTCTAAACCGGTGGTGCTCAAAATATTTTGAGCATTAGTCTCTCTGAGCCAGCCTTTCCTTTGCTAAACCACGACAGATGAGAAAAAAGAGAGCACAAGTTGTTGTTGCAGTCACGTTAACGTATATGGATGATCTTGGCTGGTCTAAACCAGCCATGCACGCGTCTTTACGAAAAAGTTAACTACAACTCTCTTTCCCATACAAAAACTCAAAATAGCATTATCTTCTTGTGCACCATTGGTCTAAACCATAGATGGGCAAAATGGCTCTTAAATAGAATTTAAGGGAAAATTAGAACGGGGTTTTTGTTAAAATGTCTTTGCTTTTTTAATCATTTTTAAACACAGACGGTATTTTAACAAGTCCAAAAAACTATTATATTTAAAACAAATTTGTGAAATTACCGGTAAATGTTTATTTATGTTGTAACAACGAAAAAGAGAAACAAAACATAGCAACGCTGGCGTGCAAGAAAGCCCATCTATGGTCTAAACACAGACTAAAGCCATAGAAAAACAATGATGCAAATAAACAATTATAAAATCAGTGATGTCAACTCGAGACACTACAATTTCGCACTCTAATAAGTGACCTGGTCTTGGAATCTTGCTGGCATTCTTCTAGATCTGGTCGAACGTCTGATACTTGGCGTCTCTGGTGGTTGGTATCCGGATTCGGCTTGATGTTCGGTTTCGGGACGTACGCAAGGCTGTGAATAGGTTGGAGAATGATGTTATGAACTGGGGCTGGATTCTTGTTCTATGAAAAATTGAAATGAAAAATATTTGCCTTATAAAATTTTTCATTTGACATTTATTTCCTTTATAAAACTTTTCATTTAAAATTTTCATAGAACAAGAATTGAGCCCCTGGTCGCGGCTTGAGGTTGTGTATGGGTGGTGATTTGCGGATATGGCTCCGCGATATCTTGGCGGTGCGATTGATTCCAATGCATTATGATTTCTTCTATGATAGGTTTCTTTTGAGGTGGAACTTCTTTGCGAACAGTAGGCGAATCTTGATGGTAAACATTCGATTTATATAATTGATTTATGTGTCGCTTCAGAACGTAGTTGTTATCAAGTTTGATTTTATAATGGAGATTCCCGAGCTTTTTCAAAACGTTGCCAAATTTCCATGTTGGTATACCATTATCGTACCAACGTACTTGAAACCTTTCCCCCACGCGTAGACTTCGAACTTTGTGCTTCATCGAAGATTTTTTCAATTTAACAGGTCGAATTTTGTCAATTTTTATCCGTAAATCCTAGATATGCGTTTTCGTTTGGCCATTTGAAAGTGGTGTTGCTCTGTACCTTGTAACGATTTCTTGGACTTTAAGTCGTAATGATGACTTTTCCATCGCTTTAAGTTTCCTTTTTAATGTCTGAATATGTCATTCTGCTAGGCCATTGGTAGCTGGGTGCCCTGGAGATATAAATTTTTGAATAATGCCATTATTTTCACAGAAATGTTTAAATATGGTGCTTTGGAATATTGTCGCATTATCAGGCACTATAACTTGAGGAAGGCCGTGTGTTACAAATATGCTTTGTAACAAATTTATTGTAATCTCTGAAGTTGGAGCTTGTTTACTTACTCTGATTTCAGGCCATTTTGACTTAGCGTCAACTAACACAAGGAAATAGTGGTTTTGTAATGGCCCTGCGTAATCAATGTGCACTCTTTGAAAATTTTCGACTGAATCATCCCACTGGTGAATTTCTACCTTTGGAGGGCTCTTGCGTACCATTGCAGAATTCGGACAAGACTTAGCGAAATTCTCAATATCCGAGTCAATTCCTCTCCAAAAACAATATTTCCTTGCCAGCTGCTTCATTTTTACGACTCTAATATGTGTATGGTGCAACTCACGTAACAGTGCCTCACGTAAAGTCGCTGGTATTATTACGCGCATCCCCTTCAATAAAACTCCATCTTGTATAGAATACTCAGGATCCGAAATTTTACCGCTTAATAAATCTTCTTGAAATTTTTGAGATCGGAATCCTTTTCTGTTTCCATTGCAATCGATTTTGCTGTAATTGAAAATAAAGAAATTTCGTTTATAGTTTGATCTTGGATGTCTTTTGTTTCTCTATCAAGGAAATGGGAAAATTTTGAATTCGTTGTTAAAGAAGCTCTTGATAAACAATCTAAATGTATTATTTGATCAGCTTTGCGATGCTCAATTTTGTAACTAAATCCTTGTAGGAACGATGCGTATCGTAGTAATCGTTGTGATGTCATTGCAGGTGTTTTAGCGTTTTGATGGAAAATCCTTGAGAGCGGGCGATTATCAGTCACAAGTGTAAATTCTCTACCATGCAAATACATAAAAAAATATCAACTGCGAAAATTATTGCAAGAGCCTCCCTATCTAATTGGCTATAATTTTGTTCCGCTTTTGTTAAAGCCCTGGAAATAAACCCGATTGGTCTTTCAAAGTCGTCAATTAAATGAGAAAGTACGGCAGCAACACCCGTAGGACTTGCATCACAAGTAAGAGTTAATGGCAGCGATTCATTATAAGGCACTAAAATTCTGTCATGTAAAATTTCTTGTTTCAATTTGTTAAATGCTTCTTCACATGGCTTTGACAATGCAAACTTTTTTCCTTTCTCCAGTAAATTTCTCAGAGGATATGTCAGGGTCGCCATGTTGGGAATAAACCGTGAATAATATGTAACCATTTCTAAAAACCTCCGGACATCATCCACGTTAGCAGGACGTGGCAATTTTGACATCGCTTCTGTTTTTGAAGGTCATTTAGCTATGCAACCTTTCTAAACATTCCACAAGTCTTTGCTCACATACTGATTTGGTTGGGCCGTGCACAATGATGTCATCAAAATAAGATGTGGTCCCTTCTAGGCCTTGTAGTATTTGATCTATGATACGATTAAACTAGCTAGGAGCTGTCTTGATACCAAAGGACAAACGGTTCATCCGATACGTACCTCTGTGTGTAGAAATTGTTTGAATAATACTACTTTCTTCATCCACAGCTACGTGTAAATACGCCTTATAGAGGTCCAGCTTTTAGTACGTTTATATATAACCGGATTTAACAAACCTACTGGGTTTCAAATGTAAATTCCTTTGCGTATACGCTATAATATAAACATGGTCTTACAAAAATATTTAGAACTCCTTAATGTGATGAAAATTTTATCTATTCGCTTTATTAGATAATGGGCCGGCTCCAATTGTGGATTGACACAGACCTTATAATCAACACAGAGGCGAACATTGCCATTCGGCTTTGGTATAACAACGAGAGGTGATCCCCATTTACTATTGTTTACTTTCGAAATGATGCCTTCGTTTTCCAAGGAGTCCAATTCTCGTTCTACTTTTTCACGCAATGCGAATGGTACTTGCCTTTCATTAATAGGTGTGTACGATAACCCAATAATTTGTACAAATTTTTACTGAATGCTGTTCGATAACAAAATTATCCAGCAAAAGAGAGCGAGTTTGGAGAGATTTTTGGAGAGTTTTGTGACTGAGAACTTGCAAATTTTTGCTGGGAAAATTTGTCCCGCAAAAATTTGCAAGTCTGATCAGCTGATTTTTAATCACCTGTTCAATGTAAACAATTCGAAATGTTAACATTTTTGACAAGAAAATTTCACAATTGCACATTTTTTTTAGATTCTGAAGCGTTGTGGATAGGATTAAAGCATTAAATAAGTAAACTGCAATTTTAAAATTTATGTTTTTGTTCCGTTTGGTTTAAAATATCAAAAGAAATAAAAACAAATTTCATACATTTTCGGAAACAGCTGACTTTCTTGCAAGTTTTTGCAAAATGCTGTTCGATAACTTTCTGCAATTTTTCTTGATTGAGAGAGTAAAATTCACTGAGAGAGGTTGCTGGAACTGACTGAGTAATTGTTGCTGGGAAAGTTATCGTACACACCTAATGAATGCTGGTTTTGCACTTTCCTGCAATTTCAATGAACATATTAGCTTTGTTCCTTTACTTTTTTAATGGTAAGGGTGGTAAAAGAGAAAAGCGTCAAAATTGCTCTCTCATGAACATTTTCAATAGAAAAGCAAAGGAACGGAAAAATGGTATATCTGGCAGCAATGTCAAAAAGAAACATAAAAAATCAATTTTCGTCTTTTATTTCACAGTTTTTAATTTAGTTGTGTCAGTTTTCGACTTTTTCTTCTGTTTATCGATCATTTTCTTTTTCATTGGGAAATAATCGTCAAACAAAAGTCGAAAAATCAGTTCTGCCATTTTTTACCTGCAGAAATTTGGATGGTAGCCTGTGGTAGAAGAGAAAGCCATTTTCGCTCTCTCTCCACTCTCACTCTCTTAAAAATTGCTTCCAGTTCTGCCACTTTTCGGGGTTAAGGAACGCTTTGCAGGTTAAAAATGGTAACAAATGGGAAAAATGGTAACCTCAGGTAAGTAAAGGAACACAGCTATTAAATTTGGGATGCACCCCACTTTTTGTTGAAAAACTTCCGAATATTTTTGTATTATATTTGATATTGAATTTACACGTAAATTACTGACTCCATTTATCTTTAAACGATCCCGGTCCACTTCATTCAAATCAATTTTAAGATGTCTAATCCAGACACGTCCAAGCAACGCAGTGTGTTTGCGTCCACAACAAACATTTTTTCCTTTGATTGTCTTCCTTTGTACATATTGTACATTAACATCAACAAAACCCAGTGGCACAAAAATATCTCCGGTATACGCTCGAAATGCAATGCTGGTTTTTTGTAATTCTGTTTTCAGGTTCAAATTGTCGAAATCAGTTTTTGGAATTAAGGTGTAGAGATGGTATTTACCGGGTATTTACCCGGTAAATACCCACACGGTGGGTAAATACCCATTTGTGGGTATTTATTTGGATATTTACTATATTGAATGGCAAATACAACATTTTAAGCCCTATTCCTGGGTTTAGGTTGTAAATTCGTTTCAAAATGGATAATTTTACAATTCTTTAAACTAGTGGGTAAATACCCGAGTATTTACCCAAGTGTTGGGTAAAAACTCATTAACTGCCGAACCACTTGACGTAGGCTGACAAAATTTGGCTTACATTTTTCTTATGTCAACAGAACTTCTGGTACTGGGTCCATGTTTTGATATAGCCCCCATATAACCGTACCTCCCGATTTAAGGTATTTTTTGTCTATTAGCCACATTTTACAATAATATTGGCTGTAGCTTGGCACAGTGAGTTCTCAATGTGTAGAAAATATCCTTGCAAAAATTTGTCAATATAGGCCCACGTTTTCTAATAGCCCCCATATAAGGGTACCCCGATTTCGAGTATTTACCCAAATTTTGGGTAAAAACTCTTTAACTGCCGAACCACTTGACGTAGTCTGACGAAATTTGGCTCAAATCTTACTTATATCAAGAGAATATCTAGTATTGCAAATGGGGTCTTTAGGTCCATGTTTTAATATAGCCCTCATATAGCCGTACCTCCCGATTTAAGGTATTTTTCACCTATTAGCCACATTTTACAATAATATTGGCTGAAGCTTGGCACAGTGAGTTCTCAATGTCTATAAAATATCCTTGCAAATAACCACACGATTGACACGATAACCACAGTGACACAGCAACAAAAACAATCATCATGCCAGGCTGAGATGGAAAAAGAATATATTTGTTTGCTCAAAGCCCGAAAAGAAAACGTCTGGGATACAACAAAAGTGACATGCACCGTAACAACATAATACGCCCGTAGAAAGAGTATACTTACTTTTATCGACCGATGGTATGTCGAATTACTCCCGCCCTCTGGAATGAAAGTTCCACCATAGCAACATTGGATTCTCTATGTTGCCCCAATACCTACATCTCCTCCTTTTTGTTCCCTTCCTATCCCCTTAACCTCCACTTGTCCCTCAATCACAACCATATTCTATAATTTCATTTTCATACCTTACGGTCTATACAATATTTATTCATTTTCCAAAATAGTAATACAAAAAAAATCACATTATGACGAAAAAACCATGTAAAGAACATTAGAACTGCAATGAAGTATTTTGATAAGCCTCTCTTCTTGTTTTCAGGTCTTCGCCAAGGTGATGTGTGGTGTTACTGCTTAATCTCCGTCCGTCCGTCTGAGTCAACTTGTTTTGTAAAGGTAAGTACATGTGTAGGTACAAGTCAGTAAGTTTTAAATCCAAAATAAAAGTTTCATTTCTCTTTTCTTTTTTACAGGGAATCCTTGAACCCGAGGGACGACATATGCGCTGTATAGGACATTTTCTCCTTAGCAAGATTAACCCCTACCTGCCTAACCTGAGCTCAAGCTATTTGGGGATGGGTAATTAATCAGCAATTATGAGAGCTGATTGTGTTCTATAAGTAAGTATTTTGCTATGTCTACCCTTACTAAATTAGATTTTTAATGATATATCTTTTATTTTCAGATTTTGTCCGTCTGTCAATATAGTAAAGTTATGGCCAAGAAGCAGGAATACCTGGATAGCTGGCGTTCAAGAGATGGGTGTCCAACGATGGGCAGAGGAGATGAGCCGACGTTGCCGTTTCAATTTTGGTTTGTTTGTGTGACTTCAGTTTTTTGCGGATTTTTAATGATTTATGTATTTAAACTTTTTTTTCTTTTCTTTCTTTTTTCTTGGTTTAATTCTTTTGTAATTTTTGTAATTTCTTTTTTATTTTTATTAAGTTTGTAAGTTTTTGTTTAGTTCATATATTTTGAGTGATTGTATTTCTTTTTCATTTCAATTCCTTTTTTTGTTCTTCTTAGTTCATAGATTCTAATCAGTTCATATAATGTCTTCATTTCAGGATTCATTTTCATTTCAGATTTAATTTTAGTTCAGTATTTCGATTAATGCCTTAAAAGAGGTATTTATTTGACTTTTATAAGTTGATTTCATTTATTCAATAAATTTTTAAATTATATTACTTTAACAACAAATGTTGTCACAGTCTATTATTTTCTTCTGTCAGAACAGTAGAAGTATCGCAGGTTAAGTTCAGGCTCCGTTTTAATGCCGATGAAATCTCCTCAGGCTCACCTCCGTCTGCTTTGAATTTCAAAGAAAAAGGACAGATTTTTGCATGTTCACTCGCAATGAAACGTAGTTGTCGGTCATTACATACCATGCTTTCCGGTTAACATCATTTTGTTAGATATAAAAGCTTTGTTCCTGTACTTTTTTAATGGTAAGGGTGGTAAAAGAGAAAAGT
Source organism: Musca autumnalis (assembly GCF_047663935.1). Classification (NCBI taxonomy): domain Eukaryota; kingdom Metazoa; phylum Arthropoda; class Insecta; order Diptera; family Muscidae; genus Musca; species Musca autumnalis. The sequence goes on from NW_027411866.1 coordinate 56,141,733, forward strand.
GTCAGAAAAGTAAAGGAACGGAAAAATGGTAGATCTGGCAGCAATGTCAAAAAGAAACATAAAAAATCAATTGTCGTCTTTTATTTCACAGTTTTTAATTTAGTTTTGTCAGCGTTCGACTTTTTCTTCTGCTTTTCGTCCATTTTCTTTTTCATTGTGAAATAATCGTCAAACAAAAGTCGAAAAATCAGTTCTGCCATTTTTACCTGCAGAAATTTTGCTGGTAGCCTGTGGTAGAAGAGAAAGCCATTTTCGCTCTCTCTCCCCTCTCACTCTCTTAAAAATTGCTTCCAGTTTTGCCACTTTTCGGGGTTAAGGAACGCTGTGCAGGTTAAAAATGGTAACAAATGGTTAAAATGGTAACTTCAGGTAAGTAATACCCCGTTTATATATAACCGGATTTAACAAACCGACTGGGTTTTAAATGTCAATTCCTTTGCTTATATTTCAAACAAATCCTCTCAAAGAAGGTTAACCCTGCAAAAAGCTGTAATATAAACAGCATATAAAGGAACACAGCTAAAGTGAACAAAACAAACAACAAGAAACTGTCACAGTTCAGCTAATAGGCAATAGGTGGCACTGGTAATGATATTTAAACGCACAGGACAATTTCTTCACAACAGCTTTAAGCAATCAACCACCCTTTCGCATTGACAACGCACAACAGAACAACAGATACCTATGGTATCACCACCAATAACTGTTTGTAACAGTTTGGGCTGGGCGAAGCAGATGAAAAACGTAAAAAATGCTGATAAAACGAGTTAGGGACTTTCCCTGCAATGAACAAAGAAAGAAATGAAGCTTTTTACCAAACCAATTCAAGCCTTGCCATATCAAAAAGTATAATGTCAAATTCAATATTGCCACATTTGTGAAAATACGACAATCCCACATGCCTATGATGATGCTATGATGGGAAAATGGTTAACAGATATTTTTTAAGCTAATAGACCTGTTCGATAACTTCGCAAGTAAAAAGTATTTGCAAGTACTTGCAAATACTTCCCATTTCATGTTTACATCATTTTGTAAAAATTTGTACAAACTTTTACAAAATGCTGTTCGATAACGAACTTGTCTGTTCGATAACTTCGCATTTAAAGACTACTTGCATACTATAGCTCTGTTCCTTTACGTGCAAGAATCTTCAAGTTTTGCCACTTTTTACTCGAAAAGCGTTCCTTTACTTTTGACACAATGCAATTCATATGGGAGCAGTTTACAACTTTTACTACTTTTGCCGGTTTTACCATTTTCAAAAGTAAAGGAACAGACCATAGAGTTGTTACATCTAGTGAGCTAGTTCAGTAGCATAGTTCGTTTGCGCACGATTTCTTCGGGTAAAAAATGGTAGAACTGATTTTTCGACATTTGTTTGTCGATTATTTGGCAATGAAGAAAAAAATGAGCAAAAACAGAAGAAACATATTTAAGAACTGTGATATAAAAGAAGAAAAGTGAATTTTGATGTTTCTTTTTGACATTGCTACCAGATCTACCACTTTTTCGTTCCTTTACTTTTCTGGTAAAAAGAGAGCAATTTTGACAGTTTTCTCTTTTACCACTTTTACCATTAAAAAAGTAAAGGAACAAAGCTTCGATTGCAAACACTTTTCTCTTTATTCATTTACCAGATATGACATAACATGTTACTCAAACTCAATTTAAATTTAACAGGTTTTATGAAATATGCACAATTTAAGTTTTCAATTCAATTTATTTCTGTCACATGATTGACGTATTGCCCTAAATACTTGTTTTAAGTTCAAGCGTAACAGTAAATTCACATTTACCGAAACCACTCGATTTCAACTGTCAACTCCGTTGCTTAAACATCAAATAAAATCCAATGGATTTCAGATGAGTTTTCATTTGACGTATACGCAAAGGAATTGACTATTGAAATCGAGTGGATTTCGTAAATCTGAACCAAGCATAAAGCGGGCCTATGGATATATGGTGGCACAATCATATACGTACATAGGTACTCGCATCAGCCCAGCTGTCAGAAAAGTTGATGTAATTGAAAACACAAAATTAAAAAACAAAACTTTAAAATTAAAAATTGTGAATAATTTGTTATAAAATAAAAAAATACAAGCTAAAGTTGCGATCATTTTTGTGGTAATTTACGAGACGGAAATTTTTAATAGAGTGGAGTTCATGCCGAAAGCTGAACTAGTGATGGGAAGGCAACATAAAACCCTTTAGGATGACGAAGCAAAATCAGTTGCGCTTGGATTAAATGCAGAACGGAGGAAGTACACTCAATTGTGATTGAATTTAATGGAAACATTTTTAATTTATGTTTATATAATAAATTTCTTAGTATTCTTGTTTTACACAAATGGCTTAAGATGCAGTGCTTTGGATTGAATTTATATTCATTCTTCGGATTGCATTTTTAATCAGTCTAAAGATGCAATAAAATGCAAGCCATTGCGAAATATCCCAAAATAAATAAAATGCACCTATTATTTGTGTAAAACTAGAACTCAAATAACTTTATTATATTTATTATATAAACACAAATGTATTGTATAAACACAAATTTAAAAAAAAAAGTTTCCAATAAATTCAATCATATTTGGGCTTACTTCCTCCGTTCGTAATTTGATCCAAGCGCATCTGATTTTGCTTCATCATCCAAAAGGTTTTTTATGTTGCCTTCCCATCACTAGTTCAGCTTTGGACATGGACTCCATCTCCGCTCCATTAAATTAATTACCGCAAACATGTTCGCAACTTAAGTTTTTATTTATTTATTTTATAACAAATTCTCCGAAATGTATACACTCTTGTTTGTCTTTTGAAGAAATGTGTAGGGATCAACCAACTGGTTTTTTTCTGTAAGGATCACTACAGCAACTGCTTATAAAATGTATCGAACGGAGTGCATTTTTCATAACTCTGTTGGACAACATCGAAAGATGTTGTGAAATCATAACTCCAATTGCACAACTTCCAAAATTTTTTGCTGGGAAATCTATTTAAACGCTAACTTTATTCCCTACTATTCTTAAAGTAATGTATAACAAAAATGGACTTTAAAGACAATATGTAAGACATGGTACAAATACACATGTAGCCGCATCGGCAAGTGTTGGTAACATAAGATGTCAAAATTTGACATCAATTCAATGCAATTGACACATTATGTTACCATCAGCTGGCTTGATAATGCTACCTGTATTATTGTACCATGATGTAAGAACGGGCTTAAAGCTTTTGCAAATCAACAGCGCTGTCAACTTTTATTGATACTTTTCATTTATAATTTTGAGTTTAATGTTACCGATTTTTTTCGGTAATTCAAAAAATGAGTTACAGAATTCCACTTCTGTACCGGCAATTAACGAAATTTGTCGGAAGGTTCGCAATCAAAATAAAGTTCTCGCTAAGTACTGCCGATGGCAACAGTGTTGTAAATTTTTATTTTCACTTTTCATTCATAGTTTTGGATTTTAATTTTACCGAGTTTTGTCGGTAGCTAAGTCCCGGGCCACACTACAGTAATTTCATTGAAATTTTGATATGAAATTATGCGTCTCTAGATCGACGTCCATAGTAGAGTAAAATCATAAAATTGCTGTAGTGGGGAATTCGATTTAAGAATCCCTAATTTCATGAAATTTTTTAATGAAATTCACGCTAGTGTGGACCTGGACTAAATACTGCGTTATGCTTGGTTTACATTAACGAAATCCACTCGATTTCAACTGTCAATTCCATTGCTCAAACGTCAAATGAAATCCAATCGATTTCGGATGAGTTTTCATTTGACGTATACGCAAAGGAATTGACAGCTGAAATCGAGTGGATTTCGTAAATGTAAACAAAGTATTAGAGAATCCCACTACTGATGAAATTTTGTTTAACAAAATAGGTCTGTTCGATAACCCAAAAGTTTGTACAAATTTGTAAAAACTTTTACAAAATGCCGTTCGATAACAAACTTGTTCAGTAAAAGAGAAATGAGAAGTAGTTGCAAGTACTTGTAAGAACTTGCAAATACTTTTTACTTGCGAAGTTATCAAACAGGCCCAATGTGTGAATCGCTTTATTTTTGGAATACGTTTTTGACATTTCAAAGTATTGAATTGTTTTGTTGTTGTAGTTGTTGGATGCATTCAACTTGGTAAATATGCCGATGGGGAGATTAACAAAAGCCCAAAAAAAATAAAAAAGATCTGGCATGCCGTGTGCACAAAAGCAAAAAGCTTTCGTTCAATCGTAACTATTGAAATTTGCGGTGGGATGGTCATTTGTGGCTTTGTGTAGTGGAGTTTGGAAACAAAAATGAGCGGTCTATATTTGATGTGTCCTATTTGTACGGAGGATTTTCAAATGGAGGATACGGTGTATAGCACTGATTGTGGTCACCTGTATCATTTCAGCTGCATGCAACAGTGGAGAAGCCGGTAAGTAAATGGTATAAACAAACAAACATAAATATTTATTAGCTTTATTGATGGGTAGATCAACAAGCTGTCCTCAGTGCCGCCATCACGATCCGACTTCACACAAAGTATTCTTAATTGAAAATTCTGAGCCAAAACCATCAGCTCCAACAGAAAACCAAGAAGACTTAAAGATGAAATTGGAATCGAGCATCGATAAAATTAATGAATTACAAGAACAACTGCAAGTTGCAGAATCGAACGTATTTCATATGCAGGAACAATTTACCATAGAACAAGAGCTGAGGAAATCATATGAACGTAGAGTAGCTGAAAATAAACATAATGATGAGAATTTCTTAAAACTTCATGTTCAATATTCCGAGTCGGAGGAACGTATAAAGCTGTTTATGGAAGAAAATGAGCGTTTGACTGTAGAAAATCAGTTCAAAACCAGTGAGATCAATGCAAAGGGTGATGAAATTCGTAAGTTAAAAGAACATTTGAATAGGGAGATCCAAGCTGGCAACAATGAAAATGAAAGTTTTCGTATTAAATATATGGAGAAGGATATTGAGCTGCTAACAAAAAAAGCGGCACAAAAAGAGAGTGAGATTTTAGAACTAAAAGAGAAACTCGCACAGCAAAATTCAGTATCTTCAGAAATAGTTGTAAAATCTCTAAAGCAAAAGCTACAAAACATAACAGAACAGTTGGAAAAAGAAATAACATTAAATACACAGCTAGCCATAGAAAAGATACAACTGCAGAGCCGAATTCAACGGCTTGAACTGAAATCCAATAGTAACCAAGAGACTTTAAATGAGACGCCAAAATCAGGAAATAATCGACAAAGAAAGGAAAACAAACCAAACACTCGCAACATAACTCCCACAGCTGCTCAAGCACCCATGACACGCAGTAAAGAAAGTACTACACACAGTGTTGTACTTCAAAAGTTCCCATATAAAGAAATTCGTTATCCTTTGGAGGAATTGATTGTTTCATTGGCCTCTAAAATGAATATTGCTCTCGCCAAGGAAGATATCATAAAAGTTGAAGTTATAGATAAATTCCAACCAAGGAAACCCATGACAACTGTTTGCATACATGTTGCTTTTAAAGCTGTTGAACATAAAGATAAATTCATTTCCCAGCAATTTCTATTAAAAGAAAATTGTCAAATCTTTAAGACTATCTATATAAAGGAGTATATTGATCGTGAAATTCATGGTCTATATTTGCATGCTGTACGAAATCTACGCGATGTTGGCTATGAAAGTATTAATTTGCAGAATAATACTATTATAGCCAAGAAGAATTCGCGGGATGTACAGGGAACAATAATTCACAGCAAGGAACAAGTTAATGATCTGCGAAATAAGTCATTACGTATGTCAAATGATGTTAACTTGCAACCTCAGCCGCAGATTACAAGGGAGACAATTATCGATGAAAATTATTATAAAATTATATTGTAATTATGTAAACTACTTCCAATTCTACAATTATTTCTTTAATTTCATTTATTTCACATGTAATTTAATTATCCTACTACTATATTAATTCATTTGTTATTATACGAATCTTTTCAATAAAAATACGATGTATATGTATCGTGGTACATTGGTATCTACATATGAGCTTTTTTAATACAAATATTAAGTATATTAATTATGATTTGATTACAATGAGTACAGTATGCAGAAATGACTTCCCTTCCATTTTTTTTTTCAATTCAATTCAATTTATTTTCATTTTAGAGATGAACTATTACACCAATCGGCAAAAAAAAATATCATGAAGGGTTTGCTCCTACTACGTAATCCATAAAAGCCAAATACAACATCTAACAGAAACCAAACACCAACTCAAGTACTCAAGTTGACGAATAAAAGATCAACTCATGAAGTTAAGTTTGGTTTCATTAGATTCTTCCCGATAATCTAATCGCATAATCAAAATGTACAAACTTGTAAATGGTGATAATGAAATAAATGGATTGAGTTATATTAAAAATCATATTTTTATTTTTATAGTCAAATAGCACGTTGTAAACTTTCGCACGTGATATCCCAAGGAGGGAAGGAAGATGAGATTGGGAATATTTTCTAAATACTTTTGTTTTTTTTTTTTTAATTAAAAAAATAATTTTTATATGATGATATTTTTCGGCTTAATGTCAGTAAAAAGTGTTGTTAAAAAAAAAAAATAAAAAATAATGCAAAAAATAAATGTTGTGCCTTTTTACTGTACATACATACAAATATTTATACATTACTTGTATTAAAAATACTATACTTCTTTCCAAGGCATATTTATATAACCCAACCTTTACACATGCCAGTGACAGTTCGAAAAATTCAATACATACACAATATTTTACTACCACAATTACATTTTTTGAACTGTCGACTCCACTGGCACTAGATTTTTCATGCCAGCAAAATTTTGAGCTGGCTGCCAGTGATATGTCGAAAATGAAAAAAGAGTTGCCGAGACTATTTTCTAATCCATGTACATTTTTGTTTCTTTTAAGAATGCAAAGATTTAATGCATATTTTCAAAAAGATTAGGAAACACAAATAATACGTCTTGGTAGCTGCAATATATTATTGGTTAGTAAAGGCATAATTTTGATGTTTTTCATGCAAATATAGGTTGATAAATAATTTCCCCTCTGGGATTATACAATATTGAAAAGGCGGCAATACCAGATTCATTATGTTTATGATTGAAAACTATCTTTTTAAAACGAAATAAAATAAAAAGTAATAAAATATGTTTTGAATTGTGCTTTAAATCTGAAATATAATGCACTTTTGTGTGTTAATGCGGCTTAAAATAATTTTGAAATTGAACTTGCACTGGCATGTGCAAACACACAAGAAAACTGCATGCCAGTCGAACACTTTTTCGGAATTTTCGAGTATAATAGTACGTTTACGTATAACCGGATTTAACAAACCCACTGGGTTTTAAATGTCAATTCCATTGCTTATATGTTAAACAGATCCTCATAAAGAAGGTTAACCCGGCAAAAAGCTCTAGTGTGTACGGAGTTTTATACATGTACTCAATTGGCACCAATTTACTGGCATGTGTAACTGCAGCTTAAGATAGAAGTGACAATCAGAAGTATTTTTACATTTTTTGTATATTTGGTTTTCAAATATTTGCTACCATAAAATACTTCTTTTCATCGTAAACGTGTAATAACAATGAACTACGATAGTTCTGATTGCTTTATATTTACACTAGCAAAGTGCCCGCTACTTCGTATGCGGAAAGGGTATAAAAAAATAACAATATATAATATGAAAATGGCGAATTTTAATCAATATTTATTTTAGTACTGTTCGTCCCTTTTTAGTTCGATTTTCAAACAGATCAGCCTTATCTCACCTTTACACATTAACAGCGAGACAAACGTTGCAATACTCACTCTAACTCCAAAACATACAGATTCCAGCACAGTCCCTACACCCAAGAAATTGAGTACAATTATAGCACGTTTTTCGACAACATGTCTCAATCCATCACTAACTTGAATACAAAATAAAAACAGTAATCGTAATTCTGTCTCAAGATTCCAGGTGTATCCGTTCATCCAACTCCAAACTGTATCATTTCGTACTCTTCGTACCCATAAGTAAGGTTTTCGAAACTACCTCAATTCTTCACTTAAACAAATTGTACCAAATTTACTACCATTTAGTACTTTTCGTAGCCATAAGTACAAATTTTCAAAACTATCTCAGTGCTATGTTCAAACTATAACCTTAATTCCAAATTTCAGGATTCCAGATATATCCGATCACTCAAATCCAAATTTAGTTCCATTTAGTACTATTCGTATCCAAAGTACGAATTTCTAATCCTACCTCTATCAACACTCCAACATCAATTTTAATTCCCAATTTCACGATTCCAAATCTATCAATGAAATCCAAATTGTACCATATTTAGTACCATTTAGTACTTATCCTACCCATAACTAAAAATTTCCACAACTTTATCGATGCTACACTCCAACAGTACTCCTTATTTCAAATCTCGGGATTTCAGCTATATCCGTTCACCCAAATCCAAATTGTACCAAATTTTGTACCTTAGTATTATTCGTACCCATGAGTACGAATTTCCACAATTACCTCAATCCTACACGCCAACAGTAATCTTAATTCCAAATTTCAGTATTACATCTGCATCCAATCACCGCAATCTAAATTTGATACCATTTAGTAATTTTCATATCCAACGTACGAATTTCCAAACCTACTTCTATCAACACTCTAACAGTAATCGTAATTCCGAATTTCAGGTTTCCAAATGTATCCGATCACACAAATTAAAATTGTACCAAATTTGGTACCATTTAGTACTTTTCGTACCCAGAACTAAACATTTCAAAATCTTCATCCAAATTTGGTACCATTTAGTCCTATTCGCTTGTACGAATTTCCAAACCTACCTATATCAACACTCCAACATCAATTTAAATTCCGAATCTCACGATTCCAAATGTATCCTATCACTGAAATCCAAATTGTACCAAATGTAGTATCATTTAGTACTTTTCCCACTGATAACTAAAAATTTCCAAACCTTTATCAATCCTAAACTTCAACAGTACTGCTTATTCCAAATCTCGGGATTCCAGCTATATCCGTTCACTCAAATCAAATTTTGTACTACTCGTACCCATGAGAACGAATTTCCACAACTACCTCAATCCTACACGCCAACAGTAAACTTAATTCCAAATTTCAGGATTACAGCTGCATCCGATCACCGTAATCCAAATTGTACCAAATTTGGTACCATTTAGTAATTTTCGTATCCAAAGTAAATTTCCAAACCTACCTCTATCAACACTCCAACAGTAATCGTAATTCCGAATTTTAGGATTCCAAAGGTATCCGATCACACAAATTAAAATTGTACCAAATTTGGTACCATTTAGTACTTTTCGTACCCATAACTAAAAATTTCAAAAACTTCTTCAATCCTACACACCAACAGTAATCCTTATTCCGAATCTCGGGATTCCAGCTATATCCGTTCACCCAAATCCAAATTGTAGCAAATTTGGTACCATTTCGTACTTTTCGTACCCATAAGTAAAAATTGTTAAAACTACCTCAGTGCTATGTTCAAACAATAAGCTTAATTCCGAATTTGAGGATTCCAGATACATCCGATAACTTAAATCCAAATTTGGTACCATTTAGTACTATTCGTATCCAAAGTACGAATTTCCAAACCTACCTCTATCAACACTCCAACAGCACTTTTAATTCCGAATTTCACGATTCCAAATGTATCCTATCACTGAAATCCAAATTGTACCAAATTTAGTACCATTTAGTACTTTTCCTACCATAACTAAAATTTTCCAAAACTTTATAAATCCTACACACCAACAGTACTCCTTATTCCAAATCTCGGGATTCCAGCTATATCCTTTCACCCAAATCCAAATTGTACCAAATTTGGTACTATTTAATACTATTCGTACCCATGAGTACGAATTGCCACAACTACCTCAACCCTACACTCCAACAGTAATCTTAATTCCAAATTTAAGGATTACAGCTACATCCGATCACCGTAATCCAAATTGTACCAAATTTAGTACTTTTTGTTCCCATATGTCCGAATTTCCAAACCTACCGCTATCCAACACTCCAACAGTAATCTTAATTTCCAATTTCAGGATTCCAAATGTATCCGATCACCCAAATCCAAATTGTACCAAATTTGGTACCATTTAGTACTTTTCGTAGCCATAAGTACAAATTTTCACAAGTATCCCAATCCCACACTCCAATAGTAATTATAATTTCAAATTTCACTATTCCTGCTCTATCCGATCACTTAAATTCATATTGTACCAAATTTGGTACCATTTAGTACTTTTCGTACCCAAAAGTACGAATTTCCAAAATACCTCTATCCTACACTCCGACAGTAATCCTAATTCTAAATTTCAGGATTCCAGGTCCATCCGTTCCCCCAAATCCAAATTGTACCTTATTTGGTACTATTTAGTACCTTCCGTACCCATATGTACGAATTTCGAAAACTACCTCCGTATCTCAAACCTACACTGCAACAGTAATAGTAATTCCAAATTTCAGAATTCCAACTTTATCGGTTCGCCCAAATTCACATTTTACCAAATTTAGTACCATTTAGTACTTTTCGCACACAAGAGTACACATTTCCAAAACCACCGCCTTGTATCAACACATCTTCTAAACCTTGATTTTTATTCCAAATTTCAAGATTATAGCTCTATCCGTTCACATAATACCAAATGGTACTAAATTTGGTAACTTTTAGTACTTTTCGTACACTTATAGTCCGAATTTCCAAAAACCCTTTGGTATACCTTTCTATCTTTTCATCAGCGACCCTCATTCCAAATTTCAGAATTCTAGCTCTTCGCGTTTGGCTAATACTAATGGTACCATATTTAGTACCTTTTGGTACTTTTCGTACCGTTCTAGTACGAATTTCCAAAAACCAAGCCTTATCTGTCACCTTCGGACCAAGAGTGACCCTCACCCAAAATTTCATGATTCTAGCTTCAGCCGTTTCGTCTGGGCGTTGATGAATCAATCAGTCAATCAGTCAGTCAGTGAATCAGTCACTCTACTCTTTTATTAATATAGATTTTAGTTCAAATTTGTTCTACTTTAGGGCGAAACCTATAGCACCTATAGCTCTGCGTGTGCGTTCAAAAATACAAAAACAAAATACATGTATTTCAAATTGAAAACAACACCAAATACATATATTTTGTTTTTGTATTTTTGAACGCACACGCATCACGCAGAGCTATAGGTCGCCCTTAGAGGATTTTTAAAAGGTATTTATGTTTTTCCTGAGAAAAATGTTGGAATAATATTTCAATATTTTCTTTGACATTAAATTTTCTATAATAACAATAACCTTATATAAATTGCTCTGTTCCAGAACCAGCAAGAAGCTACTATTTTTTACTACGATAACATTTTTTCCTTTATGTTATCGGGAAAAATAGTAAAAATTAGTAGATTCTTGCAGTACAGGAACAGACAAAATGTGCCTTGTTTCATTCTATATAACAATCAAGGTATTTATTTATAAGATATTACATTCGGATTCTTCACTTCTAGCTGTTGGTTGGGGATGATTGATTCTTCTCACATTATTGGTTCGACGTACAGCATTACGATTTTGAATTGGCGTACGGACGTTTGAATTATTTCTATACATTCGGTCAACTTGTTCCTTTGAACTGATTTGAATTTCTGGGGAAGATTTTTCTCTTTTTACGAAAACCGCATTGTTCTTTACAAAAATGATTTTGAAACCTCTTTCCCTTAATTTGTGGCTATAACTAAATAGATCGTTTGTTTTAGCATCCAGCGGTTCATGTATACGTATATTTGAAGTTTGGGGGTTCCCCTTCAATTTGTGTTTATTTCTCAAAAACATGTCCTTGTGCTGAGCTTCCTTAAAAGACACCAAAAGCGTATTGCCAATTTGTAAAACACATTCGATGTCGTTGTTTCCAATTGGTATATACATTGTTCTGACTAATAACATAATTGTGGTTGACATTGGATCCGATTGATTAGGTTGGACATTTTTAACGATAATTTCAAGCTTGTCATTACTTGCGGTGGTCGCTCCTAATGCTTGAATGTCCAAATAAATACGATGTGGCTGTGGACTATTTCGATTGCACAAAGGACAGGTGTTGGATCTAAAATTAAGATAATTTAACATGTCACACATTATACGTACTAATTATATACATACCTTTGAAGCCAAGCTTGAATACAATCGAAATGGAATATATGTCCACATATAGTACTGCATATTTCATCAGAACCATAGGCATAGGACTCTGCACAAATCGAACATGAGGCACCAGTAGACATTTCTCCAAAAACAAAATGCGCAACTTAAATATCAAAATAAAAAAGTGATGGATCAAGTGAAGGCTACAGGAGATTGGAGGGAAATAAACGAAAGCTCTAAACTTTTCTTATCAAACAATTGCACCCTTGCCACATGACGGAAACAATTTTGGGTAATTCTATATCATTGGAATATGGAAATTATTAATGAAAATTCATCGGATACCATGGCACAATTACCCAGGTAGTGGCATCGTAAAATTTTGAATATGTTCATAGCGATCATGAATACTCACGTAGGGAGCTTCTCACGAGTGAGCTGCAGCTCACTTCTCGACCTATCACAACCCGCTTGCGCGATGGGCTAGTTCGGCATCGGAAACTCGTCGATTCTCAGCGTTACAGTAACTAGTTCCACTTCTGACCCCTCACAGTGCAATCAACTGTAAACTTTAACATGGGGATGTCATAGGAGTTAACCAATTGACACTCCAGGTTTACTGTCATATACCAGTTTATTTATAAAAAAGTGGTGGGAAATAGTCACAACTGACGCTTCGTCGTTTACTTGGGGATATATAGGTGTCAATTGGTTCCCTTCGCATTACTTTTGGGTCAATTGTGAACTAGTACCACTTACCTCTAGTTTAGGACTATTTAAATTGCGAGAATTGGAATTGCTAGCGGGTAGAAAGAAGACGGCGATTTGCATATTTCCTTGGTATTCCATTTTTATACCACAACAATATGAATAATATGTACGAAGATATTCAGTCCATCAACACTAGCTTCTGTTATTGGATGCTTCATTTATATTAAAGTTATGAAGAAAATGTAAATGTGAATTATTTATACAATTCGTCGTTTAAGTTAAGTTAATTAAGTCGCAACTGACGCCTCCTCGTTTACTTGGGGATAAAAAGGTGACAATTGGTTCCCTTCGCATTACTTAGGGGCCAATATTTGTACTAGTACTGATTAGAACTAGTTCTGTAGTGGGATTCTGTAACTCATTTTTGCTGTTATCGATAATTGTCGGTAAAATTAAAATGCTTATAATTTCGATAATAAACGAAATTTGTCGGTAAGTTAACGATGAATAAAAAGTAGTCGCTAGCCTCCACCGATACAAACAGTGATGCCAACTCTTCTTTATGTTTTTAGTCATAATTTTGCGATTTAATTTTACCGATTTTTGTCGGTAACAGCAAAAATGAGTTACAGAATCCCACTACTGGACTACTTAAATTGCGACAATTGGAATTTTCGTCGCAAGCGGGAAATGACAAGGGTGGAGCGAAAAAAGTGAAGAAGGGTTCACAAGTTGGAAAATTGAAAATAGTGCCGCATTTTGTGAACCCTTGAAAATATAATTTGTGTTGCCATATCGTTATTTTATTTACAAATAATTTTGCAATAACTAAATTCGTAATTTTTTTATAAAACACTACTTTATTTTAAATTAAATTAATATTTCTAAAACCAAAAATACTTTTTATCAACAATCCACTTTAAAAATACTTGGTAATTGATAAAAATATTAAATGTTTGATATGTGGCAACATCTGTAACAGCTGTTTTTTTTTTGTTTTGACAGATATGTATGTTTCTGTAATTTGCCAGAACATGCCCGAATACACTGTGCAACAAAATGGAGCTCAAAGTCTGGGGGTGGAAAATTCCTTTTGGGGATGAAAGCTCTTAGTGAGTATATACAGAACCCAGAAGGACAGATCCGCCGTGAGTCGAACTTTTGAGATATGGCGTGATGAATATTTTGCTGAAGACCCTATAAGACCTCAGATATTAGCGTTATATCTTCGTCCGCTGTTGTTTTAGCTTATTTTTGAGATTACATTTCTTCAGCCAAATCAAATGAGGATTATTTTCGTAGAGCATTTTGACCTTCTATCTCGCTTCCTTCAATGTCCTTTTCGTCCTTTATTTTAAGAGCGACTATAAAAGTACCACAAGATGACGTTTTTCAGCTTCGAAATGTTCTACAAAAATGTCGCTCAAAAAATTTTAGGTACGGCTCTCATTGACAACTAATCGATTTTGTCGCGTTTTCATAGTCATTTTTTAAATTTACCCCTGTTTGCTCAGAAAAAAAACTGTGTTTTATGTTTTTGTATGTTCTGTAACGAATATGCAAAAAACAAAATATATGGCCTGTTTCACTAAGACGATTCGAATACAAAATCTTACGAATTAATACCAAACTCCTGTTGTTATAGACAGTTTTTGTTTGATTAAAAACACAAATGAATCAAATATTTTTCAAAATACAGAAGTTTGGGAGTAGTTCGAACGAATTTGTATTCGATTCGACTTAGTGAAACAGGCCAATAGTCTTTTTCTGAACAAAAACAGGGTAAATGAACAAAACGACCACGAAAACGCGACAAAATCGATTTGTTGTCAATGAGAGCCGTACCTAAAATTTTCTGGCCGACATTTTTGCAGAACATTTCGAAGCTGAAAAACGTCATCTTGTGGTACTTTTATAGTCGCTCTTAAAATAAAGGACGAAAAGGACATTGAAGGAAGCGAGATAGAAGGTCAAAATGCTCTATGAATATAATCCTCATTTGATTTGGCTGAAGAAATGTGATCTCAAAAATAAGCTAAAACAACAGCGGACAAAGATATAACGCTAATATCTGAGGGCTTATAGAGTATCCAGCAAAATATTCATCACGCCATATCTCTAAAGTTCGACTCACGGCGGATCTGTCCTTCTGGGTTCTGTATATACTCACCAAGAGCTTTCAACCCCAAAGGAATTTTCCACCCCCAGACTTTGAGCTCCATTTTGTTGCACAGTGTATTCGGGCATGTTCTGGCATTCACCTCTGCACCTCACGTGTATCGAACACACCTAAAGCTGTTCTGCAATACACTTTACACCTAGTTGGGGTGTATTCCTCACACTGTAATATTGATGGCGAGACTGGGGGAGTGTTTTTTAAAGAAACAAATTGAAATTTTCTACAAAAAACTTCATAGGACAAAAATGTAATGTGTTCTCTATGACCATTTAAAAAAATAGGCCTGTTCGATAAAAAGTATTTGCAAGTTCTTGCAAGTACTTGCAACTACTTCTCATTTCTCTTTTACTGAGCAAGTTTGTTATCGAACAGCGTTTTGTAAAAGTTTGTACAAATTTGTGCAAACTTTTGGGTTATCGAACAGACCTAATATTAAAAATCTATTTTTTCTCAAAGTACCAAATTTAACATGTTGCTCTTGTAGAAGTTCGTTATTTTGTTTACGTCTGTTTCGTAAACAATAAAACGAACGCATGTGTATTCGTTGATGCGCCAACACAGACTGATATTTTTTCATTGTTAATGATAAAGTTTGAAAGCTCAATAAAGCTTTCCAAAGTTCTTTCGTGAAATATGAAAGCTCTTTTCGCGTGAGATACAGAAACGCAATTGCTTTTACATGTGAAGTGCATGTGTAATGTGATGGATGCACGGTGAATTCCAGAACATGCCCGATTATTTCATTTCATTTATTTCACATGTAATTTGAGGCGATGGGGTCCATAAAAAAATTACAATATATGTATGTACGCATTAAGCTAAACCTTAAACAGGAAAAACTACTCAATTTTTTACAAGTAAACATTAAGAATTTTTATAATATTATTGTATTAAATAAAAATATAATTAAACTTTAAAAAACAATAATTATCCTCCCTCGAGGAAAAATGCGCATAAGCAAGATAGCTAATACTACACCTCATTAGGCATAACCACAATTTTTTTTACTACTCAAAGGCATTAAAAAAATTAATTTATATAAACTAGAAAAATATGTTTCAATAACACTATTGGAAATGCTGATGAAGTTTGTTGGAGTACGTACAATTCTATTGACGACACTGTAATTACGAATGACGTATCCATTAAATGAACAACTCGGGGAATTTGCAACTGACTGTTTCTTGATGAATGAGAAAACAAAAAGCCCTAGATCTACCTGAGATTGCAACACAGAGGAAAATCTCGAATCTCCTTTAAACACTAATTGAAGATCATCAGCAAAAGCGAACGGGACACACCAACTCTCCAACTTGGCAAAAAGATCGTTCATGTAAATAACAAATAGAAGAGGTCCCAAAACAGACCTTTGGGGCACTCCACTACTCACCGCAAGCTGGCCACTACACCTGTATTAAATAAATTACGTATTTGCTTCAAATACTTGTTTTAGGCGCAAGTGTATTTAAATTGGATTAAAATATACAATTTTTGTGTGACATTTCTGGTCATAGTTTGTCCATATTTACATTAGGCAATATTTCTTGCGGCAATTGCCAGTCTGTTGGTGAGAGAGGCAAAAGGTTGCCATATGCCCCAGCTCTCTCGCCTTCAAATTGACAAGGAAAGTTGCCCAACGTAAATATGGACTTTATACGGCTGCAAGAAACTTAATCTGTTTTGTTCGAATTACAAGTGGAAAAATTCGAATTACAAATAGAATAATTCGAATTAAAAATGAATGAATGTTCCTTTACTTTACAGGTTAAAAATGGTAACATCAGAAAATGGGGTTTATACACGGTATGTTTTTTACATATTCATGCATAGAAACTGTCACTTTTTTCGCCCATATGCACGGCAAAATTTTATTTTTCATTCGTTTTCTGTTGTTTTTTTATTTATTTCGAGTACAAATAAAACAGCTGTTTACCTTTGGTTGTACAGACGAGAATAGAGCGCGTTCTATTCGAAAAATATACATATGAGCTGTGTTCCTTTACTTACCTGAGGTTACCATTTTTACCATTTTTAACCTGCAAAGCGTTCCTTAACCCCCAAAAGTGGCAAAACTGGAAGCAATTTTTAAGAGAGTGAGAGTGGAGAGAGAGCGAAAATGGCATTCTCTTCTACCACAGGCTACCAGCAAAATTTCTACAGGTAAAAAAGGCAGAACTGATTTTTCGACTTTTGTTTGACGATTATTTCACAATGAAGAAGAAAATGGACGAAAAACAGAAGAAAAAGTCGAACGCTGACAAAACTAAATTAAAAACTGTGAAATAAAAGACGAAAATTGATTTTTTATGTTTCTTTTTGACATTGCTGTCAGATCTACCATTTTTCCGTTCCTTTACTTTTCTGGTAAAAATGTACCACTCTTACCATTAAAAAAGTAAAGGAACAAAGCTATGTATGCACATAACACTTTGATGCATTTAAATTTCTGTATGGTTCACACCATGTGTACAAAATTTAGATTTGTAAAAAGTGACAGTTGGTATGCACAAATATGTAAAAAACATACCGTGTAGAACACACTTAAGTAAAGGAACACTGCTATTAAATAATTTATTTCCTTTATTGGTCCATATTTACATTAGGCGATTTTCCTTGCGGCAATTGTCAGTTTGTAGGTGAGAGAGGGTGTTGAGAGGCAAAGGGTTACCATATGCCTCACCTCTCTCTCCATCAAACTGACAATTTCCGCAAGTAAAATTGCCTAATGTAAATATGGTCTTGTTTCGTACAGAATTACTTCCCTACTCAACAAAATTTTCAATATCCGGCACAAGAATGAAAAAGGGGATTCCCCAAAAATAGAACATAAAAATGTTTAACATTTGCCAAAGTTTTACGTACAACACATAGGACAATTTGAGTGATTTTAATTAAAAAATCTGAATGTTAAATGTTGTCAAAGTTAATTTATAAAAAAAAGGTAAATGTTTGTGTGAAAGGGATTATCTTGTAATAATTAGTGTTGGGCAATCTCGTTCATTGAGCGGATCGATCTTTTTCATTCCGCTCACCAAAAAGATCCGGGTCGTTTACTTCGTTCGTTGGCTCTTTTTCGTTTAACAATACATTTGACTGTATTATTTTCTTTTGAAGTCGTTCGTTCTCTGCTGCATATAACTCCGTCGTTCTTTTCACCGAATCGTTCTTTTGAAAACGTTCGTTCACGAATGACACACTGTGTGCTAATGGGGGTGGTTTTTGTTTCTGAACGTAGTGGTGGTGGTTTTGATATGAAAGAACCAGATGAACGAATGATGCAAAAGAAAGATATGATCGAGATGTGTTACTGAACGAGGTGAGTTACTGAGCGAGAGTAGCTCTCTGAATCATTGTTTGTTTTGTGTGGAAATGTGTGCTGCTTGCGCTAACGCAGCGTTTGTTTAGAGTTTGACTGCAAAACCAATGCTGCTAATTTTGTAAGCAGCAATGACTCGTCCATCGGGGATCTAAATCATAGCCGACCAAGAAGAGCGAGCGCTTAAATTGTTTATGTGTGGGTAAAATTACACTGACAGAACAGGGTGATGATTTTCATATTGAGTGTGAAATGAAAAATATATTGTTGGCGCGTTCGCTTTGTATGACTTAAATTAAAAATAATAATAAATAATAATAATTTGAAAAGTATTTTTCTTCATATGTTAATTTTTTTGAGAGAAAAAACAAATTGTATATAAAAATGATTTTTAAGACTTTCTAAGCATACATACATTTTTTATTGTTGCATTGCAGACGAGGCATTCTGCGTCATTAAAAATATTAATACAAAACAAAAACCATTTTCAAATTCTTCCCTCCACATATTTGCTGTACAACTGCAAAATCTTTTCTGTGTACCCAAAAATAAACAAATAAAGCGGCACCAACCTGCTTGCATGAAATTCAGTACAAGACTGAAGTAAAAAAATCAAAACATTTGCTCTCTTACTTTGCGTTCGGGTCGCGTGTGTGTGATTTGCCGAAAAACTTCGTAACCAAATCAAGTCCCACGAACGGCCATGATCTAAATGAACAATATAAAAGAATGAGCTGGATACGGATCTGTTCGTTCTTTTCACGGAATCGTTCCTTTGAGCCGGTTCGTTCATGAACAACGCAACTCTAGTAATAATTAATAATAGGTGGTTGTACATTTATATTTTTGCCAGAACAGAAATACATATTTATATATACTTTATTTTTTATTAAAGGAATATGTTTTGACATCAAGAGAAGACATCCGCTGGGCCACCTTGTTATTGCAGTTTTTTTGTGGATTCAGTATATCTGGTAGCTTTGTTTTTTGTTGACATTAACAACACTATAGTCGCTCTTCTTCCATAAAATAAAAATCCCTGAGGATGATTGTCGAAGACAATTGAAATATTGGAAATGATAAATAAAATTTAAACCAACAAAAAGAAACAACAGCCTTTTAATGACCTTCAGCCAAACCATCATCTACCAAAAATAAAATTAAATAATTTCATGTTCAGTTTGGTAACTTAAAAAATATTAATTCATTTTGAAAGAAAGGATTAACAAACATTTTAATTTTTGTTTGCTGGTTTTTTGAACACTATTTCTTTTGGATACTCGATTCTTTTGCCTCTGCATTGATTTGCGTATTTGGTCTTCCCCTGAACCACTCGAGTTTTCATGCCGCGAAACAGCTTCTGAAATGGAATATGTAAACATTAAAAGATTTTTTATTATGTAGTATATATTGAATTTCAATGATATGAACTTACCTAATATGACATCGTAAATGTTCTGTAGTTGTTTTAAACTTTTTTTTGCCATGTATCCCATCCATGATACAATAAGAAGGTAGCATTATCAGCCCAGCTGATGGTAACATAACGTGTCAATTGCATTGAATTTGTCAATTTTTGACATTTTAGTTACCAAAAACGGCAGTTGCTGCTACCTTCTTATTGTATCAT
This sequence comes from Musca autumnalis, assembly GCF_047663935.1. Taxonomy (NCBI): domain Eukaryota; kingdom Metazoa; phylum Arthropoda; class Insecta; order Diptera; family Muscidae; genus Musca; species Musca autumnalis. The sequence continues at coordinate 56,161,772 of NW_027411866.1, forward strand.
GATCACACCGACATTATATTTCATGGATACGTTGTCATCTATTATGTGTTTAAAATTTTTTTAAACTCCTCCCCCTTCCAAGATCTTTGCCACAATATTGACCTGTTAATTATGATTTAGAAAATATGATTTAACATGGAACATTATTATATTACATATAAGAAAAAATTTACTTACATATTGTGCTTTATTTTCGGTGTTGATTTCAGTATTTAATTGTATTAAATCTTCCTCTGTTGTTATTGGAAATTTGTTGGAAATGGGGTTTTCATTAATTTTTTGACGTACAAGATTTTCGATCATGAGTTGATTTGTTGCAACGGCTTCAACTATGATTTTTAGCTGGCCTATAGGAATATAAGAATATATATCATAAAAAAGTTGATTTTGGAAAATTGGTGATTTGAAATACCTTGAATAACGTTCAGTTGCTTCTGAATATTATCGGCTATGGAAATGAAGGCAGATTCCGTAGCTTTTGAAATATTAACAGATGTTGTTGGAGGTTGATCTGAAATATATGTAAAAATGTTATTACATTTATTGAGGAACTACTATATATAAAACATATACTTAAAATTGATGCATCGTCTTATTTTTTTATTTTTATTTCGTCTTATTTTTTTAGTGGACTACCAGATTTTTGGTTCGATTGGGGAATAATTTCTGGCTTCCACTATTCTAAATTGTTTTAAATGAGTAGAGGGGTAATGAGAGTTCTGGACCACAAAAGCGCCTTTTTGCCTATTCGGCCCACTGTGCAGGCTGTGTGTGTGTGTGTGAGAGAGAGAGAGAGTGCGTGTGTGTGTGTGTGAGAGAGTGTGTGTGTGTGAGAGAGAGTGTGTGTGAGAGAGAACAAGAGAGAGAGAGATCACTAGATCGAGAGAGTATTTGGAGAGCAGATCTTAAATGTAAACATAGCTTAAATATATACAAAATATTAGGGTGTCTCAAAAATATTACCTCCAAAAATATTAGGATTGCCACATTTACCGCTTAAATTAAAAAAATATTACGTTGAATCATGAAATATGGGGTCCCCAATGTGAGAGTTAGGATAAAGACCAGCCCTAAGAAGCAATTCTTACCCGAACAGACCTATTGTGCGAGAGAGTTTTATTCAAACAAATGTATGGCATTAGAGAACATATGAGAAAACTAAAATAAGAGAGAGAGAGAGAGTAAACTAATAGACGGTTATACATTTACCCATTTACATGTATGTATCTCCAGATAGTTAGGATAAAGACCAGCCAAAAGATGCAATTTTTGTCGATTTGAACCACTGTGCGAGTCAGTTGGAATTAAACAAATGATTGAGTGGAGTATATCTAGAGAACCACATTTAACCTGTATATGTGTGGAAAGGAGCCAGACCTTGATTTCGGGAGAGAACCACATTTAACCTGTATATGTGTGGGAGGGAGCCAGACCTTGATTTCGGGAGAGAAACATATTTATCCTGTATATGTGTGGGAGGGAGCCAGACCTTGATTTCGGGAGAGAAACACATTTATCCTGTATATGTGTGGAAGGGAGCCAGACCGAGAAGTTGAGAGAGAACCACATCTGATCGTTAATGTAAACAAAATACATTTCAATATATGTCTGTCTATAAGCATGCCGAATCATGATCGTAATCAAAGTGGATTTTTCCGTCCGTCCGCCAGTCTCTCTGTGAGCATGTTCAATCATGTTCATAACTTAACATATGTATGCCCAATTAATTTCACAATATTGTGAAATTCATGTTTTAGCATACTACAGTTTTCGTATAAAAAGCAAATAATCTTAAATAAGATTCAATGTATACCCAATTAATTTCACAAGTTTGTGAAATTATTGATGATGGTCAGGTTCGTTCGTCTTTTGAATTTCATAACTCCGCTATGAGTTGAGATGAATGTCAGAGTTTCTCATATTGCAACAAAACCCCAAGAATAAACATTAAGTGACCATGAAATGATTCGTACAAATTCTTTCCGTTGTTTTACTCCATGTTAGAGTACTGGTGATCGATACATTGACCAAAAATTTGATTTTTGTCAACGAGCATTTAAATTTAAATTTAGACAAATGTAAACAAATCTGCAGTATTCAATGCTACAAGAATATTTCTTTGTTCGTAGGAATTCTTGCCCTTGTGGGTATTACACATTTTGTGTATGTTATGCATGTTGATCATCAAAAGATGGGAGAGGGGGATTCAATTGTGAGGTGGGGTATGGTTTAGGAGCATCTTGATGCTGGAATACATTCAATACTTTGATTCTTCTAAATACTTGTATATTGAAGGGATTTGATGAGTACGCCACCAGTTCTTAATACGTCACATATTTTTTAAGAAGCTTAAATGCACTGCACAGTGTGTTAAAACAACAAAAATAACATCCAAAATGTTAGGCTGAACCAAATTTAGAGTAAGTCTAAATTAAATCATATGTATGAGTGAGAGTATTAGCATTATTGTCATCAAAAACATACACATACATATATAAGCGTTTAAATATAGGCAAGGCAAAATATGAAACAAAGTTGGATATTTTATCTCCAGTATGTGTGGGAAGCAAAATATGAAACAATGTTGCATATTTAGCCTCCTATATATGTGAGAGAGGGAGCGATAGACAGAGAATTGGAAAAGTCCCCCAGATTTTTACGTTAATGTAATCAAAATTACATGTCAATGTATATGTAAGCGTAAAAATTAAGCAAGGCAAAATATGAAACTCACACACACACACACACTCTCTCACACACACACACACACACAGCCTGCACAGTGGGCCGAATAGGCAAAAAAGGCGCTTTTGTGGTCCAGAACTCTCATTACCCCTCTACTCGAAAATGAAATGTTACGAATATATACATATTAGCTTTGTTCCTTTACCTTTTTAATGGTAAAAGTGGTAAAAAAGAAAAGTGTCAAAATTGCTCAAACTTGCTCTCTCATAAACATTTTTACCAGAAATGTAAGGGAACGGAAAATGGTAGATCTGGTAGCAATGTGAAAAAGAAACATAAAAATAAATTTTCTTCTTTTATTTCACAGTTTTTAATGTTGGATTGCCAGCGTTCGACTTTTTCTTCTGTTTTTTGTTCATTTTTTCTTCATTGTGTAATAATCGTCAAACAAATGTCGAAAAATCAGTTCTACAATTTTATACCTGCAGAAATTTGTCTGGTAGCCTGTGGTACAAGAGAAAGGCACATGTGCTCTTTCTCCTCTCTCACTCTCTTAAAAATTGCTGCCAGTTTTACCACTTTTTGGGGTTAAGGAACGCTATGCAGGTTAAAAATGGTAACAACAGGTAATGGGGTTTATACACGGTATGTTTTTTAAATATTCATGCATAGAAACTGTCACTTGAAGTTCTATCGGGCTTAAAAAAACACCCTTTAATTCCTTCTGCACGGCAAAATTTTATTTTTCATTCGTTTTCTGTTGTTTTTTATTTATATCGAGTACAAATAAAACAGCTGTTTACCTTTGTTTGTACAGACGAGAATAGAGCGCGTTCTATTCGAAAAAAATATACAAATGTATGCACATAACTCCCCCGCCGGGGATAACAATCTTGGCGCGATGCGGGGGCTTGACGCCACAATCTGCTCATTCAATTTCTTTAGTGTTGAACTGGGGGGTTGTGACTGACCAAAGGTTATCCACTCCTTGTCGAAGACCTACACAATACACTGAAATCCTACAGTGTACTTTTGGGGTGAGTGACATATATTTGGTTACTGATCTCCTACAAAATAATTCGAGATCCCCTAACACCGGGGTGTTAAGCGACCACGTGCCTATTGGTGTTTAAGGTTTGCAGTCATGGTACCGACTGTATTATAACGGAGCCTCGTTGATACCTGGGCACCTCAACGAGTAGCAGGCTTAGTTGTCAAGTTCCAATCATGGTAGTGGAGGGCTATGCCATGGTTGTACTCAGTTCCCCCATCTAAAAATCTTTCTATGCATGACAATATTAAAAACAAAAAAACAACAACAAACCCCTTTGATAACGACCCCTGCTATAACTATGGACACTGCTGCACCTAGTGCAATTAACCTAAATTTGGGCGGGGACGACTGTTCCACACCGACCCTGGACAGAGTTAGCGACTCAATAAACTCGCAGAGCAGGGAATTGCTCAATCTCCTGAGGGAAAGTGCGTCCCTTCACCTGAGTCGGGAAAGTTCTCCCATAAGCAACTGGGAGGACATCCCCCTGTCTGATGATGAGATGGATACTACGGTCATCCCATCTCAGAAGGAGATGTCCCCCTCGGTTGCTTCTGGGAGCACAAAACCGGATGGGAAGGGAGTAACTCCGTCAGGGGATGTTACGTCGGTCGCGACCGATAGACCCAGTCTTCCCAGGCAGGACGCCTTGGTGGATGAGGCTATGGATGAGGAGACTGGAAATTCTCTCACCTCCCCATCCATCAAGAGTAGTAAGGCCCGGGAGAGAAAGGATAAGCATGGCTACAAAAGAGCAGTTAACTACTGCTCTAGATTTGTAGACAAGTCTCCAGGTGAGGTCTCCCCGGCGGAATTCCGGGAGATTAGGTTGAAGCTCCGCTTCTTGAGGCGTATTGAGAGGAAATACCCTCATTTTGAGAAGCTTCCACTTCCATTCGACCGGATTCCGAGGCCGGACCCGGAGGCGCCAGCCCAACGACTGGCTTGACTTCCCCGGAACCAGCCACAGTACAAAATCCAGTAGTGCCGGCCTGTTCGAACCCTTTGCGGACCCCCAATGTGTCTGCGGTAGGGGAAGACACCCGGACCACACTGGCCCCACCGACACGGTCCTCGAAGTCGGAAAAGCATAGGACGATACACTTTCGAGTCCCGAGTGGAAGTAAACGGCAACAACCTCATAGGAATCCCAGGAGAACTAATTGGGAGAAATTCAACTCCATGGTCTCTTCAAGACTGTGTGAAATATCTGAACCTCACACAGAGAGGGAAGTGGACAGACGGGTTGAGGATCTCACAAATGTCCTCAGGGATTGCTATGAAAAGACATGCCCATTAACTTACCCAGGTAGGAGAACACAGCCCGGCAATAATTCCAATCTGTCCAAATTAGCTACTGTGCAAAGAGCTGCGTCAGTACTCGTTACTGGAGCAGCAAGAAGCACCCCTCAGGCCGCATTGAATGCCATACTGAACGTCCAACCTTTGGACATACTTGTACAGTATCGAGCTTCACGATCTGCCTTGAGGCTTAAAGAGCTAAATCTGTGGCGTGGTTCACATCTTGGACATGCTAGTGTTCTACAGCGGATATGTAGCCAGATTGGACTAAGAGCCAGGGGAGATGAGACTGACTACATCTCATCAAGCCTGGACTTTGACACAGCTGAAGTATTAATCCCCGACAGGAGTGAGTGGACACGAGGCAGACCACTTCCCGACAGCCTGTCGATCTTCACCGATGGGTCGAAGATGGAAGAAGGCACGGGATCTGGTGTGTTCTGTGAAGAATTAGACATCAGGAACGCATATAAGCTTAATGACAACTGTAGTGTTTTTCAGGCAGAAGTTTTTGCGGTTTTGAAAGCCTTGGAATTAATAGTGGGAATGACGAACCTTATAGATAAGGCAGTCACTGTTTACGTGGACAGTCAGGCTGCCCTAAAAGCGTTAGGGTCATACAGTATTAAATCCAGGATTGTTCAAAGATGCAGGTCTCTCTTAAAAACATGTAACATAGTTGTTAGGTTTTGTTGGGTTCCAGGGCATTGCAATGTTGAGGGAAACGAGATAGTTGATGAACTGGCTAGAAGAGGATCCCAATCCTCTGACCTCACGGTAGAGGATAGTGTCAAGCCACCTCTCTGCTTCTTCCTCGACAAACTCAGTAAGCTCCACGCAGAGAAAACCGCTAAAGTTTGGCAGAATGTGCCTGGTTGTAAGGTATCTAAGTCAATCTGGCCGGTTATCTCATGGCGTAGAACTTCGTCTCTCCTCTCGCTGTGCAAATCAGAACCGCTGTGGGGGTAATAACCGGTCACTGCGGAATTAGATCCATGACTTGCAAGTGGGATGGCAATAACATTGAGTACTGTAGGTTATGTGAGGATGAGGAGGAAACGGAGACAATCGAGCACTTTCTATGTAGATGTCCTAGACTGATGGTTAAAAGACATAGACTATTTGGTGAACATGTGATTGAATCTCTTTCCTACTTCGCCTCTATTGACCCTACAGTGTTGGTGGTTTACTGCAAGAGCCTTAAGATGCTCTGGGGCAGGCCAACACAGACCTAAAACCATTAGTAATTAAATCGTAGTTAGCTACTAAACCATCTTCCCTCTTTTAATAACCTGACTTCTCCAATACAGTCACTAATCATTCTAATTATTCTTACTCTTCTCTCTTGTCATACCAACTTCCGCTCCCCTTCCTGTCCAACCTTTCCAACCTAATCATCTTCCTCCCACACAGCACATCCCATCAACAGACATATATCATCATCCACAGGCACACAGCACCACACAGCTCTATCCACAACAGGCACCATATCACTTGTCCTCCACACCACCAATACCTTCACATACACTATCATCATCTAAATAGCCACGCATCATCATCTACAGATATATAACATATCTCCTTGTCATCACCTGAATGCACAAATCACCATATAGCCATCAGTTACATATCATCACCATCTAGAGGCACAGCACATCAACAGACTTATATCATCTCACACAGCACCACATAGCTCTATCCACAACAGGCACCACATCACTTGTCTTCCACACCACCATTATCTTCACACACACTATCATCATCTAAATAGCCGCGCATCATCATCTGCAGATATATAACATATCTCCTTTCATCACCTGAATGCACAAATCACCATATAGCCATCAGTTACACATCATCACCATCTACAACTCAACAAACATAGCCATATCCAGCATCTACAATCAAATAGCCCAAACCACACATCAATACAACATCTTTCACCTCTACAACACACATAATTTAATAGTTTGGATGATCATAATGGACCTCAAGGTCTCCGAGTGGAGTAGCTGCCAACATGGCAGCTGCGCATCCTGAACCTAACCTAACCTAATGCACATAACACTTTGATGCATTTAAATTTCTGTATGATTCACACCATGTGTACAAAATTCAGATTTGTAAAAGTGACAGTTGGTATGCACAAATATGTCAAAAACATACCGTGTAGAACACACTTATGTAAGGGAACACTGCTATTAAATAATTTATTTCCTTTATTGTTTCGTACAGAATTACTCCCCCTACTCAACAAAATTTTCAATATCCGGCACAAGACCAGCGTTGCCAGTATTTTTTAGCCTCTTTCCCCCAACTTGTCCAAAACTTGTCCCCAAAATTCCCCAGATTTTATTGAATTTCCTCAAAAAAATCCCCAAAATTTTTTTAACAAATAATTACAAAAAAATCGAATGTAGTTTTATTTTACTATTGAAATTCATATCATTAAACTCTATACATTAATGTATATTATACCTACGGTGACCAATATTTTTGGATGAAAATAGAGTACATATACGAGGGTTACTACATAAGTTTCTGGCCTAGACAACAAGGCCTGGCGCCATTTACTATTTCCATTGGAAAGTTTGACATTTTTAGTATAAGCGTACTCAGTACGATTTGACGTACCACCGTGTTGAGTTTTCTACAGCGACTTGAAGAATAAATTTGCAAAAAAAAAAAATAAATGGAATTTACTTGTGAAAATTTTTGTCCGATTATTTCTCACAATATATATCATAGTCAGTAGTCACACATACAAAATTGTGTATAAATCGTGGTAAGAAATACTTTAGACAGCAATTAAACTTTTAATGATGTTAAATGTTCGAGTTTTCATTACCAGGCCAGAAAAACTTTTAAAGTTTTCAAACCAACAGAAAAACCAGCGATTTGAAATCACTGATTTCATTTTAACAAATACAATATTTGGATTATCTTTGATTTCATTGGATTATCTTTGCATTCACATGTATTTGCAAAACAAAAACCAAAAATAGAGGACATTGAGTATGTGCGATGAAAATAGAGGACAAATAGAGTACGTTGAAAAAATAGAGTACGGGCTCTTAAAATAGAGTACTGTACTCTATAATAGAGTACGGTTGGTCACCGTAATTATACCCCGTTTATATATAACCGGATTTAACAAACCGACTGGGTTTTAAATGTAAATTCCATTGCTTATATTTCAAATAAATCTTCATAAAGAAGGTTAACCCTGCAAAAAGCTCTAATATAAACAGCATATTATACATTAATTAAATTACAATATTGAAAACTTCACTTTCAAGTGATTCAGAATCATTCGTCTCATTGGATTTATATAAATTTTATAATGATAGAGTTGTAGCATTTCTTTAGGTGGGTCAAAATTTCTACAACAAATGGAGTTTTTAGAAAATTGATTTTTTTTCTAGTAACTAGTATTGCATTTTATTTCTGAATATGATTCAAAATAGAAGACCCTTACTACTTAATGCCATGTTCATACCAGCATTTAAATAACGTCGTTCGTTCTCATAATTACCTACACGAATTAACCCGTTCATACGACATGGTACACAATTCATAGCAACATGATTCATATTTTCATAGTTTTTGTTTACTGATTTTAAGGAAAGTTTCAGCCAAACGACGAGTAAAATTAATTGATATGAACTGAAAAAATATTTGTCCTTCTTACAGATATCTATTCAATATTAAATTATATTACTTTCATTCATGTTTTCTGGTTTTTTCTCAAAATTTTGGTGTTTTCAGTATATTTTCTAATTTTTGTATTTTCAAAATTAACAAGAGAGAGACCTGCCAAAATAACTTTTTGGTATACAGACTTTCCGGCAGGCATTTGATTTTCGTTTCTATATTTGTACGCGAATTTGAAACGATGGATAAGAAATGCAACTGCAATGAAAGAGAAGACAAAATTTGCTATGATTTGAATGTATACTAGTCGTTAAACCGTTCACTTTTCATTCATATTTTGCAGTTTTTCTAAAAAGATTTGGATTTTTAATACATTTTTAATTTTTTATTTTTCCTGTCATAATTAATTTATTTCGATAAATTCTCTCATTTGTTAGAGATGGGAAACATTTTATCGTCGTTCTGAGAGTAATTTAAATTGAACAATGTACACAAATCGTTGTTCGTTCTCAATATTTTTGTATGGGAAATGAAGTAATTATATCGTAATTTGGGGTCGAACAACGAATAGAGAGCGAAACACCGTCAGTCTGAACAAGGCATAAGAATTACTTGTTGGAACGGAAAGCATATCGTCTGCTCCGTCGGAAAAGGTCGTAAGTCCACTTTTTTGGAAATCGCGTTTTTGTTACAGGATGATAGTACACGTCAAAACACGTCGTATGATACAAAGAAAATGGTAGTACGTCGCGTTTTTCTATATGTTTTGCCCTTGTCGGAAAAGGTCGTAAGTCCACAAAACGTACAAATTTGAGTACATACGAAAAGGTCGTAAGTCCGCCGGAAAATGTATTCTTTAAAAGAATACTACAGCTAATGTAGTTCAGATATAATGTTTAACGTCATCCATGGTTGGGGTACAATGTAAAGAACTAGCCTACACCTTTGGAGCCTTTTGGCGGAGCCTTTGGACCAAACTTGAACAAAAATGTGATAATTTCTATATTGCAAAGAAAATTTACATTTGAAATCTATTTTCCCCTATAATGGGTACTTTACACGATATGTAATTTTACATATGTGTTGTCACTTTGCGTATACATTTTGTATATAAAAAGTGACAACCCATATGTAAAATACATATCGTGTAAAGTACCCCTAAGCGAACTGATTATGAAAGATTGACTTCTGGCCTTTTCATTGATACAAATTGTGATGCTGTATGTGTTCAAATACCTCATATATTGTAAAAAAAACCAAGATTTTTACTTTTTTACTGTCGTATATCTTACTTAACTTTATTAGCTGGTAATTTGTGGTTTCTCTAGGGACATTTATTCACATAACGAGATCAGTTTGTATTCTAAATTGAATAAAGTAATACCTTCTAACGGACGGGTAAGTGCAATGTTTATATTATTAAATGATTCTAAAATAAATATTGATTGAAATGTTATTAAACTAAGAAGACATAATGGTTTTTGCTAACAAAGAGCAGTATGAATTTGGAATGGAATTAGACGATGGTGTCATGGGTCTAGTTTCTTATGGCTTTCACGGTGATTCTGAAAGCTCTGATGATAAACTTCCTAAGCCCAGGAAGACATTACATTCATTCTGAGGAATATTGATGCCACACCTTCAAAATACTGGAAATCGGGAGGTACCGTTCTATGGGGGCTATATGAAGGCGTCAATACTAAACATCCTTGAAGTAATAGAAACTTCTATACCAAATCACGAAGATCTATCTTTAAAATTGCGAGCTGTATCTTTATTTCAAAAGACGGACAAACGGTCATGGTTATACCGACTTAGAATTTTACTGCGATCAAGAATATATATAATTTATAGGTCTCGATATCGATATGTTACAAACTGAATGACAAATTTAATTATACCCTCCATGTTATGGTGTACGGTATAAAAATCTTCAGAAATGTTGGTGTCGATATGCAATTTTAACATACCGCCAAATAACTGATGACTTGAGGCATGCCGACTGTGTCCACCTTCTTAAAATGTATCTTATATACCTGATGAAACTATAGCTATCGATATGTTGCCTTCTAATCTAAACACATGCTTTCCAATAAGACCAAAGCTTCGTTATGCATAACATCTGGTATTTCAATTGATTTGTCTAATTGCTAAAATATGTAGCCATGATTGGGGAAACGGAATCGCTCGTAAGTTTTATATATGTATATAGCGCATTTAAAAAATATATAGCCTACTTCCACCAAGGGACATCCCTGTTCATAATCTGAAAATTACATGGAAAAAGTACTTAGGGTCGGATATTCAACAACAGTTGCCTCGCAAATTAATTTTCTGACCGATATTTTCATAACTTTAGCAAAAAGGCGTTTTTTAAAAAACAAATTCAAAAAAATATGGAGCCTAATTTCACTCCGTTTGTTCATTGCATGGTACAATAATACAGGTAGCATTATCATGCCAGCTGATGGTAACATAATGTGTCAATTGCATTGAATTGATGTCAAATTTTGACATCTTATGTTGCCAACAATTGCCGATGCGGCTACCTGTGTATTTGTACCATGGTTCATTGTATATTCTCATGGTACAATTAAAAAAGGTAACCTTATGCAATCATATGTTTACAATTTTTTCTAAATTTAAACTTTGACAACATTTTATTGTCAAAACGGATTTGACAATAATTTTCTATGTATGTGTGTGCTTATCATTGCATACACATACATATTTGACAGTTACGTTTCAAATCCAAAATTCAATGTTTTTAATATAAATAAAATCAAAGAATAAGAAACGACGCTGGATGGAAATGATTTTTAATTTTAAAGGAGCTCGTAATACAAAATGTTGCAGATGGTAGCAGTTGTTCGTTATAGTTTTTAGAACAATTTAAGTTTGTGAGAAATACTAATATATGCAAAGGTTGACCAATGTCAGTCAACCCTTCCGATAGCTATCATGCCTACCAGAAATTTTGGACCATTATGTCACGAAGCCTGGACTAGCCACTAAAAAATTTACATTGTTGTAAACTATCCTCGTAAGTTGTCGTGCCCATTAGTCATTTTAGTTAGTGCCGGAAAAGATTTTTTAAAATCGTTTCTTCTATTATTACAGGGAATGTGGACTTGCCCCGAAAATAATGTACCATTATAGGAGCTCGTGGAGAACCCACGAACAATCCGAGACATGTCCTTAACATTCTGAAATTTTGTGGGGGAGCTACCTAAGGGAGTTGACCGTTACAAAGCAAAAGTTCAATGCCAAACATGAGTGCATATTACCAACTCTTTAGGCTAACAATAGGCTGCCTTCCGAAATGTCAGTTGCTTTGTAATTGTCTAAAAAATTCTGTAAGCATCCTATTCCATATCGCAGTGATATAGAATTAATGCGAAGAAAAAACGTAGTTTTATAACGTGACGGAAGTCAGCCATTCATTTATACTATGGTAAATAAAAACAACAAATAAAGAAACAAAGTGAAAATTGTGTTTAACATTCATTAAAATTGGTCCATATGTTGAAGAAAGGATTCGACGTTTCACAAATCATTTGGACATTCTTTTGGTCTTCGGCCACTTCATAATATACCCTGAAATTTAACGTCGGCATCAGACTCGTCATTTTTATTCAAAGAATTTTAATATTATTCACACAGAATATTATCCACTTCAAAAAATAAACAAAAAACAATAGTTGTTCTTCTTTTTCCTGACGTGCAGGGGTGGATACGTTCAATTAGTCTGTAATTGAGCATGTCAGTAAATCCAGAGTATCTAAGATTTTTTTAAATGAGGTTACCTTTTATTATTCTACCATGGTATATTCTCTGAAATTTTCAAAAAAAAAAAAAAAACGGTTCAGCCGTTTTTGAGACTATGCGGAACATACAAACATACACACATTGTCTTTTATATATAAGATTTCACCCAAAAGTTTTGGTCCATTAAACCCGCTTATAATTATCTCATCACCATGTTAAATTGCGAGCTTATTCTTTGTCTTAAAACCAAATCATTTTTCAAATTTCGCTCCGATCGAAATATTACTGCGATCTACAGGACAGCTACAAATTCGGGTAAAAATTGTGTGTTTGGTCCACTTCACACCCTTCGATCATAACCAACATCTAATGGGGTCACTTCTGGTCGGAACCCGACCTGTCCACAAAATTTCGTGACGATCGGTCCAAAATTGAGGCCTGGAGTTTTATTACAATTGTTAATAGATGTACGGACACACATAGCTAGATCGCTTTATCTCGTCAAGATATGAAAAAATGGCAAGGGGAGGGGGTCTACGACGAATACTTCGCGAAACAAACTTATAATACCCTTTTTACATGGTTTTGTAAGGTATAAACATTTTATTTTAAAAACGTCCGTAAATGGTAGGAAAAGGTCGTAAGTCCCTACAAAAATACAAAACTGTACAAGGAAAAGGTCTTAAGTCCAAAGACATCCAATTATCTCCCAAACGCGACGGAACTTTATCAAACAAAGTACAGGTATTGAAGCGGAATAAATAAACGAAGAATACTGCCTTTACCACCATAATAAAATCTTTAATACAGAAAGCGCTAGAATGTTTTTTCTTCCTCCTGAAAAATTTATTGAGAGGGACTTACGACCTTTTCCGACGGAGCAGACGATATTTAATACCATCTCCAATTTACGAATGATAACTTTCTCCATTGCGATTCGTAAACATCCGTGGAGATTTTTGTGTTGACAACTGGTTCTTAAAAGGTTCGCGACAAAATCGAGTTGTTGTCAATGAGAGCCGTACCTAAAATTTTCTGGCCGACATTTTTGCAGAACATTTCGAAGCTGAAAAACGTCAGCTTGTGGTACTTTTATAACGGCTCTTAAAATAAAGGACGAAAGGACATTGAAGGAAGCGAGATAGAAGGTCAAAATGCTCTACGATAATAATCCTCATTTGATTTGGCTGAAGAAATGTGATTTCAAAAATAAGCTAAAGAAACAGCGGACAAAGATATAACACTAATATCTTAAGGCTTATAGGGTCTCCAGCAAAGTTCGACTCACGGCGGATCTGTCCTTCTGGGTTCTGTATATACTCACCAAGAGCTTTCATCTCCAAAAGGAATTTTCCACCCCCCAAAATTTCCGTTCACAGTGTTATTACAGCTGCGACCAGTTAGAAAAAAGTCAAAAAAGAAATTCCCCAAAAATCCCCAAATATTTTTCAGATTTCCTCAACATTTTCCCAATTCCCCAAGTCGAAATTTTTTCCCCATTTCAAATAAAAATTCCCCAATTTGGGGAAAAATCCCCAATACTGACAACGCTGCACATGACTGAAAAAGGGAATTCCCCAAAAATATAACATAAAAGTGTTTAACATTTGCCAAAGTTTTACGTACAACACATAGGACAATTTGAGTGATTTTAATTAAAAAATCTGAATGTTAAATGCTGTCAAAGGTAAATTTATAAAAAACATGGTAAATGTTTGTGTGAAAGGGATTATCTTCTAATAATTAATAATAGGTGGTTGTACATTTATATTTTGCCAGAACAGAAATACATATTTATACTTTATTTTTTATTAAAGGAATATGTTTTGACATCAAGAGAAGACATCCGCTGGGCCACCTTGTTATTGCAGTTTTTTTGTGGATTCAGTATATCTGGTAGCTTTGTTTTTTAAAGCTCTTACTTGTAGCTTTTTACACAAACCAATCAATCGTCTCGGTTGTAGTGAACAGTATCATCTTTGTTGAAAGGGAGAGGTTCTTTATTTATGCTAAATAAATAATATGGGAAATGAAGTAGCAATAAATAGACCAACTGAATTGATTCAGAACTCTGATCCGGAATTACGAGAATACATACTTCAGCTCGAAGACAAATTGAAACTCTATGCGGATTTGGAAAGTTCCCACAATGAACTTAATACCAAGTATGTCGATGTACAGGAAGATCTTTTCGGAATCAGAATACAAAATCATGAATTCCAAAATCAGACGAAGGAACTCTCAAAAGAGAACGAAAAACTACGAAAAAGAAATGCTGAGCTCATCGAAGAACATAAACAATTAAAGGCAAAAATTGAGCAACTGGAGAAATGCAAAACGTTTAACAATTCTGATGTCAATGATTCCAGTAAACAAAATAAACGACAGACATGTTCCAACGACGATAAAAACAATGCCAACAGTGTACTTGTAAAAAATTTTCCCAACGATGATGATGACCACGAAGATATTATAGTTAGATTTGGTGAAATTATGAAACTCAAACTCAGCAAAGCAGACATAAAAAGGACTGAAATAAAGGAACGAAAGTTTTACGAACGTCAGAATATGCAACCGGATAAAATCATACTGATTGTGGAGTTTAGTAATCAAAATCTGAAAGTTGACTTTCTTAAACACAAGGAAAGGCTAAAGACAGACACTTTCGCAAAAGATATTGAAATTACCGATTTTGTCAATGAAGAAGTATTTGAATTGTATCAGTATGCAAAAGTTCTAAAATCACAATTTGGATATAGCTCCGTATATTGGAGAAATAATTGTGTGTATGCCAAGAAGACACGATCCAGCGAACCACTACTCATAAAATCCCAGACCCAAGTTGATGTTCTAAAATTTTCAAAATGAATGTGTACATACATAGTTGTAATGAATATGAGCATCTAAGGGGGACAAATTCATTACAAGTTCTTCTAAGGTACATATGTATGTATATGAAACAAGATATCCGTATCAATCCAGCTGATGGGTACTATGAAACGTCAAAACAATTTAATATTTTAATTTAAAAAAGAAAAATAGAAGAAAGTATACTCTCTATAATCAGGACTCCAAATCCGAATTATCCAATTGTCCGGATTACCAAATGGTAACAACAATAAATTATATTCTCTATTTGTACCATGCTGTGTTGTAAACAAGGTTTATTATATAAGGTTGGACAGTAAGCCCAGATGACTATTAAATTTGCTGTCAAAACACATTATTGTGATTTGAAATACAAAGAAAATCAA
This sequence comes from Musca autumnalis, assembly GCF_047663935.1. Classification (NCBI taxonomy): domain Eukaryota; kingdom Metazoa; phylum Arthropoda; class Insecta; order Diptera; family Muscidae; genus Musca; species Musca autumnalis. Next base: position 56,177,489 of record NW_027411866.1, read on the forward strand.
ATAATAATAATGCTAAAATTAAGTTTACTGTTAAAAGTAGTCCAACCTTGGTTCTAACTGTTACCAATTGTGAACAAAATATTATTTTATTTAAATAAATAGGTATTTACACAAACCATTGTATTGATTTACTTTCTTAATTTATTTTTTCAGAATTTCTACATTACTTTTGCATTTGAAAAACGATAAATTCTACATTAACGCGGATACTTGGCCACAGAAATGTATTTTCTTCATGACAAACGCTTTTTGCGCTGACTTTGAAGTTATGAGTTGGCTTTGAACGCTAACACGCCATGGCAACATTTTTTGATATGTTTTTCAAGGACGTGGGTTCAAATCCCAGCCGGGCTCAGCCTGTTTTTTATTTTTTGAAATTTTGCCTTTTTTAGGGCGAAGATCATTTTTTTTAATGATTTTTGTTAATTTTCTCGTTTAGAGTTAAGCTTGATGATCTGAAATTATTTGCAAGTGAAAAAGGAAAGCCAAGGACTGGAACCCACATAGTCACCAAATTAGTTACCTGGTTTCATTGGTGGTAAAGCAAATCTTCGGACGTATCGACTATGTAATGGCTTCTCTGTCCAAGCTTAACTCTAAACGAGAAAATTAACAAAAATCATTAAAAAAATGATCTTCGCCCTAAAAAAGGCAAAATTTCAAAAAATAAAACTGTCTAATACATCGCAAAAGCATTAAAACGCTCCTTCAAGCAGTTTTGGCATTGAGAAGGTGCAAACTTTTCGAAAAATGTCGATAAATGACACTGTTCTACAAAAGTTGACCAGAAAAATATTCAAGTGTTCTGATGCAAAATTATATCGTGTTGGAATCCATGGACAACGACAATGCCTTTTGTTCGTTGGCGTCACTTCGTTTTATTTTTTTATAACGGTAAAAGTAGTGAAAATCTGGGTTCCTTACATTTTCAAATTTAAACGGACATATCTTCTTTTTTTCGCAACGGATTTCTAGTGATCCTTCTTCCTTTTAAAGGGGCGAATAATATCTTTCGAACTAGTTATTATTTTTTAAATCGGTTAACAAATGGATAAGTTATAGTGGTTTAAGTCTGAAAACCACCTCAAAAAAACTATAACTGAATTTCTCATAATTTTGAAAATAATTATTGAACAAAACAAAAAAAAATATTTTTGAAAATTATTCAGAAATTCAGGCCAAAACTGCCTGAAGGAGCGTTTTAATGCTTTTGCGATGTATTACAGAGTTTTCAATTACTGTCTTGGCTACAATTTTTGTCTTTGTGTTGAATCTCAATGGTTTGGCTGTTATATGCCAAAATATCCAAAAAACGCCAATAAAAAAACTTAAAGTCAAAATCGGGAGGCTCGATTTTCACGGTAGATATATGGTCCAGTGGACTTTTTTGCTCAGTTCAATCCCAGGAATCAGAAACGCGAAGGGCTCATTAAGGTTTTTTCCTTCCACACAAATCGCCCCACCTTAATATACATATATATAAATAACCCAACCTTTACACATGCCAGTGACAGTTCGAAAAATTCAATACATACACAATATTTTACTACCACAATTACATTTTTTGAATTGTCGACTCCACTGGCACTAGATTTTTCATGCCAGCAAAATTTTGAGCTGGCTGCCAGTGATATGTCGAAAATGAAAAAAGAGTTGCCGAGACTATTTTTTAATCCATGTACATTTTTGTTTCTTTTAAGAATGCAAAGATTTAATGCATATTTTCAAAAAGATTAGGAAACACAAATAATACGTCTTGGTAGCTGCAATATATTAGTGGTTAGTAAAGACATAATTTTGATGTTTTTCATGCAAATATAGGTTGATAAATAATTTCCCCTCTGGGATTATACAATATTGAAAAGGCGGCAATACCAGATTCATTATGTTTATGATTGAAAACAATCTTTTTAAAACGAAATAAAATAAAAAGTAATAAAATATGTTGTGAATTGTGTTTTAAATCTGAAATATAATGCACTTTTGTGTGTTAATGCGGCTTAAAATAATTTTGAAATTGAACTTGCACTGGCATGTGTAAACACACAAGAAAACTGCATGCCAGTCGAACACTTTTTCGGCATTTTCGAGTATAATACATGTACTCAATTGGCACCAATTCACTGGCATGTGTAACGGAAGTGTAAATTATACAGTGGTGGCCTATACATTTGCAACAAAATTGCACCTTTTAGAAAATTTTCTGTAAAATATTTTTTTGGAAAATAAAAAGTTTTGACACAATATCCAACAAGAATTATGAAAAAATTTAAAAATATATGGGTTAGGTTTGGGATGTGCAGCCACTAACTTGTGACTGCGTCATCCGGAGACCTACCGGTCCATTGTGATCATCCAGTAGAAAAAAGAGGAAAATGCTGTAAAGAAAGGAGGAGGTGGAAAAGAGAGGAGAGAGGGAAGAAATAAAAGGAGGAAGTTATTAAAAAGTAAAAAACAAATAAATTACAAGAAAGTTTAAGAGAGGAGGAATAGTTATAGAGAAGGGAAAAGTTTTATTTTGATGGTAGGCAGAATAAAAGAAACATCATTTTCGCGTTCAGGTTGCGCTGTCCCAGCCACTTCAGATTTTTGATGATGTTGTAGATCACAGCAGGTTTCACAGTTGAGTAGAAAGTTAGACATGGTGGAAAGTGAACACCTACCAACCTATGTCGTCTACAAGCGAGGTCTGGACAACGACGCAGGAGGTGCTCGATCGTCTCAGTCAGTAACATCCTCATCCCATTTGATGGTAAAGGCCCTGATATAGCAGGGTCCAGTGATGACTCCCGTCGTTACTCTAACTTCAGCTTTACTCAGGTTCAACAGAGAGTTCGTTCTTTTGACTAACAGAGACGGTCATATCGATCTTGCCACAATGCACCTAGGTTCATTATGCCACAATTCACTGGCTCTTTCGTCAGAGAACGCTTAAATTTTTTGGAAGAAATGACAAATGGGTGGTTTGATGGAGTCAGCGATAGATAGATCTGTAGACTGCGATCCTCGTCTAGCTAATTCATCTGCTCTTTCATTACCCAGATAGTCGCGGTGTCCTGGTACCCAGCATAGCCGAAAGCCGTTAGTTAGCGTTCCCAAGGCTGATCTATACTTAAGGACGACATCGGATTTGACGTTGCAGGATTTGATGGCTTTAAGAGCCGCTTGACTATCCACAAAGATAGTCACCCGTTCAAAGATTACTGCTACCATGCTTTTTATCAATTCCGCTGCCTTCCAAATCGCGAAGATTTCAGCCTGGAAGACACTACACTTGATGTCTAGCCTGTAGGTGTACTCAAGAGATAGCCTTTTACAGTAGACGCCAGCCCCGGTACCTTCCTCCATCTTGGAAATGTCTGTATAAAAACCCAGACCGTCCAGAGGGGGGTTACTGCGGTTCCAGTCGTCTCTACTAGGTATAACGACGTCTATATCGTCAAATCTCAGGACTGGTGATATATAGTCGCTCAGTTTCCCGCGTTGGTTCACATTTATACCTGATTCGTTCAGGATACATCCATGCCCATAGGCACAACCGCGCCAGAGATCCTGTTCATGCAGCCGTATGGTACTGCGAGTTGCCTGACACTTAATGCTGAGACTCAGTGGTTTTAAGTTCAGCATTGCGTTCAGAGCAGCCTGTGGTGGCTCCTGGTGGCTCCAGTTATGAGAATCGCGGCAGCTCTTTGCACTTTGTCAAGCCTACTGGATGTCGATTTTTGGCGCAGTGAGTGCCACCAAACAAGAGAACCATAGGATAAGATGGGTCTAACCACGGTGTTATACAACCAGTGTATAATCGATGGGTTTAGACCCAAACTTTTTCCAATAGAATTCTTACATGAATAAAGCGCAATCAATCCACTCTTCGCCCGCTCCTCAGCATTTCTGTTCCATCGCAATTGACAGTCCAGGATTGTGCCAAGGTACTTTGCCTCGGGCGAGAGCTGAAGCTGCACTCCATCCAGTGTTGGTGGTACAAAAACGTCGAGCTTACTCTTTCTCGTGAACACTACCAGTTCTGTCTTGGTTGGGTTTACTCCAAGGCCATTGGCCTTAGCCCAGCGCGACAGCGTCGATAAAGCTCCCTGCATAAGCTCCGAAATTGTTGACGGAAACTTACCGGAAATCAGGGCTGCCAGATTATTTTTATGAAAAATCGTCAAAATGACTTTTATATATCTTTTAATATGTTTCTTATTAAAAAGAAACATAAAAAGGATATTCTAGTTATTAAACATGTTTTACTTCAATCAGTAAATTGGGGCGATTTGTTTTATAAATAAGAATGTGAATAAATAAATAGCCTGTTTCACTAATAGTACGTTTATATATAACCGGATTTAACAAACCCACTGGGTTTCAAATGTCAATTCCTTTGCGTATACGTCAAATTAATCCTGATTAAGAAGGTTAACCCTGCAAAAGGCTATAATATAAACATGGCCTAAGACGATTCATTTTTAAGAGATCGGGCTTAATAAATATGTCATAACAATATGTTTTGTTAAGTTTTAAATCATCTTTGGTATAAAGTATACCCTCCATTGAATCATTATGAAGAGAATTTTGAGATTTTATTTTAATACCTATCATTACCTCCCAGCAAAAATAACCCTTACAAAACCCCTTACTAACCTATTATTTTAACAAGGGCCTGTCGCGCCAAATAAGTAGTTATTATTAGACCATTGAAAAAAGTAGTTAAAAATGTGGTCGCTTAAAGTCGTGACTACCTTTTAACAACTTATTTTAGAGGTCAAAAATAACCATTCATTTCGCTCGACTTGCCCTTCTTAAGATAAAGGGTTAGTAAGGGGTTTTGTAAGGAATATTTTTGGTGGGTTTCTTTACAAATTTTGTTCTTATAGGAAATGCATATGAGCCATCACTACGTTTCAAACCGAATATTGCATTCCAAAAGCGAAATAAATCCGTTTCCATTATTTTAAAACATTTCCGTAATATCCAAAAATCTTAGTTCACGAAATTTTGAATCCATTTTTTGTTTTTCCTCGATGTTTACGAAATGTGAAAATTCTTTAAAGATGTCGAAAAACTAAAAATATTGCTATCACAATCAAATATTTCAATTTTAAAACTTTCAGTTAATTGCTCTGTTCCAGAACTTGCAAGAGTCTACTATTATTGAAATTTTGACCAATTTTCCTTCATTAATTTTCCAAAAAATAATAGATTTTTGCACGCTCTGAAGACTTGCAATTGTATATTGTTCTTGTTTCACTTGTTCTTGTTGTTTTTCGTTAAAAATTATTTTGTGTATACACATAAATATATTTAATTATTGTCTAAGAATTAATTATTAATAAAATCAACTAAGAATATTTGAGCAGTTTTTAGAAGTCGAATTATGACTTAATTAGCAAAACAACCAAAAATCGTCATTTTTTGGGCAAAAATCGTCAAATCGTCATTTATGAATTTTTGACCAAAAAATCGTCAAAATGATAAATCGTCCAATCTGGCAGCTATGCCGGAAATCAGTAGTACTACGTCGTCCGCATAAGCAAAAACTGTTATACTTTGATTGTCCAGATCAGTCAAAATATTGTTTATAACAAGTAGCCACAGTAAGTAATTTTAATTGTTGTCTTCCCTATGCTGGAGTTTATAATTCTGTTTTCTAGCATATTATTTATCCAAGTTTAAGTGAGAGTTTTATGGACTCAAGTTCTACGTTGTTAAAAGCTCCTTCTATGCCCAGAAAGGCAGCCAAGGTAAAATTTGAGTTTTCCATATCCCTCTCAATGAAGCCAACCACCTCATGCAAGGCAGACGCCACAGATTTTCCTTTGATATAAGCGTGTTGTGATTTGCTTAAAGAGCCGGTGTCTACGTGGCTCCTTATCTCCAGATCGATCAGTCTTTCGAGAGTCTTAAGGAGAAAGGATGATAAACTGATAGGTCTGTAGTCCTTTGGTGCAGAGTGACTAGGTTTTCCCGCTTTGGGAATGTAAGTAACATTTACCTCTTTCCACAGACCCGCTACATACTAGAGAGTCAAACACGCCCTATAGATCTCCTCCAGGATTTGATATAAACGTGGCGATGCAAATTGAAGCATAGCCGGCGTTATACCATCCGGTCCAAGTGACTTATATGGCTTGAAAGTGTTGACAGCCCATTTAATCTTATTTCTGTTAACCACCTTATCAATGAGATCCGAATCCATAGGCTCTTGAATTTGGAAGTCGTCACATTCATTATAGACGGTGTCCGCATCCTTACAGACTGGGAAGTGGGTCTCTGCCAAGAAGTTAAGAGTCTCAGTAGCAGAGTCTGTCCACGCACCATCTTGATACTTCCGATGGATTTAGGGTCCTTGGGGAGTAATCTTCGAAACCTAGCTGCGTGGTTGACTCCTTCTACTGACTTACAGAAATTAATCCAAGATTTTTTCTTAGATCGCTTGTTCTCACTCTTGTATTTATTGAAACTCACCTTGTAGGAGTCCCAATCAATGTCGAATTTAGTCTCATGCGCCCTGTTATACAGTCGCCTGGTGTTTTTTCTAAGCTCGCCAAGTTCCTTGTTCCACCACACAGGCTGAGATTTCTTCCCAGGATAGGTTAGTGGACAGGATTCCTTATGCAACGGAGAAGAACGTCTGTAAGATTATTTACGGTCCCATTAAGATCCTCAACTGTTTCTAAATTAATATTAAGAGCCAGTTGAGAACTCTTTAGTTCCATGTACTTATCCCAGTTTGTTCTTCGCGGGTTCCTATAAGGAATTTGGCGACCTCCGTCCAAAAAGACATCAAAGAATATCTTCATATGATCCGAGAAGGAACATTCTTCAGATACCCTCCAATTCCTTAGGACGGAGTCATCTAGATTAAAGAGGGTTAGGTCGATGACCTGCTCCCTATCCCTAATTTTAAATGTTGGATAATTACCCCTGTTACATATTCGTAAATTATATGATAAAATAACATCGAATATAGACTCACCCTTTTTGTTGGTGTCCTTGCTGGCCCATTGGAAATGGTGAGCGTTTGCGTCGCATCCCAGGATCACGTTGCAGGTACCCATCATGTCGCCGAGCAACCGTCGGACATCCAGGTTTGGTGGGTCTGGGTCCTCAAAAGGCATGTATACGGATGACAGCAGCGTGGCCATCCCCGTACCATGCTCCAGCCTAACCGTGCACATGCCACCGTTGCTGTACTTAGATAGAAAGATTTGATTTAAGCTCTTTTTACCTACTATACAAGTCCTCACCTTGTCCCCCTCGGACGCGGCGAAGATGTCGAAATTGGCATTGCTTAGCCCAGAAACCTTATTCTTGTAGATATAAGGCTCCTGGACTCAGACAATGTCCACATCAGAGGTCGTGAGGGACAAGAGTAGTTCAGCGGCGGCGGCTTTGCAATGATGCAGATTAATCTGTAAGATGCGCAGCCTTTGCAGCTTCCCTACCCTTACTGAGTTTCGTGGGGTGGGCTCAGTCAAAACCGAACCCATCCTGAACCGAAATTCTTTCCCTCACCTTCTCTAAGATATAACTCCCCAGGGGGGTCAACCGCCACTCTTGCAACCAAACCACCATCCTCGTTACAGGGTGCTAGACTTATTACAGTCCAGCCCGATGTAGTGAGGTTGGGATTTTGCAATCTCAGCATTTTCAGCAGGAGGTCCACAATAGGTGGAGGAATCCACGCTGAAAGAATCTTCCTGGACGGAATATCGAATAGGGAGACCGCCGCAAGATCAGCTCCTTCCCACAGAGCGCCAAAACCCTCAACTGTCCGAACAAGAAAATCTCGTGACTTCTTGTTCAGACAGTTAATAACCTTGACACCCTTTCGTAAGAAGGCGCTGCCAAACTGTCGGTCTTCACTGCCAAACTGTCGGTCCAGAAACTATGGCAGACCGAAGACCGATTTCAAATAGCAACCGGTGACTGTCGCTGATTCTCCCATTAGGGTCAGCTCTGCACTGTGACCGGTCTACTGTATGGCTTTTTGCGTCCTTGACCGTGCGTCTTGGTTTTAACTTTTCCAGAGGAGGTGGATGCCGTTTCCGTATTCAGCTGCTTCTCCTTGGTTGTACGCTCAACAGCCGCCGCATACGAGGTTGACGGTTCAACCAGCTGAGAAATCATCTTCTTAGGTGAAGGCTGTGGACCCTTGGAGGAACGAACGCGCTTCACAGATTTATGTTGTGGGGCATTGTTCGTTCCACCAGAAGACAATGTTTCCTTAGCTGGCCTAACCATCTTCCTATTGAGACCAGCATTTCCAGCCGCTTCACCCTTGCCTTTCGGAGCAGAATCGGGCTTTGAGGCAGAGTCCTTTACCGGTCGGTCATCACTAGGGGTGCCGTTGGTTTAGGGGTGCACTCATTAGCCTTTTCCTTTACCTGTCGGTTCGGGTTAAGCTTCTGAACAGGTTTCGGCGCAGCACATTTGCCAGAGGCAGTAGGCTTAGCCGGCTCCACTACTTTGTTCGGGAGGAAGATCCTTTCCACCTGGAGCTCGCGATGAAATTCACGCGGGTAAGTTCTCTCGAACTTTCTTATGAATTTCAGCTTACCCCTGATGAGTTGGACCTCTCTCGCCGAATGCATGTTCGCATCTCTCCCTACGAACTTGCGGAGATAGGATACAGCACGTTTATAATGCTTCGCATCCGATGCTTCTCGTGCAGATGCAACCTTCGAGTCGCTGCCCGTTGTCGGGGTCTCGTTAGATTCCCCGTCGTCGGCCATCGTTTCAGTTGCCGTCTGCCGACACAGGACCAGTCGGAATCAGACTTGCATCCGGTTGGGTATCAGGGCTCGTACTCCCTTTGCTAGAGCCACAGCAATCTTCCTGTGTAGACTTGGCCGGGATCACCGTGGCGTCCAGCTCATCATCAGTCAGGGTCAGATTGTGTAACAATTCCTCCGGGAGTATGTCCTCACAATGCTCATCCGGTACAAGCCTATCCAGCTGGTCGAGGAGTTCCCTACTCTGCCTCTCTAAACTGTCATGAATAGTTCTGAGGGTCCCGTGAAGGTCGTCCCCGCCCACAACTGCGGTCCTGTCTGCCGTAGACTGGCTTTCACCAGCCCTGGGTAAATCGTGTTCCATTTGAATTGCCGGGTCGTCATCTATTTTGGGGGTTGGAATTGATGCACTTGTAACAGGTACAGCTGTAGGTGCCAAGGCATCCACACCTAACACAGCCGGATCACAATCGCTTGATTTCGACGACACATGGCTTGTGGTCACATCAACGCTTGCCGCCTGTACTGGGTTATTAACTCCCTGCACCGTAACTTTATTTCTCCTGTTCTTACTACCCATTTTAGTTAATTTATTTAAGGGAACTACTCCGATCCAATTTTTGGTCCACGAGGGGCCCGAAGACCCCCAGGGTCTCCACGATGTGCGGGGTCAGGTCCGGCTTTGGTTGCCCTAGGACGGCTCCGACTCCGCATTGCAGTGACCCCCTTCCCATCCGCCACCCAGGAAGACGCGCCTGGTAGGAGAATGGCAAACTCCCCCAGGAAAAAAATAAAAAGTACATATCGACACCTCCAAATAATAGTATGCTAAGTCTAAAAAGTGAGTTTTGCAGGAGAAGCTCTCAAAGTTTGGAAATTTTTTTGAACTTCAGTACTATGCTAAGTCAATATTTGTTTATAACTTCTGTTCGGATTGACCGATCATTACCAAAATTAGACAGAATTGAAGTTAAAGGACGTTCGACACCTCCAAATAATAGTTTGCTAATTCTGAAAAGCGAGTTTTGCAGGACAAGCTCTAAAAGTTTGGAAATTTCTTAGACCTTCAGTACTATGCTAAGTAAGTATTTGTTTATAACTTCTGTTCGGATTGTCCAATCATTACCAAAATTTGACAGAATTTAAGTTAAAGGACGTTAAATATAAAAATGTAAAGAACTTGAAAACATGCTAAGTCGACTTAGCATACTATTGTTTGGAGGCGTCGATATATAAAACGCTTTAAAATTTAATGGTCAATGGTCATATGCAACTGAGCCAAGTCGTATGCGAAAATCTTCAATATCACTGTGAACCGAAATTTTGGGGGGTGGAAAATTCCTATTGGAGATGAAAGTCCTTGTTGAGTATATACAGAACCCCGAAGGACAGATTCGCCGTGAGTCGAACTTTCGCGATATGGCGTGATGAATATTTTGTTGGAGACCCTAAAAGCCATCTGAAATCAGCGTTATATCTTTGTTCGCTGTTGTTTAAGCTTATATTTAAGATGACATGTCTTCAGTCAAATCAAATGAGGATTTTTTTTCGTAGAACATTTCGACCTTCTAACTCGCTTCCTTCAATGTCCTTTTCGTCCTTTATTTCAAGAACCGTAATAAAAGTGGTACAAGATGACATTTTTCCGCTTCGAAATATTCTACAAAAATGTGGCTCGGAAGATTTTAGGTACGGTTCCCAAAGACATAAAATCGATAAAATCTTGTTTAAGCGGTTGTTTTTCACTTTTACCCGAATCTTGCTCAGACAGCCCTATATCTATTTATTTCAATATATTATTGTTAACCTATTGATGACCGAGAATTCTCGGAGTCATTAAAACTGTTGCATCTCGTTTTGCTAAGCACGTTAATTTAATAATTTTTTGGAATAAAGATCCGGCTTTGAGGCAGAGTCCTTTACCGGTCGGTCATCACTAGGGGTGCCGTTGGTTTAGGGGTGCACTCATTAGCCTTTTCCTTTACCTGTCGGTTCGGGTTAAGCTTCTGAACAGGTTTCGGCGCAGCACATTTGCCAGAGGCAGTAGGCTTAGCCGGCTCCACTACTTTGTTCGGGAGGAAGATCCTTTCCACCTGGAGCTCGCGATGAAATTCACGCGGGTAAGTTCTCTCGAACTTTCTTATGAATTTCAGCTTACCCCTGATGAGTTGGACCTCTCTCGCCGAATGCATGTTCGCATCTCTCCCTACGAACTTGCGGAGATAGGATACAGCACGTTTATAATGCTTCGCATCCGATGCTTCTCGTGCAGATGCAACCTTCGAGTCGCTGCCCGTTGTCGGGGTCTCGTTAGATTCCCCGTCGTCGGCCATCGTTTCAGTTGCCGTCTGCCGACACAGGACCAGTCGGAATCAGACTTGCATCCGGTTGGGTATCAGGGCTCGTACTCCCTTTGCTAGAGCCACAGCAATCTTCCTGTGTAGACTTGGCCGGGATCACCGTGGCGTCCAGCTCATCATCAGTCAGGGTCAGATTGTGTAACAATTCCTCCGGGAGTATGTCCTCACAATGCTCATCCGGTACAAGCCTATCCAGCTGGTCGAGGAGTTCCCTACTCTGCCTCTCTAAACTGTCATGAATAGTTCTGAGGGTCCCGTGAAGGTCGTCCCCGCCCACAACTGCGGTCCTGTCTGCCGTAGACTGGCTTTCACCAGCCCTGGGTAAATCGTGTTCCATTTGAATTGCCGGGTCGTCATCTATTTTGGGGGTTGGAATTGATGCACTTGTAACAGGTACAGCTGTAGGTGCCAAGGCATCCACACCTAACACAGCCGGATCACAATCGCTTGATTTCGACGACACATGGCTTGTGGTCACATCAACGCTTGCCGCCTGTACTGGGTTATTAACTCCCTGCACCGTAACTTTATTTCTCCTGTTCTTACTACCCATTTTAGTTAATTTATTTAAGGGAACTACTCCGATCCAATTTTTGGTCCACGAGGGGCCCGAAGACCCCCAGGGTCTCCACGATGTGCGGGGTCAGGTCCGGCTTTGGTTGCCCTAGGACGGCTCCGACTCCGCATTGCAGTGACCCCCTTCCCATCCGCCACCCAGGAAGACGCGCCTGGTAGGAGAATGGCAAACTCCCCCAGGAAAAAAATAAAAAGTACATATCGACACCTCCAAATAATAGTATGCTAAGTCTAAAAAGTGAGTTTTGCAGGAGAAGCTCTCAAAGTTTGGAAATTTTTTTGAACTTCAGTACTATGCTAAGTCAATATTTGTTTATAACTTCTGTTCGGATTGACCGATCATTACCAAAATTAGACAGAATTGAAGTTAAAGGACGTTCGACACCTCCAAATAATAGTTTGCTAATTCTGAAAAGCGAGTTTTGCAGGACAAGCTCTAAAAGTTTGGAAATTTCTTAGACCTTCAGTACTATGCTAAGTAAGTATTTGTTTATAACTTCTGTTCGGATTGTCCAATCATTACCAAAATTTGACAGAATTTAAGTTAAAGGACGTTAAATATAAAAATGTAAAGAACTTGAAAACATGCTAAGTCGACTTAGCATACTATTGTTTGGAGGCGTCGATATATAAAACGCTTTAAAATTTAATGGTCAATGGTCATATGCAACTGAGCCAAGTCGTATGCGAAAATCTTCAATATCACTGTGAACCGAAATTTTGGGGGGTGGAAAATTCCTATTGGAGATGAAAGTCCTTGTTGAGTATATACAGAACCCCGAAGGACAGATTCGCCGTGAGTCGAACTTTCGCGATATGGCGTGATGAATATTTTGTTGGAGACCCTAAAAGCCATCTGAAATCAGCGTTATATCTTTGTTCGCTGTTGTTTAAGCTTATATTTAAGATGACATGTCTTCAGTCAAATCAAATGAGGATTTTTTTTCGTAGAACATTTCGACCTTCTAACTCGCTTCCTTCAATGTCCTTTTCGTCCTTTATTTCAAGAACCGTAATAAAAGTGGTACAAGATGACATTTTTCCGCTTCGAAATATTCTACAAAAATGTGGCTCGGAAGATTTTAGGTACGGTTCCCAAAGACATAAAATCGATAAAATCTTGTTTAAGCGGTTGTTTTTCACTTTTACCCGAATCTTGCTCAGACAGCCCTATATCTATTTATTTCAATATATTATTGTTAACCTATTGATGACCGAGAATTCTCGGAGTCATTAAAACTGTTGCATCTCGTTTTGCTAAGCACGTTAATTTAATAATTTTTTGGAATAAAGATCCGGATATCCGAATTATGGAACCGATTATTCTGATATTAAAACCGAATTTTTATCCGGTTTTTATGAACCGATTAACCGTATATGTATATCATTAGAAAGCTATTAAAATTGTCAATCAGATATGATTAATATGCATTAGACATTTTAAGCGGCTTTGGTGCTGGAACAAAAAAACCGTATTTTCGAACCGTTTCTTAACGTTTGTGAGGATACATTTCTGTGCGTGAAAAAAATTATGATCATGGTTTAGGGTTCTACTGGGACAGTATGTGCTAAGTCAAATCGATTTAAGACGATTTCTGTAGAACATTTTGTGTCTTACTCTTATCCTGCCTTGTTGTTTATGTCCTTGATGTTGAAAAAGATATAAAAATATACTTTAAAAATTCATCCGATTTGGCTAGGGCATATCACGAAAATAATCTTACGCCGACATAGCACATATTGTCCCAGTAGAACCCTAAACCCACTTGAAATTCAGTTACGTAACTTTTTACACTTGCAATGGGTCACGTAACTTTTTACACTTGCAATAATGGGTCACCATCCCAGAATTCAACCCGCCATAACTCAAATGTTGGACTCACGGCGGATCTGCCCTTCAGGATTCTGTATGTCCCCACAAAGAGCTTTCACCTCCAAAAAGAATTTTCCACCCCCCAGGTCATGATCATACTTTTTTTTCACGCACAGAAATGTATCCTCACAAACGTTAAGAAACGGTTCGAAAATACGTTTTTTTTGTTCCAGCACCAAAGCCGCTTAAAATGTCTAATGCATATTAATCATATCTGATTGACAATTTTAATAGCTTTCTAATGATATACATATACGGTTAATCGGTTCATAAAAACCGGATAAAAATTCGGTTTTAATATCAGAATAACCGGTTCCATAATTCGGATATCCGGATCTTTATTCCAAAAAATTATTAAATTAACGTGCTTAGCAAAACGAGATGCAACAGTTTTAATGACTCCGAGAATTCTCGGTCATCAATAGGTTAACAATAATATATTGAAATAAATAGATATAGGGCTGTCTGAGCAAGATTCGGGTAAAAGTGAAAAACAACCGCTTAAACAAGATTTTATCGATTTTATGTCTTTGGGAACCGTACCTAAAATCTTCCGAGCCACATTTGTGTAGAATATTTTGAAGCGGAAAAATGTCATCTTGTACCACTTTTATTACGGTTCTTGAAATAAAGAACGAAAAGGACATTGAAGGAAGCGAGTTAGAAGGTCGAAATGTTCTACGAAAAAAATCCTCATTTGATTTGACTGAAGACATGTCATCTTAAATATAAGCTTAAACAACAGCGAACAAAGATATAACGCTGATTCCAGATGGCTTTTAGGGTCTCCAGCAAAATATTCATCACGCCATATCGCGAAAGTTCGACTCACGGCGAATCTGTCCTTCGGGGTTCTGTATATACTCAACAAGGGCTCTCATCTCCAATAGGAATTTTCCACCCCCCAGACTTTGAGCTCCATTTTGTTGCACAGTGTATTTTGTAAAATGTCATCGTTAATATGATTAAAATTATTTGTTTTCTTGTTTTGGGAAGTTTAAAAGTTATTAAAGTTTTAAAACTGATATCAGTCATACGTACTTCATCAGGGGAGTGATGGGTCTAAGGGAGGGGCATGAGCATGGGTGCAAAATTCAGAAATATAGGAAATAATGGAAATTTCTTGACATTTAATTTTGGATTTAATAAAATTCAGAGTCCAGAGTGCAGTTATATCGTTTATTAGCAAAAATCAGAAGTCTGGGTCTCGAAAAACATATGAGCGTAAGGATCGGACTCGTATCAGAGTGAGTACTACCGATCTTTTGACGTTTTAACGGGCGATATCATTTTCTTGGGAAGCCTGTGCTTTTCCCGGCAATGTCTATATACAAAATGTGTGCGGCAAATTATCATCTGGCGGGCTTTCTAAAACTTTTTGCCTTTATATAATCCCGTACAGTAGTACTCACTCTGATACAGGTCCGAACCCTACGCTTATATGTTTTTCGAGACCCAGACTTCTGACTTTTGTTAATAAACGGTATAACTGCATCCTGGACTCTGAATGTTATTAAATCCAAAACTTAAATGTCAAGAAATGTCAATTATTTCCTAAGATTCTGACTCTTGCACCCATGTTCATGCGCCTCCCCTAGACCCACCACTCCCCCGATGAAGTACGTATGACTGATATCAGTCTTAAAATTTTACTCACTTATGAACCTCCCAAAACAGAAAACAAATATAATTTGAATCATATTTAATATGATCCCTACAGGCAATCTGAAGTTAGTTTTATCTTATTTTATAAAGGAGGAACTTTTTGGTGTCTAATTTTCTGTAAAAATGCGACATTTTTCTAATATACAATAACAATTACATTGTTAACCCATTTGCATCGTATCCAGTCACCATTTAGAAAAAAAATACGATAGGCAAATAACACTAACAATTCTGTATCATTATGATGTCTATCTAATTTTCATCGTTTATTTGGATACAAATGAGATAGCTTAAATTTATTTTTAGAATTGTAGTAATTTGAACAAATAAGACATTTGTATACAGATAGTTATATGTGACGGTGGTGCAATGTAAAGCATGCTCGCTTTGCATTCTAAATGTCCGGGGTTCGATTACCAGGTCAGGCGACATCACATTTTTCAAATGACAAAATTAATATAAGCGACAATTCCTGAAAAATTCTAAAAACATACCCCCACGAAATAATGAATTAAATAATAAAAAATCAAAAAGCCAAAAATAATTCAAACAAAGGATTAACGACACAACGGGTCAACAATAAATAAAAATAAATTAAAGAAAAATATAAATAAATTGTTGTTCTTTATACCCTACACCACTATGTGGGGAGGGTATTATAAGTTGGTTTTGCCCAAAAAGTTTGTAACGCATTGAAATAATGGTCTTAGACCCATATTTATATATACCAAAATGAATGTCTCGACGAGCTGAGTCGATCTGGTCGGATAATGTTCAGGGGTCGGAATGGGCAAAAAACTTATGTGGATAAAAGACAACGTTTTTTTCCAAAGCGAATATCTCAGCTTCTATATGGGGTATACCAAAAGCAAGACCTGACAATAAAAGTAGAAAATATCACCTTTCTTATAATGTAAAGTAAGTTGTCGTAGGTGATCAAACAACGGAGATATTACAATAGTGGCAAATAAAACCCAAATTTTCATTTTTGCGATTTTAATTATAATGACGAATATCACAGCTTTGGTTAGGGACTTTACAAAAGCAAAGCCTTACTATGAAAGTAGAAGATCCCATCTTTACAATGATGCAAACTAGTCCGGCGTAGGTGACCAAATAACGGAGATATTGCAATAGTCGGTAATACATCCCATTTTTCCACTTTTTTGGAAATCACGCTACATTTCGCAATTTTGATCGGATCGTCACGAAATTTTGGGTGTTGATGGGGGTCCCGGAGGGGAAGAAGCCTATTGATTTTGGTGATGGTCGGATAATAATTAGGGGTCGGAATGAGCAAAAAAGTTATTTGGAGAAAAAGTCTACATTTTATTCCAAAGCAAATATCTCAGCGTCTATAAGGGGTATATAAAAAGCAAAACTTGGCCATGAATGTAGAAAATATCGCCTTTAGGCGGTCGTAGGCGGTCACACAACGAAGATATCGCAATAGTCGCTAGTAGAACCCAACTTTTCATTTTTGCGATTTTAGTTATAATGACGCATATCACACCTTTGGTTGGGGACCATCTAAAAGCAAAGCCCGACTAAGAAAGTAGAAAATCCCATCTTTAAAATTGTGCAAAGTAGGTTGGCGTAGGTGGTCAAATAATAGAGATATCGCAATAGTCGGTAATACATCCCTTTTTTCCACTTTTTCTGCAATCACACTACAGGTCGGAATTTTGATCGGATCATCACGAAATTTTCTCACAGAGATAGAAGAATATTGATGTTGGTGATGTCGATAGTAGTCGAATATAAAATTAAATATTAATTTTTTGGTTCAGTTCGTCTTAAGTCATTTGGTATAAAAGCCAGATAGGTGAAAACTTTCGAATCTCCCTAAAAGAAATGTTTTCGAGTGAAAAGATTATGCACAGAGGTAGTGGTGTAGGGTATCACATAGTCGGCCCCGTACCGACTATAGCCTTTTCTCACTTGTTTTTATTTATTATTATTTTTATCAATGTTTAGCTTATATTAATGTTTTATTACTTATAAAAAATTTGTTATTTAAAAAAAAGATGTCAACTGGCCTGGGAATCGAACCCGGGCATTCAGATTGCAAAGCGAGCATGCTCTTTTAGGATATGAATGCGACTATCGCATTCGTTTGTGCAATCTAATTCAAGTGACTCATTGGACAAGAAACAGATAGCAAATGTTTGCAGGGATATTTTACAAAATATTGAAAATTTTTGCATGCAATTTGGCTCACTTGCATATGTTTTGACCATTAAATTTTAGGGCGTCTTGTGTATTTTCAAATTTTTTCATAATTCGTGTTGGATGTCTTGTCAAAACTTTTTATTTTTTATACTTGAAGCATTGAACCATAGATAATTGCAAAAAATACCTAATTTTACTTTTAAAACCAGTAAGGAAAGGATCAAAGTCGGGCGGGGCCGACTATATAATACCCTACACCACTGTGAACATGTAAAATATATATTGGAGCTAAATCCAAATCAGAACAGATATTGATATAATTTTTCACATTTATTTGTAGACCAAATTCCGTCACATAGTCCAAATTTCATCAAAATTGGACATATATAGCGTGTTTCGTGCATCAAATACCTCAAATAGGTCGAAAATATATATGAGAGCTATATCCAAATCTGAACCGATTTCGATATAATTTGGCACACTTATTTCTAGGCCAAATCCCGGCAAACATTCCAAATTTTATTGAAATCGTTCATATATACCACATTTCGTGCATCAAATACCTAAAATCGGCCGAGAATATATAGTAGCTATAGCCAAATTTGAACCGATTTCTATATAGGTTGGCACACTTATTTCTAGACTAAATTCCGTCGCACATTCAAAATTTCATTGAAATCGGACAAATGCCTTAAATCGAGCGAAGATATATATGGGGGCTATATCCAAATCTGAGCCGATTTCTATATAATTTGGCACTCTTATTTCTAGACTAAATACCGTCGCACATTCCAAATGTAATTGAAATCGGACATATATAGCGTGTTTCGTACACAAGGTGGTGTAGGGTATAAATATATTTTACAGAAAATTTTCTAAAGTGTGCAATTTTGTTGCAAATGTATTGGCCACCACTATATATATATGTATATATATATATATATATACATATATATATATAAAGGCTGGGGATCCTTTTATATTTTATATGAACTTTTATGCTTTTTGAAGTAGTGGCTAGGTCTGCTCTATTATATAGACTGGATAATAGAATTTTCTTGATAGGATTAATACTTCCTATTCTTGCTGATTTTTCTATACTCTGGTTTAGATACATATGTATGTGAGGGTAGGTTTAGTTTATATATCCATATTTTCTTTTATGGGATTGCATATTGTTCATTTTTTATTGTTTAGGGGTAGTTTACACTATATGTATATGTCATATGACATGAACTTTTCCATCGTTATATATTCGCTAATATGTGCAATATTGGAGATTTTCCTTACGCAATTTACTCTGTGCGTCCACACCAGCAATAATGTAATAAAACTACGTATCCACATTGCCTCCGTGGGTAGATATGGAATGATTTTATTTTCTGTCATATGACATTTACATATAGTGTAAACTACCCCTTAGTTTTAATGCTTAAAAACTGTTGTTTTAAGGGTATCTGTAGTAAGTTAATATTGCCCATGTTGGCTTATTTATATTACTATGTATGTGAATTTAATAAATAAATGAAATAATCCGTACTTAAGCCCTCGGCCCTGACACGTTGGGACACGCGTTGTCCCAAAACGGTTAAATTATGTTTAACTTTTTCTCTGTTCCTTTACGTATCTGAGGTTACCATTTCTTACCATTTTTAACCTGCAAAGCGTTTCTTTACTTTAAAGCCCTCGGCACATACGGTCCGTTTAGTGACACGTTGGGACACACGTTGTCCCAAAAAGTTAAATTATGTTTAACTTTAAAGCCCTCGGCACATACGGTCCGTTTAGTGACACGTTGGGACATGCGTTGTCCCAAAACAGTTAAATTATGTTTAACTTTAATGCGCCAGCCATGTTGTTGTTTTTCAAAAAACTTGGCATCACTTACACATTTGGTACCGTTGAGATTTGGGTTAACAGATAGAGCTGGAATCCTTAAAATTGATATTAAAATTACTGTTGGAGAATAGGAATGAGGTAGTTTTGGAAATTCGTGCTTATGGGAACAAAGAGTACTAAATGGTACTAAATTTGGATTTCGAAGAACGGATTGAGCTGGAATCCTGAAATTTGGAATTAAGATTACTGTTGGAGTGGAGGATTGAGGTAGGTTTCGAAATTCGTACTTTTGAGTACGAAGATTATTAAATGGTACTAAATTTGGTACTAAACTTGGTACAATTTCGATTTGGGTACAACTTGGATATATTTGGAATCCTGAAATTTGCTATTAAGATTACTCTTGGCGTGTAGGATTGAGGTAGTTCCCGACATTTGTAGTTATGGGTACGGGTAATGGTACTAAATTTTGTATACTTTGGAATGGGGCGAACGGATAGAGTTGAAATTTGGAACTTATACGGCGTTTAGATTATAGTTTTTTGCAGGGTTAACCTTCTTTATGAGGATTTATTTGAAGTATACACAATGGAAATGACATTTGAAACCCAGACCCACTGGGTTAACCCGGTTATATGTAAACGGCCTATAAGATCAGTGTAGTGATGTAGGATTCAGACATGGAAGTCGTTTTGGAATATCGTAGTTTTGTGTACGAAACATACAAGTTACTAAAGTTGGTACAATGTCGATTTTGGTGAACGGATAGAACTAAAATCTTGAAATTTGGAATAAAATGATACTACATTTCTTACAAAATGGATTTGGGCGTATGCACAACAAGACTAATTCCCTATAAATAATAGTGTAGTTTTATAAATATCTTTACATATCCGACATAAGATAATCTATAATTGACTGACTCACTGATTCGCTGACTGACTGATAATCAACGCCCAGGTTAAACATGTAAAGCTAGAAATTTTGAAATTTTGGGTGAGGGTCACTCTTGTTCCGAAGGTGTCAAATAATGCTGGGCTTTTGGAAATTCGTACTAAATCTGGTACCAATTGTATTTGCCAAACCGATAGAGTTAGAATTCTGAAATTTGGAATGAGGGTCACTGATGGAATATAGGATAAACGTACCAAACGGGTTTCAAAAATTCGAACTACAAGTGTACGAAAAGTAGTAAAATCTACTAAATGTGGTACCATTTCGTATTAACTGAACGGATAGAGCTAGAAGCTTGACATTTGGAATGAGAATCAAGGTTGAGAAGTTTTGTTAATACAAGAACATGGTTTTGGAAACGTGTACTCATTTGTGCAAAAAGTACTGAATGGTACTTAATTTGGTACAATTTGGATTTGGGCTAACGGATAGTGTTGGAATCCTGAAATTTGGATTTAAGGTTACTTTTGGAGTGCCGGATTGATGTATGGAGGAAGTTTTGGAAATTCGCACTTATGAGTACGAAAAGTACTAAACGGTACTAAATTTGGTACAATAGGAATTTGGATGAGCGGATAGAGCTGGAATCCTGAATTCGCAACTGAGATTACTGTTGGAGTGTAGAATCGAGGTAGTTTTGAAAATTCGTACTTATGAGTACTAAAATTACTAAATGGTACAAAATTTGGTACGATGGGGATTTGGGTGAACTGATAGAGCCGGGATCGTGAATTCGCAATTGAGATTACTGTTGAAGTGTAGGATTGATAGGATTCGAACTTATGGGAACGAAAAGTTCTAAATGTTACTAAATTTTGTACAATGGGGATTTGGGTGAACGGATAGAGCTGGAATCCTGAAATTTGGAATTGAGATTACTGTTGGAGTGAAAGATTAAAGTAGTTTCGGAAATTCGTACTTATGTGTACGAAAAGTACTAAGATATTGGCCATATTGGCTTCTTTATATTACAATGTGGAAATAAATAAATGAAATGAAATAAATGAAATGAAACTGCATACACTAAATTTGGTACAATGGGGAATTGGAAGCCTGAAGTTTGGAATTGAGATTATTGTTGAAGTGTACGATTGAGGTAGTTTTGGAAATTTGTATTTATGGGTACTAAATGGTACTTAATTTGGTACAATTTGGATTTGGGCTAACGGATAGAGTTGGAATCCTGAAATTTGGAATTAGGATCACTGTACGAACAGTAATAATGGTACTAAATTTAGTACAATTTGGATTTGGGTGAACGGATAGAGCTTGATTCCTCAAATTTGGACTGAGGGTCACTGATGAAGAGTAAAAAAGATGCACCAAATGGTTTTTGGACACTATGAGAGTACGAAAAGTACTAAATGGTATTAAATTTGGTACAATTTGGATTTGAGTGAACATATAGACCTGGGGCTCAATTCTGTTTCTATGAAAATGTGAAATGAAAACTTTTATAAAAGAAAAAACTATCAAATGAAAAAAATTATAAAGGAAATAGTTTTCATTTCAAATTTTCATAGAACAAGAATCCAGCCCCTGGAATCCTTAAATTTGGAATTGAGATTGCAGTTGGAGTGTAGGATAAAGTTGGTTTTGAAAATTCGTACTTATGATGAGCGGTGAAATATGAAATTAGGATTACTGTTGGATTTTAGGACTGAGGTAGTTTTGGAAATTCATAATAAACACCTGCATGGATACAACTGAATATATCAGTTCCGACATTTTTCAACATTGAGTAAGTATGGATATGTAGAATGTAGTTTCAGTTACAATTTGATACTGATACTTTTTCAAACAGGTATGATATGAGTTGGTATAGACAGAAAACAAGGAACATATTTGTTTATATCTGGCATGGTACAATAATACAGGTAGCATTATCATGCCAGCTGATGGTAACATAATGTGTCAATTGCATTGAATTAATGTCAAATTTTGACATCTTATGTTGCCAACAATTGCCGATGCGGCTACCTGTGTATTTGTACCATGATATCTGGTTTGTACAAACTGATATAAATGGATATTGGCATGGTACAATTATTACAGGTAAAAGCAAGTGTTGTTGTACAACAATCGATACAACAACCACATAGAAATTTGTTGTTGTACGTAATACTAGTGTCAACTTCATTTTTGAAAATTGTAAACAAAAATATAAAATGTCAATATGCTTTGAAGTCTCATAAATATTGTTTTAATGAAATACAAATATATGTAAATTTAATAAATGAATTAAAAACTATTTAAACTAACATCAATAATAATTCCGCGTGTTACTTTTCTTAAAAAATGTTGACAGAGGTAAGTATCACTGCATCTAAATATCCAGAATTACTAATAATTCATGGTTAATTTCAGATGGGGCACATTGAATCACAATTTTCAATTAACCAAATCCAAACATATTATATGGGAAGAAAAGATAAAATCTACGATTCAGAATGAAATTTATCAATATTAATGAATAACTACTGCTAGAAACAAATCAAAAAAAGCCGATGGTGATGCAGTACGGCAGAAAACTACATACCTGCTGTAATAGGAAATGCAGCCGATGTTGCCAGGATAAGCAAACATCTCTATTTCTGACTCCCTTATACGGCATAAACAAATAAAACATCTCAATTCGATATATAAAATATATTTTGTTCTATATATGTACATATGTTTTAAATAAAATCAGTGTGTTTGGACATTATCCCCAAAAATTGTTGGCTGAAGTTCATAGATGCAAAATGGGTTCATTATTTTCATCCCACAGGTGTAACGAAAGGAGAGTTTCAACGTGCCTTATAATAAGTTCAGATTTGTTTTAGCAATGAATCAACGCACACAATGTTTATCTGGAGAGGGATAGATAATCTCGTGTGTGTGCCCAACACAAACGGAGCGGTTGCATTTGTAGTTGTTGGTGAACACTGGTTTATGTTCTGTTTAATCCATCGCTTGACGTTTTGTGTAGCTAAAAACAACAACCACATAGGACTGGTTTCGTGATGCCAACCACAGCAACACTTGAGAGAAGGTTCCATAATAGAAGTTTAACCATACTCTGCAATTGTCTTATTCCGAATAGTGCATCTAATATATTGAGATTTCATTCATAATGTTTTCCATCAGATCCTTATCTGCAATGAGATATTTTTAAGTGCATAAATACCCACTTGACCCTAAATAAATATAGCACTGACCTGTATCCGCCAATGCCTGACACACAATTTTACACGGCCTTTTGTTCTCTTACACCATCCTTACAAATTGTTAAACTATTCGAAAGTTGCATCCTGTGGATCTATTTATTCGTAGTTCGCATGTTCATATTACTCGTGAAGTCTATAACTTCAAAAATATGCGTTTAATGTTTGTTTATCAGAAAGTAAAAAAATATAAATATTAATTGACAATTAACGAAAAGAACAACTTCATAAACTTCATATTTTATTTGACACTAGTATTACGGGTGAACCTAATCAGCTGGGACTTGTTTTACCTGTATTATTGTACCATGGGATATTGGTGTGATACAATAAGTATTCATTGTATGTAGCCCAAACAAAATTGGAATTGAAATAGAAAAATTCCCCCAGAGCTGAATTTTGGTGGAAATGTAGGATTTGTCATCACAAATGAGGTCCTAAAAATCTCTGTTGAGCCCATGCGTGCAAAGAAACTTATTCATGGTCATATTTTTGGGTTTATTATATATCTCAAAAACTGTGAGCCTTGTCAAAAAGTGACTAAAGCAAAAGACAACGACCGTAAAATTCTCTATAAGATATCGCATTCCTAAACGTCACATAATAATGATATGCACATATAAAGCACCTATAACTTATTTGACCTGAAAGTCAGGATACAAAATCATGATGCTACTGGACCGAGTACTACAAACCAAATCAAAAATGTGAATTTCGAATTTCTTCAGAATCATTCCATGGACCAATAACAAATTCTGCATTATGAAAACCATTAGGAATAACAAAATCGTTTAATTTGTTATGGAGGGTATATTATGTTCGTCATTCTGTATATGTTAGAGTATATGTTCTTTATCAGCCTGCTTCTACACCGATATAGCCCCATGACTGTACTTCTGTGGAAACGACTTTAATGTCCGATAAAAGTAGGTCCCATATCATTGTGCCAATGTGCACTCATTGATATGGAAGAAGTATGCCTTCTCCCTTCCGGGATGTTGTAGGCACATATCGACACCTCCAAATAATAGTATGCTAAGTCTGAAAAGTGAGTTTTGCAGGAGAAGCTCTCAAAGTTTACAGTTTTCTTTGACCTTCACTACTATTCTGAGTAAACATTTGTTTATAACTTCTGTTCGGATTGACCGATCATTACCAAAATTTGACAGAATTTAAGTTAAAGGACGTAAAATGTAAAAATGTAAAGAACTTGAAAACATGCTAAGTCGACTTAGCATACTCTTGTTTGGAGGCGTCGATATAATATGTAAGTATTTGTTTAAACTAACCATAGGAAAGCAATTATGTTACTCTCTCTATCTCCCTCTCTTTTTAATCAGTACCACACCAATTTAAAAATGTAACAAGCTAACACTTCCCTGCGAGAAATAAATTGGTTTAAAGGTATTTTAAACCTAGTTTTAAAATACCCACAAAAACGCTTCAATATAACAAAACTATTGCAATAAATATTTGGAATATAATAAAACTATTTTTGATAAATATTCGCGTTTTCATTATTAGGTCGGAAACTTTTCTAGTAGCCCTCGTACCTTCCACTCACTGAACCCAGAAAAAACATTCGAATTGATGCGTTCAGTTATAACAGTTCATGTCTTTAATATTTATTTATCCTCTAAATAATAAAAATGTTTAATAATGTTATTTTTTACGAAATTTTCCTTAGAAGTTATTCACACAAGCCTGTTACACCTATAGTATCTGTTGGTATCTGTAGTATTTGAAAAATATCTGTTGTACAACAGATACATACTTGAGAACGAAAAAACAAATAAAAGCTCTGTTCCTTTACGTGCAAGAATCTTCAAGTTTTACCACTTTTTACTCGAAAAGCGTTCCTTTACTTCAGGCACCATACAATTCATATGTAAGCTGATTACAACTTTTGCTACTTTTGCCGGTTTTACCACTTTAAAAAGTAAAGGAACAGACCAACAGTTCTCACTCGTTCATATACAACACAGAACTGTTTCTAACAGTTATGTTATTGTGAGTATACACAACCCAAACAATATCATAACTGTTACACTCATTCCCACATTTATATCATATTATGGGCCATTATTATATGTGTTCTTTTACTATCTGATGGATTTGAAAACGCAAAATAAACCAATTTAAAGGCATTAAAAATATAATTTTTACATTGAAAGCTATTGCCAAGAAGCTCCTCCTTGAAATTCAATCATCACTTATAACTTTATGTTAACCGGAAAGCTATAAATCTGTTCGGTAAATCCAAACTATAACAAAAGAAGACTTATAATAATGGGGGTTAATCTGTTATGTATATGATATATCTGTTTTGTTGATATAAACAGTTATACCATTGCACGTGTTTAATTCATAATTATGGGTACGAAAATTATTAAGTTGTACTACATTTGGTACAATTTGGATTTGGGGGACGGATAGAGCTGGAATCCTTGGATTTGGTAAAACTACTGTTGGAGTGTGGGATTGAGGAGGTAGTTTGTGAAATTCGTACATATGGACCCGAATTTTACCAACTGGTACTAAATATGTAGTACAATTTTGATTTGAGTGAACGAAAAGCGCTGGAGTCCTGTTATTTGGAGTTAAGGTTACAGTTGAAGTGAAGGATTGAAGTAGTTTTGGAAAATCGTACGAAGAGAACTTAATGGTACTAAGTTGGGTAGAATTTGGAATTGCACGAACGGATACAGCTGGAGTCTTGAGATTTGGAATTGCGATTACTGTTCCCCCCATACCATTGCTATCGCAAACGATCCGTTTTCGAATGTTTTTCGATAGTTTTGCGGATATTTTGTTCGAAAACGACACTCGAGAACGAATTAAAAACGATTCATTCGTCGCTCAATTTGTGGCAGGAAAACCTTCGAATTTGAATGTCGTTAATAATATTATTAGCGAATGAAAGATGATAGTTTTTACGATAGTGCCGAAAAAGCATTTTTGGCGGAGTTTCGATTTTATGACATGTTTAACTTTATCTGACGTCTCTTGATTTTTCTGTTATGTATTATGTATGTTTGCGATTCAATGCGTGTAACAGTTTATAAACATTGTTGTCTTGTATTTGTAACCAAGCTATATGTTGTGTTTATCATCACAACTTTCGAAAACGATATCACTGTCGATGGTTTGGCAAATGTTTTTCGGGTGTACACAAGCACGTTGTTCTATTGTTCGTCAAAAGTTTAAAAACGATATCATTTTCGAACATGTTGCGAATATTTTTTCTTCACAAGAAAAATTGTTTCGAGAAACATTTTTTACTTCGGAAATTTTTTACGTTTTAAAAAATAATTTTATGTAGTTCGTGAAAAATTCCCATTTGTTTTTTTCAAATATTATCGATATAAACGCTACTTATAATATTAACAAGAAGTGATGATGAACACAACATATAGCTTGGTTACAAATACAAGACAACAATGTTTATAAACTGTTACACGCATTGAAGAAAAAACATTCGCAAAATGTACGAAAATGATATCGTTTTTAAACTTTTGACGAACAATAGAACAACGTGCTTGTGTAAGTTATCAGGAAACAAATATGCTATTAAATATGTAGTTAAAAATATAAATTAATATTATTAATAAATTTGAATAGTTGCAATAAGGTGCTGACATAGCTGTTAACGCCCTGATTGCGACAATAAGAATATTAAGTAGGGCAATAAGGTGCTGACTTTGTGTCAATGCCCAAATTGCCACAATATGCTTATTATACAATTTGGTGGTGGCTAGCTATACTTTTAGTTTTAGTTCAATTACATTTATACCTTTAATGGGAGCGGTTAGCTTGTACTAATAATAAAGTAATTCAGAAATCAATAACAACGTTGTGTTATTATTATGCATTGGCCAAAAGGCCAATGTGATGAAATAAAGATCTTAAATAAATAATTGGCGCCCAACAAAGTAAGATCATCCACGCCCAACTATAACAACACCATCATCTACATTTGGATCAACAAGCAACTGGAGATTTAGTTTATATTTGTAAATATTAAATTAATCAAAAATAAAGACATGTAAGTAGACTTTTTGATAAAACATAGACTTCAAAATTTTATGCACTTTTTGAGAAAAAAAAGAATTAAAAAAATAATGTGGAAATGTGGTTTAGAAAATGTGACAAGAATTTAATAATTCAGTATAAGTGATATCGTAACATGTAACTAAAAATAGTTTTTTCGGCTAAATTTTTCTTTCGTGAAAGTTTCATCCTGAAGTGCTCGTCCATAACAAACATGGATATAATCGAGCTACAGAAGGTGATAGAAGCGGCGGTGAAAAATGCCGTCCGCGAACGAACGGAGCGATTAGAGAAACAATTCCAAGTTCAATTTAACGATATAACATCAAGATTTGACCACATCTATGCCGATAGAAATTCCTTAGGTACGGAAGAGGATAGACGGAAAATTGACGATAGTTCTTCATGTAAAAACATGAATGTTTTTTCGGAAAAATGTTCGACTTCTAACGAAGCGAAAATTGTCAACTCTTCAGTTAAAATTGATTACGGGACACCCGATGTTCATAAAAATGAACTAATAGAATTCCCTAATAAATTAAAGGAAACAATTAAAAAATTTTGAACTAAATAAACCCAAGGAATTACTGACCCCTAACGAGGCAGTAACCTTAAACAGTTTAGTTCCAATAAATACCAATAATTCAAATTCAGTTCAGATAATTGAACAATCAAAAAGCCGTAATAAAATACGGAATAACTTTAAGAAATCGGACCTGAAGAAATCTAAGGTATATTCGACCTCTAACGAGGCTATAACCTTAAACACTTTAGCTCCGATAATTAATCACACGTTACAAAAAGTGTCGAGCACTTATAAACAATTGGATATAAATAAACCGAAAGAATTTTTGACCTCAAACGAGGCAATAATCGAAAAATCTTTGGTCTGCTTAAAGTCTGATAATAAAATTATACCTATTAAAGTTAAATCTCAATTTAAAAATAAAGGACTTAGATATCCCCTATTTTTGGAGGACAAACAAAAAGAAAATAACAGTAGCGACAAGTTAATTAAAAATTTAAATGAAATAAATGAAGTTTCCATTATGGATTACAAGAAAGATTTTAGAAATTATAATAAAATGTATCTTCATGACTATATCAAAATCAGATTAAGTCAATTTAAAAGTGAATTTAAAATAAAAAAAAAATGAAATACTTCAGCCAAAAGAAGTAACACAGTCTGATAAAAATGACAAGAGGGTTAAATATATTAATACAAATTTTGTAAGAAAGAATTCACACAAAATTATAACACATGGTTTGCCGTTAGAAAAGAAGAGTCGATATAAAGTACTACATCGTTTGCTAATAAACAATAAAAAAGTATTTTAGAAAAATGCGAAAAATTAATAAGTTCCAAGGTTTTTCCACAAAATTGGTTTATAGATATGATTATGTGTTTATTTCAACACCAAATGATACATTTGTTCATACAAATTTTCTAAAAACGATTTAAAATATCATACAATCCCATTTTTAGCATATTATTCAGCAGACAGGTTGAAGTTTTATAAGACAACCGAAGAAAAAATTGCAAACTGACGACAGCTTTAGCAAACCGTTCTATTTAAGCCATGATTCCATGATTCGTCCTAGCAATTATATTACTATCTGTCCTAACTCTAGCTTCTACCTAACATTGGCATATTAATCTTTAGAAACTCAATACTACCTCTTAGTTGAGAATAACTTATTTATTTTCCAATTTTTTATTCAAATGATTACATGATTTTCCGCACTTTAAGAAAGGGATTGTTCTTTCTTAGCCAAAGTAAAAAAAATCATTGGTGCACTCAGATTTTTTCTCTAAATGTTTGTTCTTTTTAATTTTCCTTTCTTCGGACATTGTTTTATGGAAGAAAAAATGTTTAACGATCTTAGAAGTTTGATTAAAGGACACTCTTGATCTGTTAAAAATTTGTTTTTAACATAATTGAATTTTATTAAATGAATTTATTAGCAAAGATCTCACTTTACCATTAATTAGAAATTTCTTAAATCCTTCTCTGGATTAAATTCAAGTTGAATTAACAAACGAACCTCCACCAAAATTCAAAATTTACCCTAATTTCTTTACTACAATAAATATCCGCAATTTGTCCAATTGCTTAGTCCATCATTAAGATTGGCAGAATAATAGTAAATCAAATGCAAACAAACGATCCAAGGCAAATGTTGGTCTATTAATAGAGCAATTTCTAGTATCATTAAAACAAAACACATATTACCATCAGATATCTTCTACAAGAAACCTCTCAAAGCTGCGAAGGTAGAAGGTAGAATTTAAACTATAGGCATTTGTAAACAAAACAAAGGAAGTGTCAATAAAATATTTTAATTAAAAAATGTAACATTTGATTAAATATAATTTTCATTTTTAACGTTTCTATGTCATTTCACTAATAACTCGCAGAAAATATAACTCTTTCAAAATACTCGAAATCGCTAAGAATTAATTGACGCTTTTCAAACCCTTGTTTTGCAAATCAAAATTCACACGTACATATGCATATTAGGGCTTTATTTTTTCAAATTCAACAAAATACCGCACTTATTAACAAGGTTTTCGCATTGTATCCACTTAGGTATTGTTTGTTCTGAGTTGAGTCTATTGCAAACTTTACCTTATTTCATGAGCATTAGGCAACTTTAAAGTTGGTGTCAACTTTTTATTAATTAAATTTATTAATTTGGATTACATTTATGTTTAAAATATGATTTACATATCGCAATTTCGCTCACCGCTACCTTAACTTGACAGACTAGGTATTTCCTAAATCGGATGTACATGAATTTTAGAGAAAAATCGGTCACTAAAGATGTTCAGTAGATCGACATATTTGTTATTGTAATGAATACACAAAAGCTCTTAAATTTTGCATGTGAGAAAAAAGGGCATAATAATGTTTAGACAATCTTGGACATTACTTTAGCCATAGCTAAAACCCTTAGAACTGATTGCCGCATTCTCTAAAAACTCTATCATGGATATGAGTGAATTCATCCTCCGTGGGAAATGATTTTAATGGTATTTTAACCTCATCTAAATAGAAATAAAAGCACAAAATTTCGTTTTGAAATGAACACTTATATTACAGCACAGGTCAGCAATCTGAGCTTTTACTTATATAAATACTCCATGACTAGTATCTTAATAATAATTCGAACAATTTTTCGACGATTTTTTAGAAGGGGAGTGGCCCGAAAGGTCAATTTGCGATAGATTTATTTGCTTTCTTTCCTTTTATTGCATTGTTCAAGCTGTATTTTTGTTTCTGTTTAATAAATCAATATTACAATAGCATTGCCGTTAGGTCCACAAATATAATTCAAGAGATCAATTTCTTTTTTATATGCCGGTTAAAAAATCAATAGCGAAATGGGACGGAAAGGTAAATGAAACCAACTCATAGGCAAATCTTGGATATAAGTAATAATAGTGACCAAAATTGCACAGTTTCGCTCAAATTCTGAATTTTAAGATTATTGTCACACTAGCTAAATATAACGTTAAAAACTCCCCAAATTTAGGGAATAATAAATTGAAGTCTATTTATTGAAAGGTTTATAATTTTGCAATTTAATTAAAATTATTAGTTAATGTAAAATTATTAATTAATGTGAATTTATAATAACCATTTAGAATAAGTTATGTAGTGCATGTATTATTTATAATATATGTAGCTCACCTGCGATCGGATTGAATAATAAATCACCAAACAAACAACAACCACGATGATCGAGCGACGACGATCTAAACGCGCGACTAAATAATGGTCAAGATATATTTACCAGGTTACATAAAGAGCACAACAACAACCCAACTTTGGCCGAAAATTCTTCAAAATATCAAAATGTTTGTTTAAGTTTTCAGACAGAAAGTTTTGACAGATTGAAACCAACCACCAAGCTATTTTACGCCACCTTATTATTCCATCATGCGCACTACTAAGTACCGATAGTGTCACCATAAGACATGTCTTCACCCAAACTCCTGGATCCACTCGCTTTCACGAAATCCGAATATCCTACAGTAGAGTTCAGGTGCCAAGCGGTCATAATATTTCCTGTAAACCATAACGACACCATATTGCAGTTGGAAGAAAATACAGTTGTAGAATGCGACGATGGGGTCATAGCTGTCAACAATTGTGCAAAGGTCAACCAAGCAACATTCTGCAGAGTAATGAAAAGCGATACCTGTGCGCGTGCAATTCATTCAGGAGGTTCTGCCCAATGCCACACACAACCAAGTCACTTTAGACCTATAACCATCGTGGACGAGGGTGTAATAGTAATCAACGACCAATCCGCAAGGGTTGGAACAGATAACAGCCCTGAAATGACCATAAGCGGTACTTATCTCATCACCTTTGAGAACACAGCTACAATAAATGATACCAATTACATAAACCACAATGGAAACCTAATGAAAGCACCAGGAATAGCCTCTTCACCGTTACTGGACATCATTGGCCATAATGATGTTTTAAGCCTGCCGATGTTGCACCGAATGAATGAGCAAAACCTGAAAATCATAAAGGAACTTAGGGATGACGTTGCATCAGATGGCTCCCCAAAA
This sequence comes from Musca autumnalis, assembly GCF_047663935.1. NCBI lineage: Eukaryota > Metazoa > Arthropoda > Insecta > Diptera > Muscidae > Musca > Musca autumnalis. The sequence goes on from NW_027411866.1 coordinate 56,209,507, forward strand.
ATGTTGTTTGCCGTTGCAATGACAGCAAGTCTATCTTTTAGTGGCGCTATCATCCTTTGCCAATATCTTAAGACAAGACGTGCTTCTAAGAAAATTCAACGAGTTGTTGAAAGCTATGTCGTGGCTGGGACACCCACTTCTTAAAGGGAGAGCAGTTATCAGGAAACAAATATGCTATTAAATATGTAGTTAAAAATATAAATTAATATTATTAATAAATTTGAATAGTTGCAATAAGGTGCTGACATAGCTGTTAACGCCCTGATTGCGACAATAAGAATATTAAGTAGGGCAATAAGGTGCTGACTTTGTGTCAATGCCCAAATTGCCACAATATGCTTATTATACAATTTGGTGGTGGCTAGCTATACTTTTAGTTTTAGTTCAATTACATTTATACCTTTAATGGGAGCGGTTAGCTTGTACTAATAATAAAGTAATTCAGAAATCAATAACAACGTTGTGTTATTATTATGCATTGGCCAAAAGGCCAATGTGATGAAATAAAGATCTTAAATAAATAATTTGTACACCCGAAAAACATTTGCCAATCCTTCGACAGCGATATCGTTTTCGAAAGTTGTGCCGGACATTCGAATAATATCCGCACATGGTATGAGGGGTTATTATATTGTATTAATGTCAGTGTAGGGTTGCGATATGTCGTCGAAATACGTACCATAATTATACGAAAAGTACTTAATGGTACTAAATTTGTTGTTGGGTGTAGGGACAGTGCTGGAATCCGTATTTTTTTTTGGATTTAGGGTGAGTATTGGTGGGCAACGTTGGTCTCGCTGTTAATGTGTAAGGGTGGTGTACGGCTGATATTTTTGAAAATCGTACTAAAGGGGTACGAACAGTACTAAAATAAAAATAAATATTGATTAAAACTGATATTAGTGCAACAAAATGTTCAGTGTTCGCCATTTCCATATTATTATATTTGTGTTTTATATCCTTTCCGCATACGAAGTCGCGGGCAGTTTGTTAGTACATATCTTATAAATAAATACCTTGATTGTTATATAGAATGAAGCAAGGAATATTTATATAATGTAAATGCATTTTATGGTAGCAAATTTTTGAAAACCAAATTTACAAAAAAAGTAAAAATACTTCTGTAGTGGAATTCTGTAACTTATTTTTTGAGTTACCGACAAAAATCGGCAGAATAAAAACGCAAAATTACGAAAAAAAACTTCAATTAAAGTTGCCATCGGTAGAACTTTACGGCAGCTTTTTATTCGTCGCTAACTTACCGAAAAATATCGTTAATTACCGAAATTATATGCATTTTAATTTTACCGACAAATGTCGGTAACACCAAGAATGAGTTAGAGAATCGCACTACTGATTGTCACTTCTACCTTATATAAATATGGAATGGTAGAACAAATATAAGTAAATACTACAACAAATACAACTCGAAAAACCACAAAGGAATTTGTTTTTGTTTGTAACGTTACTGCCAGTTGTTTTTGTAAACAAAACAAAGAAATGTCTATAAATTATTGGAATTTAAAAAACTAATAACTTTTCACATTTGCTTGAATATTTTGGAAAACATGAATGAAAGTTCGTTACATTTTCAATTTTTATGTTTCCACATCATTCCACTAAATGCTTAAATTCTCGAAGAAACGTTTGGGGTCGCTGGAAATTCATAGAAAAAGGAGAAGCTGTTTCAATGTTTTGTTTTAGAAATCGAAGAAGCACATGTTTATTAGGGCTTTATTTTTTAAATTTTAACAAAATACATCACATATTAACAAACGTTGTATCGCCTCTACAAGCGGGGATTTACTGCGCGGCTTATCGTTCGAACTTGGAGGAGGTTACATATCATTGATAGAAAGACTTCTTTCTGGGAAATGGTTTTTTCCGAATGATATATTTTTTTCTCAAAAAATATATGTCCCTAAAGTACATCGAAATAGAAATAAATTGCTCTGTTCCAGAACCTGCAAGAAGCTACTATTTTTTACTACGATAACATTTTTTCCTTTATGTTATCGAAATAAATAGTAAAAATTAGTAGATTCTTGCAGTACTGGAACAGACCGAATGTATAAAATGTCATATGAAATTTGACACTAACGTTACAACCCAGTTCAGTCAGCTGTGTATTGCTGCTACCTTTTCTTATTCTACCATGGAATGAAGTATAGTATTTTTAACACAAGTAATGTATAAATATCTGTATGTATGTAAAGTAAAAAGGCACAACTATTATTTTTTGCATTATTTTTTTAATTAAAAAAAAAAAAACAAAAGTATTTAGAAAATATTCCCAATCTCATCTTCCTTCCCTCACGATACATATACATATACGATACATATTTTTATTGAAAAGAATTCGTATAATAACAAATGAATTAATATATGGCCTGTTTCACTAGGACGATTCGAATACAAATTTGTTCGAACTACTACCAAACATATGCTCTTTGAATAATATTTCATTTATTTTTGTTTTCAATCAAACAAACATTTTCTACACAAACAGAAGTTTGGTAGTAATTCGAACGAATTTGAATTCGAATCGTCTTAGAGAAACAGGCCAATAGTAATAGGATAAATAAATTACATGTGAAATAAATGAAATGAAAGAAATAATTTTAAAATTGGAAATACTTTACATAATTACAATATAATTTTATAATAATTTTCATCGATAATTGTCTCCCTTGTAATCTGCGGCTGAGGTTGCAAGTTAATGTCATTTGAAATACGTAATGACTTATTGCGCAGATCATTAACTTGTTCCTTGCTGTGAATTATTGTTCCCTGTACATCCCGCGAATTCTTTTTGGCTATAATAGTATTATTCTGCAAATTAATACTTTCATAGCCAACATCGCGTAGATTTCGTACAGCATACAAATATAGACCATGAATTTCACGATCAATATACTCCTTTATATAGATAGTCTTAAAGATTTGACAATTTTCTTTTAATAGAAATTGCTGGGAAATGAATGTCTCTTTATGTTCAACAGCTTTAAAAGCAACATGTATGCAAACAGTTGTCATGGGTTTTCTTGGTTGGAATTTATCTATAACTTGAACTTTTATGATATCTTCCTTGGCGAGAGCAATATTCATTTTAGAGGCCAAAGAAACAATCAATTCCTCCAAAGGATAACGAATTTCTTTATATGGGAACTTTTGAAGTACAACACTGTGTGTAGTACTTTCTTTACTGCGTGTCATGGGTGTGGGAGTTATGTTGCGAGTGTTTGGTTTGTTTTCCTTTCTTTGTCGATTATTTCCTGATTTTGGTGTTTCATTTAAAGTCTCTTGGTTACTATTGGATTTCAGTTCAAGCCGTTGAATTCGGCTCTGCAGTTGTATCTTTTCTATGGCTAGCTGTGTATTTAATGCTATTTGTTTTTCCAACTGTTCTGTTATGTTTTGTAGCTTTTGCTTTAGAGATTTTACAAATATTTCTGAAGATACTGAATTTTGCTGTGCGAGTTTCTCTTGTAGTTCTAAAATCTCACTCTCTTTTTGTGCCGCTTTTTTTTGTTAGCAGCTCAATATCCTTCTCCATATATTTAATACGAAAACTTTCATTTTCATTGTTGCCAGCTTGGATCTCCCTATTCGAATGTTCTTTTAACTTACGAATTTCATCCTTTGCATTGATCTCACTGGTTTTGAACTGATTTTCTACAGTCAAACGCTCATTTTCTTCCATAAACAGCTTTATACGTTCCTAGGACTCGGAATATTGAACATGAAGTTTTAAGAAATTCTCATCATTATGTTTATTTTCAGCTACTCTACGTTCATATGATTTCCTCAGCTCTTGTTCTATGGTAAATTGTTCCTGCATATGAAATACGTTCGATTCTGCAACTTGCAGTTGTTCTTGTAATTCATTAATTTTATCGATGCTCGATTCCAATTCCATCTTTAAGTCTTCTTGGTTTTCTGGTGGAGCTGATGGTTTTGGCTCAGAATTTTCAATTAAGTATACTTTGTGTGAAGTCGGATCGTGATGGCGGCACTGAGGACAGCTTGTTGAATCAATAAAGCTAATAAATATTTATGTTTGTTTGTTTATACCATTTACATACCGGCTTCTCCACTGTTACATGCAGCTGAAATGATACAGGTGACCACAATCAGGGGCCTAATTACGTGATTCGATATCGATTTGTTTCGACCCGAGTACTCAAAGTTGGGATGACAACATTCGTTATCGAGTAAAATTATCGAGAAATTGAGCATAAATTTGCGAGTAATTTCTCGTAGCCAAATGGCCTATCGTAAACAAACGAAATGAAAGATTTCTTATTGTATTTTTGTTTAAAATGTAAACAATTGTTGTTTATTGAAGGGAAAAATGATATTAGTAAATAATTGTGAGCATTTTTACACAAAATAACAAGAGGAATTGGGAAAAGTCCTTTTCAGTCGTTTTGAGAAATTGTGATAAAATTAGAATTAAAATAAATACATATGCATGCTATCATTAACCAAAAATTAGTGTTTGCAGTCGTTAAAATACAAGTTGAAAAAATATGAATTTCTGCAAAACAAAAAATTATTTAATATTAATAGCCTTCATTTTATAGGTGAACAACTTTTAATAAACTGCATTTTAAACAGTTCATCCCCCGTTGTTTACCAAAGGAAATACTCTCTCAGAGAGGCTAAGTCAAAACACCCACCAAATTCTCTCATTTATTTTGAGAGAGAATTATTAAGGTAGATGTATTAGCAAACTGTAAAAAGAATGTCAAAACAATTTTGCAAACATTACTAATTTTCATATTTTCTTAGCACAACTTCATTCCGAAATTATTATTCAATGTATTCCACAAAAAATTCCACAAATATTTACATTTTTCATCCATAATTTTGTTTTTTAGTTTTTGCTTTGAAATAAACACATTTTTTTGACATCTACCTTCATAACATTCCCTGAAGAACACATAGTTCGATTACCGGTTACTCTCGAAACATTCGATCAACGATTTCGATCGAGTCTTATCATGCCGTTTTTTTCTCGTGTCGAAAACTTATTCACGAGTAAATTCTCGATCGAATCGAATCACATAATTAGGCCCCAGTGCTATACACCGAATCCTCCATTTGAAAATCCTCCGTACAAATAGGACACATCAAATATAGACCGCTCATTTTTGTTTCCAAACTCCACTACACAAAGCCACAAATGACCATCCCACCGCAAATTTCAATAGTTACGATCACAGTTTATACAGTTGGCCATTCAGAGTTCTGTTAACAACATTTGACAACAAACATAATAGATTGTTCATTATTGTGATTTGATTTCCTTTGTATTTTATGTATTTGACAGCAAACTAAATAGTCAGGGCTAACTAGTTTGGGCTGAATGGCCAACTGTATAAACTGTGGTTACGATTGAACCATGGCATGCCATGGATTGAACGAAAGCTTTTTGCTTTGGTGCACGCGGCATGCCAGATCTTTTTTTTTTAATTTTTTTTGGGATTTTGTTAATCTCCCCATCGGCATATTTACCAAGTTATATGCATCCAACAACTACAACAACAAAAAATTCAATACTTTGAAATGTCAAAAACGTATTCCAAAAATAAAGCGATTCACACATTTTGTTAAACAAAATTTCATCAGTAGTGGGATTCTCTAATACTTTGTTTACATTTACGAAATCCACTCGATTTCAACTGTCAATTCCTTTGCGTATACGTCAAATGAAAACTCACCCGAAATCGATTGGATTTCATTTGACGTTTGAGCAATGGAATTGACAGTTGAAATCGAGTGGATTTCGTTAATGTAAACCAAGCATAACGCAGTATTTAGCTACCGACAAAACTCGGTAAAATTAAAATCCAAAACTATGAATGAAAAGTAAAAATAAAAATTTACAACACTGTTGCCATCGGCAGTACTTAGTGACAACTTTATTTTGATTGCGAACTTACCGACAAATTTCGTTAACTGCTGGTACACAGTAGTGGAATTATGTAACTAATTTTTTGAGTTACCGACAAAAATCGGTAACATCAAAATGCAAAATTATGAATGAAAAGTATCAATAAAAGTTTACAGCACTGTTGATATCGGTAGGATTTAGCAATAGCTTTATTTTGGTTGTTAATTTATCAAAAATTTTCGTTAGTTACCGAAATTATAAGCATTTTAATTTTAACGATATTTGTCGGTAACTCGAAAAATGAGTTACAGGTAGGTATTAATAAACGCTTTATTACAAAAATTCATTAAAAATCGCACTTTTTCATTTTAAAGTTTTGTTTTTTAATTTTGTGTGTTTCAATTACATGAACTTTTTTGACAGCTCACAGTATGTGTGTTCGTTTACTCAAAATTTGTACAAATTGTTACTGGATGTTGTTCGTTTACTCTACAGTACAAAGCAAAAGACCTTTGCAGATTACAAGAAGTTACTGAACTTGTACAAATTTTTACAAATTGTTGAGTAAACGAACACACCTAGTGTGTACATCAGCTGGGCTGATGCGAGTACCAATGTACGCATATGATTGTGCCACCATAAGTCTGTGTTTAGACACGCAAATTTCTCGCGAAAGTAAATTGAGTTTTTGGGAGAGAGCGGAGAGGAAAGAGCTCCTCAATACTCTTTCCTATTTAATTTAATTTATTTACAAATAACTCAAACGATAAAAGAGTTGGTCAGACTAAAAATAAAAAACAGCTGTGCCTATTCACTCTCGCAAATATTGGTTTTGCACAACGTTACCATATCGCCAAGTTTGAAGCGTTCTTACACAGAAGTTAACAATCATCAAAGGAAGAAGAAGAAGAATTTCCGTAAATCCTAAAAGTATGCTATGTCACAACTCATAATATTTTTTACATTAACATATACAAAACAGCACATTTCAATATAAAAAATTCACTCAACCTCTTGTAAGCAATTGCAATAACAAATACACATACTGCTTACCACACACCGAAAGCAAAGGCTTCACTTTTGTCAAAGAGAGATTTTCAAACTACGTAACAAACTATTCTAATTCATACAAATCAAACGTCATAAGCGCCTAAAAGGATGTCTGCACCGCCTGCTAGCTCGCCTTTCACATTGACCGGTACAGTGGCTCCATGTGAACAAAAGGTGAAACGCAAACTTTTGGAAACATCACCCGATAACTCTGCCGTGGTGGGGAATATGACCACTAGGGATCTTATGATTTTGATGCACGAGTCAATGTCAAACCTTTTGGATGAGAAACTGCAGAATCTACCCACAAAAACGGATCTTCTAGACATTAAAAGTAACGTCGATGCTGCAAAAGAGGACATTAAACGTTTAAAAGCAGAAAACGATGAACTCAGAAAAGAAATGACATTATTAAGAGAGGAAAGGGAAGAAGAAAGTATAAGATTACAAAGGTTAGAGGACCAATTGAACCGATGCAAGCTGATAATACGAGGACTCCCAACCCAGAAGTCCTTGTATGGAGCGGTAAATAAACTATTCAGATCAAATCTAAAAATGGAAAATGATCCAGAAATTGAAAATATTAAAAAGCTGCATGAAACCAATAATAAAATGACAGTATCAGTGGAATTGAAATCGGAAAGGACTGTATCGGATGTTTTTAAATCTACAAAGCTTTTGGCTGGTACTTCTATATTTATAGAAAGAGATCTAAGTGGTCTTCGTCTTCAGAGGAAAAAGGTGATGCTGCTATTGAAAAAGGAATTACAGAGAGTCAAAAAAGATATCAGGGTAGGAGTCCGTGGCGAACAACTTTTTACGGAGGGCAGAACATTGCATTGGAATAGTGAAAATAAACTGGTGTGCGGTCAAAGCTGTGGAATAGACGTATTAACCAATATTTTTGGGGAAGATATCCAAAATGTAAATATAAATTATAAACATTTTGTTGAAAAGTTGGTATCAAAAAACTAATAAAATCTAATAATAAGATCGCTAACAATCCTCATAAAAATAATAACATTAGTACAAAAATTATCGAACAAATTGTTAATGATCCATTAAGAATAATAGCCTATAATATAAATGGTTTGGGCAACAAAAATCTTCATCATCTTTTCTTTCAATACTTAAATAGTTTTGATATTTTTATCCTCACGGAAACTCACGTCGAATTGAAGAATCAAGCTTATTATTCCAAAAAATTTCAAAACTTCAATACTTACTGGATTTCGGCTACCAGAACTAATACTAGAGGCAGAGGAATCGGCGGACTATTATACGGCATAAGCAGGCAATTAGAGAGTAGAGGGTTTAAGCATGTTTTCGCCCAGAAAGATAATCAAAATGTTCTCCAATGTGAATTTATCGCAACGAAATTCGAAATTCTACCTGTTTATCTAAGAGGAGCGAATTGGAACGAAGATTTCGACAAATTAAAGAGGGGTATCGAGAATTCCGAATGTAACAAAATTGTAATTGGCGATCACAATTGTCGAATTGGTGAAGAACAAGAACTTCCAGAAGAAATTCTTAGAAATTGTTTTAGCAACAGAAGATCATGCGATACGACTATTAACACAAATGGTAGAAGATTTATAGACATGTGTAATAATAACGGCCTAGTTATTTTAAATGGTCGGTGCCCTGGAGACATTGACGGAACTTATACTTTTTCAAATAAAAACGGAAGCTCAGTAATCGATTTTTGTGCTACATCAATCGAAATACTTCGATATGTAACTACATTCCAAGTAGACAAACAGATATGGTCGGATCATTTCCCAATAATATTAACGTTATCAATTCCATACTCACACAAGGAAATAGCGAGAAAGACCAATATTGCTCCCGAACTTAAATGGAACGAAAGGCATAAACTTGTATACCAAACCAATATAAATAGAAACCTACACAGACTTACATCTATTTCACGACTTAATGACCTATCCACAATAATTAAAGAGTCATACCCAACCCAAAATAACAAAAAACAACAGTTTAAAAGTAAATGGTTCGATACTGAATGTTTAAAAGGCAGAAGGAAAGCTATGAAAAAACTGAATAAATTTAGAAAATCGGGGAGTACAAACGATAGACTTTTATATATAGAACAAAAGAAACAGTATGCTTGGTTATGCAAACGCAAAAAGTCTGAGTATTATCAACAATTGGGACAAAAGTTGGATACAGTAGGTGTGTTCGTTTACTCAACAATTTGTACAAATTTGTACAAGTTCAGTAACTTCTTGTAATCGCCTAATGTCTGTTGCATTGTACTGTAGAGTAAACGAACAACATCCAGTAACAATTTGTAAAAATTTTGAGTAAACGAACACACTGAGTGTCAGATAGTAAAACTTGGTGGTCGCTGGCAAAGGAGATTCGACAAGTTGATAACGGAAACAATTGTAGTATCCCCGCAGAAGAGCTAAGAGTATATTTTGAACGACTGCTTAACCCCACTTGTAATACGGAACCGATTTATTATGTTCCTAACAATGTGTCAGATGATCTTTTAGATAGAGAATTCACGATTACAGAAATAAAGAATCAATTAAAGTGTGTGAAAGTAAATAAAGCACCAGGAGAGGATTGTATACCATATGAATTTTTCATTAACGCCACTGATGAATTCTTAAAATCTCTTTGCGCTGTGTATACAGGCATTTTGAATGGGAGTGACGATTTTGAATTATTTCGTTCATCCATAATATTCCCAATTCACAAAAAAGGTGATGTAACAGATGTCAATAATTATAGAGGTATTTCTTTTATGAATTGCATTGTGAAATTGATGATCGGAATGGTAAATCTTAGAATATCAGAATGGATAAACAGATACCAAGTACTGAACGAATATCAAGCGGGCTTTCGCAAGGGATATTCTACAGTAGACAACCTATTTAACCTGGCTGCAGTGGTAAATCTAAAAAGGAATGAAAACAAGAAGGTTTATGCCTTCTTCGTCGATTTTAAGGCAGCCTTCGATAGGGTGCCAAGAAACCTCTTAGTCTATAAACTTCACGAAATAGGTCTATCATCGAGAATAGTGTGGTTTGTTGAAAAAATGTACCAAGACACGAAATCTGCAGTATGGTCTGGAAATGTGCTGTCAGAATACTTTAAAACATACACTGGAGTAAAGCAAGGGTGTTTGCTGTCACCTATTTTGTTTGCAATATATTTGAATGATTTGCACGATAATCTTGATGGTGGTTTGTATGTAGAAGAAACCAATATTCGTCTTTTAATGTATGCGGACGACATTGTTTTATTGGCTGATAGTCCCAAGATTCTACAAAGTATGATTGATAATCTAGAATCTTATTGTAATAAATGGGGTATGGAAGTAAATCAAATGAAGTCAGAGATTATGGTTTTCCGAAAAGGAGGCAAACTGTCGGAAAATGAAAAATGGACGTATAATGGTAAATCAATAAGAATTGTAAATGAATATAAATATCTGGGAATGATCTTAACGCCTAAATTATCTTTCAAAAAACATTTACACAAAAAAGAAGAAACCACAAAAATGGCAATAAACTCAACGTGGAAGAGTTTTATATCTAAACCTACAGTAACCCTAACGGCAAAATGGAAAATGTTCCTGGCTGTTTGTCGTTCCATACATAGTTATGGGGCGCAAGTATGGGGAAACGCATATTTTAATGAAGTTGATAAACTATATAAGTACTTTATAAAAAGAATTTTGAAATTACCAGAATCAACACCGAATTACGTACTTTCTCTGGAAACGGGATACGAACCTGGTTTCATCTACACATATTCACTCCATATAAAATATTTGTCTAAGGTTTTATTTGACCTAGATAATCAACGCTTGCCTCACATACTCGCTGTAAAACTAGCAAATAAAAACTTAGCCTGGTTTAAAGACTTTATGTCAAAACTTGATGAATACGACATTAACAATATGAATGTCAAAACAGATAAGAAACGTTGGATGGAGGCAGGATATAACTTGATAATGGCATTAAAAGCAAAAGCGTTTGACACATATGTGCAAAAATCGCAAGAAAGCGAGCGCAGAATATACAAATTCCTTAATCATAATGTTGGTCCCTTATACTGCAATGAAACTTTAACACAAGATCAAATAACTCTTATAATCAAAGCAAGAGGAGACTTGTTGTGGCTTAATTACAACAAATATGGAAATGCAGATACTCAAAGATGCTCGTTGTGTAATTTTGGTGAAGCGGAAACGATAATACATTTTATTGGTCGATGTCCAATATTGAGACACATACGGGTTAAATACTTTTATTCCACCCTATTAACTGCAAATGATATTATAAACGTACTAAATGGTGATGAAGATTTTTGTTGGGCTAATTTATGCAATTTTCTAAAGGAGGCCTTAAGATATAGAACTATGCTAATAAACGAATTCAACTATTAAGAAGACGTAAATAAAATTCAAATTAAAACTCAATTTTCCAGCACACGGTTAGAATATAAACCATGCTGATATATTCTTTATAAGTCATAAGATTTAATATTTTATTTATAATAATTTTATAACGTAATTTGAAAATAAAGAACATTGAATTGAAAAATTGAAAAATACTCTTTCCTACCCCCTATTGCCTAAAAACTGAATTTACTTTCCCGTGTGTCTAAACACGGACTAAATCAATAGGTCCGCTTTATGGAGAAACCTTGGCCCTCCACATAATCGAGTTGTGGATATGATAATATGTTTGTTTCAATGAAAAGCTGACAAATTTCTTCCATACAAATGTTCTAAAAACTATTTAAAAAACCACGGAATTCGATTGATTTTAAAATTGTTTGGCATATTATTCAAACAGCACACACACATACAAAGATTGTGTATATTGTTTTGACGTTTTAGGAACAGTCGAAAGAAAATATTTAAATTGACAGGAAGCTTTAGCTAACCTTTCTTATTAAACCATGGTAGCAATGTCAAAAAGAAACATAAAAAATTAAATTTCGTCTTTTATTTCACAGTTTTTAATTTAGTTTTGTCAGCGTTCGACTTTTTCTTCTGTTTCTCGTCCATTTTTTCTTCATTGTGAAATAATCGTCGAACAAAAGCCGAAAAATCAGTTCTGCCATTTTTTACCTGCAGAAATTTGTCTGGTAGCCCCATGGTACAATTACTTAGGTGGATGCATGGTACAATAAGAAAGGTAGATGCATCGGCGAATTGCTACAACAAATCAACTTTTTTTGTAATGTAAACTGTCAAAATTTTCGCCAAATGGTCTCTTGTTGTCTCTTTTTATCGCTTGTGTTTGTCTATAAAGTGTAGACATGCTATCTCTTACTTACCGAATCATATGGTTTTTTGCATGGTACAATTACTTAGGTAGATGCCTCAGCCCAGCTGATCGAATCTAAAACGTCAAAAAACTAGGATTTCGCTATGAAAAATCAAAACAAACAACCATATGATTCGGTAAGTAAGAGATAGCATGTGTTCACTTCACTGTACAAACACAAGTGATAAAAAGAGACAACAAGAAACCATTCGGCGAAAATTTTGACAGTTTACATTACAAAAAAAGTTGCTTTGTTGTAGCAATTCGCCGATGTTTCTACCTAAGTAATTGTACATGGCCCAATAATAGGTCCTCCATCAAGCGAATTCAAAGAAAAACGAAGATTTTAAATGTCAAAATTCATAAACAGAGGCGAAAAAATTTTTGAGGCGAATTTCTTTTCTGTCAATTCAGGTAGATACATGCAAAACATTTTCCGAGAAAAAGTTGTTACCGTAGTTATTTTTGTTTGACGAAACAGAAAATACCAGCTGATCGAACTTAAACTTCTAAAATAAGTTATTGTAAATTAAATTCTCATACAAACACAACAAATGTTGACATTTTACGTGTACAACATTAACTTTATTTATTTTCTTTTTTCGAGATACATCTACCTGTTTCTATACAGTTCGAGTTTTCAATACATCACAGCGAATTCAAATGACAAATATGAATTTTGACAGCTCAAATCGAAGTCATCTGATTTTGCCGGAGGACCTATAATTGGGCCATGGTAATTGTACCATGGTTTTTTGTTTTGATTTTTCATGGCGAATTCATAGTTTTTTGACGTTTTAGATTCGATCAGCTGGGCTGAGGCATCTACCTTTCCAATTGTACCATGGGTGGATGCCTCAGCCCAGCTGATGGAATCTAAAACGCCTAAAACTAGGAATTCGCCATGAAAAATCAAAACAAAAACCATATGATTTTGTAAGTAAGAGATAGAATGTGTTCGCTTTATAGACAAACACATGCGATAACAAGTGAGCCAAGGCTATAGTCGGGTCGGGACCGACTATGTAATACCCTACACCATTACCCCCGTTCATAAGCTTATGACTAATAAAATTCAAAATATTAAAATTGGGATAGCTTAGCGCTTTTGCTCTGAATGTCTTCATTAACACAGGTAAATTTTTTTGAAACGCATTTAAGTGCATCTACAGTACAACCCAAATAAAAAATGGAAAATTGTGATGTATGCCAACCATCAATAGGCTTCTTTCTCTTTTAGACCCCTATAAAACCCCAAAACGTCGTGAAAATGGAAAAAGGGATGCATTACCGACTATTGCGATATCTCTGTTGTTTGACCACCTATAACAACCTACTTCACATCGTTGTGAAGGTGATATTTTCTACTTTCCTTGCCAGGCTTTGCTTTGCTTTCGTTATGGGAGATATTAAAATTGAAATAAAACGTTGGTCTTTTTTCCAAATTTTTTTTTTCACATTCCCACCCCTGAATAATATCCGCCCATTATCAAAAATCAAAGTGTTTTTTCCTCTGTGGGACCCCCAATAACACCCAAAATTTCGTGACGATCCAATTAATATTGCGACCTGTAGCGTGATTTTCAAAAAAGTGGAAAAATGGATGTATTACCGACTATTGCGATATCTCCGTTATTTGGATACCTACGCCAACCTGCTTTACATCATTGTAATGATGGGATTTTTTACTTCCATTGTCAGACTTTGCTTTTGGAAGGTCAAGAACCAAAGCTGTGATATTCGTCATTATTATTAAAATCGCAAAAATGAAAAGTTGTGTTCTATTAGCGGCTATTGCGATATATTAGTTGTTTTATCACCTACGAGAACCTACTTTACATCATTAGAAAGGCGATATTTTCTACTTTCATAGCCAGGTTCTGCTTTTGGTATACCCCATATTGAAGATGAGATATTCGCTTAGGAAAAAAACGTTGTCTTTTTCTCCAAATAAGTTATTGCCCATTACCACCCCTAAATATTATAGGCTTCTTCACCTGTGTGACCCCTATTAACCCTCAAAATTTCGTGACGATCCGATCAAAATTGCGACCTGTAGCGCGATTTCCAAAAAATGGGATGTATTATCGACTATTGCGTAATCTCCGTTATTTGGTCACCTACGCCGACCTAGTTTACATCGTTGTAAAGATGGGATCTTCTACTTTCATAGCCAGGCTTTGCTTTTGGAAAGTTCCCAACCAAAGCTGTGATAATCGTCATTATGATTAAAATCGCAAAAATCAAAAGTTGTGTTCTATTAGCAGCTATTGCGATATCTTCGTTGTTTGACCACCTACAACAACCTACTTTACATCGTTGCAAAGGCGGCCATCACCAAAATCAATAGGCTTCTTCCCCTCCGGGACCCCCATCAACATCCAAAATTTCGTGACGATCCGATCAAAATTGCGACCTGTAGCGTGATTACAAGGTTTAGATGGACAGACGGACGGACTGACGGACGGACACACATAGCCAGATCGACTCAGCTCGTCGAGACATTCATTTTGGTATATATAAGTATGGGTCTACGACCATTATTTCGATGCGTTACAAACTTTTTGGCCAAAACAAACTTATAATATCCTCCCCACATAGTGGTGTAGGGTATAAAAAGAGACAGCAAGAGACCATTTGGCGAAAATTTTGACATTTCACATTACAAAAAAGATGCTTTGTTGTAACAATTCGCCTATGTTTCTACCTAAGCATGGTACAATTACAAAGGTAGATGCCTCAGCCCAGCTGATCGAACGTCAAAAAGCTAAGAATTCGCCATGAAAAATCGAAACAAAAAACCATATGATTCGGTAAGTAATACTATGTTTACATTTACGAAATCCACTCAATTTCAACTGTCAATTCCATTGCTCAAACGTCAAATGAAATCCAATCGATTTCAGATGAGTTTTCATTTGACGTATACGCAAAGGAATTGACAGCTGAAATCGAGTGAATTTCGTAAATGTATACATAGTATAAGAGATAGCATGTGTTCACTTTATAGACAAACACAAGCGATAAAAAGAGACAACAAGAGATCATTTGGCGAAAATTTTGGCATTTTACATTACAAAAAAAGTTGCTTTGTTGTAGCAATTCGCCGTTGTTTCTACCTTTTTAATTGTACCATGTACCTAAGTAATTGTACCATGGGTAGCCCGTGGTAAAAGAGAAAGGCATATGCGCTCTCTGTCCTCTCTCACTCTCTTAAAAATTGCTGCCAGTTTTACCACTTTTTGGGGTTAAAAAACGCTTTGTAGGTTAAAAACGGTAACAAATGGTAACCTCAGGTAAGTTAATGACGAATTTTCATAGTTTGTACTAATGTAATAAAGTTTTTAATTTTCTTGTTTTAAACAAATAAAAAATGAATATTTTTTATTCTGGGATATTTCGCAATGGCTTGCATTTTTACTGCGTCTTTAGATTCATTAAAATCACAATCCGAAGAGTGCCTTTAAATTCAATCAAAAGCTGTGATTTCCCAGCAAAAAATTTTGGAAGTTGTGCAATTGGAGTTATTATTTCACAACATCTTTCAATGTACTCCAACAGAGTTATGAAAAATGCACTCCGTTGGATACATTTTATAACCAGTTGCTGTAGAGATCCCTGCAGAAAAAAAACAGTTGGTTGATCCCTACACATTTCTTCAAAAGATAAACGAAAGTGTATACATTTCGAAGAAATTGTTATAAAATAAAGAAATAACAACTTAAGTTGCAAACATTTTTGCGGTAATTCACGAGACGGAAATTTTTAATAGAGTGAAGTTGGAGTCCATGTCGAAAGCTGATTTAGTGATGGGAAGGCAACATAAAAAAAAACTTTAGGATGATGAAGGAAAATCAGATGCGCTTGGATTAAATCGAGAACGGAGGAAGTAAGCTGAAATGTGATTGAATTTAATGGGAACTTTTTTAATTTGTAACAAAGTTCTTTTACACAAATTATAAATGCATTTTATTTATTTTGGGATATTTCGCAATGGCTTGCATTTTAATTCCATCTTAAGACTGATTAAAAATGTGTTGCATGCAGGGGCGAGTGGGGGTGGTGGCAGTACCTTGGTGTAGATAGCACTCTTCATAAAATCATTTTAAGTTGCTTCGGCTTGACTCAGTCGACCCACTCTTCATGAACAAAAAATAATATTGTTAATATTGTATCACAATTCAAAATTTTATTACCAAAGAATCAAATGTTGGCTGATATCCAACGTGCACTATTTATTTAATGTAGTTAGTACCTCTGGTAGTGTTAAGGTACACCAGGATTTCTATTAAATTTATAAAACCGACTGGTCTCCAATGTAACTAGTAGCTTTGTTGTGTTAGTACCCCGATGGTATTGGGTACTCTATTCCCTCCCTTTGGGTTCCAGGACTGAACCCCCAATGTGTCCCATAGTATACGGAAACCCCCTAACATTGTGTTTGACCGTTCCCAATTTATCGAATTGCCTCTTAGGGCTGGTCTTTATCCTAACTCCCACATTGGGGAACTAATATTTCACGATTCAACGTAATATTTTTTAACTTAATTGGTAAATGTGGCAACCCTAATATTTTTGGGACACCCTAATATTTTGTATATATTTAAGCTATGTTTACATTTAAGCTCTGCTCTCCAAATACTCTCTCGATCGAGCGATCTCACTCTATCTTGCTCTCTCTCTCACACACAAACACACACTCTCTCACACACACTCTCTCTCTCACACACACACAATCTCTCTCTCACACACACAAACACACACATAGCCTGCACAGTGGGCCGAATAGGCAAAAAAGGCGCTTTTTTGATTTAGAACCGCCATTACCCCTCTACTCCTATTTGAATTTGCCCCTTATAAAATTATGATTCGGGAATTCCTCCTGGTAAATGATGAATGTTTTTACGTGGAATGTAACCTATAGTGAAGAGTTTGGCGAAGACGTTCATATAAATGAATAAAAATACTCGCCCGCTGCAGAATTACCAAAATTGTGAGAAAAGTATAAGTCAATACATACAATAATTAAGTTCGTTTAAAATTGAGCTTAACTTCATAAGATTTATATCATAGTGCGCATGTAGATTATTACTTTTTAGTTTTTTCATTATTGTTACAAATTCTAAAGAAGAGATCAACCAAAGTGCAAAAGAGTTAATATAATATCCAGAAAGGGTGGATGGAGAGGAGATGAAAAAGTCCCGTTGACTCATGTACAGATCGCTAATCAACATAGTAACGCCATCAGCAGTCCAGGGCCTGGATTCTTGTTCTATGAAAATTTGAAATGAAAAATATTTTTTTTTATAAATTTTTTCATTTGACATTAATTTCCTTTATAAAAGTTTTCATTTCAAATTTTCATAGAACAAGAATTGAGCCCCTGGTACAGAAAATTTACAATTAAGGTAGAAACACAATAAATACGCCGCTTTTTTTCACGCTCAGTTTCATGTAAAAGATTAAAGGCCAAGTACTACCTAATTCAAATGCTACCTAATTCATATGAATTAGGTAGTACTTGGACTTTAATCTTTTACATGAAACTGATCGTGAAAAAGCGGCGTATTTCATTGTGTTTCTACCTTTAAGTTTATTGACGATCATTAATAGCCCGTTTAGACTATACCCTTATACGATGATTAAGGGCATTATCTCGATTTAAGTGCTTAATCCACCCAAATCCACCCTGATTTACCATACAAAATTAAATCACCTCAAAACTTGGATTTGTTTTAAATCAAATGTTAAATCGAACAATTTTGATATACAACACTGCTTTTTGCTCCTAAAAATGCAACTATTGCAGTCTGTACCAATATTGGCAACTATGTTCATGTGTCGCCTGTAGCGAGAGTGAATGAACTTTTGCCTATCAATGCCAAAAACGTTCATTCCATTTAACTATTAAAAAAAGGTCACGCACAAACCAATTTGAAAAAAAAATTGGAAAATCCATGAAATGAAAAAAAAAATGTTGCACAAAAATTTTTTCCTGATGCACGAATAAATGACATTTTGCCTATTAATGAAAAAATAATTTTTATTCCATTTAAATATTGAAAAAGGTCCCGCACAAACAACATTGAATTTATGTGATACATGGAATAAAGCTATATATGATATAAAATTATATGTATGTAATAATATGACAATAAAATTGGTGAAAAGAAGCTTATGTCATTCTGGATATGTCGTGTGACTTTAACGATTGTTTTGAGTTATTTATGTGCTTAAAGTGACTCCCAAATTTTTCCAAAAAGCTCATCTATAAAAACTTTAAAAGCTTTTTGTGCATGAGCTTTTTCTACCGAATCACATTGTAATTAAGATTTAATCTAATCTTATGCAAAAGCTCATCAAAATATGACACAGGGATATGAGGTTGTAAAAAAGTCATAACCCTATTATTTACATTTTTCAAATAACTGTAAACACAAACACTCAAAAACAAACAGAAGCGGAAAAAAAGAAAAAATATTAAATACAAATAAAATGGATGTAGCTTTAATTTAATATAAATTGTAAACAACATATTTAATAGCACTTTGTCAGATTATTTTGTGCAGTATTCCATTCCATTTTTAATTTCCAAGCAATTCTTTTTGCAAATTCTCGCATGTATACGTAAACAAAGATCAGTCTAAACAACTAGGATTTGAAAGTTGGATTTAGAAATCGAGTCGATTTAAAATGACTAGTCTAAACGGGCTATAAGTGTATGATTTACAAGAATTATTTTGATTGGTGATCTTGCAGACTTGGGGCAGTTGTTACATTAATAAGTGTTGAGATAGTGCTAACAACATACCTCTGTTAGCTGCATAACAAATCATCACATTTCATGTTGACACCAATCTCTCTTCTGTACCCTGAGTACCTACATCCACTCTTTTTGGGAGTTCTCCTGATTTAACTCAGTTTCGTCTCATCTAGCATTGCCGTATGGATCAACATTAACTCAGCACAAATACCTAATACATATCAACAGTGCATGTGGCCGTTCTCCGTTCTCATTGAAAGCGCTTTCATCGATGGACAGTAAACCGGCTATAACAAAGTGAGTGACTTTATCTCTCTATTCTTTTTTTTTTTTTTTGATCTGGTATTTGGATCATCATCATCAGAGTGACCAATATTTTGTACGAGTATCCCTTTTGCATTTGTTTGTGTATCAAATTGTAGCACCGTAACCATTGTGATTAAGTTTTATAGATTAATCTACCTTTTTAGAGATTTATTTTAGAAATGTTGGTCACCCTAATGCTAAGTTTACATTTACGAAATCCACTCGATTTCAACTGTCAGTTCCATAGCTCAAACGTCAAATGAAATCTCTCTCGAGATCCACTTCTGGATCTCTATATCATTGAAAGTGAAAGTGCGTGCTGGTGCTTTGAGTATACGTATGTAACATCGATCTCTTTTGGCGACAGTTGTATGCTACACTGTTTTTGCAGCTGTCTGGAAGCCTACGTCACACAGGCTAGTTTTGGGTTTTTGACAATCAATGCATGAACTACACCATACCAAGCTTTCTTCTTGTTCATCATTATTCTAGCAACTTTTAACAAGTTCTCAGCAAACAACTGTCAAAATTGTTCTCTCATTTCGCTCTCTTTTACTGAACTTTTGTATTAAAAGACACAATTTAGTAACATTTCTTAATAATTATTACAAATTATTACGTAAAAAGACATACCTATTTATTATACCCTCCTCCATAGGATGGGGTATATTAAGTTTGTCACTACGTTTGTAACTACTCGAAATAATCATTTTAGACCCCACAAACTATATATATTCTTGATCAGCGTGCAATTCCGTCCGTCTGTGGAAATCACTCTAGCGTCCGAACGGATTGACGTAGGTGGATGAAATTTTGGGAAAATCTATTATTTGTACGTAGGACTTTTGGTATTGAAAGCGGGCTATGTAGGTCCACGCTTTCGTATACCTCCCATACAAAATGACTCGTCACGCGTCGTCTTTTTAAGGAATTTTTAAGATATTTGTCCCATTTTACCACCGAATTGGTTGTAACTTAGTATTTTGTGTCTCCAGAGGCCAAAAAACATTCCTACCAAAGTTGGTTTATATAGGTCCACGTTTTGGTATAGCTCCCATATAACGCCCCATATAAAGTACGCGTCATTTTAATATATTTTAAATGTATTAGTCCCATTTGACAACAGAGTCGGTCTCAACTTTGTATTTTGTGTTTCCAGAGGCTAAGAAACATTTCTACCATAAAATATTTATATAGGTCCACGTTTTGATATAGGCCCCATAGGACGATTTCTCCCGATTTTCGGTTTTTGAAGGTTTTGACCTCATTATCACACCGAGATGGCTGACATTTGGTATTTAGTCTTCGTTGGGGGTATAAAACAATGTCGTGCTTTGATATTGTTAAAGTTACGAAGTTTTTCGGCAATTCACACACACACGACCCGAACGCAACGAAAGAGCACACAAATGTTTTGATTGGTTTTTGTTTTGCAGCATGCGTGCATACAACGTCAAAAGTTGCAAATATTGAGAATTTTGTGTGCTCTCCCAGTAAACAATTTTTACCGAGGGCTCTGATATTAGATTCTTTTAAGAGGTTTTCCAAAGTTTGCTTGTTTTCGAAAATGTTGCGAGTAATCTGCACATACTCTAATGGGAAATTTTGATTCGTTTCTCTCTCTCACGGGAACAAAATTGCCGAACATTCGTCGAGAGTTGATTTAAAGGCAAGGGAGAGATTTTTTGTGTCTTCACGATATTGCTTGTTTTTTTAGTTATTTTGCAGCTGTTAAGTGAATAAGACGTAACGGAACAAGTTATTTTGTGATGAAATTGGCACATGTTTTACAATAAATGAAAGTGTAAGATTGTATACACATTTTCTAAAACGTTGTTTATAATATTGTTATTTCTATTTTAGATAAATCAAATGGAAAATTTGTTCGCAAGGACTGTGCTTTATGATTTTATAAATGTGCAATTTAGTGGGCAGCAGCGACGAATACTATTTCATCAACATTGTAATAATAACAAGTTCAACAAATATTTTAAATAAAGTGCCAATTTAATCAATGAGAAATTCGAATCGTATCCTAATAAACATTGAGAATTTTGGGAGAAAATACTCAGAATATCTAATAAAACATCAGAATAGTTTCCGATTTACGGATAAAATTTCTAGCATTTTTTAGAATTTGTTACGAAAATTTTCAGAATCTCGAAACAAATCTCCGAAAAGAATTCTTTATTCTTCAGATTTTCGAATATTTCTTCAGAGTGTTATCAGAAAATCTTTCGAATTCTAAACGAATTCGTGTAGAAAGTAGAATGTTCTTTCCGAATTTGCGATTACGGCATCAGAAATGGAAACTTGTGCAGAAAATACATCCGAATTCGGTACGATCTCGGCAAAAATTGTTGGCTGGGCTCTTCTTGGTAGGCTGTGGTATAAAACTCCCCCCACCCCCAGAAATTTGTAAGTATAGGTCCGCGCCATCATATAGCCCCCATAGAACGGTAACTTCCGATTTTCGGTATTTTGAAGGTTGTGGCCACATTAATCCACCGAAGTGGCTGAAATTTGTGGTGGAGGGTATAAAAAGTTCGGCCCGACCGAACTTAACGCTTTTCCCACTTGTTTACAATTATTATTTTTCTTTGGTAAACCGACAACAAACAACTATTTTCATATTTCAAACAAAAAGACAATAACAAATCTTTCATTTTGTTTGTTTACGATAGGTAATCTAGCTGCGAGCAAATACTTGCAAATTTATGTTCAAGAACTCGAACAAGTTGATGGCGATCAAAAAACAAAACCTCAAAACATAACTTAATTATTAAGTTCAAAACAGTTAAATTGGTTTGTTGAGTGAATTTCGTTTATGCAGAAATGTTTTGGGGCAGTCCATGGTGGAATAAGGTGTTACATCAAATCATGTCAAACGTCAAATTTGCTCACAATAATGCATTACTGTGAATTGCTTGTTTACATTTTGTATGTGATTTTATTCACAATAACGCATTTTGACAACTGGTATGAAGATCAGCTGTTTTTGGCGTTACACCTTCTTATTCCACCATGGGGCAGTCCCATATTGTTGTTGTAATTGTTTAGGAAGAGAAAGAAATGTAGACAAAATAATTGAGTGTTAGAGAATCCATACGCTGTTCATTGTGACTGCAGTCGATGATATTTACAAATTGTTGGAACGACTGGAATTGATACAAAATGTAAATTATTTGGCGTAGACATACTGCGACTCTTTGTACACCGTTTAAGCATATTAAGACAAAGAAAATAAAATATTTTACATAAAATATTTGATATTTTAGCCAATTTTATATTTATGCGTAGTTTAATAATAAAAAATGGTATTACAATAAACATATAACCATATTTTATACCCAACACCGCACTGTGGTGCTAAAAATCGACGTTAAACGGCCAACAATCTTAATTTGGAACACTTTCAAGATTTTTGATGATTTTCTAACTTTAATTGACAATTTTACGACGATTTTCGGCCAAAAACTGTTTGCATATTTTGGCATATTTTTATATGACCCCAAATATCGAAAATTTGACCCATAAAACGTCTAGATCCAAAATTTGAGTCCAATCGGATAAGAAATAAAAAAACATGCGAAAATCCGAGTATAGCTATGGCCTACCTTGTAATGTTTGTGACATGGGCTATATCGGCACATGTTTTGTTATAGCACCCATATAACTGTACCTCCCGATTTTCGGTATTTTGAGGGTTGACATTTGGGGTTCCTAGTGGTCACAAAACTACTCCATGTTTTGGTATAGCCCCCATATGACGGTACCCCAAGATTTTCGTAGTTTTGGTGATTTTAGCTTAAATTTTTAACCGAACTAGCTGTAATTTGACATTTAATTGTCAACATAGGTCCACACTCTTATATAGCCCTATATAAAAGTACCGCCCGATTGAAGACTTTTTAAATACATTTTCTGCGCCGAATTATTCCAATTCCATGATGGAAGGTATAAAAAGCTCGGCACGGCCGAACTTAACGATTTTTAACTTGTCTCTATTAAGGCCTCGGCACAATCGGTCCGTTAAGTGTCGCGTTACAACAGCCACATGATAAAAGTGTAAGTGAGGCCAAGTTTTCCTTTGACGCGACTCACAACGGACTGTGATTTTTGAAAACAATATTTTATTATATTTCGCACAAAATATTGAATTTGCGCACACTGTGCGTCGTCCCCTTTATAAAACAGGTGTTTTGGGAATTCACGTCATTTATTTGACAGATATTCTATGGAGTTGACAACTTAAAAAACGCATGTTTTATAAAACATGTTGATGTAAAAACCATGGTATAATAAGAAAGGTATGACAGAGCTTACAGCTGATTACAATTTTTTTCCGTTAGTGACCGACTTGTGTCAAACCGATTTTGATATGTTTTGTTTGGATTGTTCACATTGTGACAAATTTCAAAGAGTAAATACATGGTCTGTTCCTTTACTTTTGAAAGTGGTAAAACCGGCAAAAGTAGTAAAAGTTGTAAACTGCTCCCGTATGAATTGTATGGTGTCAGAAGTAAAGGAACGCTTTTCGAGTAAAAAGTGGTAAAACTTGAAGATTCTTGCACGTAAAGGAACAGAGCTAATCATAAACAAAAGTTGAAGTTTGTCACCACTGCCAATTTTGAAAGAAAGCGGGCATACGTGTAGGGTTGATTTTCTATGGTATTTTCGAACCTGTTCTACCTTCCTTATTCTACCATGGTAAAAACCGCTTTGCTTGGCGGTATAATAAAAATGTTATAGCTCATTTAGACTAGCCATAAATCCTCAACTAGATTTAATAAATCCAGTGCAAATCTCATTGCATTTAGATATACCTTTGGAGGATTTAAATGGCAGTCAGCTGATTTTTGTTCATAGTACAATTACCAAGGTAGATGCATCAGCCCATCTGATCGAATTTGAAACGTCAAAAGAAGTTGTTGTAAAATGATTTCGTCTCATATGAGATGTCAAATTTGCTACCTGTGAATGTTGTACACATAAGCTTTGTTCCCGTACTTTTTAATAGTAAAACTCGTAAAAGAGAGAACTGTAAAAAAATTGTTCTCACACAAAAGTTTTTCGAAATAGTTCAGGAACGGAAAAATAGAAAATACGTAAAAAAACTGGAACAAATGTCAAAGTCGGCGTACCAGCCAATCAGACGCCGGCAACCATGTTACTATTTTTTTACACGCTCAAATTTGTCGAGTAAAATGTTTTTAAAGAGAGCGTAATTCAGCGTCATTTTTGTTTAAAGGGAAGTGAACATTTTACAACTTTTTTGTGTACGAGAACGGTTTTTCGGGTAAAATGTGTAAAAGTCGTAAAAATTTTAAAAACTTTTTAGTTCTGGAACAAAGCTTTAGTATGACCGCTATGAAAATGTTCATCTATCAAAATGATGTGGCAACTCATATGTAAATTTTTCATTTAGGGTTATGGGTATTCTACACGATATGTTTTTTACATATGAATTGTCACTTTGGATATACATTTTGTATATAAAAAGCGACAACCCATATGTAAAAAACATATCGTGTAGAATACCCATTAGTTTACACTATATGTAAATTTCATATGACAAGAAATTTTCCATCATTATATAGTCGCTAATATGTGCAATATTGGGGATTTTCCTTACGCCATTTACTCTGTGCGCCCACACCAGCAAAAATGTAATAAAATGACGGCTCCACATTGCCTGCGTGGGTAGATATGGAATGTTTTTATTTCGTGTCATATGACATTGATAGATAGTGTAGACTACCTCTTAGGGAGCGCTCTATTCGGCCATGTATATTCGTCAGAGTACGTAAAAATACTTTAAATAAAATTTCCAATCGTTTCGTTTCGTATTTTCCATAGGAACAATACAAAACGAAACATAACCCTCGTTGGACGAGCTCGCTGTTTAGTTTCGTTTTGTTTACATTCGTGAGTACGAACAAAACGAAAAGCGAAAAGTACTCAACTCCACAACAACAGATAGAAAACTAAATAGTACTTAAC
The DNA here is from genome assembly GCF_047663935.1 of Musca autumnalis. NCBI lineage: Eukaryota > Metazoa > Arthropoda > Insecta > Diptera > Muscidae > Musca > Musca autumnalis. Next base: position 56,234,843 of record NW_027411866.1, read on the forward strand.
ACATGTGAATAAATCAAAAACGTTTGGTGGTTGATAAAATTCACTGTGGTATGCTGATGCTAACTTATAGGCACTGTTGGGCAGAAATGCTCGGCCTCATACACAAAAGTGTAAAAAATACATGAGTCTCTCGCAATTTGCCCACCATTGCTTATAGGGTTGTTAAGCAATCACATGTGTGTGTGTGTGTTTGAGTGTGTCATTGACCATAACGCACGGCAAACGTTTCCCAAAAATACTTGTCGTTTCGGTGGTGAATGAAACAACTTGGCAAAGCATAGCCGAAGTTACATTTCACCAATCGTACGGTTTCCATCTTTTTACGTTGAAAAGTTTGTGTTTTTGTTTTGGTTGTGAGAATGAAACGATTCAGAGAAGCTGAAAAGTTTGTGGCGTTGTGTGATTGGTACGGGAATCGTTTTGTTTCTTTCCGTTCATTGAACGAATATTATTCGTATGCAGTTGAGAAATTAATTGTTAGAAGAAAACAATTTTACCAAAAAATGAAGGAAATAGACAAAGAAAACGAAAATGTGAGTGCGATTAAAGTTTTTAACAATATAAATTGTGTTATTTGCGTGATTTATATTTTGTGGTATAGCTGATGGCCGTTGCAGCCAATGCTATGTCTTATTAACATTGTATTTACTACAAGTTAATATAATAATAAATAAATAAATAATATTTTGTGGTCATATGAAATTGTATGCTAGTGTGAACGCAAAAACTAGAAGTGGTATGGACTTTGACAAACATAAAGGATGTCGAATGGATAAAAGAAGTGACAGCTCATATGACATTGATAGATAGTGTAAACACCCCTTTAATATTGAAAATCCTAGCACATTATTCTACTAATGCTAACTAATAAGCAAATTATGAATTATTTTATCGTTTAGAAATCGTAAATACTAGTTATAGTATATAGTAAATACTAGCCGAACCCGGTGCGCTTCGCTACCGCGACCAAGATAAAATATAATGGAATGCTATACTTATATTGAAATTATTCTTTAAAATACTTTAATGCATAAATATAGCAGATATGAAGGCTTTCTCTACACATTCAGTGGCGTGTATGGAGCTTATGTTATGGTATGTTTGTATGGTGCAGGTAGTAAGATTCCTGCTAAATCCTTTCCTACTATAACTACACCTATGTAAGTGGGTGACATTTGCAAATGTCATATCGTCACCATAAATGTCCCCTTTAAAGAAGAGAATTAAATTAGGAATAACGTTAAGATTGAGAACGATTTCCAAGGGCATATATCAAGCTGTTGTGACACCTTAAATTACAATTAGGGTAACTCCCACTTGCATTGATAATTTTTAATTCAATAATAATAAGGAGGATACTTAAGACAGGATACTTAAGTCCAAATTCTTAAGTAAATATAGGTAAATGTTTCCTCTTCGCCCATCCGACCTAAGAAGTCTCTCAGATATATGATATTTAATAGTTTTAGCCTTGATTTTCTCCAACTAAAAGTACACGCATACTATAATGATGACTTCACTGACTTCAAAGACACTTCCTTAAATAATGAATCAGAGATTCAATATTTTATTATTATTCCTTATCTCTACTCATGTGATATTTTTTAACAAAAGGATGACCTGAAATCTGAAATTTTTCAAAATATTTTTTCGAACATTTTTAAGTGCAAATTCTGTTTCGATTTCAATATAATTAATATATAGTCCCAATTCCTTCACACTTAAAGACTTCATTGAAATTGGACATTCATAGCGTGCTGGTGCATCAGATACCTCAAATCGGCCAACATTTTATATGGGAGCTACGTCCAAATCTGCACGTTTGCATGTTTGGTGCGTCAATTAGATTAAAAGATTTATATTCAATCAAATATAGTTTTTTTTAAAAACGACTTTTTGCCGTAATGGCGAAATGAAAGAAATAACTACTTTTTTACACCGCTATGTGGTATTTTCGATATTTGTAAAATATACAAAAAATATATGACCCTAATTCACATATTTTTAATCTGCATAAAATGCCAATTCGATGTCCCTCAGTCTGCCCGTCTGTAAAAATGTAGACATTTTTGATGTAGTTTTTAATGAAAATTATACAGCTCCTAAGACTTTGGACGTGTCTGCAAGAGGAACGAAGTTTTTGAAAGCCGCCAGAAACCGAAGGCTTTCGATAATTGAATAAAAATGTATTTAAATAATTTTAACAATTAGTTAAGTTAATTATAGTAACACGAAATTGTAATTGTATAATCGGGAACATCCGAATACAAATTGGCAGATGAAGAAGAAGAGGTGATTTTGTAATTGAAGATGATTTTATAGGTCGTTGTTTTAAAATAGACTCCATAGAACAATACCATATTTTCGGTATTTTGAAGGTTCGGAAGTTAGATGTATACCACTATGTTGTAGAAAATTGTTGGTATAGACCCATAGTGTCCGTAAAACAATACCTACATATTTTCGATATTTTGTTGTTGTTAGGCATATTGTACAATAAAAGCGTGAGCAATTTTTATCTTGGTCTTCGGTGGAGGTACAAACATTTCTTGCCGAAAATGTTCGGCGAAGCTCCACGTTTCGGCATAGCACCCATAGAACGACACCGCATGAAAGCGGTATTTTTGGAGTTGAGCGTCAATCACCTGTATAACATTGATTGTGGTAATTTCGAATTTTCAGACTCGTGGTACCGGAATATGAACACAACCGCATAAAAGATATTTTGTCGTTACTTACGGTTACAAAATTAACATCGGAATGTATTTGCTTTCCCAAATAATAAAAAAACAAAAAAAATTAAACTTGAAAGTTGTAAATTTTCGCGGAAATTAGGAAATAATTCACAACAATTGGTAGCTTGCAACTTGTTTTAATAAAATTCAAGCTGTTTATGCATCCGAAAAATATATAAAAATATGTACGTAATTTAAACATCACAAAGATTCAAATGAAAACTATACAAATGCGTTTAGTGGTTTGCATAGTATAGCAAAAAGAAAAAATATATTGAGGAAATTTATAAAATTTTTGTAAGAGAAAATATTTATTAAAATTTATTTTGTGAGTTAGTTGAAGAAAATGTAGTAAAAGTAGGTCGGAATTATTCTTCTATTTTAGTAAAATTTCACGCAAAAAATCACATTTTTTATTCTAATCACTTCTCGAATACACGCTAACATCTAACGGAAGATCAAGTTCAAATAGATTTTGGGTTCCTTTAAATGGGGCGATTTTATGTGGTTTTATCTCTCTTTAATTTGTACACTTTTGCCAGGATTGATAAACTTTAGGTTGATGGTGACATTAAACCAGCACAGGTGATCTTCGCCAAGAAAATGTAATAATTTGTGTTATATTTAGGTGTTTACCAATTTGTTATATGTGTTTTATTATTTGTGAAATAGATCCCTGAAGATGATTGTCGATGACAATCGAAATATTGGAGAAATAAAAGAATAATAAATAGACATCGGATTTTTGCATGTTTTTTATTTCTCATCCGATTGGACTCAAATTTTGGATCTAGGCGTTTTGAGGGTCAATTTTTCGATATTTGGGGTCATATCAAAAATATGCAAAAAATATGCAAAAAATATGCAAAATATATGCAAAAAATATGCAAAAAATATGCCAAAAAATATGCAAAATATGCAAAAAATATGCAAAATATGCAAAAAATATGCAAAATATGCAAAAAATATGCAAAATATGCAAACAGATTTTGGTCGAAAATCGTCAAAAAAGTCGTAAAATTTACAATTAAAGTTGGAAAAAATCATCAAAAAAAACGTTAAAGTGTCCTAAATTAAGACAGTTGGCCATTTAACGTCGATTTTTTAGCAGATTATTGTGTTATTGATAACAATACGACGGCGTGGTGTAGGGTATATGGTATTGTAATACTATTTTTATTGTTAAACTATGCAAAAATATAAAATTTGATAAAATATCAATAATTTTATGTAAATTTAATATTTTCTTTGTCTTAGTTTGTAGCTTTAGGCTGGTTTTAGCTCAAAGGGAAGAAATAGATGTCGGATTTTTTTAGGCGGGGGTGCCGCCTAAACTGTTTACTTAGATTAGATTTTAGATAGATTTCAGATTAAGATTGCCAATTGAGTACCATTGGAATAAGTTAACACTGGAGCCTCGAAGTTATGAAAATCTCGTCTCTCTCGGCGACCCATATCTGTGGAACAGTTAAAGCTGTTTGCCCGTATTATGCATTAAATTAAAGGCCAATCTGTTTATTTTATATTCAAAAACAAAATGCGTAAGTAGAAAGATAGAAAGATAGAAAGCCAGTGTCCCGATTAACGTGACTACGTACGCCTTAGGGTGAAAATGGAGCCTATCTGGGTATAGCCGACTACTTGGAGAACGCATTGTTTTAGTTGTTCGTCCTTTGTAATTAATTGGTTGTAATCTGTGGTGAGCTCGACTGTGACTTTTTTATGAATTTCGAACAGTTGTTCTTTTGTAAGTTTGGGTCGAATATTTCCGGAGAAGTTTCCATCTTCGCTTTGTTAAGATTTTTGTCGCCATTTGACTCTTTACGGTGTTTTGCACTGTCGGATCAAACAATGCCAAGCCAACAAGTTCAGGACTAAGATACCATAGGTGATTTATCATCTTTTATTTCCTTTTTCTGTCTATGTTTTCGTATTTCAATAGATTTTCAATTAGGTCTAGGTCTTCTTTTGATGCTAAACGCTTCGTAGAATCTGAAGAACCATCTGTCCCGAAAACAATCAAGCGCAGCTTCAATAAAAACTCCTAACCATGAAATTGTCATTGCTGCTGGATCCCTGTAAAGTGTCCTATAGGAACGTTAGTCGTATCATTTATCATTTCTACAGTAGAAGCTCTCGGAGAGGACCCCAACCAATATATGATCTTTAGAAGCTTTATCCGTTTATTCCGGAGAATAAACAGTGACAAATGCTAGCAACAACTTCAAGGAAGATACCCAAAACAAGGCTATTTGCGTACACTGGCATGGAAAACTATTACCAGGTATTCCCAAAACAGTGCAGAAAGAACGGGTTGCTGTTCTGGTATCATCTGGTATGGGGGTAAAGAACAACTCCTGGGCGTTCCTGAAACTGACAGTAGCTCAGGGGAGAAACAAGACTTAGCAGTGTACGAATGCCTAGAATAATGGGGTCTTTCCAGCTTGAGCAGATGTTAAGTCGAGAGCTTCTGTACCTGCGTACAGATTTATAAGGAGTATTGTTGAGAGAGATTTTTGACTGCAAGTTTGGCAGCACATCCGGACATCAAACAAACATATTCACGCGATTTCTATAAGAATAGTCTGCGATTGACAAATCCAAGTTCGATGTAGGCGAGAATGTTTTAAAACTACTTCCCAGCTGACTTCCCAAGAACAAGAGGTCGTAGAAGCACTTTGTGTTTTCATCTTTCGAGCCCGGTTAACGCGCCCAGAACGTTTCTTATTTTGTATCAAAGGACAACAACTGAGTGTTATAAATGAGAGTGTGGGTTATTGATTTTATAAAACCTATAATCAACAAGATAATGGTTATGTAGATATAATATTGGATGGATTGGGTAAACATAATCAATAGGTTGAAAAGGATTAGAGACAATAGATTGAGTTTAATACAACAAATAGTGAAAGCGAAATTCAGAAATATTTTTTAGGTCCAAAAAAAGACCTAAACCGCATTGATGATTTATTGAAATACGAAACAAATATCAGATAAAGGAAATAACAAAATGACATATCATCTGTGGTATCTAAGTCCTGAACTTGTTGGCCTGATCTGATAGTTCAAACCACCGTAAAGAGCCAAATGCGACAAAAATCTTAACAAAGCAAGCAGAAGAAGATGAAAAAAAAAACTAATAATAATGGGTTAACCCACTTCGAGAGGATTTATTTGACGTTTGCGCTATGGAATTGACATTTGAAATCCAAACCCACTGGGTTAATCCGGCTAAGTGTAAGCGGGGTATAACAAAAGAACAACTGCCGAAATTTCCAGAAAAAGTCTACCAGGCGTAATTACAGGGTATACTTACTTTTTGTTCAAGAGATTAAGTATTAACTCCAAATTTCTTGAAAAAGATCCTGTAACTTGACCGCAGAACATCAATTACCAGGAAGGGTAAAGGATGTTAAACAACATGAAAGTTGTGAACGACATAGCAGAGCAAGGAGTCGAGTTCATCACCAAGTAGTCATCTTTACCCAGATGTCTCATAAATCACATTATGTCAGCCCCTTAAATAAATTTAAATATGAACAAAATGTAAAAGACATTTGGTTTCATTCCCAAAAATTGATAATATGGGAAGAAATAAAAAATAATTTAAAAAATTAAGTTACAATGTTTTATTTATAAAAGCATTTAAAACTAGAACATAATTTTTAATGATGGATTCTCTCAAATAAAACGCTGGTGGCCGTTTAATATTTTTCTAGTTTTAAGTGCATTTGTAAATAAAACACTGTAACTTATTTTTTTGAACTATTTTTTATTTTTAACTTTTCAGCATTAATTTTTTTGACCACTGCGAACCTCATAACAAAATTATAGCTAATTTAGGCCGAAAATGTAGATAAAAACTTTAAAATACCTGAAATCGTGTTGTACCGTTATATAGGGGTTATACCAAAACCTTGACCTGAGTCCAAAATTTTTAGTGAGGAAGTTTCTGTACCATTTGGATCCCCAAATGCCAAGTTATAGCCAATTCGGCCTAAAAAATTACCAAGAATCCTTAAAATACTTTAAATCATGTGGTACCGCTATACGGGGGCTCTAAGAAAAAAAATGGATCCATATTAGTTTTGGTTTCATATTCATGTATTGTCATCCATGTCTGAAAAGTGTGCAAAGTTTTAGATCGATTGGTCAACTACAACTGTGTGGAAAATAAGTTACTAGATTTGAACTAAACAGACACAAAAGCAAGTTAAATTAAACACTGTAAAAAGGGGTTTTTCACAATAGACTCCATTTTTACCCTAAGGCGTTTTCGGTACATTGGCTTTATTATCTTGAATTCAGTATTACTTACGTATGTTGTTGTTCGGCAAGAAATATTAAGAATAGTATGGCATTTAATTTAATGCATAACACGGGCAAATAGTTTTAACCGTTTCATAGATATGGGTAGCTGAAGTCGTCAAATAGCCAAAAAGCCGAGATTTTCATAACTACAAGGACCCAGTGGCATGTGTTAACATATTCCAATTGTGCTCAAACTTTAGCAATCTTAAAATCTAACCAAACTAAATACTTTAGGGGAGTGCCGCATAAAAAATCCGACATCGATGTTTTCCCTTTGAGTTAAAACCAGACTAATGCAACAAATTAAGACAAAGAAAATATTGAATTTTAAATAAAATATTTTACAATTTAAGAAATTTTATATTTTTAATAGGTTAATAATAAAAAGAATGGTATTACAATATACATATAACCATATTTTTATATCCACACTGTGGTAAGGGGTCTCAATAGCATAATAATCTGCTAAAAAAGCGACGTTAAACGGCCAACAATCTTAATTTAGGACACTTTGATGATTTTTCTCAACTTTAATTGTCAATTTTACGACTTTTATGACGATTATCGGCCAAAAACTGTTTGCATATTTTGCATATTCTGCATATTTTGCATATTTTTTGCATATTTTGCATATTTTTTGCATATTTTTTTTTTGCATATTTTTTGCATATTTTGTGCATATGCAAAATATGCAAATATGCAAAATAAATACAAAATATGACCCTGCCATTGAATTTAGATTTCTTTGAAACGAATTTTGGTCCAATCAGAATCTTCGTATCTCTATTATTAAAAAATATGCAAATATGCAAAATCCGATGTCTAATAATAAAAAACAAAACCAAACATCTTTTTATTTTTAATTTTCGCTAAAAATTTGAAAAAGGTGGAAATAAGCAAGTCGACAACAAAAGCCTCAGACAAAATGTGAGGAAACCGTTAACTTTCTTCAAAATATATTTTTGCAAATTTTAGCGGATTTTTCGCGCTAAAAAATTGAAAAAGATGGAAATAAGCAAGTCGGCAACAAAAGCGTGCAACGAAATGTGAGGATACAATTAACTTTCTTCAAAATATATTTTTGCAAATTTTAGCGGATTTTTCTCCCTAAAAAAAAATTAAAAAAGGTGGAAATAAGCAAGTCGACAACAAAGGCCTCCAACGAAATGTGAGGAAACAATTAACTTTCTTCAAAATATATTTTTGTACATTTTCGCGGATTCTTCGCGATATCTCAAAAATAAAATACGTCAGATCCTTCCTTGGATAAATACGAACATTTTACGACAAACGCGAAACAAATCGGTTGTAAATTGATCGAGTTTTTGATTCACGTACGAACGTCATTTGAGTTTTATATTGTTACGAATGTAACTGATAGGTTTAAGTTAGTTTAGTTTAATTTCCGTTAATTTAAAAATTTGAATTGTAACGTAAAGTTTTATTACGCAGTTACTTTATTTAAGCAACAACAATTATCATGTAGAATTATCTTCATTATTCTAGATGTTCTTTACCTTTCATTAATGTGCTTTTGTTTTGTTTTGCCACAATCATGTAATTATTGTTTAGTTTGTTACTTCTTTATTGCACTTGTTTGTTGTTGTAGTTACGTCATTACTGTGCTTGTCGTCCAATTGTATTCCCCCATGTATGTATGTGAGTATGGTTGTTCGCTTAGTGCGAATGTGCGTCTGTGTGTTCGCTGCACAGATTCGAGATGTTGCCATATGTGTTCTGGAGGACTCTAGAACAGGGAGACTTTGGGGTATAAATACCGGGGAAATGGCAATGACGGAGTAGTTGTGTTTTAAGCGTCGAACTGAACAGATCGGTTAAATAAGAGCTGCGTGCTAACTAGAGACTTGCTGTGTGCTTTGTAATTAAAGTCGGTTCTGAATAAGTGTAATAAAGTAAATAAAGCATTGTAGAAACGTAATCTAAAACGAACCCTGTTTTATTTGGTACAAATCGTATCGGGGAATAAAACAACGTCTACACGGAGATTAGTTAAATCTAATTCCGTAACAATATAATATATTAGTCATCTTTGATTAAAAAAATCAACTTTGAATATCAAAGCAACTTTAATTTTTTCGCCTTGTTTACAAATTTTGACATTTTAAATTATTTTTGTTGTAGCACTTCACCGATACATCTATCTTCTTTCTTGTGCCAGCTTGCAACTTTGTGTATTTCCTAGCAACATGTTGCAAAAAACAGAGTTGCATACGATGATTTATGCCGTATTTAAAACAAATCCACTCAATACGAGGATTTATTTTTGTATGGAAAATCTGGTAAATTATGGCCGGAATTAGCGAATAAAACCTGATAATGCGCTTAATCCGGCAACGAAGTCATATCTAATAGTACGTTTACATTCGAGTTTTTTTGCTGGGTTAACCCACTTCATGAGGATTTATTTGACGTTTGCGCTATGGAATTGACATTTGAAACCTAAACCCACTAGGTTAATCCGGTTAAGTTACCGGTTACCGGGGTATAAATAACATATTACTACATATTATCAAACCTATAGAATCTACAGAAAAAATATGAAATTCTGTCAAGGATAGGAGTACTTTATATATGTACCTATATGATACATGTACAGTCATATATACATACTCTTGTGCACATATTAGAACAATAAAAATGAATGCGCAGCTAAAAAATTAAAACTTTGGAATGGTGTTTTTTTATTCGGTGTAAACTTAAAATAAACGTGTACAATTTGTATATTACATATGTATCTATACATACTACATTCGTTAAACTTATATCTATTGAATATATGGAAAGTAGCATTACATATGTAGGTATAAACTTATGTATATGGTACATGGAGAAGGCAACATTGGAATGACTTTGTCTTTTATATATTTTTCAATAAAAATAAAATTAAGCAAAAACGATATTACAGAATTACATACAAACTCATAAACTGCAAAACATACATACGTTTTTCTTTTCAACGAAATAATGCATACATGCCCGAAATACTTCTATAAAAGTTCATCGTACCCGATTGATGAACCAATTCAACCGTTGATAAGATACGATATCATTGCTTTTCGGGTCATTTGTTTGTTTAGGCACAATTCAGCGATTTAGTTTTAAAGTTTAAACAAATAAAAATATTAGTAATAAATACAAATAAATAGAAAATATGTTTTGTATAAATAAATACTTTTGTTTCATTCAATAGCACTTTTACAGAATCGATAGAATTTCTTTAAGAAAATCCATATACCGACTACTGGGAATGTCTACTGTCTTCTGAAGCAGCTGTGCAGAAGGTTCGATTGATCGATCGATCGACTTATTCTATAGCACATTATGTGCTGTACAAAAAAAAGAATCAGAGTAATAAGTGATAACCTTAAATATAGTTAATGGAATATAAGTGATTTTAGTGCAGGGATTGTGCGCTATGGAATGTGCTAAGATTGGAGATTGACTTATTTGGTTATTAAAGCATTAGATGGAGTCTTTCAGAGTTTGAGTAATTGTTTGTCTGAGTTTTTATTATCTGGAGTGACGTTTATGTTCTGACCGTAAGATGGGTTTTTCTTCTGGTGCAATACACTCGCGTTCACGTACACTGGAGCGGGTCGTGTGATGGTGGGACTTGGTGTTGCTGCTGCCTGCAGTGGCACTACCGCCGTAACCAATGGCTCCGTATGGGCTGGTGTCGGCTCCTTCAGTACTTGTGCTGCCTGTGTCTCCTCCTCGTCCTCTTCCTCCTCCTCCAAAATGATATCGCCGCCCACTAGGGCTATGCGATTGATCTCTTTGATCGGCCTTAGAGGTGCCGTATTGCTGCCATTGCGTTGTATACCGTTGTTGTTGCTGTTTTGGCTGTCTGTAATCGGCTGAAGGCTCGCTGGAGGCATCTCGTTTTTCGTTGCCTCCTTGTTGACGTTCTCGATAGATGTTGGCACCGTTACCGGTGGCACCACTGTCAACACTGAGTCCATCATATTTGGTGTATTGTCGCTCGCCACTGAGCTTCTTTGGGATGGTGTCAATTCCATAGCTGGTACTTGGACGGAGCTGCTGCAGCTGGTATTTGCCGGGTCCACTCCCGACATTTGCGTGACAATAGTGCGACTGTGGTTGTGGCTCAATCCGGTATCTTTCCATTTCTCTAAAACAAATGAGAGTGACTTAGATGTTTGCTCCATTACCATGGCAATTGTTTCACATACCTGCAGCACTGCTGCCGCCGCCGCCATTCGCCCCAGCGCCGTGTTTACCAAAAGGTAATAAACGTGACGGTTCGCACATTATAACTGTCTTGTACGCCTTGCGATATTGCTTATTCATAATGACATAGATGATGGGATTGATGCAAGCCGACAGATACAGCATTATATAGCTGAGTATGTGTAAATTTGGATGTTCAACATCCTGATCGGCCACCTTGGCAATCGTAATGGGCAAATAACAAACGACAAAGCTCAAAAATATGGCCAACACCATCTTAGTGATACGCCACTCGTTGCGTTTGGCACGCACCTCTCTCTGGTCCTTAATGCGTGTGGTGGGTTGTTTTTGTACAGATTCCTGCTTAACATCTGTCGAAAAACTACTACTGGACGATACTCTACTTTGAAGATTTCCCGTTTCCACATTGCTACCGGCTGAGGGTGGAGGTCTTAGATTATTTGGTATGGAATTCTGTTTGTTGGCATGACGTTTAAGTCGCTGCTCTGATTTATGTACAACCCAGAAGATTTTGGTATAACATGCAATAATAATCAGGCATGGTATAACAAATGCGGTAATGAAAAGTGTGGTTTTACTGCTGTGACCATGGTCGTCTTCACGAATCGAACAAGTGCCCAGTTTCGGATCATACCCAAATGTACCCCAAGCTCCAACTAGAGTGGGTAACTGCATGCCATAGGAGAATACCCAGCAAAATACAATCATTGCAGCAATCCAGTGCCGTTTATAAATTTTTCCATAGGAGTTGTGATGGGCAATCATAACATATCTGCAAAGAGGTGCGAGAATGGTTTTGGAATGAAATATAAATACATATAGACAAAATGTTTGGATCCAGCGGAACAAGGAATATCAAATAATGATGTTTATGTCCCACGTTAGCAAAATAATTTCGACTTACCTATTGATCGTTATCATAGCTATACACAGCAGCGATACACCAATATTGCCGTACTGAATGAAGGGAATCATTTTACATAGGACGTCTCTTGGCTCCCAGGTTCCCTCTATGAAGCGATAGGCGCTGAATGGTAATACCAGAGCACAAAATAATAAATCGGCTATACATAAGCTGGAATGACAAAAAGGGGAAAACATGGCATTTATTAAAAATATTATTCTTTCAATGCAAACAGAAAATTGTAGCACGTATTTTTTAAACAGTGGTGTAAGAAGGGAGTTGCCACTTTCCTACTAGGCGCGTCTTCCCGGGTGGCGAATGGGAAGGGGGTCTCTGCGATGTGTGGCGTCGGAACCGACCTAGAGCATTCAAGGCCGAACCTGGCTCCGCACATCGTGGAAACCTTGGGGTTCTTCTTCGTGAAAGAAATGGATAGGGGTAATTCCCTTAAAAAATTAACTAAGATGGGAAAAAAGAATATGAGAAATAAAGTTACGGTGCAGGGGTACTGGGTTAGTACCCACGGTTAGCGTTGGTGAGACCACAAGCCATGTGTCTTCGAAATTTGGTGATTGTTATCCGGCTGTTTTAGTTGTACCCGTTACAAGTGCATCAAGTTTTAACACCAAAAATTTAACATGATTTGGCCAGGACTGGTGAAAACCAGTCTACGGTATACAGAACCGCAGTTATGGGCGGGGACGACCAACAGGGGACCCTTAAAACTATTCACGATAGTCTAGAGAGGCAGAGTAGGGAACTCCTCGACCAACTGGACAGGCTTGTCCCGGAAGAGCAAAGTGGAGGAATTGCTACGCAATCTGACCCTAACTGAATCGATGTCTGACGACGGGGAATCTAACGAGACGCCGACAACGGTCAGTGACTCAAAGGTTGAACCGGTCCGAGAAGCTTATTTTCGCAAGTTCGTAGGGCGAGATGCCAACCTGCATTCGGAGAGGGAGGTTCACTTTATAATGGGGGAACCTCCCCCTCGTAAGGAAGTTCGAAAGAACTAACCCACACGCTTTTCATCGCGAGCTCTAGTTGGAAAGGATCTTCCTCCCGAATCAAGCAGTTGCTCGACCCGAAGCCTCAAATATGTCCCCGGAAACAAGCAACGTAGTAGAGCCAGCGAAGCCCACTGCCCCTGGCAAAGGTGTGGAGCCGAAATCTGTTCCGAGCCAAAAGGTACTGGAAAAGGCCATGGAGTGCACCTCAAAAGCCCGACTCTGCGCCAAAAAGCAAAGGTGAAACCGGTGGGAGTAAGGTACCTAGTACCTCCACTGTCGGTCTGGACAGGAAGATGGAAACATCGTCTTCTGAAGGTGTGAATAATGCTCCACAGCATAAGTCTGTGAAGCGCATTCGCTCCTCCGGAGGTCCACAGCCTTCACCTAAGAAGACGATGACTGCGCAGCTGGCTGACCCATCAACCTCGTATGTGGCCGCCGTTGAACGTAAAACCAAGGAGAAACAACCGAGTACAGAGAAGTCATCTATCTCCTCTTGAAAAGTTAACTCTAAGGCGCATGGTCAAGGGCGCAAAAAGTGGCGACCGATGAAGACTAATCTTACTGCGGATTCTTTACAGATTAGGTGCAGTTTTCGAAATGACGGTTGTAGTTGGTAAGTATAGGATAGAAGCTGCAAACACAACAGATATCACAAGTCTACTCCGCTCAACTTCTCCACATGCTGGAAGACGGTACTTCATGTCCCGATAATGTGAAAGGGAAGTGACAAAGAATATCACAATCTATTCAAACTGCCGCAAAATCTATACTTGGGTCCAAAAAAGCATCACCTAAAAATCCAAGGGGCGATCAGCAGTGTCGTTAGTATAGCTGTGCCAATTGAACTGGATGGAACGATCTAGTTCACTACGTAATTCCAATCGTCCACATGGTTTGTATGAAAAACACTGCGTATATATATTATTTCACACGTTAGTTTGTATAACTAGGATCTACATTGCCCAACTCTACTGAACTGAACGACTTTTGGGCTCCGTGAATCACGATCGTGGTGAACTTCACACTTCGGTCTTGCTGAAGTCTTAACAATAATTGATAGTCAGCATGAACTAAATGACAGGTGTTGCGTAAGCGATTATATGCCCACCTCCTCCGGGTTTGACTCTTTATCCATTATCTTTCCTGTGTCCGTAACATGGGCTGGCAAAATACTGGCGTCGACTGCGAAAACTCATTAATTAAAAACTTATGTATGTTAAATGATAGCTGCAACGTTTTTCAGGCAAAGATTCTTCCTATCAGGAAAGCAGCAGAAATGGTGATGAGGCTTGAAGGCAATCTTACAGGACCGGTGACTATATATGTCGATAACCAAGCGACCCTCAAGGAAAGCTCTGTCCGGCCACCAATGTGCATTTTTCGTGAAATCTACATCGAGATGTGGCTCCAGGAACCTGGATGCAGGACATTCAAAAGCATCTGGCCTGCGGTCTCTCGTCGGAGAACGACCTCCCACCTATCACTCGACAAGTTAGGAATGAAAATCATTCTGGGACTTTTAACGGGTCACTGCAGAGTGAGATCTCTAACTTCAAAGTGGAAAAACAGTGGCGTTACCTAATGTAGGCTAGCGATTACTCTTTAAAATCTACTATCATCCTTACCTCATCATCATCTTCAACCTACCACACACAACACAATGGACCAACGGACTCCGAGCGAATCTGCCATCTCTACCCAGTAAAATGTTCGATACCAAAGATGATATTTAATCATGGGTGCAGTGATCTGGCATGTCATCTTTCAACAAGATGACATTCATTTTTGGATCCTATGCATGTCATTTCAACCAATGCATTGACATGTCATTTTCAACAACTGGTTTTATTTCATCTTACAAAATGTTTTTCTATAATCTTCCCAACAACAGTTCAGATTTCGACATGGACTCCAACCGCACTCCTTTGCGAATTTATTGTTCGTGAATTGCTTTTAATTTTATAACAACATTTTGGAAATGTATACTCTTTTGTTTCGGGAAGAAATGATACCGTTACGTAGGGATCTACAAATCGACTTGCTTTTAGGGATCTGTAGAGAATAAAATGTAACGAACGGAGAGGAGAAACTTTTTCAGGAAAATATAATTTATGCGTTATTAATTTATAGCATTTTCTTTCCTAAAGTCGTTACTTCCTTCTTTTCGAATTCTTGTTCCTTTTCGTTTCGGAGTTTTTGTTCAAATTTCGAGAAGCGAGATTTCTATGTCAGATTTAGAACAGACAAGGGAATTTTTATAATACCAAAGAGTGCAGTCCGATTCTATTTTTAGCTCGATGATTGGAACTTCCTTTTTATTGCAGTGTCTGAACGAAGTTTCGAAACTTCCATTAAAACTGATAAGTGATAATGTCTGCTATAAATAGCATGCCCATCTAAATTTTTTCCTATCAGTAACAAATTTGTAGCTGAAAACAACCGTAAACGAGACTAATGCTCAAAATTTGGTTATATGGTTTATAATCTGGTGTAATTTGTATTGTATATCACGGTGCTCTTGAACCAACTTTAAATAAAAGAAGCTTACGCCTGGGTTCATTGATAGTTCATAGATGAGAAAAATAAAAAAAAGTTGCCGGAGCGCTTTTTAAATAAATCTCAGTCAAAGTTCACATTTTTAGGATGTTTTAGGTTTTAACGATTTTACTGGGAAACCGCTAGCCCTATCAATATGAAACTGAAGAAAATGTTGTAGCTGGGAAAATTCTGTACAAGATTATCCTCTATGATATTTTCGTAGGTTTTACCATTTTTGAGATATACAATTTCAGTTTGGGACAATTCACTGACTGTCCTTATAAAACAATGTCATGACTGCAATTTCCCAACATAATCTTATATATCTCAAAACTGGTACAACCTAGGAACAAATTATGAAAGCCAATCTTGTAGAGAATTTTTCACAGCTATAAGATTTTGTCTAGTTCCATTTCCATAAGGCTTACCATTTTCAAGCAAATCGTGGAAACCTAACAAAAAAACCTTAAAATGTGATCTGAACTTTTATATCTCAAAAAAGGTAAAACAGAGGAAAAATTAAACAAATTTTCACTACTATAGCATTATTTAGCCCCATTTTCTATAGGACTTGCGGTTTCCAAGCAAAATCGCGAAAACCTAAAATAAACCTAAAAATCTGAATTTTGACCGTTATTTATTTAAAAATCCCTCCAGCGATTATTTCTTGTTTTTGGATTTTTCTCATCTATGGACATTGCTGTTCAAGAGTACCGTGATATTGTACCCTCAACCGTTAGGCTAATGATAAAAATGTACCTCATCGAAATAATGTTCTTAGACTAATCATATGTTTGACGAAACCCGCCTCAAACAATTTACATTCGAAATATATCCCAGTTCGTCCGTCTGTCTGGCTCGAGCGCACTATAACTCTCGAACAGATCAACAGATTTGGTCCAAATTTTGGATCTCCCAACACATTGTTCAAAACTTAAGTCATATCGGACCACTCGTTTCCACACTTTCCCGCAAGACTTCAAAATGTTTCCCTAAAATCTTGAGCAATAACTCTCGAAAGTCCAAATCGATTTTTTCGAGACATAGATTAGGTTCGAATATGGATTATATCGATTCACTCCTTCAGGTACCTCCAACACAAAATTTAAATTATCCGATTTGACCGAAACTTTGAACATCCTAAAATTACTTCCAAACGTACATATACGAAGTGGGTCTATTTGGGACAACATCTTCGGATACATCCCTCACAAAAGTTCAACATAAGTGTAGTTTAAGGACTGTTTGATGAGCCATTGCACATGTTGACCAATGGTACTCCTTGCGGTCTTGTTTACAGCGATATTTCTTTTGTTGGGTAAGTCCATGGTTATGCCAGGAGTGGTCCAAAAGCTCTAAATCTTACGGTTGCCAACTAAAATAATGGCTTGAAACCATAACTATTAAAAGGAATAACTTCCAAAATTAAGTCCACTTCCAAAATGAACGATTCTATCAAGTATATTATGTACAAACTTGCAAAACTTTTGCGCTTTTATCGAAGTCAAATTTATGAGCACAACATAAGCATGTATTCGCAACGCCCACAATCGTGAACTTATACACTCTATATGTTTCGATACTTTAGTCGGAAAGTTTATACGTCCAAAATAGACCAAGAAATTCTGAAAATCACTGACTACATAATTTTTAGGAAAAATTGAGCATCATTCTCATTTACATGAGAATATTTGATAATAAAAGAGTACGGTTTTTCATTAAAAAATTTTCATTTCAAAAACTGAAAAGCCAAATGAATGAAATCATTATATAATAGAGAATAATAATGAAGTTAAGCCAATGGGGGAATACTCCAGACTTAAAGCAAAAGATTTTCGTTATATAGCCCGTATTCGATCTGTCTACAGATTAAATTCTCAAGTCACACAAGCTGAGTCGGCTGTAAGCAAACTCGCCTGAAACTTTTTTCTTTGTTTTTCAGAAAAGAAAAGTTATGAATTCTAATAAGTTTGCCTCCGTTGTGCCGGCAGAAGTGATAAGTCTTTGGGCATAGTCCTTGGAAAGTTTTAAATTTCATCGAGTACATAGACATCTACTCGTACAATTAAGATAGAAACCAACAACCATTGATGTATCAGATGAAGGTTTTTCGACTTAACCTATTTTTTCAGGACTTTGCCGAGATTTTTAGAAATATTTTTTGACCATTGGTGGATTCGGAATCTATGAGTTTGTATCGCCCGACTCCTGATAATAATGTTTTCTTTTTTCTTAATGTAATTTTCTGAATTTTTAGTTGGCTTTTACGGACTCTATCAGTTGTGGTAAAATAGTAAAGTTTTGGTGTTCTTATGACATAAAAGAATATTATTTGTCCATATTTACATTTGGCAATTTTCCTTGCCGCAATTGTCAGTTTGTCGGTGAGAGAGGGCGCTGAGAGGCAAAGGGTTACCACATGCCCCATCCCTCTCTCCTTCAAATTGACAATTGCCGCAAGGAAAATTGCCTAATGTAAATAGGGACTATCTTTCAATAATACAAAAATTTGTTAATGGGACTGAAAATAGTGGGTGATATCTGGATATGTACTTTAAAGAAGAAAAGGTGTTATGTTCGGGTCGAACTATTTATATCCTACAAACACTGTATATCTCTATTCGGCATATTCGCGAATGCAATGCCTGTATTTGTTACAACAATGCACAACATTTTTAATTTTCATGATTTTTGGTCAAGATGGGCCCCCCGAAATGAAATCCTGCGTACGTCCCTGATAAGGAGTATGCATCAGTTGATTAGAAAAATCTGGCTGGAGGACTGTATACCGAACTATTGGAACATCAGTCTGCTGTGTCCATTGAACATTTTCAAAAAGAAAATATTGTCCATTTCAAATTTTCATCGAAGAAGAATCTTGTCCTAAAAATATGTAGAGTTGTGTTCTTATAGAGATAATTTTAGTTGTTAATTCCATTGAATATCTGTGAAAGTAATGACGTTAAAGTTTCTAACCGATAACGTTATTGTTTCATAACTCACCTCATTATAAAAGCAGCAGCAACATTTCGAACTTTTGGACATTTGATTAATGCTGCTACTGTTAGGAAATTACCAAATATCCCAACGATCATTATAAGCAACGTCATAACGGCAGCAAATGTCAGCATTGAAGATGAAAATCTACAAAGAAATAAAAAAATACAAATAAATATGTCATTTCATTCACACGCTGCAGTAGTACTGTTGTTGGAAACAGATATCAGAAGGGGTTTTCATGTTGCCGATGATTGGACTAACTAACCACCACCAACCACACCATTACCACCAGTGGATGTATTCTGATAAGAATTCAAAGAACTGTCTTTGAGTAAATTTAATAAATATATGTATGTAATTGGATGGATGTAATGTTTGTGTATATATTTCGCAACAATGTGATATGAAGGAGGCACGGTTCAAGGCAGAATAACCCAATTGTTTTGGCTGGTATATATTTGACTGACTATCAATGAAATGCATTCATTTGAATCTTTGTGTTCTTGTAGTTGACAACTTCATTGGTCTGATTAGTTGAGGATTTCATATAACATGGCTTCCTATTCTAATAGTACTTTTAGATTTACAAAATCCACTTGATTTCAGATATGAATTCCACAGCGCACACATCAAATAAAATCGCTTGGATTTTTGATGAGGATTTATTTGACGTATACGTAATAGAATTGAAATTTGAAATCGAGCGGATTTCGTGAATCTAAAATGTATAGTACATTTACATTTACGAAATCGAGGGGATTTCAACAGTTAATTCCATTGCGTATACGTCAAATGAAAACTCATCTGAAATCCATTGGATTTCATTTGACGTTTAAGCAATGGAATTGACAGTTCAAATCGAGTGGATTTTGTATATCTAAACTTACTATTAGATTTTAAAGCGATGAATAATATGTGTAGGTACTTTGCAATAAAACTAACAACAAATTTTACTTCGCCAAGTAATGAAGTAATGACAACAAGCTACTTTTCTTCGGTAAATATCCCAAAAGGAACATCATAAACATTATCTCAACTTACAATAAAGCACTTCGAACATCTCCGAAATGACAAGGGGAAGGTTATCTAAATCAGTGAGTGCTGTCCCTTTCAGGGATATCTTTTTTTATAGTAGACACGGAAAGCAGTTTGTCTAGCCGAATTACCTAGAAGTTGTGAATAGCATTTTTGAAAGGGGACTATACCTAAAAATTTTGTCCATCTTTAATTTTGCAGCCTACTGGTAATGCAGAGCTATCTTGTTTACGTTATTTTTTAATAAGTTAGTCGGTTAATGTGACTCCCAAATATTTGCTGGACAAGGTTATAGAAAAATGCACTTCATTCAACTTGTTTGTATATAGTATTGTCGATAATGAAGAGGGAATGTGGTTAAAATTACAGCAACCGGACTAAAGCAACATAATCCGATATTATTAATAACACTTTTACCTATCATATTAAACACGATTAAGAAAAGAATATGCCATTGGGATCTTCTCAGATGTGTACTTCGGTAAGGAAAGTCTCTGATCGTCACTCACTTGGGAGTGTCCTGAATTTTCCAAGCAGCTCACTACTTTGAATTTTATTTCAAGTATTCCCTGGTAATATCGAACAGACAACGGTTCATTGATAGCTAGAGCGAGAAGGCGAACCGACATAGAGGGTTTGTTGGCAATCCCAACGCTAGGATCGGACGTTGTGGCCCAATCAGCCGCAGATCTTAAATTAAATCCATTACAGAAACATTAACAAATTCAAACAGCAACTCTACGATGACAACTTTAGGCTTTAAAAAGGATTTATGACTGAGCTAGTCCAAAAAGATATGGCCATAATTATAAGGTAGGCCAGAGCTACGAGTAACAGCTGATTGCAATTTTTTCTTATTATGACCTATTCTGTCAAATCAGGCTCGACATTTTTTATTGCTGTTGACAATATGCAATGATAAAGGTAGATGATTGTTGAATTGTTCCAACAAAAAAACTTCTGCTGCAACACTATATCTTAAAATTAAAAACAAGGGCAAACGATTTTTATTTGCATGGCAAAATTAAATTGTTAATTTTTAACAGTAATAAATATTGGCAATGTAACAAATAATGATATTAATTGAAATTTGTTCCAAAAGGAAAGGAAAATTACAAATATTGTAAAAATTCTAGCTGAAATGTATCTGCAAATCGGATGCCAGCAATAACGATGTCAGATCAGCCAAACTTTTCAAGTAGAAGATAAGAGAATGGTATTTTTGTTTCCGCTGTCTTAAGTTTTGGGTACAACTTTTGCTATTTTTTGAACACTTATGTAGCAATAATATTCTGGAGCATAACTGAAGTGATTTTTATTTTTTACTCTATTTGGTACTTTAGAAAAAACAGTGAAGTTCTAAATTTCATATATTTTTGTAAAACCTACTAACTATGCATATACATCTACCTTTATTATTGCTCCATGTCATTTGACGTTTTAAGCCATGGCTACAGGGTTGTATTTTTCAGCGATTTTCATACCTGCCCTACCTCTACTTTATTATACCATGGATATGGCCTCATACAATATCGACAAATTGGTTTTAAGTAGGCGTTTAAACCAGACAATTTGTCTGCAAATACAGCTCTGATTTACTAACATATACATACATTTGTCGGCTGTCTCCCAGCTGTCCATCATTTTTCACAGACAGCCGGGTTAACAAATTTTTGACATTTTTTGTAAAAATAAGTGAGATAATAATTGAAATGTGTTGAAAACAAAAGAACATGAACAAAAACAAAATATGCGAACGGAAAACAAAAAGAAATGAACGATTTTCATTCATAATTCTACAACTGTCTTTGCAGTTGCCTGGACGCCTACGTCACACAGGCAAGTTTTGGGGTTTTGACAATCAATACATGTCCTGTCCTGTCATGTGTAAAAGAACCAGCAACAGATTAATTTACCCGGCGTTTACACCCAGACAATAGCAAAGATGCAAACCTTTCGCACCAATACATTTATATATTTCCCAATATATATTGAAGCTTTGTTCCTTTACTTTTTAATGGTAAAAGTGGTAAAAGAGAAAAGTGTCAAAATTGCTCAAAATTGCTCTCTCATGAACATTTTTACCAATGTAAAAAAGAAACATAAAAAATCAATTTTCTTCTTTTATTTCACAGTTTTTAATCTAGTTTTGTCAGCGTTCGACTTTTTTTTCTGTTTTTCGTTCATTTTTTCTTCATTGTGAAATAATCGTCAAACAACTGTCGAAAAATCAGTTCTACCATTTTTTACCTGGAGAAATTTGTCTGGTAGCCTGTGGTAGAAGAGAAAGGCATATGTGCTCTCTCTCACTCTCTTAAAAATTGCTGCCAGTTAAAATGGTAAGCAGGTTAAAATGGTAACCTTGTGACGTTCACTTTGACAGGGAATTTATTTGATTTGTTTTATTATTTTAAATGTCCAATAATAACGTCGTGACCATCTAGCGGGGCATAGTCGTATTATAATGAAACTCGTCTAACCGCAGTAATCCTATCGTTGTATAAAACGGGATTAGATGTTGTGGATTGGTTGAATAAAAAGGGAGTTAAGAATAACGTTCTTCATTTGACCTTAACAAAGAAAGAGGATGGAGAAGATTAATGTCAGGTGGCAATGAACACTTTGCTGTGAGCAGTGGAAAAAAAAACGACATTACCACGATATCAAGATAATAAAAAAACGGTATCGATAATAGTGAGATAAAAACTGAGATTTTAATCTAAGTGAATATTATCTATGACCAATTGTTAAAAAATACGTTAATTCTTGAATTTACGCCGCAGAGCGAATTATCAAATATTCCATGTGGGAGATTATCTCAGTTCTCATTGCACCATTACTAAGGGTAAGAAATCACTCTTAATTATATAAGCAGGCAATCAATTTCTGTTAATTTAGGATGATTGCTTGTATCAAAACATTTTATGTCAGCTCCAGGAACTGATTTGCCGAGCCCGCACCTGTACTTGGTCAGTTACATGCACATCCCTTTTATTCACCCACGTGGTAAAGCTGTTTTGGTCATCGAAAGCAAATGGTCAGAGTGAGTACAGTACTGTAGAAAGAAATGTGAATAAACGCCTAAGGGCAGACTAAAGGTGAAAAGTAATAATGACTGTACCCGAACCTCTTAATTTCATTATACTTATACAAAGAGCATCATTGTCATAAAAAAATGGGAATTTTAGCCCAGTACTCGATATAAGAACAAGTAAAATCTAAACGATCAATCCCTTTATTACAATAGAGTAAACTATAAAATCACATAGATCGATCGAATTTAAATGATTATGAATCTAATATAGACAAAAAATGTTAAAAGCCTTACTGATAAACCAATTATCATAACTAAAAGAGTAAAGAATAAAAAAAAATCCAACCTCAATAAAAGTAGGAAAATACACATTAAATTTGAACAAACATTGTAAATTTGAAATTTCTATATTGCCATCTAAAAAAATACATATCTGTTTAGGTGTAAAACTTTAAAGTAAATTAGTTTATTTGTAAGAAGCAAACAATGAACTGTACTAGTAATAAGCGTATTAATATATGAATATAAATATTTATAAGGCTTTGTCTCCATTTAAAATAATACTACCAAATATAAGTTGAAATTGTAGAAAGTGAACAAAATGTGTCTGTAAATTTTATTAAGGACAAGCATGTAGCTGGCGTTTAGGGGAAGATAGGTTATGGAACCAAGGGAGATTTTCCAAAAAATATTAAGGGCTAAGAAAATCTCATTAGGATGATCGACAATAGGGTCATGTAGAGGGTGGGATAGCCAGGAGAATCGACAACAGCTGATTCCTCCGTTACATAACATTTCCTAACATATAAACTCATTTGAAGAATGTCCGTCCGTCCAAAAACACACTCATCCATCCGGAAGTGTCCATCCGTAGTTATTAAGAATGAAACCACTATAACAGCTGGTACTATTTTCTTATGTAAATGGATTAAGGCGGAAAGAACCACCCCGACCGACGAGCTCAAGCCGTAGATAAAAAAATAATCTCAGTTCTAGTGCCACCGCCAGCAAAAACCAAAACCGATCCATTACATATGGCGCCCATCGTTCGAGCATATTTCTGCAAATAGCCATGGTCTGATTTTCATGAATATTTGTAAGTCCAGGAAAGTTTGTAGAGGAATACTAAGCCCAGTTGCTACAAATACTGAATGATTGATCTTTCTATGGTGAAACGAATATATGCCCTCAGTACATGTAAAGCACCGTAAGTCAAAATCGGTGAACCTCGAGTTCCAGATTTTTTGCTGCGTTACAATATAATGTAATTGATGGTATTGTCCGTTTCCTTTGTGTTTTTGTGTTTGTCCATCAAGTCCGAATTCTTCAAAAAAAAAAGTCTATTAAAACATCATACAACTTAGGAAATGTAGGAATTTTTAATGTTTCCATATGCAGCGAAACATCTGAAAGATCAAAATAAATTTAGATAACAAATAACTATTTGTATTAACTATCTAATGGTAGTTAGATAGGAATAATTATAAGTAGCTTTAATATTTTGTTATCATACCTATATTCCCTTGAACTATAGCTACAATTATGCTTGACCTACATATAATATTTTTGAATTGTATATCAACAGAAATACGTCAAATTATTTAAAAAAATATATATACATAACTATATCCAAATTATTTCGAATTATCTTTACTGCATATCAATAACAGACTAAAAGCACTATAACTTCAAAATTAATCCACACCCATGCATTTTTGGGATAAGATGAAATTAAGGTCAGGACACTCATTTGACAGAGCTAACTCGTCTGAACCTGGTACTTCAACAGCACATACATCTACGACAACAAACTCAATAACAATGAATACAACAACTAACTCAGTAACCACGAATACCACAACCTCTCCTACTCCTACGACAACTACTCCTACGACAAATATACCTCCAAACAATTCTAATACTGTCAATCCAACAGATTCAAATTTAGATCCTCAAAATGTGTCATCTCCACATGTCACAATTCCATCCCCTGAATATAGTAGCGTCACCGCCATTGATATTCGAAATCAATTTCAGGCTCAGAGAAACAATGATACAAGACCCGATGAAATTAATAACAATAACCCCATAATTAATGGTAGCGGGTTAAGGCTACGAGAATATGTAGAAGCATCTGTAGGTGCAGCACAAGCCAGAGCTATGCTAGAATTAGAACAAAGTCTTCAAAGATCAATCACAGAAATAGTTAGAGAAACAATTAGATCTGAAAGAGATAGTCTCAATTTGACTTTTGATACATCCCTGATAAATACCAATCACCAACCTCAAAATACGGGACAAATAAATATGAACCGAATTCCCCCACCAATCCAGGATCAAAATATACAAAATAATCCTCCATTACCACAGCCAAAGGTAGCTATACCACATATATTCAGTTTCCCACCCCCACCCATTGTGCATAAGTCCCCATTAAACAATGAACAAATTCAACCACCATCCAGGGCAAATAATAACAATGCTAATACAGATTATCAAGAGAGACATCAAAATATACCAGTGTTCCAGACTCAGCAATCGCAACAATCCACGTCTGCCACTGATCACAGTTATGTTGCTAAAGACCTCGAAAAATGGGGAATACAATTTGACGGGAGCAACAAAACTGTGAGCGTGGAAGATTTTATATTTCGAGTCGAAACTATTAGGGAAGACACAAGTTGTCCTTGGCATATCCTTATGAAAGGGTTCCATCGTCTTTTGTCCGGAAATGCGTATGAATGGTTCTGGAATTTTCGTCGTCAAAATCCCGTCTGTGAATGGCCGTATTTAAAATACAATTTGAAGAGAAAATTCCAGAGATTTGAAAGTGATTATGAGGTTCAGCGTAGAATAATGGAAAGGAGACAAAATCAGAATGAAAGCGCTGACAGTTATATTCAGGAGATAACCTCACTGAACAATCAAATGAGATCACCCATTCCGGACAAAGAGCTTGTGAAAATAGTGAAAGATAATTTAAAAGATGGTTTATCACAGATGATTTTCCCTATGCATATTATCAATATAGATCATCTTCTGGAGGAATGCAGGAGAGCCGAAAGAAATATTGCCAAAAGGTGCAATTATAGGCAACAACAAACTTTCAGAAGAATAAATGAATTAGAACATTTCGAAAACTACTATGACAATATAAATCCAAATTCGACTGAAGACTATAATCTGGAAGCACTCAAAGTTAACAATTCGAATAAAGACCAAATAATATGTTGGAACTGCAAACGTTTTGGACACACGTTCATTGAGTGCGACTCCAAACAACGGGTAATATTCTGTTATCGATGTGGGTTCGATAATGTAACCACACCGAATTGCCCACGTTGTACGGGAAACAAGGTCAAGAGCATGACGAGAACGGGACCGTCATGTTCCGAGACCAAATAGTCCCAGTAAGTACACAATCTGATTTTATCTTCACTCAAATATCTAATGATTTAAACAATAGAAATGAAGATCATAATCCTAAACAACAACTTTTCGTAAACACAAACGAAATAGCAAAATTAAAGCATGTTATTCCATACGAAGACCGACTAGCGTATTATAATAGGAAAAGAGAGGAAATTTTTCGAGATCTTCAAGAGGTACCATTATCCAAGACAGCAAAGGCAAGAAAACGTTTCAAAAATCGACAACTTGAAAGAAAATGTCTATCAATGTCGAGTTTATCTGTGGAAAATGACATGAGGCCATATCTCGATGTGAAAATGAATAACGTCTTACTAAAAGGTCTCATGGATAGTGGCGCGTCTGTCACATGCTTGGGAAGAGACTGTCTGGAAAATGTAAGAAAGATGAATGGTGAAATCTATGATTTTCATTCCATTATTAATACTGCTGATGGTCGGGGACAGACAATAATAGGTAAAGTCAGAGTCAAAATAGAAGTAGGAAATAAAACAGATATCATGACCATATATCTAGTACCATCGTTATCTCAAGAGCTCATTCTGGGATACGATTTTTGGAAAACATTTGATATTTCTATTTCATTTAAAAATCCATTATTAAACGAATTATCCATATCAGATCCCGAAAATATCGATCAGCATAAACTCAGTTATGAACAACAAATTGCGTTAGAAAATGCTAAATTGGAATATAAATGTTTCAGTAAGCACGGTCTAGGAAAAACTAAATTGGAACAGCACATTATCGACACTGGTAATGCTGAGCCCAGAAAAATGCGACATTTTCCCATTTCCCCCGGAGTGCAGAAATTAGTTTTTGAAGAAATAGACCGCATGCTATCATTGGATGTGATTGAACCAGCGACAAATGCCGCTTGGAATAATAGGGTAACCTTGGTAATAAAACCGACTAAAAATAGGCTTTGTTTAGATGCCAGAGAACTAAACAAAGTTACCAAAAAGGACGCATACCCGTTACCAAACGTGGATGGTCTGTTGAGTAGATTGGGAAATACTTACTTTATCTCGGCTATAGACTTGAAAGACGCCTTCTGGCAAATTCCGCTGGAGGAGTCTAGCAGACCAAAGACGGCATTCACAGTTCCAGGAAGGCCACATTACCAATTCAAGGTAATGCCTTTCGGACTGTGCAATGCCGCCCAACGGCTCTGCAGACTCATGGATAAAGTAATCCCATCTGAATTAAAAGACACAGTATTTGTATATCTCGACGACCTACTTATCGTCTCACAGGATTTCGATTCCCACATCGAGATGTTAATAAAAGTAGGGAAGCGTCTTACCAATGCTGGCTTGACCATCAATATGACAAAGTCTAAATTTTGTTTTAGACAACTGAAGTATCTCGGATATATTGTTGGCGACGGAAAATTAAAAACAGACCCTAGTAAAATTGAGGCCATTACAAGGATTAAACCACCTAAATGCCCTAAAGACGTCCGAAAGTTCTTGGGAACTGTAGGATGGTATAGGCGGTTCATCCCCGATTACTCGACGTTAACAGCACCAATCACGGATACGCTGAAAAAGACGTCCAAATTTCAATTCACTCCTGAGGCTATAATATCATTTGAAAAACTGAAGGAAAAATTGGTTTCAAGTCCAGTCCTCAACAGCCCAAATTTTGACATACCGTTTTTTGTCCAGTGCGATGCGTCTAACGTTGGCGTTGGAGCCGTACTTTTTCAAAAAGATGAGGACGGAAATGAGCATCCTATTGAGTTCTACTCTAAGAAACTAAATGCGGCGCAAAAAAATTATTCAACAACCGAAAAAGAATGTCTCGCGGTTGTTTTAGCTATCGAGAAATTCCGTCAGTACATCGAGTTGATGGAGTTTACTGTAATTACAGACCATTCCAGTCTAAAGTGGCTGATGAAACAGCAAGACCTTAACGGTCGATTAGCGCGCTGGAGTCTAAAATTACAGGGGTACAAGTTCCAAATTGAGCACCGAAAAGGTACTAAAAACATTGTCCCAGACATGCTTTCCAGAATGGATATGGAAGAACTATCGATGAGTACCAGTGCAATAGTCGATTTAAGTTCGGACGAGTTCAAAAGTCCGGAGTATATATGCCTCAAGGACTCCATAAGTCAAAACAAGAGTAGTCTACCTGATTTGAAGATTGATGATGGCATTGTGTACAAAAGAACAAGATTCAATCGTGGTGAACTAGACGAAGAAGAATGTTGGAAACTTTGGTTGCCAAACAAGATGACCAACGAAGTTATACGAAAGTTCCATGAAACTAAAACCTGCCATGGAGGCATTTCAAAAACCATTCACAGCATCCAAGAATACTTCTATTGGCCAAAATTGTCTATTGACGTGAAAAACTTTATTCAAAACTGCAGAATTTGCAAAGAAAATAAGCATCCGAAACAGACGTTAAGGACAGTTATGGGACAGGAAGTACACACTGAACGTCCTTTTCAAAAAATTTATGTCGATTTCTTGGGACCATATCCCCGGACCCGTTCAGGAAACACACACATTTTCATTGTTTTGGATCATCGAACAAAGTTCGTTTTGTTAAAAGCCTTTTCCAAAGCAACGTCAAAAGCTGTCATTAAGTTTTTGGTCTCGGAAATCTTCCATAAATTTGGAGTTCCAGAGACGTTGCACTCAGACAACGGCAAACAGTTTACCAGCGAGGCATTTAAAGAGCTAATGATGTTATATGGGATTAATCATATGCGAACGGCTATACATTCACCGCACCCAAACGCGAGTGAAAGGGTTAATCAATCCATTTTAAACAGCATTAGGACTTCGTTACAGAATGACCAAAGTAAATGGGACGAGAACCTTTCCCAGATCGAATGTTCCCTACGTTCGACGGTTCATTCATCAACAGGTTTAACACCTTTCTATGCATTGTTTGGTTACAATATGATAACCCATGCACAAGCATATCAAGTTCTTCGAAAGATTGGTGCACTGTCTGACGGTGAAATGTCGATACTTCCTAAGTCTTCAAAAATGCAAGTCATACAGGAAAAAATATCGGAAAAACTTCATAAAGCCTACGAAAGGAATGTAAAAAGCTACAATAGAAGGGCAAAAGCTGTGACTTTTAAGCCAGGTCAGGAAGCCTATCGAAAAAATTTCATACAAAGCGATTTTAAGAAGGGTATAAATAACAAGCTGTGCCGACCTTGGTTAAAATGTCGCATACGAAAACCGGTAGGAAACAGTATGTATGAAGTCGAAAATTTGAAAGGACAGTTAGTGGGAACCATCCATGCCCAGCATCTCAAATTCTGAACCAAACATCAACTCATACTCGTAAACGTTGCACGCATTCCGATTCTAGTTAATTGTAAAGATTATCCAAATAAATTCATCCTAGGTGTTCATAATTCATCTTATAATTTCAGCTCGCAAAGAATACTATAACTATTAAATATCCAGGACAAGCATAGAGCTGTCTAAATCATACTTGAATGACCCCTTTGGTCATATACACATAGATGTCAACCAACGTTTTCAAATATGCAACCATTAAATATATATAATATAATGACGTAAAACACTAATTTATTAGGAGAACAAAGTCAATTCATTTACCACTATTGTTAGGACAACTCGGTAAACATGTTCTTATAGGTACCCGGTGTTATTCATGTCGATCTAAAAAAATCTTCATTGAAAATGGTCTCAAATAATTTCATAAATATTTGTCTATGGTGTCAATGTGTCTGGTATTCATTAAAAATTTACACATCTAGAGAATAAGTCTCAATAACAGCCTGAAATATTTCAGAAAATAGTTAGAAGCTTGGAAGACATGGTTCATTTGAGTTTGACAATAAATAAGTAACAGCGCAAAACCCCCATAGCAAAAATTGTTATCTGTAGCCTTTTCATAGTATGTTCAGTCGGCCTCATATTCGTATACAAATACTCCAAAACAACAGGCATGCCATAACTCGAAGACGAGAGAAAATCACCACTAAATATTTTGAATGAAAACAATTTAAGTAAAAAATAAGGTAGCATGCACATATGTAGGTATGACTTGATTGATAGAGAATACCTTTTTTTTCGTATATTTAGGTTCCCGAGAATAAAAAGATAACGCCGTCCCTTCAATACACACCGAGCAGAAGTAATAATGGATACGGAAAAATATTTTTTGTTGTCTAGTCATAATTGTACTTATTTCACATCTTCAAAGACTCTTTGGTGAAAACCATTTGGGGGCAACTTGGACTACATTTCGTAATGATGGTCATCACCGCTTTAACATACACAAGGTGCCACAGAACATTCAATAGCGATTTCACTTTTTCGTTACACATTTCCAAACACTACAAAATTATTTCATACATAAAACATTGTTAAATTTTGTAAAATAAAGAACCATAAGATCTTTAGCCACTATTTGCATATAATAACAGCTGAAGTTTGTTTACAAATTTAATGTGACAGCCGTTTGTTTACTTTGGAATACATGAAACTGAAAAAGTGATTCTCTATGATGGACGCACAGATATTGTCAAGAATACGGACGAGACGTCTGATTTAACCCCTTGTTTACACACGACAATTACTACATCACGTATTTTGTTTACAAGCATTTATTAACCAAATTTTGTGAAAATATGACGGACGTCTGGGAGTAAAAAGGTCTTGTGTAAACGAAGAGTTGGTCAGCCCGTAAAAAGTGAACAATGTATTTCCCAAATTTTGTTTCTCCAGAGCTGTCGAATACAAAATCTGGCTTTGTGACGTTCACTTTGACAGGGAATTTATTTGATTTGTTTTATTATTTTAAATGTCCAATAATAACGTCGTGACCATCTAGCGGGGCATAGTCGTATTATAATGAAACTCGTCTAACCGCAGTAATCCTATCGTTGTATAAAACGGGATTAGATGTTGTGGATTGGTTGAATAAAAAGGGAGTTAAGAATAACGTTCTTCATTTGACCTTAACAAAGAAAGAGGATGGAGAAGATTAATGTCAGGTGGCAATGAACACTTTGCTGTGAGCAGTGGAAAAAAAACGACATTACCACGATATCAAGATAATAAAAAAACGGTATCGATAATAGTGAGATAAAAACTGAGATTTTAATCTAAGTGAATATTATCTATGACCAATTGTTAAAAAATACGTTAATTCTTGAATTTACGCCGCAGAGCGAATTATCAAATATTCCATGTGGGAGATTATCTCAGTTCTCATTGCACCATTACTAAGGGTAAGAAATCACTCTTAATTATATAAGCAGGCAATCAATTTCTGTTAATTTAGGATGATTGCTTGTATCAAAACATTTTATGTCAGCTCCAGGAACTGATTTGCCGAGCCCGCCACCTGTACTTGGTCAGTTACATGCACATCCCTTTTATTCACCCACGTGGTAAAGCTGTTTTGGTCATCGAAAGCAAATGGTCAGAGTGAGTACAGTACTGTAGAAAGAAATGTGAATAAACGCCTAAGGGCAGACTAAAGGTGAAAAGTAATAATGACTGTACCCGAACCTCTTAATTTCATTATACTTATACAAAGAGCATCATTGTCATAAAAAAATGGGAATTTTAGCCCAGTACTCGATATAAGAACAAGTAAAATCTAAACGATCAATCCCTTTATTACAATAGAGTAAACTATAAAATCACATAGATCGATCGAATTTAAATGATTATGAATCTAATATAGACAAAAAATGTTAAAAGCCTTACTGATAAACCAATTATCATAACTAAAAGAGTAAAGAATAAAAAAAAATCCAACCTCAATAAAAGTAGGAAAATACACATTAAATTTGAACAAACATTGTAAATTTGAAATTTCTATATTGCCATCTAAAAAAATACATATCTGTTTAGGTGTAAAACTTTAAAGTAAATTAGTTTATTTGTAAGAAGCAAACAATGAACTGTACTAGTAATAAGCGTATTAATATATGAATATAAATATTTATAAGGCTTTGTCTCCATTTAAAATAATACTACCAAATATAAGTTGAAATTGTAGAAAGTGAACAAAATGTGTCTGTAAATTTTATTAAGGACAAGCATGTAGCTGGCGTTTAGGGGAAGATAGGTTATGGAACCAAGGGAGATTTTCCAAAAAATATTAAGGGCTAAGAAAATCTCATTAGGATGATCGACAATAGGGTCATGTAGAGGGTGGGATAGCCAGGAGAATCGACAACAGCTGATTCCTCCGTTACATAACATTTCCTAACATATAAACTCATTTGAAGAATGTCCGTCCGTCCAAAAACACACTCATCCATCCGGAAGTGTCCATCCGTAGTTATTAAGAATGAAACCACTATAACAGCTGGTACTATTTTCTTATGTAAATGGATTAAGGCGGAAAGAACCACCCCGACCGACGAGCTCAAGCCGTAGATAAAAAAATAATCTCAGTTCTAGTGCCACCGCCAGCAAAAACCAAAACCGATCCATTACAACCTAAGGTAAGTAAAGGAACACAGCTTTAAAAGTTGTAAATGTATTGGTGAAAAAGGTTTGTATTTTTGTTATTGTCTGTCCGTGCTATTATTCATGCAACTCAAACTACAAAGTAAACAAAGTAAGAGTCGTATGATTAATTATATCCCTTAAAGCTGATTGAAGACAAATCTGTGTCAGAAAATCTGGCACAGCAAGGTATAATGCAAATTATGCCCCGACAGAACCGGATGAAAATTATACTAAAGGTGACTTCTACAATCAACTCCATGCGATAGGAATCGCCGGTGATATACAAATTTGCATGGGCGATTTCAATGCAAAAGTTGGGACATATGATGAACCATCAATCGGTCGGAAATTCCCTCACAAAAATATCCACAAATTCGCGTGGAAAATACCAGGCCATTATATAAGAAATCAAATCGACATTTCTTAGGTACCGTTGAATGTCGATAAAGGACCATCTTATAGCACTATGAAAAACTGCTTTAACCCACTTAAAGCCGCTGGCCGTTTAAACGCCACAAGAAATGGTTGCAAAAATTGACGTAAAACTCGGGTATTTTCGCATATTTGTGTGGGGTTTTTTGCAGTTTCTTATAGTATTGTCTTTTATCTGTCATTCCACGCTTATAAAGTTTCATTTGGCCTACGCATTTCAACGCATTTGGCCTAAAACACAAGCAATTCCATAAAATCGACTTTTTTGTAATTTTCGACTCTTGGATGAACATTTTAAAAATTCCATATAAATTTAATCATAAATGTTACATTCATATACATAAATTCAGGAATTTGTTAGAAATGTAGGAGGAGTATTTTTCCAATCAAAGACCAAGGGATTGTCATGTAAGAACACACATACATATATTACCTCTCTAAAGTTTTCGGCATTATTGTAGCAAAACTATTAGTTTTAGAGAAAAATGTTTTTTTTTCAAGAAATGCTTAGAAATTCTCAAATATTTCATTTTCATATAAAATTTTAAGTTTTCTCACCAAAAAATTCTCTGCGCAAAGTGGGTTAATGAATTCAATCGGGGCTGGTACTCGCTAAAAACGAAGGACGTAAGGGCCGTCCAAAAACGGCCGTTGTGCCAGAAAAAATTAAGCCGTGGGTGAACGGATAATAAAAGATTTTTATATCGTGAAATATAGGCATCCAGGGCATTTCATCCACCAACTAACATTTGATATTGCATGAGCACCTGCTCGCAAAAATAATGGGTTTTTCTCCTTAGACAAGCACAATCTGGAAATTGCTCCAAAAAGGCTATTGTCAATTGGTGCAAAGAAATTGTGAATATAAACGATCGCGGTGCTTCAAACGACGTTTATAATCGTAACAGACGACGAATCTCGTCGTCACAAAATGATGTTGAAACATTCAAAAACCATGTTTTAGAGATGTCTTAATCGGAGCGGAAAAAATGCTTTAACCATATATTTTTAGCGTATAAAAAATGTATAAATCATGAAAAAAACATTTTTGATGATAAATATTGGCGTTTTCATTATTAGGCCAGAAACTTTGCTAGTTCCCCTTGTATAATAAATAACGTTATTCCCGAAAAAAACAGACGCCCTAATCAATATAAACACGCTTTAATGGTAAGAAGAACAGCCCCTTTAATACCGCAGCGGGAGTGAGACAAGGATGTGTATTATCACCCACACCATTCCTCATACTCTTGGTCTGGGCAATGGAAGAAACAAGTTCACAAATTCCTGAGTGTATAGAATGGAACTTTTTCTTGGTAATATTGATTACACTGATGACATCTGTCGTTGACACGCAAATACTCCGTTATGGAATCAAAACCCAAATAAGGTTGGATTACGAAAAAATTAACCAAGACTAAACTAATTCGAATCTCTCAGAAATCACAATTCCAATTGCAATTAATTGTACAACTATTGAAGATGTAATTTCATTCAATTACCTTGGATGTAGAAAATCTATTAAAATAATTGGATCCAATACAATATCTTCAATATATATACAATATCTATCAGGGAAATATTACGCATTTACTGGCCCAACTTGTTATCAAACTAATCCTCATGGTAAATGGGAAAAATTCAGCCAATTATCCCCTGGTCATACGCTTAGACGACCCCCATCAGAAATAGCAAGATCATTATTTGAATTTTAAACCCTAAGGCATCGTAGACAGGGACGCCCGCCCTTCATCTAAAGAAGTGTTTTAACCCAATCCCTACGGAAGATTTTAGAAAAAAAATTATTTTCACTTTATCGTGCTTGTAGAGCATGAAGTGGAACTCGAATGACGGAAACATAAGAACAAACAAACAGCGGGACTCCTTTACAGTTAGAAAAATACTAATATTAATATAAATACCTTCAATTTGGGTTTTGTTATTCTATAGTGTATACATTTCCCTAGCTATTCATGGCTACGCTCATGCGTCTACAAGCTTTGCAAGTGGTACCACCGCAGGGATTGGGTTAATACGAACCCACTGATGGTGCACGCGGAAGTAGATGTAATAACTTCGATTAGAGAGAGATATGCAAGTCAAGTTTCAATTGATTGATTTGTCGAAAACTTGACTTCTTAGAAACTGATTCTCAAGAGCGTATTTGGAATGCATCCAAAAACGACTTGGTAAAATTCAAAGATGAAAAGTAGATTTTTTATTTCAAGACAAAAGTCGAACGGTCTTCCTGCTTTCGATTCGGGCCAGTACAAAATTTAGCATGCTATTCGTTTTGCTTTCTTATTCAAATTGCACGTCTTCCATTTTTACCGGTTTCATTTTTTAATTGGTCTGTGCATAACAGCCTTTTGAGGTCAAGACGTTTCTGTAAATTTTCATTCTCATTTTTTTAGAAATGAAATTAAACTTTACATTTTTGTTTGTGGATCATAGTGACGTGTTTGTATTCCATTATAATCCCACAAAAACCTTTCATATCAGATATAAAAATAAAATGTACTTATGCACATTTACATACATAGATTTGTATATTTTTGGTTATTTTTTTTACAGATAAAATAAGCCTCGATGATGGCACGAGGGTACAAAACATTACAAAAAAGTACTTTGGGAATAATCCCTCATAATTTATTTAAGCAGCTATTGAACTTACCCGTCTGTGGCTTCTGCCATGTTGTCGTCAACGTTGCCGATGTCAGAGATATTGTCATAGGTTGTGGTACTGCTGCTGCTACTCATGCTGAAAATAATAAAAAAAAAAACAAAGAAGAATATTATTGTTGATGTCGTTTAATCAGTAACGAATAATAAGTATGTTGTAAGAGGGGGTGGGAAATAGAGAGCACTACATATGAATATGTATGTACATATTTACGAAATGGGGTGGACTTTTCTTTGATTTGATAACCTAGTCCCCTAAATACGTACTTGTCAAACAATTGAACACTTATCAAAACTCACAAAAATTATATACAAATATTTGGCAGCCGCTTTATATAGTAGACCTCAATTTTGAAATGATAGCTTTTTGATGATATGCTCTTATGAATTGTGGACATTAAAGGGTTGTTGTATAACCATATAACATAATAAACATAATAAATTTCAACACATTATTTGGTTTTGTTTTTTTTATACCCCCAGCCTTTAGGTAGAAAGGTGTATACACTTTGATACGACCAAAAATATGCCTCATCGAAATAACGGCCCCAAGTATGTTTAGACTTAATTAGTTTCAGACAATTTGGAGTCGATTTAGCCATGTCCGTCTGTCTGGTTGGCTGGAGCGCACGATAACTCTCGAACGGGTCAACCGATTCGATCCAAAATTTGACTTTCGTAATATTTTGTCCAAACTTAGTTTAAGTTCGAAGATGGGCTATATCGGTCCACTCCTTCCGGTACCTCCCCCACAAAAGTTCGAAAATGTTCGGAAATTTTGTGTGCACGATAACTTTTGAAGGAAGTAACCGATTTGATCGTGAAATTTCTACTAAACTTAGATGAGGTTCCAAAATGGACTCAATCGGTTCACTCCTTCCGATACCTCCCACACAAAATTTCGGATAAGTTCAGATTAGGACCTGCTCTCGAATCGCTTTGATTTTTGTTGCTACAACTTGTATTCATTGCCCCCCATACGACGGTACAAGTTTCATCAGGGGCAAGTCCATACTTGCTGAGAAAATAGCCTGAATTATGCAAAAAGCCCCTATAACACCGTGTGTAGTGGATGGAGCGCAAGATAACTCTCGAACGGAGCAACCGATTCGGTCTAAAATTTGGCCTTCGTAATATTTTGTCCAAACATAGTTTAAATTCGAAGATAAGCCATATCGGTCCACTCCTTCAGGTACCTCCCCCACAAAAGTTCAAAAATGTTCGGAAAAATTGTGCGCACGATAAATCTTGAAGGGAGTGACCGATGTAATCCATACTTTGCACATCCTAATATATCTACCAGATATATGTAGATCAGGTTCGAATATGGACTATATTTATCTACTCCTTCTGGTACCTCTCACACACAATTTCGGATAAGTTCACTTTAAGACCTGCTCTCGAATCACTTTGATTTTTGTTGAAGCGAAAAAGTTTTTTTCAGGGGCAATTCCATATTTCTTAGGAAATCATTATTAATTATTGCAGGTGATTTTGCTTCCCAGGCTATTTTTGCGCCTTCAGAAAAGTCTTCTTTGGTTTCGCAATTTTTCGGTTAATTTTTTGAGTTAACAATCTCCACCAAGTCCCAATCTAGAGCCTAGATAAGGGGATTGGGCAGACCAACGGAGATCTTCTGTCGAATTGTTTTGGAATCACATAACCACTTTCGATACATG
This sequence comes from Musca autumnalis, assembly GCF_047663935.1. NCBI lineage: Eukaryota > Metazoa > Arthropoda > Insecta > Diptera > Muscidae > Musca > Musca autumnalis. Next base: position 56,272,344 of record NW_027411866.1, read on the forward strand.
TTTTGGCTCGTTGTCTTTCAGGAATATCCATTTAAGTGGCATATCTTCATCAGCATACGGCAACACGTTACCATGCTTGGAACCATCCATAATTCTATTAATTTTATGAATTGGTCCAATCCCTTTCCCCTAGAAAAAATCGCAGACCATTATGTTCCGCCTCCATGGTTTACAGTGCCTTTGCAATATTGAGGTTTTATTCGTTGCCCATTTGGTCCACGCCTTATGCCATCTGAATATTTTAAACTAAAATTAGATTAATCAGAAAACATCGATATGAAAGTTTTGTGTCCGTCCGTCTGTTCATCTAAACCTTGACCGATCGTCACCAAATTTTGGGTGTTGATGAGGGTCCCAGAGGGGAAGAAGCCTATTGATTTTGGTGATGGTCGCATAATATTCAGGGGTCGGAATGGGCAAAATCTTAGTTGGAGAAAAAGTCAACGTTTTATTTCAAATCGAATATCTCTGCTTCTGTAAGAGGTTTATCGAAAGCAAAACCTGGCAAGGAATGTAGAAAATATCACCTTGTCGTAGGTTGTCAAACAACAGAGATATCGCAATAGTCGGTAATGCATTCCTTTTTCCATTTTTTGTGCAATCACACTGCAGGTCGGAACTTTGATCGGATCCTCACGAAATTTTTGGAGTTGATGGGGGTCTCACAGAGAAAGAAGCCTATTGACGGTTGGCGTACATCCCACTTTTCCATTATTTTATTTGAGTTGTACTGACGATGCACTTGAATGCGTTTCAACAAAATTGGCCAGTGTTAATGCAGACATTCTGAGCAAAGTCGCTAAGCTATCCCAATTTTAATATTTTGAATTTTATCAGTCAAAAGCTTATGCACAGGGGTAGTGGTGTAGGGTATCACATAGTCGGATCCGTCCCGACTATAGCCTTGACTCACTTGTTTTTAAATTTAAGCGATTTTGTATTTGACCAGAATATTGGATAATGTTTTGGTATAGCCCCCATATGGCGGATCCGAATTTTTAGGTTTTTGAGGATTTATGCCACATTTTCCTACTAACTTAGCTGTAATTTGATATTTAGGGTTTCGAGTGGTCATAAAGCGTTTGCACCAAAAATTGTGGACCTAGACCTACGTTTGGGTATGGTCCCCATATAAAGGTACATACCGATTTTCAGTACTTTGAGGATTTTGGCTACATTTTCCGAAAAAAAATAACATTTAATAAAAGTGTACTGAGGGATGCTTTAGTTTTGGCCGACACTGTAGCTAAATAACGGTAAATAAATGTTGACAGTCGAAATTTTGCTCAAATTTGTGTTAGATTCGAAGAACTTCAAGTTTTGTTTAATATATTTATATCGAATAAACTTTCATCTAATCTATTTTAAACGGTGAAAGAGTTTACGAAACAAGAAGTGTTGCAACTATTCGATTAGTATTACATTATTATAATCGAGTTTTTTAACTGATATTTTCATATTTTGAGAATAACTATTTAATCATAAATGAATGACTTTTCCAAATGTTTAAAGTTTTCATTTGAATTCATTTATAGATAATACAATTTTCGTGAAACATTTCCTGTGAAGCAACAATATCATTCGATTATTTGGTTGGTTATTCATTTGAATTTCTCAAGAAATATCAAATTTTTGTTTCCGAATCGTATGCAGTAGACACAGACAGTTTTATTGTGGTTACTTTATAAAAATAAATTCATGTTTTTGTGTGTGCTTGTAAGTCTTTCTTACTCATCGATTTTTTATGATTAACTTCCGAAATACTAAATAAAGTATCATATTCGCTCGCCAAAGCTAACGAAATTTATTTTCACAGACCTTTAATATTTCTTAGAAAATTAACGGTAATTTAAATACGATTTTTTATTACTCAATAATCAATTACCGATTTACACTTCTATCGTCTATGTTGTTGTTGTTGGCAGTTTAGATTTTTCACTTTTGTCTGTTGTTATTTTCTTTTTCTTTCAATTGTTACCGCTATCCTCCGGATATCGACTGAGCGTAGTAACGCGGTATGTCTTACTGTCTCGCAGTGGCAAAATTTAGAAATGAAAAGAACGCGTTCTTGAAGAGAATATAGTCGATGATGGTGAAGAAGAAGCAATAAATACTAAAACAAAATCGAAAAGAGATCTTAATAAAAAAACAACAACAACGCATTGAAATTGATGAATTCATCAGACTCAGACTAATGGGTGAATGAATGCATTGTATGAATGATTGAAGGAATAAATGAATGGACATATGCATGTTAACTGAATTTAATGTACATACGTACGTACATATGTATGTCTGTTCATATACGTATGTTTGTTCAAAGTTCGTTTGGTGCCGATCACACACTCCAATTTTGTAAAGTTCCATGTAAGTATGGTGGTACTGGTTGGTGTTGCCCATTTGGGTTCACATCATCATCATTCATCCATCCGCCTATCTATCCACCCATTCATTCATCTATCTATCACACAGATAGATAGACACAAACACACACACATATGGACGGATTGGGTTAAATTGGTGCCAACATTCGGGTTACGTTACTTTTATTTTTAAATTAGTGTCAATTAAATAATTTAAGAGGGTCAGTTTCATTGCGCCTCATTCATACGCCGCGTATTGATTGTTTACGTTTTCTTTCTAGCGGCCAGCTAAAGCACCCCGTCTCAAAACAGTATCTACTATTCATCTGTTGTCCGTTGGACATTGAACATTTGGTGCGAATGCACTCTTGCCTTAACCATTCTCATTAAGTTTTTTTCTGCGACGATGGCTTGATGATGGAAGAAAATTGAAGGGTATAGTATCATAGGTTCCCGAAAGCCTAGTACAATTGCTATTCGTATATATAGTAAAACATGGTTCATTAAGAACCTATACATACAGTGAATGTCAAAATAAACTTTACATTTATATTTATTAATTGTATTATTATTATTATTATCATTGTCATTATCATTATTATTATTATCATTATTATTATTATTATTATTATTATTATTATTATTATTATTATTATTATTATTATTATTATTATTATTATTATTATTATTATTATTATTATTATTATCATTATTATTATTATTATTATTTTTATTATCATTATTATTATCATTATTATTATCATTATTATTATTACTATTATTATTATTATTGTTATTATTATTATTATTATACCACTTTTCGGTATTTTGAAGGTTTTGGCCTCAATATCACTATGCAACATTGAAAATGCAAATAACTCCTAGTATGAATTTTTTCAAAGTACATATTTCGACTACAAAACCCCTAGTAGGGTTTTGTCCTGTCAGATCCAGTTCGGTTTTAATGGCCTCATCTAACCGGGCTAAATTTACATTTTTTTATCTCAGAAACGAATAGGAATATGACCTTGCTGTCTTTAGCAATATTGTAGCCCTAAACAATTAGAAATTATCTTTGGAAAAAACCACATAAGAAAAACTCCATCTAGGGCATTAAAATCTATAAAATGTAAACAATTTTACATAATTGCTGAAATTCTGGTCAGTATTACTTCATGTTGTTTCAGCGGTATTTTGCATCATATCTTTTACAACACGTATTTCAAACACAGTTCACACCAACAGTTTATTCTCGCATTTCGGATTTCACTACATTATTGACATTATTTTACCGTTGAAAATGTACTGAAAACAACGGCATTTTACAACAATGACCTGTTCTGAAGAGTTGTGTGTAGGGAATATTTTTCCAAAAGAAAATATTCAGAAAAAATTAACGGTTTTGGAGATACGGTGCGAAATGTATAAAAAATTGTGGAGTTTTTGCATATATTTTGAAATTTGAGGCAATAAATGTAGTTTTTCGAGTTCATTATTTCTCCAAATATTTTATTCTTGTCCTTATCTACAAACTTGCTTCAGAGGTCAGAAGAAGATTCGCATTGGTTTCAGAGATATAGCCCCGAATTTCTTTAAAAACTCAATATATTACCATGGTTAGATGGGGCCATAAAATCCGAGCTGGATCTGACACAACAAAAACCAAATAGGGTTTCTTGTCGTTTGAGTCTGTACTGTCAAAAAATCCTCCGTTCGAATTGTTTGCACAGGATCACCTTAAAAATGTTGCGCAGTGTATTCCACCGAAATGCTGAAGGGCTGAAGAACAAAATCGTCTACCCATATTGTCTCGATCAGTTTTAAAAATTATTTATAGATAAATATTTCGAGAAACTACGGATTCTCCACATTATAATTTTGGACATTGAGTAGGTGGCTCGCACAATTCCAATTCAAAATCTAAATGGCATTTCCAAGAAAATATGTATGTACAATTGAGGCAGCTCTAAGCCGTTCGATATACTGGCTGAATCATAAATACAAGTTGTATTACTCTTTAAAAATGTCTACAGAGTGAACCAAATATTCAGTCTAATCAAAGATTATAATAATAATTGTTCCACAAACATCCCAGATGGGACAAGGGAGACTTCTCTCATATCAATGAGTGCTCGCCGATTCATATTAGCTCAATGATATGGGACCTACTTTTTATTGCCGAGTCCGAACGGCGTGTCTTACGACACCACTTGTAGAGAAGTTTTTCAAGGCTTAAATACTCAGGAAATGTCGCCAGCATTACTGAGGGGGAGTTTTGCCACCGTTGAAAATTTTGATGTTGCTTGGCCTGGGATTCGAACCGCAGACCTTCTGAGTGCAAGGCGGACGTGCTAACCATTCTTAGAATTAAGAATTACATTGTGCGATCGGTAGTGTACTGAGAAAACTTGTTCACTATTGCTCCCTCTTCCTCTCTCCATCTTACATTTGGTCCTTCGAGACATAATTGATATTTTAACTATTTAATTGGAAGAGTAGCTTTTTTAAATCAGAATGAGTTAAAGAGATAGTAATACTATGTTTACTAGGGTTATGACTTTTTGACATTTTTCCTCAAAAATGATTTCCTGTAGCAGGGATGAATGAACTTTTGCCTATTAATCACTATGCTATCGTTTATTCCATTGAAATATAAAAAAAGTTCACGCACAAATCGATTTAAAAAAAAAATAATTTTTTGAAAAAATATATGAAATGAAAAAAATATTTTTTTCAAAAAATTATTTTTTGTTGCACGAATGAATAAATATAAGCCTACTAATAACTATAATAACGTTTATTTCATTCAAATATTAAAAAAGTCGAGACAAAAGTCACTTTGAAAAATTTTAAATTTTTTGTTAAAAAATAATATTTTCGAATAAAAGCGTTTACGACATTTTTACGATTCTCAGAATTGACGAAAAATAGTGAGAAATAAATTTTATGTCATTTTAATTATCTCATGTGGCTCTAAAGTTTATTTTCAATTATATATCTGTTTTCAGTGACTTCAAAAAATTGTCCATAATTTTGATAAATTCAAATTTTAAAATCATTTTATGCTTGAGGTTTTTTCACCGAATCACCTTATAATTAACATTTTATGTAATCTTATGGCAAAACTCATCAGGCTATGATACAGGGATATGAGGTTGCAAAAAAGTCATAACCCTAATGTTTACATTTACGAAATCCACTCGATTTCATCTGTCAATTCCATTGTGTATACGTCAAATGAAAACTCATCTGAAATCGATTGAATTTCATTTGACGTTTGAGCAATGGAATTGACAGTTGAAATCAAGTGGATTTCGTAAATGTAAACATAGTATAAGTCAATGAGCAAAAACCGAATGCGACACATTTTTTCCCATCGCATGCAAAATATTCTCTACTGTGAGAACCACTGATTCCTGTGGTCAATGAAATAATATCAGTGCGTTTTGAAAAAGACAAATCCATCATCGACAAGTTCTGCAATTTGCGTCACATTATTTTTCTAATCAGGTGGTAGTTTCCGATATAATTAACAAAAGTTTTCCAAGTCACATCTGAGATTGTTATCCCTGCAAAGCTCACTATGCTATGAATAACGTCACTGATGCATCATCCACGGTTAGAATAGAAATCAAACGAAGTTGCAAATAAGCAGACAGCCAAACTAAAGCTAACATTTTCAAAATCCTGCTACAAATTTGAATTTGAATGACACACAACTCAACAAAAACTCTGAGAGTAAAATTCTTGGAAAAATCTATGAAGCAATCTTCGTAGACGAAGAATATCGACATTGAATTGTATCAGCCTTACAGTCCTATGGTAGATTTCGCAAGGGATCGCACGCGAATCTCATTCAATTGCCAGGAATTTCTCTTATATCTCAAAGTATTGTCTGTGCAGTGTCGTAGATGGCATGACCTACAAGTTAAAAGGCGTCAAAAGAAACAAATTTTTGGACGCCCGCTTTCTGCTTAATTTTTTTAATTTTATGTAATCTAAATTCTATTGCCAATAACAAAGGTTCTCTTGTAGTAAAAGCCATTAATAATTATTATTTTTTTAAATTTTAGTGGTACCACAACGAAAACTACTACAAATATTTAAGCGTTTTCAAAGTATCGAACTTTCTCCTAAAATCGAAATATTTAGCGGTGTTAAAAAATCAATAAATTTAATTCAATTGTATTGCTCAAGATGATATGATGTCAGCCCAACTCACCGAATAAAGCTCACAACTTCCACTCGGAATTTAACAGTCCGTTGTTTGCCTGAGAAATAAGAATGGTAATGTTAAATTTATTACCTTACATCCGCTAGTCCACTATTCACGCTAATTCATTATACTACCCTCGGATGTTTGTTTTTTTTTTAATGGTGGATGGATGGATATGGTCGCCAAATGTGTACAAAATTGTTCAATGACAATGTACATAAGTTTGTACTGTACTTTAGCATTATTTAGTGGCTTCAACACATATTGTTTTGTTAATGTACATTCGGCTGTATAGCACTTATTTATGTATTTTATGTATGGAGTAGCGTTGGGCAAACATAGTTAGTTTCAAATAGTTCCGACTCCGATACAATGTTCGTTTTTCTGTCCTTCTTAATACTCCCCACCGATCTTTTGTGTTTACACGCGTTTTTATAATTGTGATCGTCTGAGTTGATATATAAAAAATCTCGTTTTTTGGTGGAGGACCTTGTAGTTCCGGTACTACCCAACTCTGGTATATGTGGTGTAATTATACTCCCAAATTACCTTGGGCAATTATGGTTTCGGTAATTCTGAGTTTGTTGGAAAGAGTGGTGGTCCCTACACGATCTCTCACCGACAAAATTGAGAATTGGTGCAAATACAATTTGCCTGATACAATTTTGGAAATATCTGTGGTTTTCTTGGAGAACGACATAAGTCTAAAATCAAAATTTTCAGGAGAGCGAAAGCAATATTTTTTGTAATATTTGCTACTTGTCGATAATTTTGTTTTGGGTTTTTGTTACATATTCATAGAGTATCCCAAAAAAAGGTTAGGAACAAAAAAATTTTCTATGTTTTTATAAATGCATTTTTTATTAATTGTTTTTTAAAAACGTATCTTTGCGTGTGCATTTTATTTCTTGCACAAAATGACGCGTTCATACTTATGTTGTCTTCTATAAAAAGAGCGGATGAAAATGGAAAACACATGTACACTTGTGTTGTTTTTCGGTGAAATTTATTTTACAAATTATTAACCAATCTTCATAGAAATAAAAAACATTTGATAAAAATGTAAATAAAACAAGTAAAAAAGCATTAAGTTCGGCCGGGCCGAACTTTTCATACCCTCCACCATAAAATATTCATTCCTGTCCCCAACTTTAAGTGAGTACGTTAAAATGTCAGATAATGTACATAAAATGCTTCATTCGGGAGGCCCTTTTTTATGGTGCCTATATCTAACTGTTGACAATTTTTGGTGGGCTAGAAATTGGGAGGTACTGTTATGTAGGGGTTATAATTAAACATGGGTCTATGTTGAGAGTTTTTTAAGGGAACCTTTAATGTCAAATAACTCCTAATTCGGTTAAAAAATTTAGCTAGAATCCTCAAAATATCGAAAATCGGTACATAACGTGGGAACTTCAAATGTCATTAACAGCTAGTCCGGAGGTATCTGGGCTATACGAAAATATGAACTTAAATGAACAATTTTTGTTACAGAATTTTTGTTGAGTTTTAAATTTCAAATTACAGAAAGTTCGTTCAAAAATAAAGCTAAGGTACGGAAAATCGGGAGGTTTGTTTTGGGGCTATACAAAAACATGGACCTACGTTCGGTTAAACATTTTAAGTAAAATCCTCAAAGTACTGAAAATCGGGAGGTACCGTTATATGGGGGCTTTCTTGACAATTTTTGGTGGAGAGGTGTGGTGACCACTAAGAATTTCAAATGTCAAATGTTCAAATTACAGATAATTCGGTTAAAACTTGTTGGTAAAATTCTCAAAATACCTGAAATCGGACGGTAACGTTATATGGGGGCTATTCCAAAACATGGACCTATGACCACTAGTTATATAAGTTTATTGACATTTAAGAACCCTAAATGTCAATTGATAGCTAAATCGGTCTGAAAATGTAGATAAAAACGTCAAAATGTCGTAAATCGGGGGTACCGTTATATGAGGGCTATACCAACACGTGGACCTATGTCCACAACTTTTGTTATATAAATTTAGTTACACTTAAGAACCCTAAATGTTAAATTATAGCTTGGGGTTTTCATCGGGAATTCCCCGGACGGGAATTCCCGTATTTCCCGCTCATTTTTCAATCCCGCAATCCCGCTGCCAATCCCGGGAATTCCCGGGAAATTTTATATACTAAAAACGGGCTGTAAAAAGAATATATTCAAACATAAATTGCAAATATTTTTCAATATTTATTTAATTTTTTGCCTTTAAATTAAAATTATTACATTCTTTATAGTTCTATTGAAAATTTTTTCAAGAAGTTCCACTTCGAAGTATCTGAAGTTATTACAGGTTTGAAGTTAAAACATATACATACTGTAAAAGAACATCTTTACTAGGTCGCCCAGTTAGACTACTTTGATAGTAAATTTGATAGATCTTACATTATCAGTTATTATAGTAGTCATCTGGGTTTATTGTCCAACCGTATATAGACATTGCTTTCAACATTTCGAAACCGCAGTAGATTCAACCCGGACACATACATACCAAGATAAGGCTTAGAATATCGCGTTTTCTTCTTGTGGTATACGGGAAGACTTTTGACATTTTGTGTATAAATAAACAGCTAATATCGAACAAAATGAAAGTGGAAGAAAAATATACAGTTTAAAGTCCTCGGTACATAAACGGCCTTTTTGCTTATATTATTTGTGGTAAAATTCTTTACATCAACATAGTTCGAATTTGGCTCGACTCTTTTTTATACCCTCCACCATAGGATGGGGGTATATTAAGTTTGTCACTACGTTTGTAACTACTCGAAATAATCATTGTAGACCCCACAAACTTGATCAGCGTGCAATTCTACATCGATATAGCCATGTCCGTCCGTCTGTCCGTCTGGGGTAATCACTCTAGCGTCCGAACGGATTGACGTAGGTGGATTTTTGGGAAAATCTATTATTTGTACGTAGGACTTGGTATTGAAAGCGGGCTATGTAGGTCCACGCTTTCGTATAGCCCCCATACAAAATGACGCGTGACGCGTCGTCGTTTTAAGGAATTTTTAAGATATTTGTCCCATTTTACCACCGAATTGGTTGTAATTTAGTATTTTGTGTCTCCAGAGGCCAAAAAACATTCCTACCAAAGTTGGTTTATATAGGTCCACGTTTTGGTATAGCCCCCATATAACGCCCCATATAAAGTTCGCGTCATTTTAATATATTTTGAATGTATTAGTCCCATTTGACAACATAATCGGGTGCAACTTTGTATTTTGTGTTTCCATAGGTTAAGAAACATTTCTATCATAAAATGTTTATATAGGTCCACGTTTTGATATAGCCCCCATAGGACGATATCTCGGTATTTTGAAGGTTTTGGCCTCATTATCACATCGAAATGGCTGAAATTTGGTATTTAGTCTTCGTTGGGGGTATAAAACTTCCCCCCCAGAAATTTGTAGGTATAGGTCCGCGCCATCATATAGCCCCCATAGAACGGTAACTTCCGATTTTAGGTATTTTGAAGGTTGTGGCCAGATTAATCCACCGAAATGGCTGAAATTTGTGGTGGAGGGTATAAAAAGTTCGGCCCGACCGAACTTAACGCTTTTCCCACTTGTTATTATTTTATCAGAAATGATTTTAGCACAAAAGTCATGCATGGAGCTTATGGTTATGCATCGAGTCCTTTAATTCAAAATAAATAACAAATTTGAAAACACAAAGAAGTTTGATATTTATACCCTATACCACAATGTGGAAAAGGGTATAATAAGTTTGTTTTCCCAAAAATTCATGTAACGCCGCGAAATATTCGTCGTAGACCCCTCATGTGGTATACCAAACTTCATATCTCGACGAGATAAAGCGATTTAGCGATGTGTGTCCGTCCGTCCGTCCGTCCGTCTGTCCGTCCATTAAAAATTGTAATCAAGCTAGAGGCCGCAATTATGGACCGATTGTCACGAAATTTAGTATGGAGGTCGGGTTTGGACCAGAATAGAACTGATTAGTTTTTGGCGATGATCGTGAAATGTTAAAGGGATGAAATGGACCAAAAACAAAATTTTTGCTCGATTTTGTAGCCGCTCTGTAGGTCGCAATAATAGTCCGATCGGCGCGAAATTTTAAACGTAGTTTTGGTTTGAGATGAAGAAGTAGCGTGCAAGTCAACGGTATGATCGGACAATATTTAGCGGGTTAAATTGATCAAAACTTTTGTGTGAAAATTGGTAAAATTTCTAATGCACATCTTATAACAGCTAGCCCGGAAAGCTAGTGCACAGGGATAGTGGTATAGGGTATCACATGGTCGGCCCCGTCCGACTATAGTCTGTTCTTACTTGTTTTCTTTTGTTTTTATTTTTTTCTCGACATTTTGATAATCGACCGGTGTCTACCATACCGGTGGTTTTAAATGTATTTAAATGAATTGCCTATTTGCTCAGAAGCTCCACAAAGATTGTTATTATTTGTAATAATTCTAAAAATTGTAGGCATAAACAGTAAGGTAGGTATATTTTTGCCCTCGATAATACCTTTTTATTGCCTTTATACTGTGATTTATCAATACAATATATTTGAGCGGGAATTCTCGGGAATTCCCGGGATTGAAAAATAATTCCCGATTTCCCGCAGATTGAAAAAGTCCGGAAAAGAAAAACCCTAATTATAGCTAAATCGGTCTGAAAATGTAGCTACAAACGTCAAAATACCGCTAATCGGGGGGTACCGTTATATGGGGGCTATACCAAAACTTGGACCTATGTCCACAACTTTTGTTATATAAGTTTATTGACATTTAAGAACCCTAAATGTCAAATTATAGCTACATCGGTCTGAAAATGTAGCTAAAAACGTCAAAGTACCGTTATATGGGGGCTATAACAAAACGTGGACCTATGTCCACAACTTCTAATATATAAGTTTATTAAAACTTAAGAACCCTAAATGTTAAATTATAGCTACATCGGTCTGATAATGTAGCTAAAAACGTCAAAATACCGTATATCTGGAGGTACCGTTATATGGGGGCTATACCAAAACGTGGACCTATGTCCACAACTTTTGTTATATAAGTTTATTGATACTTAAGAACCCTAAATGTTAAATTATAGCTAAATCGGTCTAAAAATGTAGCTAAAAACGTCAAAATACCGCAAATCGGGGGGTACCGTTATATGGGGGCTATACCAAAACGTGGACCTATGTCCACAAGTTTTGTTATATATGTTTATTGATACTTAAGAACCCTAAATGTCAAATTATAGCCAAATCGGTCTGAAAATGTAGCTAAAAACGTCAAAATACCGTTAATCGGGGGTACCGTTATATGGGGGCTATACCAAAACGTGGACCGATATAGCCCATCATCGAACTTGACCTGCCTGCAAACAAAAGACGCATTTTCCCAAAATTTCAGCGTCCTATCTCCATTTTTGTGGATGCTAGAGTGATTACCACAGACGGACGGACGGACGGACGGACGGACGGACGGACGTGCTCAGATCGACTTAGAATTTTACCCTGATCAAGAATATATATACTTTATAGGGTCGCAAATGAGTATTTCAATGCGTTACAAACGGAAAAACAAACTTAATATACCCTCCATACTATGGTGGAGGGTATAAAAATTGTATGTAGGTATGTATATCAAAAATGTTATTAGTTTTTGTCAAATAACGATCGAAGACAAAAATAAGTCCCAATTTACATTGGGCGAGTTTACTTGCGGCAATTGTCATTTTGTAGGAGAGAGAGGTGAGGCATATGGTAACTCTTTGCCTCTCAGCACCCTCTCTAACCAACAAACTGACAATTGCCGCAAGTAAACTCGCCTAATGTAAATTGGGACTAAACTAAAACAAAATTAAAATATTATTCACACCAATGTTATTAATAAATAGTGAATTATTCATTATAGATAGGTACATATATAATACGCTTTTTTGATGAATTTGTACTTATTTATTCATTTTGTTGTACAGCAATTACATCACAAGTAGGTATGTACTTTAGTAGTTAATTGAATGATCATTGAATGGCCAGTTCTGTTTCCTTGGATCTCTTTTTTTCATAAAAATTACGCAGCGAGACTTGTATTAGGGAGTAAACTACATAAAAACAGGAAAGTAATATAAAATAGCATGCCAAAGAGCACATTTAGTTTTACGTCGTTTTCACTTGAAAGAGAATCAATAAATGAGGAAAAGTCAAAATTTTTTAGTTTCCATGAAGCCAAGGTTTGCACTATTATAATACGCGAACTATTGTAGTTTACCAGTAACTATGACTATTGCTGGATTATTTTAGATGTTTTTGTACAAAGCTCAAAAATTTAGCAAAAAAATTTAATTTACGTGGTAGTTACGACCGCGTAAAGGAAAAAACATAGGTAAAAACACGTTGAAGCTAAACAGGTTTTTTACATTGCTATTCGATTTCTGATTAAACCATTCAAATGACGGACATCTGTCCAAAGTAAAAGTAGGAGAATACAATATGAAGATTACACTTCTAATGTATCACTTTCCAAAATTTCCACTGCATCCACCTTTTATGGATGCTGACATTTTGAAGCCGGATTTCAGGTGTTTTTTGTATTTTTTATGTAACTGGGACGCGCATTCGGATATTTCGAAAAACCAATTATAGGATTAAAGAACTCGCGATTTCGCATAATCTGATATGTATATTGAGTATGTAGCCCACACAGCAGCAGAGTAATCTACTGCCAAAGGCCAAAATTTAGTGCGATATTTTTTCTAAAAAACCTATTTTTTGGGTACAGTATTTACAATATAGTTTTGAGTGTGCTGGTACCCCGCGATATTTTAGTTTTTCGACGATCCGGATCATATGAATCACAGATCATAAAAATCCATCTACTAGAACGGCGGAAATGGCTACTGCAAAAATTGAAAAATTTGCGAAAAGTGTTTTTCAAAATATCGCTGACTAATTCGCGTTTTATTTGGATCGTTTTCATTTCAATGAAGAAAGTGAATCATCATTCGCGTTTGTGCGAAAACAGCGGTTTGAAAAAATTAGTGGCGTGGGAGCTGTATCCGATTTATCCAAAAAATACTGTGTGATGCTACATCCACGGTTCTTGATGGATTTTATTGAAATATGTTTAGATCGATGTATTTTTTCACGGTTGATAGTGAAATCGGATGCGCATAAAAAGTGTATGCACTTTGTGCAAAATATTAGCGTTATACAGTTTGTTGCACACTAAACTGCAGGCGATGCTACATCTTAGCGGCCAAAGTAAATCCTGGCAAATGTGTACAAATTAAAAGAGAAGAATTCGCTGTATTGGTAAACCGCATGCGCATCAAGTGATTTTGAGGATTTCGCGATTTACACGCATTTCAAAATGAGCATTACCCGATACAATTTTATTTCAAGATTATACCCCATTTAAAGGAACCAAACATTTATTTGAAAGATATCCATATCTTCTGCTAGATGTTAGCGTGTTTTCGAAAAGTGATTAGAATAAAAAAATGTGATTTATTGCGTGAAATTTATCTAAAATAGAAGAAAAACTCCGACCTATTTTTCTTACATTTTGTTCAACTAACTCACAAAATAAATTTTAATAAATATTTTCTCTTACAAAAATTTTATAAATTTCCTCAATATATTTTTTTGTTTTCGCTATAATATGAAAACCACTAAACGGATTTACATAGTTTTGGTTTCATTTGAATCTTCGCGATGTATAGATTACGTACATATTTTTTATATATTTTTCAGAGCCATAAGCAGGTTGAATTTTATTAAAACAAGTTGCAAACTACCAATTGTTTGGAATTCTTTCCTAATTTCCGCGAAAATGCACAACTTTTTCGCTAAAGTTATGGGACCTCAGTAAACATATAGTATGTAGGGAGCCCCTAATTAAGAGAGTTTCTCAATATAATGATTAGAGTCTTTTAAAGATTTTTTTCTTTTTATCAGAATTGAAACCGCCATAACTTTTGCGCGCAACAACCAAAATTAGTATCACGAACAGATTTAAGAATGACATTTTTTTCCCAATCTATGTACCAAAAATCTTTCATGTAGCTTAAAAAAAATTTTTTAATTTTTTTTTTATGGAAAACTAAAAAATTTTGTCTTTTCTTCAAATATTTTATTTTTAACCAAAATTATCTAAGTCGTCTTGTGTCTTTTTATAAAAATTTAAATTTATTGTAATTTTAATAGTAATTTTTAAAATTGTTCAACTACAACCCTTTTCATTCTAATTTACGATACGATCTAATGTACGTATGTGTATGTTTGTATGCTGCTACTAAACTTAAGAAAAGCACCACTTCACATCATCAAAACTCAATGAACTAATGTTGGAAGAGAATATGTATATGCACATGGAGGTTAAAATACACATCTCCATACATACGAGTATACATATGTATGTACATATTTATCCATGTGTGCGACCACAAATTTTCATCATTTTATAAAAGTTCAAAGATCAATCAACCATTAATTGATTACTCATTCGTTTTGTTGTTGGTATTTTGTTTTTATACCCTACACCACATAAGGGGTATTATGTCTTTGTGCATTTGTATGTAACATACAAAAGGAAACGAAATAGACCCATAGTTCCTTTTGGGGATATACATATAATCACTTTTTGAATCGATTTATGCATGCCCGTCCGTCCGTCTGTCCATGTATTTTTGTTCGCAACGTACAAGTGGCATTTTTGTCCGATTCAGCTGAAAATTGGGGAATATAATTTTTTAGCCATAGGAAGAACGCTATTGCTTTTGGTGAAAATCGGTTCATATTTGGATATAGCTCTCATATATATTTTCGGCCGATTTGACGTATTTGCTGCACCAAACACGCTATATACGTCCGATTTTTATGAAGTTGGGAATGTGTGACTGAATTCGATCTAGAAATAAGTGTGCCAAATTATATCGAAATCGGTTTAGATTTGGATATAGCTCCCATATATATTTTCGTCCGATTTGACGTATTTGCTGCACCAAACACGCTATATAGGTCCGATTTTGATGAAATTTGGGATGTGTGACTGAATTCGATCTAGAAATAAGTATGCCAAATTATATCGAAATCGGTTCAGATTTAGATATAGCTCCAATATATATTTTCGGCCGATTTGACGTATTTGCGGCACCAAACACGCTATATATGTTTGATTTCGATGAAATATGGAATGTTTGACTGAATTCGGTCTAAAAATAAATGTGCCAAATTACATCAAAATCGGTTCAAATTTGGATATAGCTCCCATATATATTTTCGCCCGATTTGGTGTATTTTCTGCACCAAACACGCTATATACATACGTCCAATTTTGATGAAATTTGGAATGTGTGACTGAAGTCGGTCTAGAAATAAGTGTGCTAAATTATATCGAAATCGGTACAGATTTGGATATAGCTCACATATATATTTTCGCCCGATTCTTTGCTGCACCAAACACGCTATATATGTTTGATTTCGATGAAATATGGAATGTTTGACTGAATTCGGTCTAAAAATAAATGTGCCAAATTATATCAAAATCGGTTCAGATTTAGATATATGTAGCTCCCGTATACATATATTTGCGCCCGATTTGATGTATTTGCTACACCAAACACGCTATATACGTCCGATTTTGATGAAATTTGGAATGTGTGACTGAATTCTGTCTAGAAATAAGTGTGCCAAATTATATCGAAGTCGGTTCATATTTGGATATAGCTCCAATATATATTTTCGGCCGATTTGACGTATTTGCGGCACCAAATACGCTATATATGTTTGATTTCGATGAAATATGGAATGTGTGACTGAATTCGATCTAGAAATAAATGTGCCAAATTATATCGAAATCGGTTCAGATTTAGATATAGCTCCCATATATATTTGCGCCCGATTTGATGTATTTGCTGCACCAAACACGCTATATACGTCCGATTTTAATGAAATTTGGGATGTGTGACTGAATTCGGTCTAGAAATAAGTGTGCCAAATTATATCGAAGTCGGTTCAGATTTGGATATAGCTCCAATATATATTTTCGGCCGATTCTTTGCTGCACCAAACACGCTATATATGTTTGATTTCGATGAAATATGGAATGTTTGACTGAATTCGGTCTAAAACTAAATGTGCCAAATTACATCAAAATCGGTTCAGATTTAGATATAGCTCCCACATATATTTGCGCCCGATTTGATGTATTTGCTGCACCAAACACGCTATATACGTCCGATTTTGATGAAATTTGGAATGTGTGACTGAACTCCGTCTAGAAATAAGTGTGCCAAATTATATCGAAGTCGGTTCAGATTTGGATATAGCTCCAATATATATTTTCGCCCGATTCCAGGTATTTGCTGCACCAAACACGCTATATATGTTTGTTTTCGATGAAATATGGAACGTGTGACTGAATATCTCCTGTATATATTTTAAATATTCACAGTGGTGTAGGGTATCATATAGTCGGTCCCGCCCGACTTTGATCCACAGTTAATTTTTTTCTCCAAATATAGAGAAATTGGTTAGGACGTATTAAGAAGAATGTTTTTTTTTATTTTTATCGATAAAAGAAAGGGGAATTTTTGGTGTTCATAGAGAAGATTAACCTAGCAAAAAGCTATAATGTAAACATGCTGTTATCTTCTACATGTCAAGTGAAACTGCGGGAAGAATGTCGGCATTAAATATAAGTTATGGTTCACCGGCAAGAATCTACTATTTTCAGAGTTTTTCTTTCAATTTTTGCAAAAAACTCGTTCTCGTACACAAAAAACCAGCGAAACTTGCACTTTTCCTTTTACAAATATAGCGTTCTCTTTAAAAATTTTTCTGTGTTCAGTCTATGTGTAAGCACTTTCTGACAGTTCGCTTTTTTCTAAAATAGTGGAATGGAGCTATCCATAATTATTTAATTTTTTTCTAACATATATGGTCTGTTCCAGAACTGGAAGAATCTACTAATTTTTATTATTTTCTTTTTTTTTTTCAAATAACATAAAGGAAAAACTGTTATCGTAGTAAAAAATAGTAGATTCTTGCAGGTTCTGGAACAGAGCAATAAATTTGTTTCTATGTGATGTGGCCATAATTTCATTTTAGTTTATTTCTATAAATGAGAAGCTAGGCAATAGTGCCAAGAACGGTTTCAGAAACTACAAGATATTTTCTTTAATTGTTTACGTTTTCCATCTCTTTTTGTGTCCCATCTGAGGAATATTTCTACTCAAGTTTGTTCAATTTGCTTCTAAAAATATGTTTGCAAGAATATACAAACTGTATTTTTTATTAGGTTAACGAGAATAAAGTTTCTACCCAGTGCGGTGTATGATGTTCCCATCATCACATTTGGTTAATTCAACTTTTATTCAACTGCTTAATCTCCAAAAGCAATGATTAATTGGAACTTCTTGGGCAATGACAATTCCTTTGAAACCGCAGCGACTCAACCCTTTTACTTGTTTTCAATATCAATTTATAGTTTATTACAAAGAAGACGATAATGAATTCTGAAATATAAGTATGGATGTTTGTTTGTATGGATGAATCAAATGCGGTTTGAGTTGCGTTTTAAAATTGTTCAAAGTAATCATTTTGGTTTCGTATTGCTTTTAGAATTGTCTTATCATAATACATATTCTAAACATACTGATAAAGCTAAGTTTATGATGGGTAAATTTCAGATATGTATATGGAACATAAGTATGTATGTATGTAATCGGAGAGTTTTATGGTCCATAAAAACGTTCCGATGTGGCGATATGACAATTTGTGTATTCAGCTAAATTTCCCTACTAAAAGTACATATAGAGGGTCTTCCCATTATATATGAAATCTTTAGTCCGAAGACTATAAATGTTCCTATTAAAACTACTGAAACCCAATTTTCCTCAAAATATGTTAAATGTACAGTTGAACTTCGTTCATCCGGAAATCGATTAACCTCGAATACTCATAATGTCTCCGGTCCCAACCATCACGGATAAGTCCGATTGTATATATAAAAATATTGCATAGGTACATATATCGTAATTCTGTTTCTAAAACTGACTACATTATTCCACTCCTATATAGGTAGGTACATATTTACATATGTGTTTTTATTCCATTATTTGTAAAAGATATACATACATACATATCGCTCATTTACTCAAAGAGTGACACATCGAAAAAAATCGAGTTTCGAGAAAAACGCGTTTTAATTTGGCGATTGAAATTCGACTTCCCAACTTCAAATGATTATTACACAAAAAATAAAATAACTACTTGGACCATCTTTTGTAAAGATCTAGCCAGATATCAGTCCTAAATTTCTGTACAATATCAAGCATGATTTGAAGTGTTTTTTGGTGGTTCATAAACTCAAAAAAATTGTTTGTTGAATTTTGCCAAATTCCTAGTAACTATGTTGTAACTCTTCGAGTTTTAGGGATATCAGCATGAAAAATTGAGACAATATAAAGAAGTCGTAGAAAAAATAGAAATTGCTAACTCAGAAAACACATTTTTTGAGTTATGCCACTCTTTGAGTAAATGAGCGATATGACAAAATACCTTTACAATAACAACAAATGTATGAATTTCATTTGTTTTTGTTGTCAACACCCTTTTCTTCCGCAATCTTCTGATAAACTCAACTCTATGACAACTGCTAAGGTACACCACTCGAATATAACTGGATTTTAAAGTTGAAACGATTACTCATCCGGGTGATACATACAATTTACATTTCGTCAAGCATTTGATGTGTAGATACAACAATGGATATGACCCAACAAATGGTGTGGATGTAAGTATGCGGTTGTTTGTCTGCTAATGGGAATTGTTGCTTCAGATATTACGAACTTAACTCTTTTTTTAAGCTGAATCATCAAAAATGATCTAAAACAATGCAGATAAAGTGTAAAATGCATTTGAATATTTATCAACTTGTATTTATAGGAGTTTGTGTGAGAGTGTGTTTCTCTGGAAACCGAGCAATCCTCATCAAGACAAACGCGAAGGCGACTGTCTTAAGAAATCTTTGACAAAGGGTGACAAGGTGAGCTCGGACATGAAGCCCAGGAACTTCTAGAAGAGGAAGATGACCACCAAATTACGCCAAGGTAGACAGAAACTACAGCAACGAACGGTGCTATGAGGTGATCGACACCAGTAGAGGGTCCGAAATATTACCCAAAGAACATCAAGAGACATACCTCACCTGACAAAAGCAGCGGTATATGTCAAGGGGTATGGCTGCAAATTCGAGGCGGAGCACATGCTCGAGGTCTTTGAGAAAGAAAATAAGACTTTAGAAGTGAAGAGATGGGAAGTCTTCCACAGGAGGAGAAAGACGATGGCACTCTCCTTGTGCGAGACTTGACGACCTCTCACTAACTAGTCTATGAAAGACAAGGGGCAAGACATACAACATCTGTAACACAGTCACCTTAAACATTTGAAGGGCAATGGTCCGAGAGGAGGATGATGGCCAACAAACCAACCAGGCGGTTAACCAACCGACCAACACGCAAGAGGGCGTCGAAACCATCAGCGACTCCCAAGAAGCTCGCATACTGGAGGACCTATTATTGAGGTCATCCAGATAATTCTCAATCGGAGTGAAACGGCAACTCAAGCCCTCATGGAGAAAATAAACAAAGGTAATATACGTATTGGTTCAATCCAAGGTCTCCAGACTGAACCATATAAATGGTCAACTTTTTGACGATAGCACAGGAACTCGGCCGAGGACCTGTATCATATGCCACAAAACATATGCTTGCTTTTCTCTCCAGAGTTGTCAAGGGATTTTAAAAATATAACTAGCATCATTATATCTGCCGTTCGACTCACCGACATTACCACCTACGTCGTCAAGCAAACGAAGTGCTAGTAGATAGCGATGTTAACTCACACTCGAAAGGTAGTACTAAAATTAACAAAAAGGGCAATCCTTTCGAACACTAACGACCTGATATATCTTAACATATGAACACACCTACCCTTGTTTACAGAATTAGGGAGGAAGTACTAGATATAACAATACGTTCAAAAAATCCGATAAACGAGGTACAGGAATGGATGGTCTCGGACCATAGGTACATTAGGTTTAAAATATCGTGGCCACCGCTGAGCCTGATAACTCTTCGAAACAAATCCAAAACCGACAAGTAAAAAAGTATCAGTCGGCTTTGCCGACAGAGGTATACCCTCAGCTAATGTGAATTGAAACTTTCATCTACGAACAGATTGAATGTATTTAGGGTCTTTTCAGAATTTGTGGCTCTTTTTGGACCTTTGAACTTGCCGACAAAAATGTGGATTAGGATTAAAAATTAGAAGTGTTGCGTAGGAGGTACTTGAAGGAACGGACCGTCATAGTCCATTATGGAAGTGGATCATATTTTGGGAGCCATCTTTTCGATAGATATCGCGCCCACTAGTCATTTCAGTGGGTCATCGTATAACTTTTGGACCAGTATGCCAGGAAGCATGGACAGGATCGATATGGGCCATTTAGAAGCTAAACTAAATTTGGACAAAATATGACGAAGACCAAATGTTGGACCAAATCGTTTGATCAGTTCGACAGTATCGAGCTCTACAGCCATTACATATGATGCCGTGAAGGTTTTTTTACACCTTTCGTGCTGTTTTCTCAAGAAGTATAGAAAAAAAACTTTTACCGTCGCAATTGAGGCAGCGAATGCATGTTGATTCAACAAAAAAACAAAGCGATTCGAGAGCAGGTCTTAAAGTGAATTATGTGTGGGAGGTACCCGAAGGAGCAGACAAGTATAGTCTGTATTCGAACTTGATCTATATCTGGTTGTTATATTAGGATGTGTAAAGTATGGACCAAATCGGTCACTCCCTTCAAGAGTTATCGTGCGCACATTTTTTTGAACATTTGTGGGGGAGCTACCTAAAGGAGTGGACCAATATGGCTTATCTTCGAACTTAAACCAAGTTTTGACAAAATATTATATATAATTGTTCCACAAACATCCCACAAGGGACAAGGGAGACTTCCTTCATATCAATGAGTGCATCCCGATTCATATTAGCTCAATGATATGGGACCTACACTTTATCGCCGAGTGGGAACGGCGTGTCTAAGACACCACTTTTGTAGAGTTTTACATAGCTGAAATACTCAGAAAATGTTGCCAACATTACTAAAAGTGTTTTGATGTTGCCTGGCAGGGGAATCGAACCCATGACCTTATGTGTGCAAGGCGGGTGTGCATACTATTGCACCACGATGGCACCCTGGACAAAATATTACAAAGGCCAAATTGTGTACTGAATCGGCAGATCCGTTCGGGAGTTATCTTGCGCTCCAGCCATTGCACACGGTGTCAAAGGGTTTTTTGCACCTTTCAGGCTATTTTCTCAGGAAGTATGGGCTTGCCCCTGATGAACCGCCGTATCGGGGGCAGTGAATACAAGTTGTTACAACAAAAATCAAAGCGATTCGAGAGCAGGTTCTAAAATGAATTTTTCCGAAATTTTGTGTGGGAGGTACCCGAAGAAGTGGACCGATTGAGTCCATATGGGAACCTAATATAAGTCTTGTAGAATTTTCACTATGTGCAAAGCATTGACCCAATCGGTTACCTTTTGAAGACTTATCGTGTGCACAAATTTTCCGAACATTTTCGAATTTTTGTGGGGGAAGTACCGGAAGGAGTTGACCGGTATACTACGAAAGCCATATTGTGGACCGAAACGGTTGATCCGTTCGAGAGTTATTGTGCGCTCCAGCCAGACAGATAGACGACGGACATGGCTAAATCAATTTCAAATTGTCTGAAACCGTTATTTCGATGAGGCACATTTTGCCAGTATGAAAGTGTATACACCCTCGTTAGCATAAATGATGATTGTATAAAAACTAGAACAAGAAGATGAGGTATGCCTACGTAAGGAAGATATAGTCAGAAATGTTAACAAATTAACCGAGGTACTAGAGGGGTCATTCGAATAAGATTGTCCCTTTGAAATAGGGCAAAACGTAAGAAAGCAGCTTTATTCTGAGACATCGAACTAAATTAAAGAAATAAATCAAAATTATAACGCAACTTATGGAAACTATTTTGGACATATCGTAAACGGCGTCTCAGAAATCAAAAAATGTCTATCCAAAACTCATACATAAACCGAGCTATGAGTTGATGAAATGGGGAAAATATGGAAACACCGAGTAAACCCTACTAAGCCTCCCGATGAAGGTGTCATCGACAACTCGATGGCCAAACAAGTTTCTCACCATATAAAGCACCGGTACCAGATCAAATCTTCCCGGCCGTACTTCAAAGGGGTATGGGTTATATATCGTCCAATAGAGTTGGAATCTTCAACGCTTGCTTGAAATCTACGTGTACTCCCACAGCCTGCTAAGAGGAAAATATAGTATTTACTACTTGTATTACTTGTAACATAATACCAAAATCTTATCGCCCGATAAGTTTAACCTCATTCTTACTCAAGACAATGGAACGGACGGTCGACACCATGATAAAGAGTAAATGCGAACAACATGCTTACGTTAAACTTAAAGGGCACAATGCGGAACAGCATCTTGTGCGCGAAAGAGGTTAATAGTTTTTTTTGTGCAATATTTGAATTTGCTATTATCTTTATAGGGTACGGTACCGCCTTGCACTCAGAAGGTCTGCGGTTCGATTCCCAGCCATGGCAAGAACAACATTTTCAACGGTGGCTGTACACCTCAGTGTAATGTGTAATGTTGGCGACATTTCCTGAGTTTTCCAGCTATGTAAAACTTCTCTATAAGTGATGTCGTAAGACTTGGCTTTCGGACTCGGTGATAAACAGTAGGTCCCATATCATTGAGCTTAATGTGAATCGGGGTATTTATTGATGTGAGAGAAGTCTCCCTTGTCCCTTCGGGGATGTTTGTGGAACATTATTATTATCAATATATTAACAATAAAAATCTCTTTTAAACATTTCCGCTTAACTGTTCCGCTAGTAATACAATTCCTTTTCATATGTACATACAAACACAATTACATATCGTTATCATCAATATGTAGTCATAAATATAGGATCTTGAATGTAGCTGCGTAATGCGATATTGTGTTAATTGTCTATGAAATTGTAATAATTGCCTGTCATTAGCATACTCGTTGGCATTGTCGAATCGTAGATTGATGCATGGCTGTCTGACTGAATGACTGTTTGTTTGCCTCTTGGCTGGTTAGCTAGCTGTCTATCCGATGCCGCCTTTACAACGAGACGATTCTTATCAAAGATCTATGTTTGTTTGGTGATTTCCCTCATCGCACCATGCTATCGCAGTATGAAGAGGCGACCGAACCCATTGATGATGAGCACGTACAATCAACCATGTGACTGTTACTCTTTCCGTACTGAGCAGAAGACAGATTTACGAGTTAAGATGCACACGCACTTTGTATCTAAGGCAGCAACAACAACAAAAATCGAACGCAACAAGTGTAATATCACAAGAATAAAATAGATAACTTACCACACACGCACAAAAAAATACACAATAGGATTATGACTTTTTGTCTTTTTTCTCAAAAATAATTTCCTGTTGCGAGAATAAATGAACTTTTGCCTATTAATAGCCAAAATAACGTTTATTCCATTTAATGGCTATATTACACCATATGCTTTTTTACATGTATGGTGTCAGTTTCGGTATTCTAATATACAGACCAGCTGATGTCATATGGTGTAATATAGCCATAAGTATTAAAAAATGTCCCGCATAAACCACCTTTATTTGATATGATATATTAAATGAAGTTTTATATAATATAAAATATACCTATAGATATATTATCAATATACCTATACATATATGTACCTATCTGCTATCAGTGGCTTTAAAAAATTGTCCAAAGTGCTGATCAATAAAGATTTTAAAATCATTATGGGCGGGAGGTTTTCTATCGAACCACTTTATAATTAAGATTTTTTATAATCTTAGGTAAAAACTCATACAAATATTTTGCAGGAATACGAGGTTGTAAAGCAGTCATAACCCTAATATACAACCTTTTGTTATCGACTTATGAATGAGTACGTCAACAACTCAACTATGTGTTAGAGAATCAGTTCTCTGCAAGATCTCAACAACAACAGGTAAATTGAGTAATGACTAGAGTTGCCAATACCAATTTTATTTAGCGGCTGCACGTAACGATGAGAGTACGAAATTTAAAGAAAATTAAATATGTAAATGCGTACAAGAAAATATTAAAAGGAATACAATAGATTAAGATGATATTGGAGGACTAATTTTCCAACAGGACCAATTTCCAGGTAGCTTATCTGATGTCTCCAATTGCAGTGGAATAGCAAAATTCAGCGATATTTCAGAATTATTTGAAAATCATGTTACGGCCAAACCAAACTTTTTATACCCATCACCATGAGTTGTTTTGAAGTAAAGTGGAACAATTAGTTTCCTTTTGTTTATGGAAGTACCCCAGAAAAAAAATCATTACCAAATAATGTTGTTTACGAAAGTACCCCAACAAAAAATAAAATCATTACCAAATAATGGGTTTTTATAGTTATTTTTGGCAGTCGTAACTACTTACAAACCCCCTACTAACCCATTATCTTAACAAGGGCATGTCGCACTGAATAGCTAGTTATTCTATAACCACTAGAATAACTAGTTATTCTTTGGCCACTTGAAGGTGAAAAATAATCTAAAAACATACCTATGTTCTAATTTTAGAACAGTTGAGGTGGAATTTCTTTTCAATTTCAACACACTTCATAGTTTTATTTTATTTTGCTCTCTGCTGGATTTGATCATTGCGATTTGTAGCCGAACAAAATACACACAATGGCTACGCGTACGAACATTAAGTGTTGTTAAACGTTTACATGTGCACCACCATCCATTCTTTATTTTGTAAACAAAAAACTCGCGGCACATACGCTCTGTGTCACCGTACTCATTATTTAGTAAGTAGTGAAGTAAGTAGTTTTACCTTGTTATATAACTTTATAATGGGTTATATAATGACTAACGGATCCGAATTTTTGATGTGACTAAGCTTTTCCGCCACCCTAACTGATAAATATCGCTTTCATTTATATGCAAATATCTAATGAACGGTTACAGATAAGCCTCCAATTATTTTGAAATTGTTTCAGATCTGGATATAGCTTCCGATTTCATTTATTTGATGCACCAAACACGCTATGAATGTTCAATTTCAATGATATATGGAATGTGTGACGGAATTTGGTATGGAAAAAAATTTGTCAAGTAATATAAAAATCGCTTAAGATTTGGATAAAGTTTCCATATATATACTCGTACTCCAGCTTAAGCAATCAAAAGTTTCCATATATATTTTAGCCGATTTCATGTATTTTATGCACGGTATATCGAATCTCAATGCAATTTGGGGTGTGTGAAGGAATTTGGTCAATAAATAGTTTGCCCAATTATATTGAAATCGGTTCAGATTGGATATAGCTCCTATATATATTTCGGCCGATTTTATGTATTTTATGCACCAAACACGCTGTGTATGTATATTTTCAATGAACTTTGGAATGTGTGACGGAATTTGGTCTAGAAATAAGTTTGCCAAATTATGTTTAAATGGGTTCAGATTTGGATATAGATCCCATATATATTTTCAGCCGATTTCATGTATTTGACGTCCAATTTCAATAATATTTGGAATAAACATGGCTACTTGCCTCCTATATTTATATTCGGCCGATTACATAAAATAAATAATATGTCATACACATTGATATTTCATAAAATATTAAATTTCTGATACATTGTTTAAGGGAGAGACTTTGAAGTCATCGGTTAGTACGCGTGTACTTATAGTCAGAAAGGAATTAACCAAGGCTATAATTATTAAATATCTTATATCTGAGAGACTTTTTAAGTGGGATGGTCGAAGGGGAAACAGTTACCTACATTTGTCTAAATGTCTAAATCATTATTGAAGTAAAAATTATCAAAACAATTGGCATGAGTAACATAAACGTCAATGTTATTCCTAATTTAATTCTCTTCGTTAAAGGGGATAGTAGGCTCAGGTAGGCTCGATTTGTCGAAATAAAGAGTGTAAGAGTATATGGAATTTGTAAATGTCATGCACTTAGGCATACACATAGTTGGAAAGGATTTAGGAGGAGTGTTACTTCCTGCAACATACAAAAATACCATAGCATGAGCTCCATACATGACACTGACAATGCCTTATTATCTCCTATATTTATGCATTAAAATATTTCAAAAAAAAAAAAAAAATAAATAAATAAAGTTAATATAATTATAACATTTCATTATTATTTATCATAGTTGGGGTAGCAAAGCGCACCAGGTGCAGCTAGTAATAATATATAATTTAATATATACTTTTTATAAATATATAATTGCAAACGGAATAACGAAGTTAAGTACAGGGTTATCCATTTCGCGGTTTCAAAAGTATGGGTCTGGAATTCGACATGTGTCAAACCAAGTTGTTAAACCAATTTTTTTCTTTTCAGTTGAAAGTCTGACATTGACGAAAATGGATCCCTTAACTTAATCACATAACGCATAAACATTATCAAAAACTACTACAAAAATGGTGATTTTTTTATTGATTGTTCGTATTCGGGGTTTTGAGAATTCTCAAGTAATTGAAGAGAGGCAATTACACCCAGAAAAAGTCACTGTTTGGTGCACTCTTTGGTCCGAAGGTGCGATTGAACCTTACTTCTTCGAAAACGACGATAGAATGACTGTCACCGACAATTCGAAGCGTTATGGTAATTTGATAACCGACTTTTTCCGCCTGATATTGAAGAATACGGATTATAGAATATGTGGTTCAACAAGACGGTGTCACATGCTACACAAGTTGAGCGAATATGGCTTTATTGCAAGAGACATTTGCTGGCCGCGTAATTTCTCGTTGTGGCGATATCAACTGGCCCACAAGAACATGCTACTTCCCAGTGGGAAAATTGGGAACATATTACATTGAAAATATATTCATTAATGCATTATAAGCTATACGTTACAAAACGTATCCGTAAGAATCGAGAAGAAAATTTATTTGGACTAAAAGTAAAATTATTAAATACATTATAGTAGATATATTCTATAATTTACGCTAAAGAATCGAGCAAGTAAATCCACTCGACAAAAAATGCATTTTAATTACCTATTACATTCCCAAAGTATACGATAAGGGAATGTAGTGTTTCAGTTTTTTCAACAGATTTTTTTATTTTGTAGTCCCGTTATCTGACAATGCCTTCATGTCAAGTGAAGACGTAATGTTACAAAATTTTTTAAGGCTTTAAGGAATATTATTGAAAAACAAGAAAAAACTTGGTGGAAGTGGACTGACGTGAAAGTGAACTGAAATGAAGATTGTGCAGACGAAAATCCTATTATTTTTAATTATTTTATTTTTATTATTTCATTTTATTATTAAAATTGTTGAGTTTTTTTTTTTTTGAATATATTTATTTCCATTATTTTTTTTAATAATGTTTTAAATCGTTATACCTATGTCTATATATAAATAACAATTAATCAAAATAAACGGTGTTTAATTGTAATATGAGGGGAATAAATTAACTAAAAAAATGCATACAATAATACGATGCATTCTAATACATAAATTATATTAGATATTCCTACTGAGCTATAAAATAATATATTCTAATCCATACATTACACATTGCATTCTATGGATAATATAAAGTAATAGGTATGTACATTATTTTCCTAGGACATGCACCGTGTTACGAATAATGTATTCGGTAATCAATAAAACATAGTGGCTCTGTATTACCCGTTCGATTCCCATCGATTACATTTTCCCACTGGGTTGAGACCATTACAACTTTTTTGAGCACTTAAAATCCAACATTCGTCAAGTTATGGCTGAGATACCGCCCAATATGTGTCAAAAAGTGGTCAAAATTACCTCAAAAGAATCAGTGCTTGCAACAGTTCACGTGGAGGTCATTAAAATGATGTAGTGTTTCACACATAATGTCAACGTTCAAACTTTATAATAAAAAAGAAATATTATCAAAAAAATATGTTATGTGTTTTATTTAAGTTTGCTTTCGAAACCCCGAAATGGATGGATAACCCTTTATACCCTCGGTCTTATGTTGGAGGGTACAACGTTTTAAAAGATTCTTAAAAAAATGAATAATTGAAGATTTAAAAAATATTCCCGAATTCGACGAGCCAAGATAAAGTTCAAAAACGTATCATACATTAAAATTGGGATGCCTGTCTTTTGGGGTTTTAACTTTTTTGATAACTTTCAAGTTTCCAAACAATAAATTATAATTGTGGTGAAATCCGGAGATTTTTTCCACAAAATCCTTAATACCTTTATTTTACTTTTCGTTTATTATTATTTCTTTTCTTTTTTTGAGGCCTGCAAATAACTATGGGTGACGAAGACACATCTCATAAACATTGTCGAACGCTTTAGATCCCTGCCCATATTTTACATCCACATTTGTTGGTTGCACTTTTATGCACTCAATTTTCATCGAATCTTATGTTGGTGTTCGTTTAAAATTTTTTGTTTTGCCCGTATCCATAACCTATTTACCCCCATATTTTCAATAATCAATTTCAATTAAGGGGTTTTCAATGAAATCCCCTTGCGATAATGATAAAGTTTTGTGTTGGCAATACTTTTGGGCATTTTCACATTCTCACGATCAATTAAAAACATTCATATGCATCTTTGGAAATTATTTACCGCCATATACATGCATACATACTATATACCAGATACCTACACATGAATACTATACGTCTTCCGATCGGATACACTTACATTAATTCCCCATAAATTTTATGGCATAAAAGATGCTGAGTGTACATTTTTTTTCAAAACTTGACAAATGTTTTTGCCGTTTTAGCTGTGACTCTTGCCAAGACGCGAACTCTTTGTACGGGAGCAGTATTGAGAGAGCATTTTTGATCAAAACAGAGAATATGAGTAAGCAAAAGATGCAAACAGCCGGAAGGGGGCGGAAAGGTTGGCTGTCGAGGCCGCTCCGCTGCGTTGTACAATTTCCAGGTAAAAACAAAAAAATATTAACTCGATTAAAACGGTGATTCAACATAAAATATTGTTTGGAATATCATTTAAATTCTGTTGTATTGAACTGACTGAATGACTCTGTTGTTGGCATCAGATGACTAATGGAGAGTAGGTATTAAGAAAACACTTGCTTTGTTGATGATATTGAGGTGTTTTTTGTTGTTGTTATTTGGGATGATTGGGTATTATTGTAAGGTGTTTTATGAAATACAGAGAAATTGAAAGATGAAAATGTTTGTTCTTTTATTTTGTTGTTGTATAGATTTACGTTGTTTTATTTATTTACCTTTTAGATATGGATGTACGTTTGTTTCTTTGTGTGTTTAAAACTATTGGCTTGAATGCCTAGAATAATTTGTTGTTGGTCGTCGATGTTTACTCCGTTTGTTTACCTTTCACATTTCACTCTTATGTGTCATGATTTATTGCTGGGCACTTTCTTGCGGTACTATTGACTTGTGAGTGCTCCGGAACGGTCGGTGTTGGTTTGTTTGTTTCATCAATATAACAATAATAAATTATTGAATTTATTTGTTTTCGATTTAAATTCGATCTCTAATCAAATCACACAAATTCTGCTTGTACATATTGAAAAATCTTATTGCTGAACACGTACGCCACACCGATTCAGATTAGGTTACAAAGCACTTTGTTTTATCGTACACGGAGTCGAATGATTGGAATGTTGTTGTTTTTTCGTTTGTAAACTTTTTAGCAAGCCAAGTATATTGTCGAGTAACAGTTTCAACTTGGCTATAGTGACATCACTGAGTATAAATTTTCCCAATTAGAGAAAGAGCAACGAATATTGAATTGAACTGGTCACAGCAATAGAATTAATTCATAATTAATTCTGAACACAAAGCACCCCAACAACGGAACGAGGCTGTTTTTTCCTCCCATGAATTTATGGAACACACATACACAGTAACACCGCGTACGATTAAGCTTTACAAAAGGGATTTTCGTAATGAATTTCTGAAGATCGCATTTAGTTTACAAGAAGAGCTGATTATTTTTGGCGCAAAAACAATTTAACTAAACTTTTTAATGAATCGCTCAACACAATAGTTTTTAAGAATGTCAACACAGTTCTTAAACTTCGCTTCAAAACACACATCAAATTAAAAGAACACACTGCTCACACACTCCGAATTCAACGCGATCCACCGGGTTTGATGTTTTCAAAACGTTTTAAACTTCTCTGTCATCCGGTGTTGACCGTTGTCGATCGTTGCTTGTGACTCTGTCGATTGTTTATCAGCAAATGCTTAAGAGAACGGCCAGAGAGTCAATTCAAAGCGCGTTAAATACAATTCATTTCATTTTATGGTCGTTTTGCCATTATAAATAATTTACTTTAAAGCAAACACGAAAACCAAAACTTCGCGCCCTGTAAAGCAAAACGCAGCAGCAGCATTGACGACGGACGAAGTTGGTGGGACATAGTTGTTATATGAGCACGTACGTACGTACAGATAGAACGGACAGACGGACACCGAGCCACCACACAAAACGTAGCAGACCTATTCTGTTAATGCTTGTGGTCGGTCCGCCGCTTTCATTTACTTACTAGCCTCACAAAACGAACAACAGCAACGTCACATCACTTACCACTGATCTTTAGTTATTGTTTGTCATCACTGTCCAGCAATCAACTGTGATAAGACTAGCCTTCTTCGGATTGGACGCCATTCATTCAATAATATTTTTTGTTAGTTGGGGTATTTTTAATTAGACACATTAAATTTACACTCCCAATACTACCAACAACTGAAACAGCAACAACAAAAGCGTCAAGACCCTTATAACCCTCTAACAACAAGTAGTTCTGTACAGAGCCCAGCCTTTTGACAACCGCCTATCAGTCCCTGCTTGCATTTCTCCAACCCCTCAATCATTTATTTATCTCAATCGAATTATCAAAATTAAACAAACATGATACAGACACACACGCACTCACATGTAGACACAGCAAATCGTTGAATGAGAGCCCCCATGAGAGAGATAACAGAAAATCGAAAAAAGAAGATAATTACGTATTTGTCTGTTTCTCAATGTTTTTTGGACAGACAGGCGGGCGATACCAACAAATCAACAGCATGACTGACTGAAAATCTCTTGTTTTGTACCAACAAAATGCTTGTTTCTTTTAATTGTTTTTTTATTCGCTCTTTCTCTCGTTGGTTATAGCCAACACTTAGTGTTGCCAGTAGTTTTGTGCATCGCCCACCAAAGTTCGGATTTATTTATCCCAAAAATTAAATCAAACACTGTTATGTGTCCTGGGGCTGGATTCTTGTTCTATGAAAATTAGAAATGAAAAATATTTTCTTTATAAAACTTTTCATTTGACATTTTTTGCATTTATAAATGTTTTCATTTCACATTTTCATAGAAACAGAATTGAGCCCCTGTATTCTTTTTTGTTATTTTAGACATAACCTGAAAAAAAGAGTAAAATAATAGATACTGCAGATTGGATACTATTTAATATATCTGAAAAAGAAACGCCAACTAAATAATTTCGCAACACCAAAAGAACGAACTGGGAGAAGTTTAAGAGCTTTGTTCCCGTACTTTTAAATAGTAAAACTCGTAAAAGAGAGAAAGAGAGAAAAATTGTTGTCACACAAAAGTTTCTTCAAAAAGTTCGGGAACGCAAAAATGAAAAAAAAACGTCAAAAAATCTGGAACAAATGTCAAAGTCGGCGTACCAGCCAATCAGACGCCGGCATCCATGTTACTATTTTTTACACGCTCAAATTTGTCGAGTAAGAAGTTTTTAAAGAGAGCGTCAATCAGCGCCATTTTGGTTAAAAGAGAAGTGAACATTTTACAACTTTTTTGTGTACGGGAACGGGTTTTCGGGTAAAATGTGTAAAAGTCGTAAATTGTAAAAACTTTTTAGTTCTGGAACAAAGCTAAGGTTTTAAAAGATCAAATACCCAGCATTCCACACAAAGGCGACACTACGGCATTTATTGACAAAGCTGTATCCATTCTGGAGAAATTCCTAGATGCAGCTTTTAAAGTATCATGCCCAATGACGCGATCGACAAAGCACTAACCACCATGGTGGACATCCAAGCTCTCTAAACTGCGTAAACAGTCGCGGAAAGTCTTCAGCGCCAGCTACCAAAGCGGATACTGACAGCCTTATAAGGATAAGCTAAAGGAGTACAAACAGCCAGAGCAAAAGAGCAATCATGAATTGATTTTTGCGGTTCGTCAGAAAGCACCAATGATACAGACAGACTAAGCAAAATTTATTATACCCTATACCACAATGTGGAAAAGGGTATTATAAGTTTGTTTTGATAAAAATTCATGTAACACCGCGAAATATTCGTCGGAGACCCCCAATGTGGTATACCAATCTTCATATTTCGACGAGATAAAGCGATTTTGAGATGTGTGTCCGTCCGTCTGTCCATTATAAATTGTAAACACGCTCCAGCCCGCAATTATGGACCGATCGTCACGAAATTTTATATGGAGGTCGGGTTCAGATCAGAATAGATCCATATTCTTATTGGTGATGATCGTGAATTATTTAGCGGGGGAAATGGACCAAAAACTTAATATTTATCCAATTTTCTAGCGGCTCTGTAGGTCTCAATAATAGTCCGATCAACGCGTAATTTGTAATAAGAGGAGAAGCTTGCAATTTGAGATGGCGATCGGATAATATTTAGGGGGTTAAATGGACCAAAACTTTTGTGTGAAAATTGTAAAAAAAATTATAATATACAGCTTATATCTTAATTCCTGGAAGTGACATTCCGGACAAGTGAGATATACTTGAAAGTGGAACGCTTGACCTTTCAATTGATGCCAATTATGTTGGTGTGCATGATCAGATAACAGAGTTACAGCTTAATATATTCCGTTATTTGTTTGTAGTGTAATAATAAACTCGCTAGAAGTCGCAATTATACATCAATAGTCACGAAATTTTGCACCGGGTAAGAGTATAGGTCGAAAAAGATGTCTACAATTTTGAATGATGATCTGATATTCTTTAGCGGGTGAAATGGACCATTACTTTTGTATGAAAAATATAAAAATTATATTTTTGGTCGATATTTTAATTCCTTGAGGACATATATATTTCGCAAAGTAGCCTACATATGGAAAAAACTACTGACCTTTCCTCTGATGTAAATTGCAATAAAGTGTTTGCTAGATAACGGGCCCACTGAATAATATATAATGGGTTCTGTGTAGAGAACCACATTTTTATCTCATGCTACATATTGACTCTCCAGAAGTTTATGTAACACCACGAAATATTCGTTCTAGACCCCTTATTTGGTATGCCAAAATTCATATCTCGACGAGATAAAGCGATTAAGCGATGTGTGTCCGTCCATTAAAAATTTTAAACAAGCTTAAGGCCGCAATTATGGAACGTTTGTAACGAATTTTTTAAGGAGGTTGGGTTCGGGCCAGAATAGAAATGATTAGGTTTTGGTGATGATCGTGAAATGTTCAGGGGATGAAATCGACCAAAAACAAAATTTTAACCAATTTTGTAGCGGCTCTGTAGGTCAAAATAAAAACCCGCAAAATTTTAAACAAATTTTGAGTTTATGATGAAGAAGAAGCGTACAAACCAACGTGAAGATCAGATAATACTTAGCGGGTTAAATGGACTGAAACTTTTGTGTGAAATTGGTAAAAATTTCAATAACGTAGCGGTTAAACAACGGAAGTAGTAGTTCTACATAAGTGGGTTTCATTACATTTTAGTTTGTGTGAACTAAATTTTCCTTTCCTGCTACAAAAATGTCTTTGTCATGCTAGATAACTTTTTGGTTTTGGTCATAAGTATTATACATTACATCTCTGATATTTGATAATTAAATTTTCACAATCATTGAAAAGAAGTTCCGTGGAGAGCGATTGTCCAGGGATAGTGGTATAGGGTATCCCATGGTCGGCTCCGTCCGAGTATAGACTTTTCTTACTTGTTTATTTATATCTTTATTGTTGGAAAACACAAAAATAAGGAATTCAGAATTCAATAAACAAAAGTTAAAATTCAAAAAGCATTTTAGGTCGCAAATATAAGCGGACAAAACTAAAGCACCCCCCATTTGAGGTACAACAAAAAGTATTGAAATCAATATTTCTTTGCGTATCCTCTATTCTGGATGAGGATAATAAATTATTAATTATTGCAGGGGAAATAATTGATTTAGCTTAAATCCTAAAAATACTGAAAATCGGGAGTTACCGTTATATGGGGGTTATACCCAAAAGTGGACCCATGTCCACAATTTTTGGTGGAAATATTTTGTGACCACTATAAACCCTAAGTACCAAATTACACCTGATTTAGTAGGAAAATGTGGCTTAGATACTCAAAATACCGAAGATCGGAAAGTACCGCTATGTGGGGGCTATACCAAAACATTAGCCGATATTGTTCATATTCATCCAAAAATTATGCTACAGCCTCTTCTGGTCAAATACAAAATCGCTTAGACTGAAAAATTAGCTAAAGAACAATTTACAGAAGAACGCTAGACGACGGCTTATTCAGTCGACGACCAGCAAAAAAACTTTCATCTTGACAAAAAATGAAGGAGCCGGACTAGAATTCTCCAAGACCCATCTGAAGTGGGGTATCCAAAAATGGAGGACTGTGCTGTTTTCCGATGAATCTAAGTTGTTTTTAAAGGATTCGGATGGCTTAAGGAATATATCAAATGAGCAACGGTTAAATCCTAAATATTGTAAGGGCACTGTATAACATGGAGGCAGAACACAATGGTCTGGGATTTTTTTATCCAATCCCTTGGACCAATTCATAAAATTAATGGAATTATGGATCGTTTCAAGTATCGTAACGTATTAAAAGGCGTGACGTTGCCTTACGCTGAAGAAGAGATGCCACTTAGATGGATACTCCAGGAAGATATCGAGCCAAACATGTACCGAAAGTATTTAAGGAGTTATTCCAAAATAATTAGACAGAAGTTCTCCATTGGCCCACCAATCACATGATCTTAGCTCTCAATTGGGGCTTGTGGGAGATCGTTAACTTAAAAATCATCCGAAAAAAATTGAAAAACCAAAGAAAATTTATTTGAAACCGCAAAAATAGCCTGGGAAGCAAATCGCCTGTAATAATTAATTATTTGATATCCTCTAGCCTAAACGATGTGCTTGCGTCATCCAGAATAAAGGATACACAACGAAATATTGATTTCAATAGCTTTTGTTGTACCTCGAATTGGGGGTGCTTTAGTTTGGTCCGCTTATACTTGCGACTTAAAATGTTTTTTGAATTTTAACTTTTGTTTATTAAATTCTGAATTCCTTGTTTTTGTACTTACCAATAATAAAGATATAAAATAAATAAAAAGGAAAACACAACAACAATTTTTCAACTTTCTTTTCTCAAAAAAATTACCATTTTAAAAAAATGTGCTGAGGGGGTGCTTTAGTTTTGGCCAACACTGTACATCACTTAACTCCGTTGCAATGTGTTGGAGACAGATAAATGTTGTCTTCATACCCAAAGCAGGAAAGCGTAGTCATGAAAATGCTAAAGACTTCAGGCCATCATTTCTACTTAAGACGCTCGAAAGACTCATCGACGTGCATATTCAAGAAAAGACGGACAACTCGAACATTATATCTTCTAGCTTATATAAAAGGGTGCTCCGCAGATACAGTCATACACGAAGTCGTTAGGACTATTGAGAAGTCCTTAGAGCACAAAAAATTTACCTTAGCTGCTTTCCTGGACATAGAAGGCGCTCTCAACAACGTTAGTACTACAGCAATAAAACAAGCTCTAGATAACTTCGGCGTGGAACCATTCATCGGTTGCTGGATAACTACCATGCTGCAAAGTAGAGTTATTAATGTCACACTGGGAAATAGTACGCTGTCAAAGCACGTAAACAGAAGAACTCCACAGGGAGGAGTTATCTCGCAAATACTTTGACTCCATGTCATTAATGAAATCTTTAATAAACTTGACCATATAGGGATTAAGGTGGTTGTCTACGACGACGTGGTAATACTCGTCTCTGGTTTGTTTCCGTCCGTGATAAGTGATATTATGAACGGAGCCCTGAAATAACTAGATACTTGAGACACTAGCTGTGGCCTGGGAGTGAACCCAGGGAAACTGAGTGCTATTCACTACGAAGTACAAATATGCAATCCCCAATCTACCACGAATACGAGGTCAAGGAATACCACCAACAGATCACGCCAAATACGTATCCTTGACTTAAATCTGGAAACGTAACATGGAACATCGCGCTCATAAAGCAACCGTTGCGTACTACATATGACCACTGGGAACCTCAAATGTCAAAATAATGTTAGTTCGATCCACCCTTGTCGCTAAACTCCTAACAATTGGCAATTTTTGGAGGAAAGTTTGTGTGACCACTTTGAACGTCCAATGTCAAATAACAGGTGGTTCGGACCAGGGACGTAGCCAGGATTTCATTTCGGGGGGGGGGGGGGGGGGCCCACATGACAAAAATTTTGAAAGTTCATGTTAGCGAAAATTTCTTATTTAGCAATGATGTAAACCTTATTTTAGACATATATTACCGATGAAAAAATTTGCATTACCATTTTTTAATTAAAATGACGTAAGACTTCTTGGCCAATTTACCCTTGTTTTCAGAACTTTTTTAACAATATAATAATATGTTCAAAACAATGGATATATTAATAATCGCATATATTTTTGGGTGCATCATTTATCAAATAACTCACGACTACAGTGAATGTTATGTAATTCAGTGAAGAAAGATTATATTATAAGAAAATCTTAGAAATATCTTAGCATTTCTTTTTTTGTTTACATGGAATGTTGAGAACATTTCCTCTGTTTCCTACTTCACAAAAGTTCAAAATCACGGCTTCAATTTTCCACTTCAAATTTTATTGAGTAATTTATAGATGGAAAATGGGATTAGTAGAGAATTTATTTATGCAGAGGAAACGTTGGATATCATGGCGTTATCCACTAGTATTTTTCATATTTACAGGTAGAATTTAGAATTTAGGCGCATGTCTTCTTTTTTTGGTCTCCTATCACGCTGCGATGTCAGAATATGCTCAATTTTTCAATTGGTGTCAGGTGCTCAATCGTTGTTATTGTCATAAAGAAATTGTAGTTATTTCCCTAAAGATATTTTGGTGTCCAAACGTAGATCTTATCACAAAGAATTTCTGAAGGCGATAGTGGTTTTCTCGATAGAGAAATAATGCTGAGCAATAGGGAATGTATCTATGATGAAATTTTAGCAACCAATCGCGAGTATGTAAATGACAAATTCTGTCGCCCAATCGTGCATCTGTCAATAGACTAATTTCGGCGTCCAATCGTCGGACTTCTCTTATAGAAATTCAGATTTCCTCTTGAAATTGATCAGGAACTAGGAAAACTCTGACAAACAGTCTTGAATTCTTTTAAACTGAAATTCTGGCGCTCAATCCAAGTTCTATACATGTATACATTCTTTTAGCAAAAATCCACTAACACAATTTTTTCCAATCTACATTTTTTATACTCTCAACCTTTAGTCCTCATCGAAATAATGGTTTTAGGGCCAAAGTGTTTTTGGAGGAAATCTATTTCAGAACCCTTGGAGTCGACTTAGCTATGTTCGTCGGTCTGGGTGGCAGCCTGGAGAACACGTAATTCTCGAACATATCAACCGATTCGGTCCAAAATTTGGCGATCGTGATATTTTGTCAAAATGTTGATCAATTTCGATCGACTATCGATCCACTCTTTCGGTAACCTTCCACAGAGTATTTCAAAATTTTTCAGAGAAGTGCAGTTTAAGACGTCTCTGGATAATTAGTAAATATATCTGTGTAAGCTTAAGACCTCAGTAGCCATGGCTTCACTTCCTTTATGCTAATAATTTAGTATAAGTAGAAATATGAAATAAATAAATTAATAAATAAAAATACCTCTCTGGAAAGGCTTTGCTTTTTTGCAACAAGTGTTCTCGGGGCCTCTATTACTATAGTACTATAGTTTTTTCAGGGGCAACTATAGTTTTTGTCAGGGACAAGTCCATACTTCCAGAGAAAATGGCCCGAAAGCTGTAAAGAACACCTACGGCCATCATGTGTAGTAGCTGGTGCGCACGACAACGTTCAAACCGGATACTGCGTTGGTCCAAACTTTGTTTATCACAATATTTCTGCGAGCCTTATATAAAGTTCGAAGATGGTGATTTTCCCCCAAATTTCAAGAATTTTAGTGAAAGTGGTATATGCGATTTTTCTTGAACGGAGCAACAGATTTGGTCCAAACTTTGGATTTAGTAATTTTTGTCCAGACTTAGTTTTAGCTTGAAAATGGACCATACTGTGTACATCCCTAATGTAATGTAGTTTAAGGTATGTGCGAGGATCCTTAGAAATTGTTACTGTTATTGTGTTTAGAGCGGTATTATGTTTTTCGTGGGTAAGTCCATATTTCCTGAAAAAACTGAAAATGAAACGTGACGAACTGAAATGACTGCTGGGCGCAATATCTTCTAAGAGGAATGATTCCCAAAATAAGATCTACTTCCGAAATGAACTATGTCGGTCCGGTCCATTTCTTCGGGTATCTCCACAGCAGCACTTGTGGTCAATGATAAAATCCATATTTTGTT
The DNA here is from genome assembly GCF_047663935.1 of Musca autumnalis. NCBI lineage: Eukaryota > Metazoa > Arthropoda > Insecta > Diptera > Muscidae > Musca > Musca autumnalis. The sequence continues at coordinate 56,311,688 of NW_027411866.1, forward strand.
GGCAAGTTCATACGTCCGAAAATGACTAAACAATTCTGAAAATCTCCTAATAGATAGCTATGGGTTAAAGAATTTTGGTTGTGTAGCCGCTATTCGATCTGTCCATAGTTGAAAGTTTCAATTCACACAGGCTCAGGGTATATTCCCGTCCGTAAAGACGACTGATACTTGTTGAGATTTTGACGAAGACGAATCTGTTTCTATAAGCTTTTTTTTTTTTTTTGTCGTCGCAAAGTCCTTTGCCGAAGAAGGCAAAAGGAACATTTCTAGAAATGTGCATCCATTGAAATTACTTCCCAAAATACAACTCAAAGAGTAATCGACAGAAAAATCCCTGAAGATGAAATTCAATGTTATTTCGAAATATTAGAAATAAATAAAATATAAACATTGACCTCAATCTCAATAACCATGATTTTATCAACATTCGAAAGGTCGAACAAAACATAGACATTTACTAATTTGTAGCAAGAAACCACTTTCAAATAATCTCAACGGACGACACTGCGTTGGAACAGAAATTATATCATAAAAAAAAGGTTGATATAGTTTTTTTTTTGCAAATTTCAAACATAATAAAGAATTTGTAATTGTTATGATGTTCAAAATAGTTCATTACAAAAACGTGTTAGAGACTCTATACAAAAGTATAAAACCACAAAGATTAAGCAACGATCTTTTATTGGTCTTATCAAAAATTTCAAAAGCCAAAGATCGGAAGAATTTTTTTCCAGATGTTGTTTTTAAGCCAAAGTATTGGACGTAATATGCTGCAAACGTTCAATAAATACAAATAAACGTCTTGTTCTGAACTCAGTAACACTTACAGTCAGCCTAAAATTACGATTGAACGCTTAAACAACACCTTAAAACTTAAAAACAACTATGCAGAAAATTGCTCAAAAAGCCTAACGTGTTCCTTATTTTTATACTTTCAAATATTTTGGACAATAATGTACACCAATGTAGTTAAATAATTCTCCGTAATACTTCCTCCAAATACTTTACATATTTCTTTAAAAATTTAAAATAGTTTATCATTTTACTCAAAAATTAAAAAAATGTGTAAGATAAGCTAATATCCTATGGGAACGAAAATCATTTCGGCTACGTCGGTGGTTCGGACAAAAAGTAGTTAAAATTCTCAAAATACCGAAACATAGACTTATGTTGACAATTTTTGGTGGAGATTCTTTGTGACCTCTGGGAACCTCAAACGTCAAATTACAGGTAGTTGGGTCAAAAAATGTTCCTAAAACCCTCCTGAAAATCGGGAGGTATCATTATATGGGGCATACCGCGACATGGAAGTATGTAGACAATTTTTGGTTGAGATATTTTGTGACCTCTGAGAACCTCAATCGTAAAATTACAAGTAGTTCGGTCAAAAAATGTAGCTAATATCCTCAAAATACCGAAAATCGGGAGCTACTTGGCCCGATGTAGCCCATCCTCAAACTTGACCTGCCGATGGAAAAAAGACACTCAGGTGCAAAAATACATCCTTCTAGCTCAATTATTGCGGAAGCTAGAGCGAAAAAACAAACATACTATGGTGGAGGGTATAAAAAGCTATACAGCATACAAAGATCCGTATGTGTCGGGGTAACAGGGGAAATGTGGATATGTCTGGCGAAAGCGCTCAATACAATGATACATATTCTGTCATATAAGATATACACATCAATAGAAATCGGATTTTGCATATTTTTTAATAATAAAGATAAGAAGATTCTGATTGGATCAAAATTCGTTTCAAAGAAATCTGAATTCAATAACAGGGTCATATTTTGTATTTTTGTTGCATATTTTCCATGTGCACAAAATATGCAAAATATGCAAACAGTTTTTGGCCGAAAATCGACATAAAAGTCGGAATATTTACAATTAAAGTTGAAAAAATAATCAAAAAAAAAAAAAAAAAATACTTCACCGTTTGACGTCGTTTTTTAGCAGATTATTATGTTATTGAAACCCCTTACCACCCTGTGGTGTAGGGTATAAAAATATGGTTATATGGTTTATTATTAAACTATTAAAAAATATAAATTTTGTTAAATTGTAATTTTTATGTTATTATTTGTAGGTAAGTCAAGCTTAATCTCATATTTGTTGTTTTCATAGTCTTACAGAATTACAAACAAATATATTTATTGAGGTGTAGACATCGGATTTTCGCATGTTTTTTATTTATTATCCGATTGGACTCAAATTTTGGATCTAGTCGTTTTAAGGGTAAATTTTTTAATATATGGGGCCATATCGAAAATATGCAAAATATGAAAACAGTTTTTGTCCAAAAATCGTCATAAAAGTCGTAAAATTGTCAATTAAATTTGGAAAAATCATCAAAAATCTTTAAAGTGTTCTAAGTTAAGATTGTTGGCCATTTAACGTCGATTTTTTTAGCAGATTATTGTGTTATTGAGACCTCTTACGACAGTGTGGTGTAGGGTATAAAAATATGGTATTATAATAACATTTTTTATTATTAAACTATGCAAAAATATAAAATTTGATAAAATTTCAAACATTTTATGTAAAATTCAATATTTTCTTTGTCTTAATTTGTAGCATTAGGCTGGTTTTAACTCAAAGGGAAGTAATCGATGTCGGATTTTTTAGGCGGGGTGCCGCCTAAACTTTTTAGTTAAATTAGATTTTAGATAGATTTTAAGATTAAGATTGCCAATTGAGCACAATTGGAATAAGTTAACACGTGCTACTGGGGCCTCGAAGTTATGAAAATTGGTTGTTTGACGACTTCGGCGATCCACATCTGTGGAACGGTTAAAGCTATTTGCCCGTATTATGCATTAAGTTAAAGCCTATTCTGTTCATTTTATGTTCAAAATGTAGAAAGTCAGTGCCCAGAAAAACTTGCCCAGAAGGTACGCCTTAAGGTGAGAACACAGTCAGCTCTTAGCTTAATTTTCCCGCTTAGCTTATTTCTTCACTAGGCCGCTTATTTCTTGGTATCACACATCGAAGCGTAAAATTCATGGGCGCAATAAACATAATTATTTCAATATATCAAAAAAAAAATAAGCAACAAAAATCCATTGTGTTCTCACCTTTAGCGCGAAAATGGAGCCTATCTGGGTACACCCGACTACTTGGAGAACGCATTGTTTTAGTTGTTCGTTCTTTGCACTTAATTGCTTGTAATCTGTGGTGAGCTCGACTCGGAGTTAATGTTTAATCTCTTGAGCAACAATAAGTCCCACTTTTACTTACGCCAGGTAGACCTTTTTTAGGAATTTCGGCAGTTGTTATTTTGTAAGTTTGGGTCGAATATTTCTGAAGAAATTTCCATCTTCGATTTGTTAAGATTTTTGTCGCCATTTGCCTCTTTACGGTGGTTTGCAATATCAGATCTAACAATGCCAAGCGAACAATTTCAGGAGTAAGATACCACAGGCGATTTATTATTTTGTTATTTCATTTTTCTGATACTTGTTTATCTATGTTTTCGTATTACAGTCGATTTTCAATGAGGTCTAGATCTTGTTTTGAGGCTAAACGCTTCGTAGAATCTGAAGAACCATCTGTCCCGAAAATAATCAACTCCTAACCATCAAATAGTCATTGCTGCTGGACCCCTGTAAAGTGTCCTATAGGAACGTTACTCGTATTATTTTGGCTACAGTAGAAGCTCTCGGAGAGGATCCCAACAAATATAACATCTCTAGAAGCTTTACCCGTGAACAGCGCAGAATAAATCCTGATAAATACACGCAACAACTTCAAGGAACGAGGCTATTTGCCTGCACTATTACCATATATTCCCAAAACAAATATAACATCTCTAGAAGCTTTATCCGTTTATTCCGGAAAATAAACAGTGAAAAATACTCGCAACAACTTCAAGGATATTAATATTAAACGACAAGCGTTTTATTTGAGAAAATCCATCATTAAAAATTATTTTCTAGTTTTAAGTGCTTTTTTAAAGAATTATTTTTTATTTCTTCCCATATTATCAATTTTTGGGAATGAAAACGAATTTCTTTTACATTTTGTTCATATTTAAATTTATTTAAGGGGCTGACATAATGTGGCTTTGGAGTCATCTGGGTAAAAATGACTAATTTGTGATGAACTAGACTCCTTGCTCTGCTATATCGTTCACAACTTTCAAGTTGTTTACCACCCTTTACCCCTCCTGGTTATATATGTTCTGTGGCCAATTTGCAGGATCTTTTTCAAGAAATTCGGAGTTAATACTTAATCTCTTGAACAACAAGCATGTATCCCTTGTAATTACGTCTGGTAGATTTTTACTAGGAATTTCGGCAGCTGTTCTTTTGTTAGTTTGGTTTTTCCATCTTCTTCTGCTTGCTTTGTTAAGATTTTTGTCGCATTTGGCTCTTTACGGTGGTTTCCGCTATCAGATCAAACAATGCCAGGCCAACAAGTTCAGAACCAAGGTACCACAGATGATTTATCATTTTGTTATTTCCTTTATCTGATATTTATTTGTAAATGCCTTTCGTATTTCAATAAATCTTCAATGCGGTTTAGGTGTTGTTTTGGACCTAAACAATATTTCTGAATTTCGTTTTCACTATTTTTTGTATTAAACTCAATCTAGCGTCTCTAATCCTTTTTAACCTATTGATTATGTTTACCCAATCTATCTTATATTATATCTATATAACATTATCTTGTTCATTATACTTTTTATAAAATCAGTAACCCACACGCTCTTTTTAACACTCAATTGATACCATGGCACAATTACCCAGGTAGTGGTATCGTAAAATTTTGAATGTGTTATGTCAACATTTTCTTTTCTTTATAAATAAACAAAATAAAAAAACGTTATGGGGGCGTTAAACCAGGCTCGAAAGATGAAAACACAAAGTGCTTCTACACTCTAAACTTTTTCTGCGACACAAAAATGCGTAATTTTCTACAGCTTTGTTATTGTAAGATTTTACGCAAAATGTGTTTAAAATTTACGCATTTTGAATTGCGATTTTAGACAAAATTTATTGTAATTTTACGCCCTTTTTTGAAAATGTATGCAAAAGTAGCCAAATAATTTCTGAATGTGTTTATTAAAACTATATTTTGTATACGGAGGAAAAATTGTTTTATTTATATAAAAACATAACTTATTTAACTTATTTAATTAAAATAATATAAATAAATTCAATTAATTCTGGTTACATGCTTCTAAACTTTAATTAAAATTATTTATGACACTAAAATATGTTTTACAGCTTTTTCGACTTTTAAGCACTTTAATAAAATTTTTATTGTCTTTTTATGTACTTCTTATTTTAATTGTCATTAAAAAACAAATTTCTTCACAATCTTTCTTACTTCTAATAAGTCTAAGTACGCAGGTATCAAAGTTCTCGACCTAACATCTGCTCAAGCTGATGAGACCCCATTAATCTAGGCATTCGTACACTGCTATGTCTTGTTTCTCCACGGAGCTACTGTCAGTTTTAGCAACGCCTAGGAGATGTTCTTTTCCCCATATCAGATGATAGCAGAACAGCAATCCATTCTTTCTGCTCTGTTTTGAGAATACCTGGCAATAGTTTTCCATTTCAATGCACGCAAATAGCGTTGTTTTTGGGTATCTTAACCCTTCCTTGAAGTTGTTGCGAGTATTTTTCACTGTTTATTTTCCGGAATAAACGGATAAAGCTTCTAGAGATGTTATATTTGTTTTGGGAATATATGGTAATAGTGCAGGCAAATAGCCTCGTTCCTTGAAGTTGTTGCGTGTATTTATCAGGATTTATTCTGCGCTGTTCACGGGTAAAGCTTCTAGAGATGTTATATTTGTTGGGATCCTCTCCGAGAGCTTCTACTGTAGCCAAAATAATACGAGTAACGTTCCTATAGGACACTTTACAGGGGTCCAGCAGCAATGACTATTTGATGGTTAGGAGTTCTTGTTGAAGCCGCGCTTGATTATTTTCGGGACAGATGGTTCTTCAGATTCTACGAAGCGTTTAGCCTCAAAACAAGATCTAGACCTCATTGAAAATCGACTGTAATACGAAAACATAGATAAACAAGTATCAGAAAAATGAAATAACAAAATAATAAATCGCCTGTGGTATCTTACTCCTGAAATTGTTCGCTTGGCATTGTTAGATCTGATATTGCAAACCACCGTAAAGAGGCAAATGGCGACAAAAATCTTAACAAATCGAAGATGGAAATTTCTTCAGAAATATTCGACCCAAACTTACAAAATAACAACTGCCGAAATTCCTAAAAAAGGTCTACCTGGCGTAAGTAAAAGTGGGACTTATTGTTGCTCAAGAGATTAAACATTAACTCCGAGTCGAGCTCACCACAGATTACAAGCAATTAAGTGCAAAGAACGAACAACTAAAACAATGCGTTCTCCAAGTAGTCGGGTGTACCCAGATAGGCTCCATTTTCGCGCTAAAGGTGAGAACACAATGGATTTTTGTTGCTTATTTTTTTTTTGATATATTGAAATAATTATGTTTATTGCGCCCATGAATTTTACGCTTCGATGTGTGATACCAAGAAATAAGCGGCCTAGTGAAGAAATAAGCTAAGCGGGAAAATTAAGCTAAGAGCTGACTGTGTTCTCACCTTAAGGCGTACCTTCTGGGCAAGTTTTTCTGGGCACTGACTTTCTACATTTTGAACATAAAATGAACAGAATAGGCTTTAACTTAATGCATAATACGGGCAAATAGCTTTAACCGTTCCACAGATGTGGATCGCCGAAGTCGTCAAACAACCAATTTTCATAACTTCGAGGCCCCAGTAGCACGTGTTAACTTATTCCAATTGTGCTCAATTGGCAATCTTAATCTTAAAATCTATCTAAAATCTAATTTAACTAAAAAGTTTAGGCGGCACCCCGCCTAAAAAATCCGACATCGATTACTTCCCTTTGAGTTAAAACCAGCCTAATGCTACAAATTAAGACAAAGAAAATATTGAATTTTACATAAAATGTTTGAAATTTTATCAAATTTTATATTTTTGCATAGTTTAATAATAAAAAATGTTATTATAATACCATATTTTTATACCCTACACCACACTGTCGTAAGAGGTCTCAATAACACAATAATCTGCTAAAAAAAATCGACGTTAAATGGCCAACAATCTTAACTTAGAACACTTTAAAGATTTTTGATGATTTTTCCAAATTTAATTGACAATTTTACGACTTTTATGACGATTTTTGGACAAAAACTGTTTTCATATTTTGCATATTTTCGATATGGCCCCATATATTAAAAAATTTACCCTTAAAACGACTAGATCCAAAATTTGAGTCCAATCGGATAATAAATAAAAAACATGCGAAAATCCGATGTCTACACCTCAATAAATATATTTGTTTGTAATTCTGTAAGACTATGTGTTATAGGAATGTGTGCAGATACGGACATGCGTGGTTCAAAAACTACCGAAAGAAATAGCAATTACTACTGATTATTGCGCTCCTGCAATGACTTTTAATCAGCCTTTTGTAGTCGAAATTCCAAGCAGAAAATAATGGAATAATGGATCGCCACTGACAGGTTATGACACTAAAGTACACACAGATGGCTCCAAAATTAAATGTGGAGTCGGATCGTCTCGGAAGAGCTAAACATATCTATATCCACAAAGTTACCTGAGGATTGCTGTGTTTTTCAATCGGAGATACTAGCCATAAAAGACCTGTACTAAAATCTTACAGCATCACACAACAAACTCAATAGGAATCTTCGTCGACAGTCAAGCCGCTCTCCTTGCACTAAAATCTAACTCTGTCACATCAAAGCTAGTGAAGGATTGTGAAGAAGAATTTGCCAAACCAGGGCGTCTGTCAAGAGTAGTTCTCACTTGGATTCCAGGCCATAAGGGACTTGTTGGGAAAGAAAAAGCAGACGTGCTAGCTAGAGCAGGTCCCGTCTCTAACGAACTCCCAAAGGCGACGTCGCAACACCAATGGGAATAGTTAAAGGGGATATCTTCAAATACTATCTATCATTGGCTGAAAGTAGATGGCCAAATATCAAAATCTACATAGCCGCAATACAACGCCAAACGCATAATGTTCCTGATCAGCCAAAATCTACGGAACCTGGCAAGACTTATTGCACTGTTAACCGCTCACTGGGCAATTTGTAACCATGCAAAACGCTTAAATCTACTACACAATGACCATTGTGGAAACTGTTGAGCACCTCCTCTGTTTCTGCCCTGCACAAATGCAACGACGATTCAAAGCTCTTGGACAACCGTTCCTTAATGATATCACCGAGATAACCGAAGTACGTCTAGGAGACCTTCTGCGATTCCTAAATCCATCAGGCTGGTTTAACTACCAACACGTTACAATGAAATAGCAATCTCTGAACGAGTGGTGTGGTTTTCAAAACTGTATTTCTTACATGCTAATTGAGGCTATAAAGTATAGCCACCACGTGAACCAACCAAGATCCTCCAGATCCTAAAGTCGAAGAATTTAAATACATTTCTGTAAAATCGGCTATAGAAAGAATCATATCATTGAATAAAAAGTTAGATCGAGTTGACTTCCATAGACATATGTATATATAAGAATACATGTCCTCAAAATGCAATATTGTCAAAGGTGCATTAAATGCTCTGAAATATCGCGATTTGATAACAAATTGGTACAGAATGGTTTGATGTTGAATTTAAAATACATAGATTAAAGCTATTAATGTTATTGCGAAAATCGTATACGTCATTATAACAAACAAAATCAATTAATTCAATACTGAACATCAATGGTTGGTGCGCGATAGAGAAAAAATGACACCGTATTTCGTAGTAGTTTTTCATGCTATATACGGCTATGCGGTGGTATTTTTGATATTTGCAAAAATTGTAGAAAAGTTATAACCCTAATGTACATACATACATATATAGTTCTGAAGACTATGTACTGAAAATGTATTTTAACAAATTAAATTTTTGTAGGAAATATTTACAAATTTTGTTGTTTAAAACTTTAGTATAATCTGAATTACTTCTTTATGCCATGTCATTATATTATCAAATAATAAAGGAACACGGAATTTCTTAATGAATATACTCTATATTTGTTATGACATATTTGAGCTATATAAAGGTCTCGAGGCTTTACACTCATCCTGTATTTAACGAAATTACGAGTTCAATATTGTACAAATGGAAACAAATTAGAAATTTGTTGCACTTCCTTCACCAAAATTTTGGTATTCTATTTTAGACACATTTTCTGCTAAACAGTTGGAGAAAATAATGAAGAAAAGTAATGGTTGTGCCCAAAAAGATGGCCCAATTCTTCGCGACACCTCACTAAAAAGCTTTAAAATACATCGCTAAATTGTTGCACATACTAACTTTGGTTCAAATCGATTTCTTGCAGAAATATATAAGGGGCCTAATTATGTGATTCGATATCGAGTTGTTTCGACATGAGTACTCAATGTTGGGATGACAACACTCGTTATCGAGTAAAATTATCGAATAATTGAGCATAAATTTGCGAGTAATTTCTCGAGGCCAAATTGCCTATCGTAAACAAATAAAATGAAAGATTTTTTATTGTCTTTTTGTTTAAAATGTAAAAATTATTGTTTGTTGTCGTTTTATAGAAGAAAAACGATGTTAGTAAATAATTGGCAGCATTTTTTAGACAATATAACATGAGAAATTGCGAAAAGTCCTTTGTAGTCGTTTTTAGAAATTGTGATAAATTTAGAATCAAAATGCAAGCAATCATTAACCATTAGTTTTGCAGTCATTAAAAAAGTTGAAAAATAAGCATTTTTGCAAAACAGAAAAAAATATTTAATATTAATAGCCTTTATTTTGTAAGTGAAGTACATTATAAACATTTCATCCCCCGTTGTTTACCAAAGGAAATATTCTCTCAGAGAGGCTAATGCAAAACACCCACCAAACTCTCTCTCATTTATTTTGAGAGAGGATTATTAAGGTAGATGTACTAGCAATCTGTTACTACAATGTCAAAAAGATTTTGCAAGAATTAATCATTTTCTTTTTTTCTTAGCACAACTTCATTCAGAAATTATTATTCAATGCATTGTTAAACAAACATTTACATTTTTCATTCATAATTTTGTTTTTATAGTTCTTGCTTTCAAACAAACACCATTTTTTACATCTACCTTCATAATATTCCCTATAGTCGAATCTCGTCATGCCGCTTTTTTATCGTGTCGAAATCTTTTTCACGAGCAAATACTCGATCGAATCGAATCACGTAATTAGGCCCAAGGTTTGAATAAGGATTATATCTCCGCCAAAGACGGTCTCAAGCAAAAGGAGGAGGGATCGTCACGAGGCCAGGAGGTGGACTGATTATTTCACTGTTCACAAGTGTCTAAAGAAGTCTGGTCACTAGGAATTCCCCCTCAACTAAAACGAAAGCCCTTGGTTGCAGTCTGGCAACATCTAGCCAGGAGCTGGTAGGCAACTAAGTGCAGTCAGTTCTGACACACTTCATCAATAAATTACAGAGACAGCAACTCCGACCATCAATGAGAATGGTTAACCTAGGCAAGCCAACAAAAAAGGCCATCCGACAATCGAAAGGCAAACTTTATTCTCGGCAAAACAAAAATCGTTGTGGAATACGAGAAAGCCAAAACCTCTTAAAACGATGATCGTTCACTTTCCTCCAAACGAGAACGCTCCCGGACAGAGGACAATAAGCCAGCTAAGAGGAAAATACTAAAGCATAACATCATGGCCTCTTCAACAATAAAACGTTTCTTCAATGAAGTCGTGAAGGAGAAAGCTGTTCCCTATCACCACTGCTGCAGAATGGGGCATATTAGAAACTAAGTTGTCTGAACAAGTTCTGGAACTGTGCATCTTCTACTTTCGACTCTAGTGAGGTGCATCGTGGTAACAGGGTAATCAAATGCGTGGGCGAGTTCTCAAAGGGATTGTTGGAAAAATGCATTGTAACGATAAGCGACAGCCTGCAGCTGAACCTAGCCCAAGAAATCCCAATAAGACCAGGGTTAGTTGCCCAAGATAGATTGCAACTACCCTAAACTACTGCAAGGTCTGGTGAAGATCAACAAGGATGTTCCAATATATTATGGATCCGTAATCACTACTGAACCACAGTTACAGCATAAGTTTGGTTATCTCGATAAAAGAGGCTGGAGTGGAGGCAATGGAGTGACTCAAAAACAAGCTATTCTTTAGCGTACGTAGAAAACGTCGACGATGCCTAAACGCTCTCTCTCTCTCCGACCCGAGGCAATTATTAGTGTTCTTAAGACCCGACCACGCCCACTTTCTTTTAAATATGTCATATCTCCAAAACTTCCAAACCGATTTCCATGTACATTTCAGATGATGTACAGCGATAGCCCTTGGTGGAAATTGGCTATACATATTGATGAATTTCGGAGGAGGGGTTATCCCCTGTGGCTTACGAACGTGCTCGTTTCCCCGACCCTGGGAACATATTTTAGGCATAAGACCCGACCCCACCCACTTTCTTAAATATGCTGCAAATCAATGGAAATGCAAGATATTATTATGCTTTGATCTTATTGAAAATCATGTGTTTAAATTAGAAGGCAACATATCACAGTCGGCCCTAAAGTTGCAACTGGGCATTCATTTGAATGAGAGGCACACATGCAATATTAAATAGAAGTTATCTGGGACGAACGTAGAAGCTTTAGATCGATTCTTGAAGGATTTAAGAAGCAATTCACGTTTACATTACAGGCAAACACATCCAGATATGCTATTGCAGCAGATGGAATAAATGCGTACCTCAAGTCATCAGTTCTTTGGCAACTGTTTGCTGTGCCGATATGTTATCGGGACGAAGAAGAATGGTTTGATTAAGCATTTGGGCTAGTTGAGTGGGCCATACTTTGTTACTGTAGTGTTATTTTAGGTGTGTTCGTTTACTCAACAATTTGTAAAAATTTGTACAACTCCAGTAACTTCTTGTAATCCACTAAGCTCTTTTGCATTTTACTGTAGAGTAAACGAACAACATCCAGTAACAATTTGTACAAATTTAGAGTAAACGAACACACATTTTATCAGAACGGGTGGAATATGCTGTTGCTGTGGGTATCTGTTGTGATTGCAGCTTACCGATATCCAAATTTCGTGTTGTGCCTGTTCGTATTTTATTTGCTACGTTTAACCGGGAACGTACCTTTGCTGCAAGAAGGTGGTGGTCCGAGTCCATGTTTGCTCCTCCGAACGAATGTACATCCAACACGCTCGATGAATGTCTTCCATCTATCACAACGTGATCAATTTGATTTCTTGTTTTTTTTTTGATCTGGAGACAGCCAAGTGCCCTTATGAGTGTCGACATGTTTAAATTTGATACTGATAACTACCATGTTTTTTGCCGCTGCGAAGTGTTTCAGCCTAATTTCATTGTCGGATGTTTTACTGTGGAGACTGAATTTTCGAACTTTGGCATTAAAATCGCCTAGAATAATTTTAATGCCATGGGCAGGGCAACGGTGATGTGTTTCTTCGAAGCGCTAGTAAAATATATCTTTCGTCTGTTCGCACCTGTCTTCAGTGGGAGCATGAGCGCAAATAAAGCTTATATTGAAGAATTTTGTTTTTATCCGTATTGCAGCAAGTCTTTCACTCACTAGGGTGAAACTGGAGACTAAATGTTTTAACATCCGACCAACTACAAATCCGTCACCAAACTCATCCTTTATGTCATGACAGCTATAATACAGTGTTGTTGTGACGCCTTTCCAAATCCATCGTATTTCCGGTATGACAGTACTGTCGGCCTTTTACTTTTCAAGTACATCTGTCAATGCGTAAACTACACCTTCTCTATAAAGAGTGCGAACATTCCAGGTGCAGATTTGCAGACCATGGTCCTTAAAACGTTTGAGGGGGTCGTCAGCTTTAGAGGGGCCTGTTTTCTTTTCTTTGTTTTTTCATAGTAGGATGCTGTTTTCTAGGGGAGGGTTACTAATTCGTCGCCCAAACCTAAGTTTTCATCGTTCTTATGGGCAAACGCGCGGCACATGTCGGGTGTTAAAGGCAGCTCCCACTGAGAGAGGGACCAAAATAAATCCTGAGCTTTGACATGTTATAGTTAGTACAAAGTTACAGATTAGCCAAAATTGACGGAACCTGGCAAGATTAATTGCGGTGTTAACCGGTCACTGGGCTATCTACTGGTAACCATGAAAGCGTGTTTCACACAACGACTACTGCCGCCAGGGAGACCAATGTGGCTAAAAGCTTTAAAATAGTGAACATCGAAAGGAACCGTTCTTTGAGGGCAAAATCAGAAAGTGGTCATTATCGATGGGAATGTTTTAGACCGCCCAAGGGAGACTAAATACCAAATTTTAACCATTTCAGTTAAATAGCGTGGCTAAAAGCTTAAAAATACCGAACATCGGGAGTTACTGTTCTACGGCGACTATAGCAAAATGTAGACCTATACCTACAATTCTCTATGAATGTTTCAAATCCCGATTTGAAGTAATAAAAAAGTTTGGTTTTTATGAGCTTTATACCTATTTAATGCGTTGAGAATATAAGATGTCCAATCCACAAACCTCTATTATTTACCTAATATTCCTTTTTACAGAAACTCGAAACTATGATTCCTCAGTCACAATGTACGTATTAACATCATACATATACATACATAAATACATACAGTTTGACAACAAATGTATTGCAAAGACCAAATTTGTAAAAAATTTCATATTAATTTTTCCCAAATACAATATTCCATTTAAATATGTAAACTTTATTTGCGATTTATAAAAATACGGTCAAAAATAAGAATTAACTGCTATTTGGGGGTGACAATAAATGTATTGCAATGGGAAAGTCATCATGGAGGGTCTTCAGATATGTAAAAAATGTATGAGACCATATTAACAATAAACTATGACGAATCGGCCACAGACAAGTATGCAAAGAATGAATATTTGACTCAATATGTATTGTCGGATAATGGACCAATGCAAAACAGTCCGATTTTGACTTTGAATACATACAGAGCTCGATTTCCTCTCCCAATACTATTGGAATGACTTAATTTTTACTAAATGGATAGATATTATACTCTGCTATCATAGTAAATCCCAAAAAGTGTACCAAATCTAATAAAACCCATCAAATATAGAAATTATACATCTTCTAGAAAAACTGGAATACCGAATTTTTGGGTACTATATTTTTTACCAAGCAAAAAGGTATGCAAAATCGGGTTCACGGACATAATAATGATTGGGAAGACATCCCCACTGACATCATTAGGAAATATGTATTTAATAGTCATTATTCTGAAAGTCGGTAAAACGGGCCCAAAAAGCTCAAACACGTTCAACTACCACCATTCCAAAGGCCAGATCATGACATATTAATCTTATTTGTGTAAGTTGCTAATGTAATATAACAACACTAAACTGATAAATACCTCGGGCCAAAATCCTGATATCAAGCATATAATTTGTTAGGGTCCAGTTTAAGAAAAAACTCGAAAATGGTCCTCCAACGAAGATCAAGATTTAATACCCTTAGAGTGCAACATGCCGAGCCTTAATTTTTGGTCTAACAAAGCTCATTAATGCCCCAATGAATGTCCAAACTCATTAAGGAACACACCTTTGGTAATTCTCCAAGAAGCAATCGATTTGGTAATTTTTGCCCCCCAAATAGTAGTTAATTCTTATTTTTGACCGTATTTTTATAAATCGGAAATAAACTCTGCATACCTACTTTAACGGAATATTGTTTTGGCGACCAGTAGCCAGAGATTTGCATAAAACCCGTATAGTTTTTACATAATTTGTTGCCATAAACGAACAATTAATGTGCATTTTTTACAATGTTGGCCTGTGCAATACATTTGTTGTCAAACTGTATTTAGATTACACTTTTAGCACGATTCCCTAGCAATTCCTATATGTTTTGTTTGGTTGCTATTCCAAAATAAAGCAGCAACAGCAACAATACAAATAAATGTATCAGCGCCATAGAACCACCAAAAACAATACAATATCGAAAATGTAAACAAATCCAATTCAAAATTACCCGATAAAGTCAATTGTTGTTATTGTATTCAATCGTTTCGCCTCTGATGCTCTTTGGGAAAATTGGGTAAGGAGGTGGGAAAATGAGGAAGAATTTCTCACTCTTGCCTCATTGCTCCCATTGAGACTTCATCTGTTTTCGTTGTTTTTGTTCTTTTCGAAACTTTTTCACTTTTTAGTCCAATTCAGATGTTTCGAGCGTTAATATATAAAAGTACAATTTTCCGATCGTAACGCCGCCGCGTTTAATTTGTTATACTTATGTATGTACTTACATAACACCCAACAATAGTAATTACAGAGAGAGTTTTTCCTATTGTCAATCCTTTGACATCGCGTTTTGAATACCGAAATTGACCATCGTAAAGTGTGGCGCGAAACTTATTGGTGACAGTCTCATTCGTAATGAAATCAAATGAACTTCATAAGAGTGAAAAACCATCACAGTGCTCTAATAGCAGAATAGTGGACTTCTCGTAAAAAAGATGCATCATCTAACGTGTAGCAATAATTCGAAAGTCCGTCCAGCCGCCGACGCAGAGTGACGAGCAAAAGAACAATCGATCGATCGAACCAAAAAAAATCAAAAGAAAAACACGCACAAAGTTCAATTTGAAAGAATTTCCCAATTTCTTTTGTGGATTCCGAGCAATCGACCGACCGACCGACCAACAGACATACAAACATACATATTTATAAACAAACTCGTCGTTTTTATATTTAATTTAATTTAGTAAGTGAATGAGATATAATCTCACGTACATACTAATGTATACATATGTATGTATGTACATATGTGTAAAAAACATACATACATATGTACCTCTGTATGTACATATTCCGCAACATTTATACGTATATAACAAAATAACAACAACAATTATATCGATCATAAATCATTACATTCCACAATGTATGTATGTACGTTTTCGAATGAAGAACAAATGCATGGTATCAATGAATTTCAATATTTTTGGAAGATACCATGGAAGTGTCAACTGAGTGAAAAATAGAACATGAGTGTCCAGGGTTCAATAACCATTTAACGATTTTGGATATAATTTCAATTTTAATCAACTGTTTTGATGTGTTTCGTATGTTTTAATATCCCATTTATATTATAGCTTTTTTCCGGGCTAACCTCCTTCGTGAGAATTTAATTCTTTAATCCGGTCAACTTTTTTTTTTAATCCGGCATAACTTCACATAAACTCTACCCAAAAAGTTACATCAGGTCTGTACGATAACTCAAAAGTTTGTACAAATTTGTACAAACTTTTACAAAATGCTGTTCGATGACAAACTTGTTCAATAAAAGAGAAATGAGAAGTACTTGCAAATACTTTTTATTTGCGAAGTTATCGAACAGGCCTAACAGTTTCTATGGGTTGTCCGTTAGATTTTGCGTTTTAATATACAGTGTTGGTCACACAATTAGCACACCCCACTACCAACATTTATTTTGCCTAAAAATACCATCAAAAGTAGTTGTATTTAATAAAGTATTTGTACTAATATATTCTCAGTAGTATGCTTAAAGAATACAACGTAATACAGAAACTGAATCATAACTGTCAATTTGAATAACCTCCAAAAATGTAAAAAATTTCCTAAATTCACTGGACACGTAATTAGCACACCTTAAAAGAATCACTAATATTGTGAATAGTTTCAATATTTTAGTCCATATTCAGTTTTAAATCCCTTTCGTTTGGGAATAAGTTCCAGTCTGCTAGTTATACTCTCCACCAGTCTCCGAAATTTCAGTGTCAGAAGGTAGTTATATGGGGTACACCTTGGGTCCCAAGGACTGATGGAAATTTAATTTTTTTAGTGTTTTTTATTGATTTTCTCACATGTAAACAAGTTCATTGAGGCAAGTAGTTCATAGAAACATCAAATAAAACATCATATTCTTGTTCATCTTTGTACATTTTGCGAATAGTGGGATGTACCCACCAGCAGTTTGCATCTGCAAAGTCCGTTTGACACAAAAATTTTCATTAAAAAACTGGAATATGATGCTTTGAGCTATTGATTTTATAAATACTTATCCATCTGGACTGAATTTTACCGATATGCTGTGGTGTATGCCACGATAAACCTGTGTTCATCTCTATGGTACCTACGCAAATTTCAATAATTTTCTAAACAAAAGGCAAATGGGAGATAGTCTAGTGAGACCGCAAGAACATATGTTTCCCGGAGCTTAAACCGATTAAATTTAAAATCAATAATCCAGAAAACATTTATCTTGAAGAGTATATGCCTACTTTCAGGGATTTTAACCAATTTCAGCAAACCTCAAAATCCTTTATGGTCAGAAAGGGGTTATACCATTAAACATACCCATGTGCTACGTGTTCATCTAGTGCTTGGTTGGCTGTTTTGTAATGATAGGTCCTTGGTGTTATTCAGACGTGTAATTTTGAATTACAAATGGTGTTATAAGTCGATCCTTCTTCACATAAGTGTGCATTTTATTGATCTTTTTTCTATAAACCCCATACAAATCGAAAATTTTCTTGAATGAATCATCGACCTTAAACACTTTTTGAAAAGTTTTTGTACTTTATATTTAAATTTCGGTAATCGGTTAACAATTCCAATAATTTCAGATCCTATTGTACATTTGTTTTTAAAGTTTCGGCGACTTTCTGACGTTTAAGTGTTCATTACGAAAAATGGTCCGCTATTGGGATATATTTTGAGATTCCGGGGTGATAAATTATTTTTTCTTTCAAAAAATGATTTGTTCAATACGTTTTGAATATGAATTAACTTCAATATAAATTATTTTTTGTATATTAATTGAACTAAATTAAAAATCTAAGGGTGTGCTAATTATATGTCCCCTTGATAATTTGGGCGTCTTCACAAAACTTTTATTTTCAAAAAACCACTGATAATACTATCCACTTATATCATTAAATATGTTAAATACATTATAGAAAAGGATTTTGTTTACGAAAATATTTCAATTTGACCTATCAAAACTCTTAGCCGACTGAAATCATTTTGCCCCAACGGGGTGTGCTAATTCTGTGACCAACACTGTACATATGTACATAAACAAGTAAAACATTGTTTTGCAGAGAATGAATGACATAAAAGGAAGGAACTTATGGGAACTTTACACGATATGTTATTTTACATATGAGTAGTCACTTTGCATATACATTTTGTATATAAATGATGAAAATGATTTGGATTCTCCTCCACAGCCGTAAATTTAATTAGGACATACTTAAGTGACCGCTTGCAGTCCGTTTGCATAGGCAACGTTAAATCCATGCCTTTGGTAGTTCCGAAGGGTGTTCCCCAAGGATCAATCAATGGGCCTTTACTTTTCTCACTATACGCTAATGATCTACCAACCCAAATTGTCAATAGCAACGTCGTTATGTATGCTGATGATGTTCAAGTCTATGCAAGTGGGTCTGTTGATAGAGTTGGCGAATGCATAAGTAAACTTAATGAAGATCTTTCCAGTGTGTACAGATGGGCTACAGGAAACGGTCTTTTATTAAATCCTCAAAAATCAAAGTGCCTCGTCATACATAAAAATAAAAATTTTTCCTTGCCAAACCTTAATATTGTTATTAATAATCAGAACATTGATATTGTTCCTAATGCCAAGAATTTAGGAGTAGTATTCAACAATACTTTAAGTTGGTCCAACCACGTGAATGCTGTTGTCGGGCAAACGTATGCTAAACTGCGAGCTTTATGGGTTACACAGTCGTTCACACCAATCAATATCCGCATACTTCTGGCGAAGAGTTTCCTAATTCCCGGGTTAATTTATGGATGCGAACTTTTCGCTAGCTGCGATTCATCCAGCCTGCGAAAATTGAACGTAGCCTTCAATAATATTATACGCTATGTTTATGGATTGAAACGAAACCAGCACATTTCTCACCTTACTAAAACTCTTTACGGTGTTAGTTTTAATCATCTTCTCAAGATAAGATCGTTAATATTTCTTCACAAAATTATTGAAGTAAAAAAACCAGAACATCTTTTTAAAAGAATAAAATTCACACGATCTGAGAGAGGCATAATCTTAATTCCATTAAAACAACGAAATCTATTATCTGATAGACACTTTTTTATAAATTCCATACGTCTTTGGAACTCTCTTCCCCATGAAGTTCAAACGATCAGCAACGCGTTTATCTTTAAAAAGCATATTTTCAAATTATATACAACTGAATCAAATAATCAATAATTTTCCTTTATTTATTTCTAATAAATTGCTTTATATTATTCTCTTTTATTATTGTAATAATTCTATTTTTTATCATTGTAACTCTTCCTCTTTTATTTCATTTTGTATTTAAATTTTTAAATGGATAATTCATAAAAACCAAACCTGTACTGTAATTATAAGATTTTTGTCTTGTTGTGCAGGTATTCATAAATAAATAAATAAAATAAATAAAATAAATAAATATAAAAATATGTCGAAAGAATTATGGTTTCACACATTTTCTTCGATAAAGTTAATAAATAAAAATAATATATGGGGATTTCTGAGTGAAATCGGACACTTTTTCAAGATGAGGTTTTTGATTTGCTTTATTTTTTGCTGTGGTGATGCTGCTGATTAACAAAACATTTTAGTATATTTTCAAATTTTTTTGACTAACGGTTCCAGAGATATCGCGCCTTGAAAAAGTCAAATTCTGTAAAAACTACATGCAAAGAAATACTCATAATTTCTTTAATATTTGTCCAAATGGGACCATCTTTTTTTTGATTTGTTTGTTTTTTTATCAGCTATCGAAAGAAATATATAAAAGAAAATTGCACAGTGGGCTTCAATGCAATTTTCGGGATTTAATATTTAAAATCAATTTTTAAACATGATTGCACCCTTCGATTTTTTCAAACAAATTATATGTTAAACTACGTTCAATTACAAAAATTTTAAGCCCTATGTGGTAATGGGATTCGGACGATTACTATTTTTTCTGAATTTTTTAAAATTTGTCAATACAATTTTTCCTTAATACCTTTGTCCAAAATTTGTATTTCCTGTATTTTTGAAGCTAAGAGTACATATTTATCACTATCTATATATATAAATGAGCTTGGTGATAAGTGATTGTCTGACTGACTGATTCATCATCAACGCCCAGCCAAAACGGCTAAAGCTAGGAGCTTGAAATTTTACCAGTGGGTCACTGTTGATGCAAATGTGCGAGATAAGGCCGGGTTTTAGAAAATTCGTTCTGGAACCACAAAAAATAACAACAACAAAAATCCTTATTTTTCATTATTATTACGTACTTATTCACTTAGTTGGCCCTCTGCAAGACATGTGTCAAATTAACAATGCTATAATTTCATGATACCGTAAACGACCACACATAATTTCAAATTTTGTAGTTTACTTCTAGGCGCACTTATGTTATTGTAAACCACTAAAAAATAGAAAGACAAGACATTTGTTATCTTCCATTGCAACAGATGTCGCAGTTGGTGATTATGGTATAAACATCAATTACGTGAAAAATACAAACCGATCCTGATTTAGTTTTCACATAACAGGTGTCGCACAAAAGATTTTCATTCGTTAAAATACAGTTAGAAAAGATGATTACAAACGATGCATTTGTAAAAATTTTGATTTTCAATTTAAAATTAAAACAAAAATTCTTTCAATATAAGATGTTGGGTTTGTTGAACAAATGAGTTGCTGTTGAAGACAACATTAGGGGAATAAATTCAGAAATCGGCCAGAAATAACAACAACTAAAAACTGTATGGACCTCACTTTTTGGTAATAACTAAATATTTGCAAATCAATGAAAGTGCAATAAAATTGTGCATATTACCACGATTTCTTTGCAATTAAGAATTTTATCGTATATGGAGATGTACAGTCATAACTATTCAATTTCAAAATCTGTAATTTGAAGAAATCGCTAAATAATTAATGAAATCAATAATAGGCTCCAGGAATATAGGAATTTGGTATGGAAATCAAGGTTGGGAAGTTGTACTGCTAAAAAGAAATGGTTTGGAAAATTACCAATCATGTGTACGAAAAGTACTAAATGGTACTAAATTTAGTACAATTTAGATTTGGGTGAACGTAAAGAGCTGGAAACCTGAAATTCGGAATTAAGGTTACTGTTGTAGTGTAGGATTGAGATATGAGGGTAGTTTTGGAAATTCGTGCTTATGTGTACGAAAAGTACTAAATAGTACTAAATTTGGTACAATAGGGATTTGGGTGAACGGATAGAGCTGGAATCCTGATATTTAGAATTGAGATTACTGTTGGAGTGTAGGATTGAAGAACTTTTGGAAATTCGTACTTATGTGTAGTAAAAGTACTAAATGGTACTAAATTTGATACAATGGGGATTTGGGTGAACGGATAAAAGCTGGAATCTCGAAATTTGGAATTGAGATTACTGGTGGGGTGTAGGATTGAGGTAGTTTTGAAAATTCGTACTTATGCGTACGAAAAGCACTAAATGGTACTAAATATATTACCATTTGGATTTGAATGAACGGAAAGAGCTGGAAACCTGAAATTTGGAATTAATATTACTGTTGAAGTGTAGGATTGAGATATGAGGGTGGTTTTGGAAATTAGTACTTATGTGTACGGAAAGTACTAAATGGAACTAAATTTTGTATAATGGGTATTTGGGGAACGGATAGCTCTGGAATCTCGAAATTTGGAACTGAGATTACTGGTGGAGTTTAGTATTGTGGAAGTTTTGGAAATTCGTACATAGGGTACGAAAAATACTAAATAGCACTAAATTTGGTACAGTTTCGATTTGGGTGAACGGATAGAGTTTGATTCCTCAAATTTGGACTGAGGATCACTGATGAAGAGTAAGAAAGATGCACCAAAGGGTTTTTGGAAACTTGAGTGTACGAAAAGTACTAAATGGTACTAAATTTAGTACAATTTGGATTTGGGTGAACGGATAGAGCTGGATTCCTGAAATTTGGAATTGATATTACTGTTGGAGTGTAGGACTGGGGAAGTTTTGGAAATTCTTACTTATGTGAATGAAAAGTACTAAATAGTACTAAATTTGGGACAATGGGGATTTGGGTGAACGGATATAGTTGGAATCTCGAAATTTGGAATTGAGATTACTGGTGGGGTGTAGAATTGAGGTAGTTTTGAAAATTCGTACTTATGGGTACGAAAAGTACTAAATGGTACTAAATTTAGTACAATTTGGATTTGGGTGAACGTATGTATGTAGCTGGAAACCTGAAATTTGGAATTAAGATTACTGTGAAGTGTAGGACTGAGATATGAGGGTGGTTTTGGAAATTCGTACTTATGTGTTCGAAAAGTACTAAATTTGGCACAATAGGGATTCGAGTGAACGGACAGAGCTGGAATCCTGAAATTTGAAATTGAGATTATTGTTGGAGCATAGGATTGGGGAAATTTTGGAAATTCGTATTTATGTGTACGAAAAGTACTAAATGGTACTAAATTTATTACAATTTGGATTTGGGTGAACGGATAGAACTGGAATCCTGAATTTTAAGATTTTAATTTTATTTATTTTAATTTAAAGTATGAATTTTAGTAAACGGAAAGAGTTAGAATTTGCTACCCGTTCGCGGTGGGCTATAGAGGTAGAATTTGGATTTGGGTGACGGATAGTGTTTGAGTCCTGAAATTTGAAATTAGGATAACTATTGGAGTGTATGACTGAGGTAGTAAGGGTACGAAAATTACTAAGTGGTACTACCTATGGTACAATTTGGATTTGGGGGAACGGATAGAGCTGGATTCCTGGAATTCGGTCAGATTGCTGTTGGAGGATAAGATTGAGATGGATGTAGTTTTTGAAATTCGTACTTATGGGTACGAAAGGTACCAAATGGTACAACTTGGATTTGAGTGCACGGATAGCGCTGGAATCCTGTTATTTGGAATTATGGTTACTGTTGAAGTGAAGAATTAAGGTTGTTTTGGAAAATCGAATTGTACAGAATTTGGTACAATTTGTTTTTGTGTAAAGGGGTTTTTGGAAATTCGTCGTAGAAAGGTACGAAAAGTGCTAAAGTGTACTAAATATGGAATCCATTGAATTAGGCAAACGCGAAGAGCTAGAATTCTAAAATTTTGAACGAGTGGTCATTGATGGAGAGTTAGGAAGATGTACCAAAGGGTATTTAGAAACTCGACCTATAAGTGTACGAAAAGTACTAAAAGTTTCTAAATTTGGTACCAATTGCATATTTTTAATGGATAAAGCCAGAATCTTCAAATTTGGTATGGGAATCAAGGTTGGGAAATGGCGTTGAAATAAGGATATGGTTTTGGAAGTTCGTATTTATGATTACGAGCAGTAATAAATTTGGATTTGGGTGAACGGATAGAGGTGGAATCCTAAAGTTTTGAATTAAGATTACTGTAGGGGTGTAGGATTGAGATAGTTTTGGAAATTCGTACCTTTGGATTCGGGTGAATTAATAGAGCTGGAATCCTGAAATTTGGAATTACGATTACAGTCGAAGAGTAGGATTCAGGTTGTTTTGAAAAAGCAAACTTATGGTACTAAATTTAATACAATTTGTATGTAGGTGAACGGATAGCGGTGGAATCCTGCAATTTGAAAGTATGATTATTGTAGCCCTGTTGCGTTGAGGAAGTTTTGAAAATTGGTACGAAAATTCTAAACTGTTCTAAATTTAGTAAAATTTTTATTTGGTTTAACGGATAGAGTTTGAATCCTGAAATTTGGAAGTAAGATTACTACTAAAGTGAAGGATTGAGGTAGTTTTGGAAAATCTTACTTATGGGTACGAAGAGTTCGACTTGATACTAAGTTTGGTACAATTTGGAATTGGACGAACGGATACAGCTGGAATCTTGAGATTTGGAATTACTGTAATTATTATGGAATTTACTGTAATTATTTTGTATTAATGTCCGTGTATGGCTGAGATATGTCGTCGAAATACGTACCATAAGTTTACGAAAATTACTTAATGGTACTCAATTTGTTTTTGGGTGTAGGGACAGTGCTGGAATTTTTATTTTTTGGAGTTAGGGTGTGTATCAGAGGTCCGCAAAATGCATATAAAAGGCACACTCTATTGCCTTTTCCCAAAAGCGAATAGTGCAGTGCCTTGCATATAAAAAATATGAATGTGCAATAAGCAGATTCACCCCAAAAAATGATTCACTGCTTTAGTGCATGCTTGCTTGCTTTTACATTTGTATTCACACGATTCGCAAATGCAGTATGCACAATACTGCATGCCACCACACAGTATCGTACCATCTTCTGTTTGAATAAATGAATACATTTGCCAAATTTCGCTTTTTCTTTGAGTTTCTTTAATAATAGGATACACTAAACTAGTAATTGTTTTTATTGTCTCAACATTAGTTTTTTATGTTTATTAACATGTAAATTTGACCAGAAATATCTACTGCTTTTTGTAATGCAACGTGCTTTTTCGAAGGCAGCGTGCAAAAAAAAGGCAACGACCTCTTGCAGTGTGTTGTGTGTGTGCAATTGGCACACACTCATGAAAGTAAAGGCAAAGCAAGCAATAGCATTAAACAGAGATGGCAATAGCAAGCAATGAAAAAAGCACGAAATCGCGAATATGCATTAAAAGCGAGTGGCATTTTCCGGACCTCTGGTGTGTATTGGTGTGCAACGTTGATCTCGCTGTTAATGTGTAAGGGTGAGATACGGCTGATCTTTTTGAAAATCGAACTTAAGGGGTACGTACAGTACTAAGATAAAAGTAAATATTGATTAAAATTGGTATTAGTGCGACCAAATTTTCAGTGTTTGTCATTTCCATATTATATATTATATATATTGTTTATTTGTTTTTTATATCCTTTCCGCATACGAAGTAGCGGGCATTTTGCTAGTATTATATATTTATCATAAAAAAATAGAAAAAAATCCACAGTGGACATAAATGGAATTTTCGCTGATGCATTTTCAAAATCGAAAAACGACGCAGTTTTTAAGATGTTTGAGATAAATTCATAAATATAAAATCAAAACAAATATTTATAAATGAAACTTTTAACTTTTTTAATAAAATAATAAATTTTGGACAAAGGTATAAAGGAAAAATTGTATTGACAAATTTTAAAAAAATCAGAAAAAATAGTAATCGTCCGAATCCCATTATCATATAGGGCTTAAAATTTTTGTAATTGAACGTAGTTTAACATATAATTTGTTTGAAAAAATCGAAGGGTGCAATCATGTTTAAAAATTGATTTTAAATATTAAATCCCGAAAATTGCATTGAAGCCCACTGTGCATTTTTCTTTTAAATATTTCTTTCGATAGCTGATAAAAAAACAAACAAATCAAAAAAAGATGGTCCCATTTGGACCAATATTAAAGAAGTTATGAGTATTTATTTGAACATAGTTCTTTAAAAATGCGATAATTTCAATAGGCGATATCTCTGTACCGGTGGTCAAAAAATAATTTTAAAATATACTAAAATGTTCTGTTGGCTAGGAGCATAAATTGAACCAAAAACAATTGAAATCAAAAATTAGTTTTCTCCGAACTGTCCGATTTCACTTGGAATTCCCCATATACATATTTAAATGATATACAAATTATTTAAACAAAAATCATCGGACTTCCACATTAATCCTCTCAATGGTATATGCAAACAGCGCAGTATGAAGATTAATCACAGGATCTATTAAACCCAATGGGTTAATTTTTATAAGTGCAAACAAGCTATTACGACGACCGTTACAATTCTTCCGCTTCATGAGTTTACCTCCGAATTAGCAAATATGTATGTCTTACGTATTATATTTTACAAAATACGAGGGGCACTAGGCTACAAGCAGTGTCGGTAGGCGTCATTTCGTCGGTGTCATGCTTAAGTGTTCCATACGCCATTTTTGACATTTTGAGATAAAGGTACCTTACAAGGTTTTGAACCATGCTATTTCAGATTTTTTGGTCGGTTTTTCTCTATCTCTTATAGTTTCTGAGATATTCAGATGCCAGTATGATCCATATCCGCTTTGTGACCCAAAAAATCTTGTCGTTTTGTTCCATATCCATAAAACCTGGCCTATGGAACAAAACAACTTTGAACTTTTTAGTTCCATATCCATGTCGTTTGGCATATGGAACAAAAAGAGACAAAAACGAATTGTTCCGCACCAAAAATGATAGCGTTTGGAACAAAAAATTGCCCATTTTTGCCAAGTTACGGAAAAGTGTGGCGTATGGAACAAATTGTTTTAAAGGACTTGGTTTAAAAACTGAAGAATAATAGTTTCTAAATCCAAATATTGTTGAATATCGTATTGTTATATGAAAACGAGAATGTATCAATCGTTTAAACAAAAAATCCATAGTTTAAAGACAAAATTTTGATGTAAGTCCACAAAAATATACGCAAAAACGTCCATTTGACTTGAAGCTAACCGACTACAAAAATTGTATTATAAGAAAATCGCGTTTAAATGCTTTATGTTACCTTAGAAATGCAAAATATCAATCCGTTTTGTCCGATCGAAATTTTTACCACAAAAAATAGTGATAAGTGGGGGAAATCCCTTAAATAAATGTTTTAATAAACCTATAATAATGGTCCTTATTGTATTTATATGAGAAAAATAAATGTTTCATTTAAAGTCCTGATTTTTAAACTCCACAGTAGCACTTCATATAAGGGAGGTGGAACACGATTGATAAAAAGTGTTTTGGTTGAAATGTGACAAAACGTGTTCCATGTGACACAAACTGCCAAAAACATGAAAAAAAGATTCCATGGAACAATTCATCAACTTTTTGTAATTATAAAAATTTGCCACAACTTCTAGAGTATCACAGATATCTGACTAAAATAAACTACTGAAATATTCTTTGAGTTTAGTTACGTAGAACTGAGCTCTTAAAGTATTGGATTATTGCACCATTTTTATCCTGTATGGCCTTAAACATTAACTTGAGTTTTTCTCGAATCAGGCAAATGGCGTATGGAACACTTAAGCATGACACCGACGATTTGACTTTTGTTTTTGAAAGTTTGACAGTTTTTAGTCTAAGCGTACTCAGAACAGTTTGACCATGTGTTGGATTGTTTACAGTGATTAATTGAGACACCTCCAAAACATGGCTTTTGAACGCTTTTACCAGAGTACGTAAAAATACTTTAAATAAAATTTCCAATCGTTTCGTATTTTCCATAGGAACAATACAAAACGAAACATAACCCTCGTTGGCCGAGCTCGCTGTTTAGTTTCGTTTTGTTTACATTCGTGAGTACGAACAAAACGAAAAGCGAAAAGTACTCAACTCCACAACACAGATAGAAAACTAAATAGTACTTAACACATGTGAATAAATCAAAAACGTTTGGTGGTTGATAAAATTCACTGTGGTATGCTGATGCTAACTTATAGGGTTGTTAAGCAATCACATGTGTATGTGTGTGTGTGTGTCTGAGTGTGTCATTGACCATAACGCATGGCAAACGTTTCCCAAAAATACTTGTCGTTTCGGTGGTGAATGAAACAACTCGGCAAAGCATAGCCGAAGTTACATTTCACCAATCGTACGGTTTCCATCTTTTTACGTTGAAAAGTTTGTGTTTTTGTTTTGGTTGTGAGAATGAAACGATTCAGAGAAGCTGAAAAGTTTGTGGCTTTGTGTGATTGGTACGGGAATCGTTTTGTTTCTTTCCGTTCATTGGCTTTTACAGCATCTTCTGGCGATTGCTGCTATTTTTCGGATTCATACGCATAGTTCCATGATTTATCACCTGGATCCATCTTACAAACGTCTTTTGAAGCAACGCGATCGAATATTTTCGAAATTTATTGCACCGATCACCACGGGATCCAACGAGAAAAACCCAATTTTTGCCGCCAAGTAAGTGTTCATGCAATATCAAATGTTAGTTGGTGGAATAAATGCCCAAGGATGCCTCTATCTCACGGTATATAACATGGCGGCGATGCATTATCCGTTCATACACGGCTTATTTTTTCTGGCACAACGGCCGTTTTTGGACAACTCTCACGAACTTCGTTTTGCGGCGGCCACGATTGAATTCATTAAACCAGTTTTTCATAGTGCTATAGGATGGTCCTTTATCGACATACAAAGATTTAATTTGATCGATGCACTCTTGTCGTGATTATCCACGTCGAAAGTTGTAAAAATTATCGGACGATGACGCATGGCACCACTGCCTAGGTCAGAAAGTTTTCTAGTCACCTCGTATAACTAAACACAAAAACTCATCTAAAGCTGAAAAAACATACAACGTTTGAGTAAAGTTTTGTGTCGTTTTGGCCGTTTTTACACTGTTGGGCATGATGCCGAAAAATTCAAATTCATTTGAAATATATGCCGGCAAACACATCAACGCCGGAATTTGATGTCGGCGTCGCCCTGTTGTTGTTTTTTTGTCAACGCCCAACGCAAAACTTTACTCAAACGTTGTATGTGCTTTCAGCTTAAGAACATATGTATGTGTCGTACCAACATCGTATCGAAATCGGTACGAAATTCGGAAGCTACGTCCGATGTCGAATTCGAAATCGTAACGATATCCTAACGAAAGTTGTATGAAGTGGTTGACATAATTTCGGAACGAAATGTCGGATCGATTTTGAAACGAAATCTGAAGAAAATCCTTGGAAAATTCGGAAAGGAAATTTTTTCTTCCGAATCTTCGGAAATCGGATGTACCTTCCGAATTTTCGTACAGATTTCTTAACGATTTCGGAATAATTTCGTATGAATATCGAAGAAAAAGATTCTTCTCTGACGCCATTCTTATTGACCAATTTTTCTTTATTATGTTTTTTTATTGGAAGATTACAATTTCAAACGTTTCTAATGATTTGCACTGTTGTTATCATTTTGTAGTTATGGTAGAACTTTGTGAACGAATATGTTGAACCCATTAGGACTGGTTGAATTATTATATTTAAAAATTATATATGCGAATTTTATAACCAACCACTTTGTTTTTGATAACAAACAAATAAAATTAACCCCTTGTTGTTGTTAGTTGTTAGATACATACTAGACTGGTTTTAACTCAAAGGGATAAAATCAGTGTCAGATTTTTTTATGCGGCACCCCCTAAAGTGTTTAGTTTTGTAAGATTTTATGATTGCCAAAGCTTGAGCACAATCGGAATTCTATGGTGAATTTTCACGAAACTGCTGTAAAGTCCACATTTATTGTCCAATCGATTAGAAAATTTTACCAGTTCATTGCTGTGGCTGGAAAAAAATCCTACAAAAATTTATGAAAATCGGGTACGATTTTGATATTGCGCCAATAGTATATTTGTCCAATTGGGGCCCTATAATATAGCCTTATATTAAAATCCAGCCGATTTTAACAAGTTTTTGTAGGATTACGAGGGCGGTTCGGAAACTTCTTCGCCTATGCATGAAAGAGAATAGTTCGTTTTTCAAAAATATTTTTATTTTTCAATATAATCTCCTGAAACTTCAATACACTTAGTCCAACGCTATTCTAGCAATTCCATCCCTTGATTAAAATAGTTATCCTCAAGGTCTTCAAAATAGTGGTTTACAACTGTAATTGCATCTTCATTTGAGGCAAAAAGCTTGCCTGTAAGGATTTTTTTAGGTTTGGGAACAAGTAAAAGTCACTGGGAGCTAAATCAGGAGAATAAGGTGGGTGGTCAAGCAACTCGTACTTTAATTCGTTGATTTTAGCCATTGTTAAAACACTTATGTGCGCTGGTGCGTTGCCTTGATGAAAAATTATTTTTTGTGTTGTAAGCCAGGACGTTTTTCTCGAATTTGTACATTTAATTGATCCAAAAGGTTGCAATAGTACTCTGAATTTATTGTTTTACCCTTTTGCAGATAGTCAATCAATAAAATACCTTTGAAGTCCCAAAAAACCGTTGCCATAAGCTTACCAGCCGATTGAATTGTTTTTGCCTTCTTTGGGGCACTTCCTACAGCTTCAGTCCATTGTTTGGATTGTTCTTTTGTCTCTGGAGTATAGTGGTGGATCCATGTCTCATCAACAGTTATGAAACGGCGCTTAAAATCCATTTTATTTCGCTTAAAACGATCCAAACAAGCTTGAGAAATGTTCATTCTTATGCGTTTTTGATCGACTGTTAACAAATGCGGCACCCATCTTGCAGAAAGCTTTTTCATCTGTAGTTCTTCATGCAAAATTAAATGGACTCGATCATTTGAGATGCCCATGATATTAGCAATTTCACGCACTTTTATTCGTCGATCATTTAATACCATATCATGCACTTTGGCTACAATTTCTGTTGTTGTTGCTGTTTTTGGACGTCCACTACGTGGTTCATCTTCAATGCTTGTACGACCACGTTTAAATTCAGCAACCCAATTTTTTACTGTTGCATATGAAGGAGCAATTTCACCTAACACATTCTCCATATCATTATGAATTTCTTGTCCCGATAAACCTTTTTATGTAAATATTTAATGATTTCTAATTTTTCCATTGTAAAAAAATTGAGGATGCGTTTTTTTGAACACCTGTTTCTATATGAAGGAGTTGCCAGATCGGAACAAAATTTAACATGTGTTCTTAACAGAGATGGAAGTTTCCAAAACAGTTAACTGTTTTCTGTTTATACCGCGCTTTTTGTGCTAGGCTAAGAGGGTTCCGAACTGCCCTCGTACTTGTTTAGTCACGGAAATGAACTATTAAAAATTTCTCTTCGATTGGGCAATAAATTTGGCCTTTAGAGCAATTTCGTGAAAATTCACATTTTGCTCCATACAAATTACTATGGAAACTTGGAGGCCTCAGTGGAACGTGTTAACATATACCGATTGGCAAACTTTGGCAATCATAAAATCTTACAAAAGTAAACGTTTTAGGGGGATGCCGCATAACAAAAAATCAGACATCGATTTTTTTTAAAAGCGGCATAATACATACACAAAGTGACGGTATACCGACAACGCACAGTGGCAAAAAATGTAGATCTAGCGTGCAGAAAATAAAAGTCTATGTTTCATTGTATGTTTATACATAATTATGATAAGAATAGCCTTAGATTGGCATTTTACTTCATTTATTGATATATTGGTTCGATTTGTATTTTTATATATATATTGGTATAACTCCCATGATGATTTTAGCCACATTATGCAACTGAAATGGCTGAAATTTGGTTTTAGTCTTCGTTGAGGGTATAAAATATTGCGACAGAGAATTGCCGGTACAAGTCCACTTTTTGATATAGCCCCCATAAGAAGGTACCGCCCGATTTTGCTAATTTCGAAGATTTTAGCCGAATTGTCCAACTGAAATGGCTGAAATTTGGAATTTGTCTACGACAGAGAATTATCGGTACAGGTCCACTTTTAAATATAGCCCCCATAGAATGGTACCACCCGATTTACGGTATTTTTAAAATTTCACCCACATCATCCAACCAAAATGGCTGAAATCTGATTTGAATATACACAATTTATGGTGGAGGGTGTAATAAGAGGACGGACTTTTTCATTTTGTAATTTCTTATCTGCTATGCTGTGAATAATTCCAATTGCTATCTGATCTTATTTATCAAAATATTTCCCATAATCGTAGTTTTATTTGAACAAAACTTAAAAATAACATCCTTTCCGAATTGGCATATTTCCTAAAAATTGCTATAAAACCAAAAGTCGCAGGTAAACATTTAAGACATTATTCTAGACAAGATACATAAAAAATTAAAAAAAAAAGAATTAAAGCTAAACTCGACTAGTTCCAAACATCTATTTTAATTGAAGAATTTAAGAGAAGTGGACCTTGCATTTATTTACTCAGAAACGTCTAAATTAAAACAACTTATGGGTTACAAAACTATTTAATTTATTTAAATACCATTACGTTATATCAAAAATACAAAAGATTCTGCAATAATATATTCACAAAATTCGCACGTCTATCGCAATTTTACAGCTAAAAAAGTTCATCGTTAACATTGTTAAAAATATCAATTTTAAATGTACCGTTATTCCGTTCTGACTATTTCTAATTATTAGATATGCCATTGAGTACAGTCGACACTCTAGTTCAATACTGTACAAGTGTTCCATAGTTCCCTTTAAGTCCATTTTTTGATTTTCTGCACGCTAGATCGGTACTTTTTCCTACTGTGCAACGGTGGTAGTTATTGTGAACAATTTTGCTTTGTCACAATTTACATTAGGCAAGTTTACTTGCGGCAAGTCTCTGTTTGTAGGAGAGACACGTAAGGGGAATGGAAATGGAAAAAAATTGCTCGTACCGGCAATTTTCAGGCAATTCCTTTTATATTTTACGTATTTGACATTATTTTTATTGTTTTGAAAACAAAACTTGTCGGAACAGAATTGCTCTTTATAAATGCAAGAGGCAAGTTTAAAAAGGAACGAGCAAAATTGCCGCAAGTAAACTCGCCTAATGTAAATAGGGACATTGGGTAAATACGTTCAAGGCAAAGTGTGCCAAAGTAGAAAACAAAAAGTAAAAAAACAAGTAAAAAAGTATCAGTCGGCTTTGCCGACAGAGATATACCCTCAGCCTGTGCAAATTGAAAAACTTTTTTCACAAAAAACTTATGTATTTAGGGGGTTTCAAAATTTTCGTCGTATGAACCGACAAAAATGTTGATTAGGATTAAAGTTCAAAAATTTTGCGGAAAAGGTACTTAAAGGAATGGACCGACATAGACCATGGGGTGCCATAGGGGGTTTATACACCCATCGGGCTGTTTCCTCAAGAAGTATGGACTTGACCCTGAAACAACTTTTACCATCGTAATTGAGGCAGCGAATGTAAGTTGCTTCAACAAAAATCAAAGTGATTCAATAGCAGGTCTTAAAGTGAACTTATCCAAAATTTTGTGTGGGAGGTACGGGATGGAGTGGACAAATATAGTCCATATTAGAACCTGATCTATATCTGGTAGATATTATGAGAATGTGGACCAAATCGGTCACTCCCATCAAGAGTTATCGTGCGCACAATTTTTCCGAATATATTCGAACTTTTGTGGGGTAGGTACCTGAAGGAGTGGACCGATATGGCTTATCTACAAACTTAAAGTAAGTTTGGAAACAATATTACGAAGACCAAATTTTGGCCGGAATCGGCATTTCCGTTCGAGAATTATCTGGCGCTTCCACCCATAAACATGGTGTCATAGGATTTGTTTTTCAACTTTCAGGCTATTTTTTCAGGAAGTATGGACTTGCCCCTGAGGAAACGTGTACCTTCGTATAGGGGACAGTGAATACAAGATGTTACAACCAAAACCAAGGCGATTCGAGAGCAGGTCCTAAACTGAACATTTCCGAAATTTTGTGTGGGGGGTACTCGAAGGAGTTTACCGATTGAGTCCATATTGGAACCTGATCTAAGTCTGGTAGAAATTTCATAATGTGCAAAGTATGGACCAAATCGGTTACTGCCTTCAAGAGTTATCGTACGCCCAAATTTTCCGAACATTTTCGAACTTTTGTGGGGGAAGTACCGGAAGGAGTGGACCGATATAATCCATCTTTGGACTTGAACTAAGTTTGGACGAAATATTACGAAAGCCAAATTTTGGACCGAATCGGTAGATCCGTTCGAGAGTTATCAACCACTACACACGGTGTCATAGGGTTTTTTGTAACTTTCAGGCTATTTTCTCAGGAAGTATGGACTTTCCCCTAATGAAACTTACAGCGTCGTATAGAGGACAGCGAATACAACTTGCGTAAACAAAAATCAAAGCGATTCGAGACCAGGTCCTAAACTGAACTTTTCCGACACTTTGTGTGGGAGGTACCAGAAGGAACCATATTGGAACCTCATATAAGTTTGGTAGAAATTACACGATGCGCAAAGTATAGACCAAATCGGTTATTCCCTACAAGAGTTATCGTGCGCACAAGTTGTGCGATAATTTTTGAACATTTGTGGGGGAGGTACCTGAAGGAGTGGACCTATATGGCCCATCTTCGAACTTAAATCGAATCTGGACAAAATATTTCGATACCCAAAATTTGAACCGAATCGATTGATCCGTTCGAGAGTTATCGTGCGCACCAGCCTGCCAGACAGACTGACGGACGGACATTGCTAGATCAACTCAAAATTGTCTGAAACGGATATCGTACAAACATACTTGGGGTCTAAAACCATTATTTCGATGAGGCACATTTTTTGTCGTATCAAAGTGTAAATACCCTCTTTAGCCTAAATGCTGAGGGTATAAAAATAACTTTTCGTAATTCTCGATAACTCGTAAAATTTGGCTGGTCCCTTGAATTACGAACTATCGCAATTCTACTGTAATTTGTTTTGATAGGGACATGGTACAATTATTTTACAGGTAGAGGCAAGAGACACTGGTATTTGTAAACAAAACATAAAAAGTGTCGCGAAAAAAATTAAGTACATATTGTCTGTTCTAAACGGAATTACATATTGCAAACATTATCTTAAATTGACACTAGGTTGATTAATGCATCATACATAAACATTGATGTAAAGTTATTCCAGAGCAAAGTCGGTCAATATATGCTACCTATGGATTTATTTATATATGGTCAGACAAATGACAGAGAAAAGCCCTGTTCGGCAAAAATATATTCTCTTAAGTTGTGCATATAAAAAAACAAGTGAGCCAAGGCTATAGTCGGGTCGGGGCCGGCTATGTAATACCCTACACCACTACCCCCGTTCATAAGCTTTTGACTAATAAAATTCAAAATATTAAAATTGGGATAGCTTAGCGCCTTTGCTCTGAATGTCTTCATTAACACAGGTCAATTTTTTTGAAACGCATTTAAGTGCATCGACAGTACAACCCAAATAAAAAAATGGAAAAGTGGGATGTATGCCAACCATCAATAGGCTTCTTTCTCTGTTAGACCCCCATCAACCCCCAACATTTCGTGAGGATCCGATCAAAATTTCGTAGTGTGATTTGACCACCTATGACAACCTACTTCACATCGTTGTAAAGGTGATATTTTCTACTTTCCTTGCCAGGTTTTGCTTTCGATATACCTCCTACAGAAGGGAGATATTAACTTTGAAATAAAACGTTGGTCTTTTTTCCAAATATTTTTTTCACATTCCGACCCCTGAATAATATCCGCCCATTATCAAAAATCAAAGGGTTTTTTCCTCTGTGGGACCCCCAATAACACCCAAAATTTCGTGACGATCCAATTAAAATTGCGACCTGTGGAAAGTGGAAAAATGGATGTATTACCGACTATTGCGATATCTCCGTTATTTGGATACCTACGCCAACCTACTTTACATCATTGTAATGATGGGATTTTTACTTTCATTGTCAGACTTTGCTTTTGGAAGGTCTCGAACCAAAGCTGTGATATTCGTCATTATTATTAAAACCGCAAAAATGAAAAGTTGTGTTCTATTAGCAGCTATTGCGATATCTTCGTTGTTTGATCACCTACGAGAACCTACTTTACATCATTATAAAGGTGATACTTTCTACTTTTATTGTCAGGTTTTGCTTTTGGTATACCCCGTATAGAAGCTGAGATATTTGCTTTGGAAAAAAACGTTTTCTTTTTATCCACATAAGTTTTTTGCCCATTCCGACCCTAAATATTATCCGACCATCATCAAAATCAATAGGGTTCTTCCCCTCCGGGACCCCCATCAACATCCGAAATTTCGTGACGATCCGATCAAAATTACGACCTGTAGCTTGATTACAAGGTTTAGATGGACAGACGGACAGACGGACGGACGGACTGACGGACGGACACACATAGCCAGATTGTCTCAGCTCGTCGAGACATTCATTTTGGTATATATAAGTATGGGTCTACGACCAATATTTCGATGCGTTACAAACTTTTTGGCCAAAACCAACTTATAATACCCTCCCCACATAGTGGTGTAGGGTATAATGACACAAATATGTTCATAATATGCAAGATCGCAGTGTGAGTATCAATATTCGGTATATTATTGTGTAGTCCGTCTTGGGCGTCAACTTTGCGGTGGCTAAAATCCCTCACGAAATTGTTCTGAAGAAACGTCCCCATATGTGGTGTCATAATATGTGAGGCAGTTCGTTCGGACTCGAAGAATCTTTCATTGATATGAGGGAGGTTTTTCAGTTTTATCTTCGGAGTTCTTCGTGGGAAACATTTTTTATTCCGAATGATATTTTGCTTACAAAAATATATATCCCTAATGTACATAGGAAATAGAAATAAGAATACAAAATGTATTTTTGAATTTGACACTAGTATTACAGGAGAATCAAAACAGCTGGCACTTAATTCTACCTGTAAATTATTGTACCATGTAATTGGGAGTAGAATCGACTTAGCAGCAAGGCATGGTAAACCAAACCAGGTAAACTAAGTACTACAACAAATACATTTCAACAACAACCACATAGAAAATTGTTTTTGTTTGTAACGTTAGTGTCAAAGATAAATGTTAACAAAATAAGGAAATGTCTATAAATTATTGGAATTCAAAAAAACTAATATTTTTTTTACATTTCATTGAATATTTTGGAAAACATGAATGAAAACTCGTTAGATTTTCAATTTGAATGTTTCCATATCATTCTACTAAATGCATTATTTCTCGCAGAAAGTATAATTCTTGCAAATATGTTTGAGGTCGCTTGGAATTCATTGAAAAAGGAGAAACTTTTTAATCTCTTGTTTGTGAAATCAGAAAACACATGTTTATTAGGGCTTTATTTTTTCAAACTTATCAAAATACCACACCATATTAACAAATGTTGTACCGCCTCTATAAGCGGCGTTTTAGTGTGCGGCACGTCGCACACTGTCGCGAGTTCATATTAACTGTGGCCAAAAATAGAAGGAGTTATTGTAGGTGCATCAATTTTGGTACACGTACCTATTATAGACTTACAATTTACAGGACAAAAAATTTGGATGATCGGTCCACGTTTTGATATAGCCCCAGTGTTGCCGAATTTGACGATTTATCGTCATTTTGACGATTTTTTGGCCCAAAATTGAAAAATGACGATTTTATGGTCCAAAATGACGATTTTTCACGTAAGCCTGAAATGCATGAAATAAAAAACGATAACAACATTTTGACACAAATTTTACGAAAGATTTTAAGAAAACAATGTTCCAAACTCGATTTTTGAGCTGTTTTAATGTTTTATAGCAATTTCTAGACAGACTAGCTATGTATATTTAGGCACACATCTGGAATACAGGTATTTTCATAGCTTTTGCCTCACATTCAAATTACATCAGCCGAAATTTTTTGTTAATGGATGAAAATCTTCCTTAAAAAGTTTTCGAGATAAAATATTAATTATATATTTTTGTTGTAAACAATATGAATCCAGCTTTACTAACTTCCTACTAATGCCCTCTTTAAGCTGTCAGCCACTTTTGAATGAAAAGTTTTATCGATTTACGACTGCCCAACAACTAAAATGTACGTGTACCGACAAACATGGACGGTCACACTGTCAAGCAAGCGATGACAATGTGTACCCAGCTTTACCATGCTGAATTACTGCAAACTCGATAACCATAGGAAAACCATCATCTTCTGAGAGCTGTTCTTTTAGCGGTATTTAAGTAATATTGGGTTAGATTTATTGCACAGTGTTGTATATGTTATGTTGTCAGTCTTATTCACAAAAATATCAGCGAAAAATCGCATTAAATGGTAGCCACACCGAGTTTTGGACCATGTTGACGATTGTTTGACGATTTTCCAAATTTTGTTGACGATTTGACGATTTTTTTGACGATTTCCGATCAAAAACTGTCGGCAACGCTGTATAGCCCCCATACAACCGTACCTCCCGATTTTCGGTATTTTGAAAGTTTTAGGCACAATGACCAACCGAAATTACTCAAATTTGGTGGTTAGTCTTCGGCAGAGAAATAAAACATTCCAACAGAGAATTGTGGGTGTAGGTCCACGTTTTGATATAGCCCCCTTAGAATGGTACCTCCCGATTATCGATATTTTGAAGATTTTAGCGTCATTATTACACAGAAATTGCTGAAATTTGGTATTTAGTCTTCGTTGGGGGTATAATACTTTCACCTTGAAGTTTGCCTGCATAGGCCCACGCCTTCATATAGCCCCCATAGGACGATACCTGCCGATTTTCGGTATTTTGGAGGTTTTAGTCTGATTATCACACTGAAATGGCTGAAAATTGGTATTAAGTCTTCGTTTGGGGCTTATAACGTTCCAACAGAAATCTGTTGGTATAGGTCCTCGTCTTCCTATAGCCCCCATAGAACCATGCCTCCTAATTTTCGGTATTTTGAATGTTGTGGCCTCAATATCCACCCGAAATGACTGATTGGCGTTTAGACTTCATATTTTTGTGAGCTTATTGAATACATCAAAATCTTGTCTATATATATGAGAAATTTCCTTTAAAAACATTTTTTGACCGATTATGGTCAAAAACGGTCCATTTTTTTGTAAAAAATCGAATTTTGAATTTCGCTGTTCACCATTTTTTTTTTTAAAATTGATATTTGTAAAAGTCTCTCTTTTAAAGCAAGATTATTAGGTACTTAATAAGCCCACAAACATATATGATTATCGGTTCATTCGTTTTCGTTTTCGCTACAGCCAACACCACAAAAGGCTTTGCTAAAAAAGGGGGTAACCCATGAGTGAGGTGGTCGCTGAAAAAGAGAAATAACATGTTCGTCTGCAAACCTCTGCAACCTTTATACGTTTGATGTACTCACTTTTCACAACTCAAACAGCAAATAATATCGATATACACTTTTATATAATTTTTTCCCCCACTCCACTTATTTTAAAATTTGGTTCACAAAATCGATTTGCTAAGTACCACAGACTTGAGTAGCTGCAAACACCATACGATCACTATTTACTCCCAAACAAAATTAAATCTATGTTTATTACATCCAAAGCAATCTTAAGAATTTATTTTAGAACGATAAATTACTTAAAAATATTTAATATTTTTTATTAAAATTTTGGAGCAGAATATTAAAATTTTGGAGCAGAATACAAGTTATTCATTTAAGTAAAATAAGGACAAAAATACAAATTTCTAACAATTATCGGATTTGAACCTTCACATCAACAAAACTACTTGACAAATCAATACCATAATTAAAATTCCTTCAAATTGAAATGTTTACTTTATATTCTCATCAATAAATTTTTATTCCGAAATACTTGGAGGAGGTTACATGTCATTTATATGAAAAAGTCTTTATGGGAAATAGTTTTTGTTTTTTCTGATGAATACATATTTTCTTCAAAAATATATATCTAATATACATCGAACATAGAAATAAATATAAAAAATGTCGTATGGAATTTGATACTAACATTACAGCCCAGTTAAGTCAGCTGGGCATTGCTGTTACCTTTTCTTGTTCTACCATGGCAGCAAGGTTTCATTTTTATTCAAAATTTATGAGTAAACGAGATAAACCCAAAGTTCCTTTTAGGGATATACATACATAGAATCATTTTCTGAGTCGATTTATTTTTGGCTCTGAGTCTATCTCCAGTTCCAGGAAGGTGGCTACTTCGATGTAACCACAGATCCACTGGAGTCAGATGAGTAGGATTGGCGGGGCAGTTGAATAGGTGCTTAGGTTAGGTTAGGTTAGGTTAAAGGACGCGCAGCTGTCGTGTTGGACAGCCACTCCACTCGGAGACCTTATGGTCCATTGTGTTCATCCTATAGTAAGGGTAGGAGAAAAGAAAAGAAATAATAGCATATCGAGTTTAGAAATAGGAAAAAGGAATAATTAAGTAAGTTAGAGGATAGTTGAGAATGATTAAGTAAGTGCTATGGATTGAGAGATTATTTGTAAGGAGAGAGAGAGAGAGAGAGAGCGAGTAAGGAGGTTAGCCGTATTAAGATGCTGTAGTTTGTTCGTTTTGAAGCCACTTCAGACCCTTGGCGAGAAGAAGCAGTGTTGTCGGCTCGGCTTGGCAGAATGTTGTCAGAGATGATAATGTATGTTCACCCATTGTTTGAACTCTCCTGGTCCTGAGCATTGGACAACGGCATAATAAGTGCTCAATCGTCTCTGTTTCTTCTTCGTCTTCGCATAATCTGCAGTAGTCCGTGGGGTCATCTCTATCCCATTTGCAGGTCATTGATCTTATCCTGCAGTGTCCCGTGATAACTCCAATCATTAGTTTTAGATCGGGTTTTCTCATAGAGAGTAGGGAAGTGGTCTTCCTTTTGGAGAGGTTGGGCCAGATTGCCTTTGATACCTTGCAGCCAGGTTCGTTATTCCAGATCTGACCAGCCTTCTCCCTGTATGTTTGTTCTAGGAGCCGCATGAAGTGACACAGGGGTGGCCTGATTGAGTTATCGATTTCGATGTCGTTTGACTCAGATCCGCGACGTGCCAGTTCATCCGCCTTTTCATTTCCCTCGATGTCGCAATGCCCCGGGACCCAGCACAAGGTAACGATTGATCGTAGGGCCTCCAAAGCTTTCCTGCAGTGCAAGACCGCAGCAGATTTGATTGAATGGGATCTAAGTGATTTTAGGGCCGCTTGGCTATCCACATAGATAGTCACCGGTCCGGCTATATCCCCTTCCATGTTTTTAATCAATTCTGCTGCTTTCGTGACCGCAAAGATTTCGGCTTGGAAGACGCTACAATTTTCGCTTAGCTTGTACGAGATCCGTAAGTTGAGGGTATCGCTGTAGACGCCCGCTCCTGTTCCCTTTTCCATCTTGGATCCGTCGGTATAAATCTCTATACCGGGTAGAGGTAGGGAGTTGTGGGTCCAGGCTTCTCTGTCAGGTATCCGAACTTCAATGTCGTCGAAGTGTAATTGTGGTGATATATAGTCACTGATTACCTCCAAACCCACCGATAGTCCAGATTGTCGTAAGATAGCAGCATGGCCGTAGTCGAAGTTACGCCATGAATTTAACTCCTTGAGTCGGAGAACACTCTTTGCTGCCAACTCCTGTACCACGAGATTCATCGGATGAAGATCCAGTAATACATTGAGAGCAGCCTGTGGAGTGCTTTTCATGGCACCGGTAATTAGAAGAGATGCCGCTCTTTGAACGACATTAATCTTACGGAGAAGGTATGTCTTACTCAAAGCATTCCACCATACCAATGAACCATAAGTTAGAATGGGGCGAACTATGGCCGTAAAAATCCAGTGTATGACCTGTGGTTTCAAACCCCAACTCTTACCAATAGAGTTCTTGCAAGAATAAAGGGCTATAAGTCCTCTCTTGGCACGTTCCTCGACATTCCTTTTCCACGTTAGTTGGTGGTCCAGGATAATGCCAAGGTACTTGGCCTCTAGGGAGAGCTTTAGGGCCACTCCATCCAGCGTTGGTAGGGTGAATGGTTTGACTTTTCTCTTGTTCGTAAATAGAACCAGCTCTGTCTTAGATGGGTTCACCCCAAGTCCATTGTTGTGTGCCCATCTTGATAATTTGTCCAGAGCTCCTTGCATGAGTTCCGATAGCGTTTGTGGGAACTTCCCGGTGATCATTATGACCACGTCATCAGCAAATTCCTTAAGTATTTCGTTAATCACCAGGAGCCACAGCAGTGGTGATAATACACCTCCTTGTGGTGTGCCCCTGGTGACAGACTTCCGAATGGAGGTCTCACCGATATTTGAATTGATTATCCTGCCGCTAAGCATTCCATCGATCCAATTGATCAGTGTAGTGGAAACACCTAAGTTCAAGAGTGAATTGTGGATGGATTCGAGTTTGACGTTATTAAAGGCGCCTTCTATATCTAGAAACGCTGCTAACGTATAGTTTGAGCCCATCATATTCCTCTCGATTAAACCAACGACTTCATTAAGTGCAGTCTCCACCGATCTGCCTTTGATGTAGGCGTGTTGGGCAGGACTAATAACACTGTTTCCAAGTTTGGACCTTATTCCTAGGTCAAGCAATCTTTCTAACGTTTTCAATAGAAAGGAAGATAGGCTGATTGGTCTGTAGTCTTTGGGAAGCGTGTGACTTGACTTCCCCGCTTTGGGGATGTATGTCACCGTGACCTCCCTCCACAGAACCGGTGTGAACGATAGACGTAGACAGGCCCTATAAATATGATCCAGGTGTGGTATCAACACCTCCAATGCATTTTGTAGCATAGCAGGGAAGATACTATCTGGACCAGGTGATTTAAAGGGCTTAAAAGTGTTTATCGCCCAAGCTATCTTTGTGTGACTTATGATCTCCTCGATGACACTCACTTCCCCTGTGGCTTGGTTACACATTGGTGGATCGGCTGAGCGATCTGGTGCATCCATGCAGTTTGGAAAGTGGTTTTTGGCCAGGAGATCCAGAGTTTCTAGACCGGAGTTAGTCCATGTGCCATCATCCCGCTTGATACTGCCGATGGATTTAGGGTCCTTCGACAGTACTCTACGAAACCTGGCTACATCCTTTACTCCCTCTATAGACTCGCTAAAGCAGACCCAAGATCTGCGTTTAGCCTTCTTTATTTCGCTGTTGTACTTATTAAAAGATACCTTGTAGTTCTCCCAATCTGTGGACAA
Source organism: Musca autumnalis (assembly GCF_047663935.1). Taxonomy (NCBI): domain Eukaryota; kingdom Metazoa; phylum Arthropoda; class Insecta; order Diptera; family Muscidae; genus Musca; species Musca autumnalis. The sequence goes on from NW_027411866.1 coordinate 56,354,298, forward strand.
CTTCGTTTTGTTGGCTTTATTGTAGAGCCTTCTGCTAATCTTCCTGAGATTAGCCAGATCTTTCGACCACCAGACCGGTTGACATCTTCTGCCTGGGTAAGTGAGTGGGCAGGCGGTCTCATAGCTGTCCACCAAAACCTCTGTCACGTGATTCACTGCACTATTAACCTCTGTGGCTGTTTGGGGGTATCGTGACACTCCCAGCTTGGAGCTTACTAGTTCATTGAATTTGTTCCAGTCGGTTTTCCGTGGATTTCTAAATGGTGGCTGTCGAATGCCATTAACAGAGACTTGGAAGAATATCTTCCGATGATCCGAAAAGGAGCATTCTTCCGATACCCTCCAGTCACTGATAATAGATTCGTCTTTATTAGTGAGGGTTATGTCTATAACCTCCCCCCTGATTCTATTTTGAAAAGTGTATTCATTTCCCCTGTTGCATATTCTGAGATTATATTTTAAGATAAAATCGAATACGGACTCACCTCTGGCATTTGTGTCTCTGCTGCCCCAGTGGAAATGGTGAGCATTGGCATCACATCCTAGGATGATGAGGCAAGTGCTACCCATCTCTTTGACAAGCTTCTCCACGTCATTACCCGGTGGGTCAGGGCTCTCGAATGGCATGTAAATGGACGAGAATATGGTGGCTCCATGGGAGCTGCATTCCATCCTTACAGCCGTAATATCACCTCCGCTGAAATTAGAGAGGAATATTAGTTTAAGACTCTTCTTAGCAACTACACAGGTTCTTACCTTGTCCCCGTTGGATGTGGCGAAGGTGGTGTAGTTGCTATCGTTAACCCAGCAACCTTATTCTTGTATAAGTAAGGCTCCTGGATTAAGACGATGTCAACTTCAGACTTCTTGAGGGCTAGAAGAAGTTCAGCAGCAGCCGCTTTGCAGTGATGCAGATTAATCTGCATTATGCGAAGCGGCTGCTGCCTCCGTTCCTCCACTACTTTCGTCCTAGGCGGAATCTGATCCATCCTAGACCAAAATGTAGTTTGCCCTCACGAGTCCTTAAGTACTCTTGCCCCTGAGTGTCTATTGACACCCTGATGGCAACACCTCCATTTTCCGGATTGTGGCTGACCAGATTCCATGTGCTGGTCCGGAGATTGGGGTTTTGTCTGCCGAGTATGGTCAGTATGCGCGCGGGATCCACAGGTGGAGGTGGCACCCAAGCTGACAACACTCTTCTGAAAGGGACCTCGTTGACCCCAACGACTGCCAATTGACATCCCTCCCAGAGTTCGCCAAGACCCTCTATCGTGGAAGTGAGGAAATCCAGAGATTCCCTATTTTCACAACAGATGACCCTAACGCCTCTGTATGGAGCGGCACTGCCAAATTGGGTGTGTTTAGGAGGTTCCCCTTCTCCTGCGAACACGATGTCACGCAGACGAGTTTCGATAAGTAGCCATCGATCCTCTCTGATTATCCAATCAGGGTCAGATTTATCGATGACCGCTGCTCGCAACTCATCCGGCACCATCGGTCTGCTTGTTCTTTTTCCCCTGCTGTTGGTCTTGAGATGGGAACTGGAAGATTCCTTGTGGCCCAAGTTTGCTTGTGAGGCTGAACTGGCTGCGGCATCTTTCCTGTTCCCAGTCTTAGGGCAACCGGCTGGGGAGGTATGAATAATGGGTTGTTGACCTGAAGTGGGCCTCTTTGCACTGGGGAGTGGCTCCTCCATTGACCTGTCTCTCTTCACCGCGATTTTTGGTGGAGATGGATTGGGCTTGGTAGGTGCTCCCCCAGGTGCGGAGACCGGTGTTCGGTCGGACTTCCCAGATTTTGAACTCTAATGATGCGTCCCCTTCGGCTTGGCTGCCTTCTTCTTTGAGGTTTGCCCTGTCTGTGTGACGGGACATCCCTTTGAAGAGAGCTTTGAGGTCGAAGGAGGCGAATCATTTGATGGTTTACGGATCATGTCAACATCGCTCCCAGTTTGGCCCTTGGGGGCTGTGGGAGTCGATGTAGGCATTGACCTAACCTCTTCGTTTGCCGTAATAAGAGAAAGCTTGCTGATATCAGGTTTTCCCTTGGGTAAGTGAGGGTGAGATCTTTCGATCTTTTTCACTACCTTGAGATTAATCCTGATTAGCTTGCATTCTCTCAGCGTTATAGAGAGGGTTCCCTTTCAATGAACTTCCTGAGGAAGTGCATTGCTCTGTGGTACGCCTTCCTCTTTTTGGCCCATTTACTAGCAGAGCTATCTGAGGTGGTGGGAGCTTTCCCGGCCGGTATTTTGGTCGGAGCTCCTTCCTCAACAGCAGCCAGTCCTTTTGAGCCAGCAACATCGGCTGCGGCCGATGGTTGGGTAGCTGGTGCATCGGTTGGTCCAGAGTTCATGAATAGGTGCTTAGTATCGTGCGGGCCCATGCCGTATACTGCGCAGATGTCTTGCACGGTGCGATCAATTCCCGCCCAATAGGAATTTAGGCGACTGCAATATCCCGAGCGTAATTGAGCCAAAACTATTCACTTCATTCACACAATAATTGCTTATGGTCTTAGCAACTGTGTCCGTGAGAATGCTGTTCAAACTTGCCTGATATGCCTGCTGATCTAGAGGTTCTCTCCTACATTGGACCGCCGTCTCTAGAGCATGAATATCCTTCTTGATATGCCTGTGTGTATCGGTGGCCAGCGGATGGTGATTGGGATGACGCTCACGGTAACACCCGAGCAAGTACTGCAACGATAGCACCTCATTATGTTGTCGTACTGGAAGAATCTTTGCCTCCTCATGTACTCGTATATGGTCCACTGTAGATTTGAGGAGGCACCCTGTTGCTGTTCTCAGGGCGGCGTTCTGACAAATTTGAATCTTATCCCACTGCGTGTCACATAAATTCGGGAACTGGCGCTGCATAGCTTACCACAGACCGACCGATCGCGTTATACGTGGCCAACAAGGTTTCTTTATCTGCACCCCAAGTGCTGCCGGCTAGGGACTTGAGGACCTTGTTCCTACATTTCAGTTTATCGCAGATAGCTGTGGCATGCACGGACGACGTGAAAGTGGTGTCGAATGTGACCCCTAGAATTTTGGGGCAATTTGTGGTCGGAATTCTGCTACCATCGACCCAGATATTCAACTCTCTTCTATACTGCGCCGTCCATGTGGTGAACAGAGTGGCCGTCGATTTAGTGGTGGATATCTGCATTCGCAACATCATCCATTGTAAACTGTGGTGGTTCATCCTCAGAAGGAAGAGATCTAATGCGACGTAACACTCTTCTCTTCGCCCTGTCACTCTCGGGGTGCTCGACAAACTGTCCATTGAAGTAACTTGCACACCTCTTCGGGTCAGTAAACGTGACGTCGCCAAACTTGACAGAGGTCCTGTCATCCCTCCTTCCGGGTTTCGTTGCCGTTGCCCACAATTTACTTATACCGGCTCCAATGTTGCAACTCTTCAGATGATTTAACCACTTGTTCCGCTTATGTTCGCCGACCAGCCTGTTAACTTCCAGTGTCAGCTCCCTGACTCTGGGGCCGTCGGGGTTGGTTCGACGAAGCTCATCACGCATTTGCTAATCACGTCGCCTCTGCTGGGAAATTTGGTCTTACTTCGGGTATTCGACCAGCAGGTATATGGCGAGCGGCTGCAGCATTGATGATGTCTCGGAACGTCATTTCCGCTACCCGAACATCAGAAGGATTGGGCAATTCTCTGAACCGGCGATTGGTGAACTCTCTGAAACTCGGCCAATCATCTTTCCCATGATTGACGAATGTGCGGCGTTCAGATGTGATGAAATCGGGTGGTCTACTGATGGAGACAATTATGGGGAGATGGTCTGATCCAATGGAAGGGGCGGGTTGCCAGCTGACGTCATTTGTCATACCAGGTGACACGATGGTTATGTCTGGCGAACTGTGACACGCTCCTCTAATTCTGGTAGGGGCGTCCTCATTGACCGATTAAAACGTACACCTATCAATCTGCTCAGCCAGCGCTATACCCCTCTGGTCGATTCCGAGGGCCGAATGCCACAGCGGGCTAATGTCAGGCTTATAATCTGAGATACAGCTATTTCTCGGCGGGATGTGTACGTTCAGCAACTGTATCTCGGCAGTTCCACACCTGACTGCTACCCCCATACATTCCATGTACGGGTCGTTAGAGGCAGGGTCAAGCGAGATAGGTCTATATTGAACAGACTGGTGCAAAAGGGAAAGCTAATCCCCCACCTCCACCTCTGGTGCGATCCTTCCTTCCGCCGCGACCTTGATCTTCTTCCGATTCATAAAGTCCACTATTTCATCGATCTTACCTCGGAGTCCATTGCTATAAATTGCAAAAAGGATGCATTTTCTGGGACTGGAACAACAACGGCTGGTGTTAAATGTTGCGCGTGAGGCTGCTGTTGGGGGGACTGCGGGGGAGTTTCGTAATCCGACGACGAAGGAGTTTCGTAATCTGACTACGACGACTCACTGGGGGCTGTGTTCGCGCAGCCTGCAGCAACATAGTCCCTATCGTAGTCCCTCGCGTGGGCAAGTCCAGAGCAATCCCTTAAATCCTCCCAATCCTGACATCTATTGCATCTCACCGAAGAATGGATATGGGTAAAGATGCGGATGTGACAAACCGAGCACAAATATATTGGCCCTGGGTTTTCCTTTGTCCCGGCACGGACCAAAAGAATTCGGAGCAGGCATTCCGGGATATGCTGCTCCCAACACAGAAAAACGAAACAAATACAAACATACAGTGAGTGATGCATACATTCTTGATGAACTTTAAGAGCACGACAATAAACCCGTAACATAAATTCCATTTCGCTATAACTCAGAAGTTTGACCTATGGCATAACTGTCCTTCCGGGTTCATAATATTAACTTCATCCACTTTCATCGGCAAAAAGAATATTTCACCCACCTTTTATCTTCATACTTACGCGCAGTGATATTTTTCCTTAAAAACGGTTAAAGAATACCGGTTTTTTGTTTTAGCACCGAACTTAGGTAAGATGCTGTCAAAAAATGTACTTTCCCTGATTGGCAACTTTATTAGCTTTCTAATGGTATACATATAAGCTTAATCGGTTACTTAAAATCGGTACAAAATCCGGGTTTTATATCGCTATATCCGGTTCAAAATATTAGATAACCGGATCTATTTTCCAAGAAAATTTGTCATTAACGTGTTCAGCATATCGAGAGCTATATATGGTAAATATTTCAGATACATCCCATATGTCAAAATAAGCGATAACCAATGGGTATGTCTACCTACCAATACATAACAAATAACGAATATACAGAAAAACAAAACATAGGTTTTTTCTGAAAAAAAAAACCGGGTAAATGTCAAAAAAGACAATGAAAACGTGACAATATCGATTAGTTGTCAATGAGAACCGTACCTAAAATTCTCTGAGCAACATTTTTGTGGAATATTTGGATTCTGTAAAATCTCATCTTGTGGTACTTTTACTACGGTTCAAGAAAGAAAGGACGAAAAGGACATGAAAGGAATTGAGTTAGAAGAATGAAATGTTCTACAAAAAGATTCGCCACTCGATCTGATTGAAGACCTGTAATCTCAAAACGAAGCTACAATAACGGCAAACAGAGATATAAAGCTATTTTTTCAAGCATCATAGGCGAAAATTCAAAAAATTCATCGCGCGATATCTCAGAAACTGGACCTATGGGGAAATTTTCCTTTTGGGTTCTTAATATACTCACTAAGGGCTTTCATCTCCAAAAGGAATTTTCCACCGCACAGACCTTGAGTTCCAATTTGTGGCACAGTGTAATCAGCCCAATCATGAATATTCTTGCGGAATACAACTCTCGCGGTATAGATTTTTCTCAAGAAAACATTCCTCCTATCGTCAATAATGTGAGAAAAATAATCATTGAATTTTTCATCACTGAAGGGTATATTTCATACCTTGTGTGCCCTAATTGTTGTGAAAACAAAGAGAAAATTTTAAGTGTTTGTATTTTTAGACAAAATCAACAAATTTAATCAGATAAATTACACTTTTATACATCAAAGACATTCAGAAGATGTTACTAATTATGAAAAACATCAGATGTGATTGGAAATTTCTAAGAAGACAGTGCAATTGACTCCGTTGTGCTATGGAACTGCCACTAATCATGAATGTGTTAGAAACGAGTGTTTTTAATTAAATACTGGCAAAAATTGAAAAAATACGAATTCTGAAATAAAAATAATTGAAAATATGCTTTTATCCAGTGTTTTTTCAATAATTGTTGCACCAATTTTGTATGTCCAAAATTCTTTCATCCCACATCGTTGATCGGTACAAAAAGTGACTGAGTTTGCAAAGTGATGTTATATTGTAAAATTTGTTCAATTTTTAATAAATTTCCAACCACAAGTAAAACATTTTAGTATAAAATCCCAACAAAAGTGTTTATTGTGCATGTTTTGTACAAAGTTTGTGGGAAATACTAAGATTTTCTGTAAACTCCCTTCAGTTTTGCAAGGGAGATTTTTTTTGGAGGAAAACACATGTTTGAGAGCGTTCATGATACCTACTTTTTCTCCATCGGAATTTTTTCCGTGCGGATTTTTTGTTTGTGATAGCAAAGAAGGGAAAAGAGAGAAATTCCGCACGGAATTTTCATTCATGATTGGGCTGAATAATAACCTGCCATCTATGGTAAACGAACCCATATTAAGCAAATATCCAGGGTTTCGACCGTTTTAAGCAGCTTTCCTGAGAACCAAATTTACTTCTTAATTTTATTTTTCAGCGTAATTTAGGTGATATTTCCTTGTAATTTTGTAGTCTAAAACTTCTCTACAATCGGTGTATATTTTTTCAAAGTTTTCCTTTCAAGGATATAAACTTCTTAGTGAGCCTCTTACGACTTGTGATATAACTTCAGAATTCAAATGCACTCATGTCATTATGGTGAATATATATTTTAACCAGTTCTATGAACATTAGCAACTGACTTTACCTTGTCGTCGAAACCAAAAAAGCTATTGTTTTATATAAATGATATAGCTTACGAATAAGAGAATGGAATTTAAATCTATTGGTTTCATAAATACGAGAATACAATATAACAATCCGTAGTTACCGGTGATTTTTTATATCAAAAAATGAGCATAAAAGGAGTCATGCGTTTTTTAAATAATTTATTGCAATTTCTTTTGACTTTTATCGGTAACTCAAAAAGTCAGTTAGCTTTAAATGTTTTAAACATCTGTAGATAAAATATCATTGGAATACATTACACAATTCCAATGGACATTGTCACTAATCGGATGTCTAATGAACCAGTTCCCTTAGAGGAAAGGAACAACCAACATCGATTTTAGGGGAACTAGGCTACCCAACACTAGGTTTAAATTACTGTTGCTTATCATAGTCAGCCATCGATGGTTGAAGGGTAGAAAAATCATTCGACAGATTCAAATAGTTAATTCCATATTGACTGTATAGCTGAGTCAACGGTGGCTAGCCAGAAAGACGAGATTTGGACCGAAAAAGTTGAAAAACTAAATTTTTCTTATTTATACACCAATTGCTATTGCTACGAATGAAAACTACAATGAAATAAATAAGAATCTATTGCTCAAGAAAGGAAAAAATATTGATGTCCGGATTCTCGAGGTAAGAAAAATATGAGATGTACGGATTACCGAGTCTACAATGTAAAAAAATTTAGTGTCCAGATTACCGCGTTGTCCGGATTAACGAGTGTCCGGATTACTTTGGAACAATACAATAAAAATTTGTGAGATTATTTCGCTCTCTGCTCGATTTGATCATGCTAACTTCTGATTTGTAGCCGAAAACACTATACACTAGGCCCCGCGTTCGAATATTGAGGGTTGTTTAAACGCTAACATGTACCCTAACATCTGTTCTCATCCTGCGGGACTTTTCTCAATCGGTTGAAAAGGTCGTTAGCTATAAATGCATTACTCTACAACTAACTACAAATTGGTTGAAAAGTCATCTATAGATCAACCAGATTGAAAACTAAAAAATGGACAACTGACAATCTCTGCACTACTTTTCAACTAGTTATCAACCAGTTTGAAAATAGTCACATTTATACTATAACCAACTATAAATTAGTTGAAAAGTCATCTAGAGATCAATAGTGTGTTTTCGGCGCAAATAATTCGCATATACACATTCGTAATTATTTCGATATAAATGCAACATACAATTAAACAAGCTAGTTTTGATAGACTCGACATATCAAAAACAAGGAAACATAACTGAGAAATTATTTTAGAGGTATGTAGTTTATAACTAGTTTAAAAATAACCACAACTGGTTATTTTTCGATTATTTTCTATTACACCAACTAACTATTTTAACACGGAGATGTGCTAGGCAATGGACAATTATCCATATCTGCATTACTCTTAATTAGTTACAAACCAACTTTTTTTGACTAATTTATATCTAAATATTTTTTGACTTTTTATAGTCAGTTTAGCTCATCCTCATGTTAAAATAATTGGCGTATTGGAAAATAATCGCTCTGTGGCACTGTACTTTTACATAATATTACATAATGACTAACGGATCCTAATTTTTGCTGGGTAATACACCACTCTCTATATACATATGCAAAACTTTAATGCAAAGTATGTACTTTCATTACGGAAGAGAAAAAAATTTTTAATTTTTTATATATTTACAGTGGTGTAGGGTATCATATAATCGCCCGACATTGATCAGTTCTGGTTTTTTAATGATGTTTTGGATTATATTTGATCGATATTTGCAATTTAATTGTTAAGGGTTTTTAATAAATTTCTTCATATTTTCAGAGAAAATGCCATCAACGCTCAATGTTTCTACTCTGACAAATAAAATATCGGGAGAAACAAACGAACTCTTTGCTGCTTATTCAGATGAACTACTTAACATAGCCACCATAGGTTGTATACTATTTGTCGTAATCGGAGTGCCGGGAAATATTTTGACAATATTCGCATTATCACGAGGGAAACAGGTATGTTCGAAGTTGAAATTTGATATGAATTATTTTTAATTCTGACCGAGCGTCCGTTCTGTTCTTGTTGCAGAATCGTAATTCAACAGCTATGTTCATCATAAACCTTTCAGTATCAGACCTGCTGTTCGGGTGTTTCAATTTGCCGTTGGCAGCATCCACATTTCTGCGGCGGGCATGGATTCATGGAGATCTGCTGTGTCGTCTATTTCCACTGTTGCGATATGGCCTTTTGGCGGTATCACTTTTTACCGTGTCCTTGATTACAATTAATCGTTATGTAATTATAGCACATCCTCGTCAATATACCAGGTTAATTTATTCGATTTGCTTTGAATTTGAAAATTGGAAAAAAACGTACCCTCTCTTTGTAGAATATATCAGCGACGATATTTGGCGCTAATGGTCCTTGGAACTTGGTTGTTAAGTTTTACCATTATGATACCCACCTGGAGGGGAGTATGGGGAAAATTTGGACTTGACATTTCTATCGGTTCGTGCTCTATACTGCCAGATGACAACGGTCACACACCTAAAGAATTTCTCTTTGTCTTAGCCTTTATGGTACCGTGTCTTTGTATTGTGTTCTGCTATGCACGAATTTTCTATTTGGTAAGAAAGGCAGCAATTCGAACTAGGGATCCCGCTTCTAAACCAACAGCAGCAGCATCGGCAGCAGTACCACCAATGCGTCGAAATGAATCTAAGACACAAGTAGACTCAAATACGGAAAATTCAAAGGGCAAGGATGTTGTGGCAGGTTCCGAAGATTTACCATTGCGCCCGTTTAGTGTCAACGAAGACATTGAGTATATCGATGTTAATTGTTCTCTGGAAAATCTGCCAATTTCCTATAAGAATTCCAATTTAAGAACGGATAGTACACAGGATCCTTCCTCGAGAATTTCACAGGTGAGAGAAAAAGGCAAAACTATTATTATTTGCAGAATACGATGGTTTTCGAAAAGACCTTTTCACTTCACTTCATTTCATATCATATCCTCAACATTATCAACATTAAAAACTTTGTGTCAAATCGTGGGTGCCACCGTGATGCAATGGTAAGCACCACCGTCTGCAACATCACATATTCAACTGTGGCAAAAATACCTCTCAGCTGGCGACATTTCCTGAGTAGTTCTGTCATGTAAACCTTCTCTATAACCCTGCGTTTACACATAACAGGACAGTTGAGTTCATGTATTAATTGTCAAAAACCCAAAACTTGCCTGTGTGACGTAGGCGTCCAGACAACTGCAAAAGAGTTGTAAAATTATGAATTAAAATCATCGATTCCTTTTCGTTCTCCGTTCACATATTTTGTTTTTGTACATATTCTTTTGTTTTCACCACATTTGAATTATCATCTCACTTCTTTTTCACTAAAATGTCAAAAATTTGTTAACCCGACTGTCTGTGAAAAACTGATGGACAGCTGGAAGACAGCCGACAAATGTATGTATGTGTTAGTAGATCAGAGTTGTATTTGAAGACAAACTGTCTGGTGTAAACGCCTAGTTAGTGGTGTCATAAGACACGCTGTTCGGTCTCGGCTATAAAAAGTATCATATTGTTACGAATGTAACTGATAGATTTATGTTAAATTAGTTTAATTTCCGTTAATTTAAAAATTTGAATTGTAACGTAAAGTTTTATTACGCAGTTACTTTATTTAAGCAACAACAACTACCATGTAGAATTATCTTCATCATTCTAGTTCTTTACATGTTACTAATGTGCCTTTGTTTCCATTTGTTTTGCCATAATCGTTCAATTATCGCCCAGTATTTGTTTTTGTTGTACTTTACTTTGTCCATTACGTCATGTCTGTATTATGTGTTTGTATCCCGTATATGTGTGTTGTTGTTGTTCGCTAGGTGCGAGTGTGCGTCTGTGTGTTTGTTGTTAGTTGGCTTCTCGATGTTGCCAGATGCATGCTCTAGATACTTCCAAACGACAAATGTGGGCATATAAATATGAGATGCCGGGCAAACAGTGAGCAGTTGTGAACTTTATACCGAAGTGTAAACATCGACTAGTAAAGAAGTAAAGTAAAGCTGTGTACTTAGCTATAACAGTCAGCTCCGAATAAGTGTGATCAATTAATTAAAGCATTGTAGAAACGTAATCTGAAACGAACCCTGTTTTATTTGGTGCAAATCGTATCGGGAAATAAAACAACGTCTACACGGAGATTAGTTAAATCTAATTCCGTAACAATTGGTGTCAGGAAGTGAGATTGCGATCATCCTACAATGAAGTTTAAGGATCTACGAGTGGAAGACTTGAAGAAGGAGCTAAGTAAGTTGGAGTTGTGTTCTACTGGCAACAAGGCCGAACTACAAAAACGCTTGTTGGAAGAGTTCGAGCGCCGTGGAATGAACATCGATGAATATGAGTTCGACGATAAGGAGGAAGTCGAGTTACCGGCAAAGGGCGAATCCACTGTTGAGGAAGTTTCATCGGTAGCTGCCAGGGGTGACGATTTGAAATCAATGCTGGCTATGATAATGCAGGAAATGAATAAGAAAAGTGAAGAAAATTCCAAAATGATGGAGAAATTAGATGCTAAAATGGACGAAATGAAAGCAGAAAATTGTCGAATGGTTGAAGAAAATTCCAGAAAGAGTGAAGAATATTCCAGGAAATTAGAGGAAAAATTAGAGGTAAATTCTAGAACAATTAACGAGAAACTCGAGAACATCACGATGGTGATTGAAAAGAGAGTAGAAAACGTGGAGGTACAAATTAAAGAGTTGGATAAAAAGATTTTGTCTGTTGACGAGAAATTTCTGGCTCAAGATGAGAAGATTCTGGGCATAGAAAAGAAAATGTCGGAACTGGAAATTAAAGGCGGTCCAGTGAGAGCTATCCATAACGCGTTAAAAATTAAGCCTCCAGTGTTCGACGGCTCTACCTCTTTCAATGTGTTCAAATTACAGTTCGAGACAGTGGCTGCTAGAGATTCTTGGAACGACAACGAAAAGGCGGTATCACTCCTTATGGCATTGAAGGGTGATGCTGCTGACGTATTACAGAGTATTCCCGCCGCTTCTAGAAACAGTTATGGGGATATAATGGCTGCACTCGAACGTAAGTACGGTGGCGAACATAAGCAAAACATCTACTTAATGGAATTAAGGGGAAGAATACAGAAGCCAAATGAGACCTTACAGGACTTCGCAACGGAGGTAGAACGTTTGGTGCTAATGACGTATCCAGGAGAAAACCATCCATTGTTGGACCGTATGAAAATCGAAACATTTGTGAATGGTATACGTGACGCCGAGATCAAACGTGCAACGTATGCGTCACCAAAATCGTCATTTGCTGAAACCGTGTCGTACGCCCTTACACAAGAGACGGCAAGAATAATCACCAATCCCCAGACTCACAAGGTCCGCAAACTGGATACCGAGTTCGATGAACCCAAATATCGTGTTAACGAGATCGAGGCAGCAATGAAGCGGGTATTACAAGGAAGGTATACGGCAGCACCAACTAAGGCCAAGGGTAGGTGTCACAATTGCGACAAAATGGGTCATTTTGCGCGTGAATGTAGAGAGAGCGCAAGCGATCGAGGTCATCGTCACCATCCCCGTCAAAAGGAAGTAAAAGAGTGGCTCAACGTTCTGCAAATGAGTCACCGTTAAACTAAATCGAGCCAGTCCAGCGGGGCGTGAACTGGCTCCCATCGACGACGGCCCCACAATCTCCATAGCGATAGTACAACAGAAAAACCACAACCTTACAACAACTGGTTATATCAATGGCAACAAGCGAATTCTGACCTTGGATACAGGCGCATCAAAGTCCATCATCAGATCAGATCTGGCCAGGGGAAAGATAACGCCACTAAATGGAGTCAGACTGCGCACAGCAACAGGGGAGCCTGCGGCAGTACATGGAAAGATAACCGTGAGACTAACTATTGTCAATAAATCGGTCGATTACGAGTTTATAGTTGCTGATATCGTAGACGAAGTTATAATAGGCGCAGATTTTATGATTGCCTTTGGTCTTAATCTGGATATGAAAGAACGTGTGATGACATGGTCCAATGTGGAAATTCCATTAAATATGGGTTACGAGGAAAACACACCTATTAGACGTCTGACTATGGAACATCCAGAGATTATACCGCCTTGTGCCGAAACATTGATATGGGTACCAATGGATGGAGATTGTGGAGTCGGGAAATTGTGGGTGGTGGAACCAGCAGAGAACAAAAATAGTAACATCTTAATAGCGAATGCCCTGGTGAAAAGCAACGACGATGGATTGATTCCAGTTAGAGTTTTGAACCTGTCAGATAAGCAAGAACAAATTTGCCAATTTTCCGACTTTGGACAATGTACACCAGCCGAAGCTGTAATCAATTTGGAAAATAACACCGAAAAATCAGCAGCCACGGAAAAGAAGCACCTCGATGGTTACATCAAAGAGTGGACACACAACTTATCACCTTCCGAGAAGAACAAGGCCAAGCAGTTATTATGGAAACATGCCTCTACCTTTGCGTCTACAAAAGGGCATCAAGGAAGAACATCGGTGGTGAAACATGAAATAAACACAGCAGACGCAAGACCAATAAAACAGGCCCCAAGAAGCGTTCCACTGGCAAAAAGGGACGAAGTCCAGAAGTTGATAAGCGAAATGGAGGAGAGTGGTGTGATCGAACCGTCGTCGAGTCCCTGGTGTTCCCCAGTAGTACTGGTCAAGAAGAAAGATGGAAGTACCAGATTTTGTGTGGATTACAGAAAACTAAATTATGTCACCAAGAAAGATAGCTACCCGCTCCCAAGAATCGATGACACACTAGACACCTTAGCCGGGACGTCATGGTTCTCTACCCTCGATCTGCAGAGTGGTTACTGGCAGGTAGAGATAGCCGAAAAAGATAAGGAAAAGACTGCGTTTGGCGTTAACGGCGGTCTCTGGCAATTTAATGTCATGCCATTCGGGCTCTGCAACGCCCCGGCCACCTTTGAAAGGCTGATGGAGCGGGTGCTGAAAGGGTTGCAGTGGAAGTCGTGCCTTATATACTTGGATGACATCATAGTCATGGGACAGACCTTCGACGAACACCTCACGAATTTAAGGAATGTACTCCAGCAGCTATCGTCTTCGGGTCTAAAACTTAACCCGAAGAAGTGTAACCTCTTCCAGCGAGAGGTGAAGTTCCTGGGGCACCATGTGACGACGGAGGGCATATCGACGGATAGCGATAAGATTAAAGCCGTCAGAGACTGGCCGCAGCCTCGAAACCTCCATGAGCTGCGAAGTTTTCTGGGTCTCTGCACCTATTACCGTCGGTTTGTCCCCAATTTTGCCAGCATTGCCGCAAGCTTACACCGATTGACTCAAAAAGGGCAGAAATTTCTGTGGAGCAACGATCAGGAAGAGGCATTCCAAAAACTCAAAGACATGCTCTGCACAGCCCCTCTTTTGGCGTACCCTGTACCGGGCGGTAAGTTTGTGTTGGACACTGACGCCAGTGCATACGGGATCGGTGGTGTCCTTTCCCAGGAAATAGACGGCCAAGAAAAAGTCATCGGGTACTACAGCCGAACATTGTCAAAGCCTGAGAGGAATTACTGTGTGACGAGGAGAGAGCTGCTGGCAGTTGTGGAGAGCATCAAACACTATCACAAATACCTGTATGGACAGCCCTTCCTGCTAAGAACCGATCATTCCGCTCTGCGATGGCTGCTCCAGTTTAAGAACCCGGAAGGTCAATTGGCCCGTTGGATAGAGAGGCTTCAGAGTTATGACCTAAGTATCGAGCACAGAAAAGGTGGAAAACACGGTAATGCTGATGCCCTGTCTCGTCGGCCATGCAAAATTGACTGTAGACATTGCTTGAAGGCTGAAAGCAAAGCAAGTATCGTCGATGTCTGGCTACTGCAGGTTGAGTCCGGCGAGGATTGGTCGGCGGAACAAAGAAAAGATCGCACCCTAGGCAAAATAATTTCTGCTATGGAAATGGGCGAACGCCCTAGTCGCAAAGAAATAGCGCCCGAAAGCCCCCTTTTGAAATCTTATTGGGCCCAGTGGAACAGTCTACTTATAATAGATGGGTGCCTACATCGTAAGTGGGAGAGCGGCGATGGAAAAACACACCGTAACTTGATCGTCGTACCAGACTCCAAAATAAAAGACGTGTTGTCAGAGTTTCGCGATGGGCTAAGTGGAGGACACCTTGGTGTAACAAAGACTGCTGAAAAGATAAAGCAGAGGTTCTACTGGGTCGGCTGTCAGAAATCCATTGCAGACTGGATTGCCAATTGTGAGAGGTGTATAAGAGCTAAAGGTCCAACCCGGAAGAGTCGAGGCCACATGCAACAGTATAATTCAGGAGCTCCATTTGAAAGAATCGCAATGGATGTGGCTGGACCGTTTCCAATAAGCAACTCTGGGAACCGGTATGTCTTAGTGGTCATGGATTACTTCAGCAAATGGCCAGAGGTTTATGCCATTCCCAACCAGGAAGCTAAGACAATAGTGGATGTGTTCAGCAAGAACTGGATTTGTCGCTATGGTGTCCCATCCGAGGTTCATTCCGATCAAGGAAGAAATTTTGAGTCAGCGATCTTCAAAGAAATGTGTGACACCTACGGAATCAAGAAAACGAGGACAACGCCCCTGCATCCACAATCAGATGGCATGGTGGAAAGATTTAATCGCACCCTGGAAGAGCATCTACGAAACTTGGTAGATAGCGGCCAAAGAGACTGGGATGAGCATATTCCAAAATTCCTACTAGCCTATAGGACGGCCATTCATGACTCCACATCTCGAACCCCAGCCAGAATTTTGTTCGGCAATGAATTAAAGCTGCCTGGTGACCTGATCTTCGATGCCACACCAAACCCCGAAATTGATAACGATGAAGACAGTCAAAACTCTTTCAGTGAAGTCCACGATGCAGTACGCCATCGGATAAAAATGGTCAGCAATCGCATGAAGGCGAGGTACGATCGAGCGGCAAATACTGATGGGTTCCAAGAAGGGCAACTGGTACTATTGTTCAACCCACAACGGAAAAAAGGACTATGCCCCAAATTACAAACGCACTGGGAAGGCCCCTACAAGGTAGTCACGAAAATAAATGACGTCGTGTATCGCATACAGAAGAGCGACAGCCCTAGATCGAAGATGAAGGTGGTACATCTAGAACGGTTGGCCCGCTATGGAACGAGAACTGTGCCAGGTCATGAGGAACAGGCTTAAGCGGGAGGCAGTGTGTTACCAATGCCCATACCACAGAGAGGGAACTGTGCCTATTCGGGACGAACAGGCTTAAGCGGGAGGCAATGTTACGAATGTAACTGATAGATTTATGTTAAATTAGTTTAATTTCCGTTAATTTAAAAATTTGAATTGTAACGTAAAGTTTTATTACGCAGTTACTTTATTTAAGCAACAACAACTACCATGTAGAATTATCTTCATCATTATAGTTCTTTACATGTTACTAATGTGCCTTTGTTTCCATTTGTTTTGCCATAATCGTTCAATTATCGCCCAGTATTTGTTTTTGTTGTACTTTACTTTGTCCATTACGTCATGTCTGTATTCTGTGTTTGTATCCCGTATATGTGTGTTGTTGTTGTTCGCTAGGTGCGAGTGTGCGTCTGTGTGTTTGTTGTTAGTTGGCTTCTCGATGTTGCCAGATGCATGCTCTAGATACTTCCAAACGACAAATGTGGGCATATAAATATGAGATGCCGGGCAAACAGTGAGCAGTTGTGAACTTTATACCGAAGTGTAAACATCGACTAGTAAAGAAGTAAAGTAAAGCTGTGTACTTAGCTATAACAGTCAGCTCCGAATAAGTGTGATAAATTAAATAAAGCATTGTAGAAACGTAATCTGAAACGAACCCTGTTTTATTTGGTGCAAATCGTATCGGGAAATAAAACAACGTCTACACGGAGATTAGTTAAATCTAATTCCGTAACAATATCATTGAGCTAGTATACATCGGGGTGTACTCATTGATATGAAAGAATTCTCATTTGTCCCTACTGGATTGTTTGGGAACATATCGCTCATTTACTCAAAGAGTGGCATAACTCAAAAATGTATATTCTGAGTTAGCAATTAACATTTTTTATACGACTTTTACTTCTGTATCTCTTGGGTCGTTTCCAGGTCTAAAGCAGCGATAGGCACCAAATATTATTATTGCATACTTTTGGGGGTGTTATTGTGCAAGTGCACGCTTTTTCAATTAGTTGAATTGTGTGTGTGTGGACAGAGAACCGCCCTGTCGGACTTTTATTAACCAGTTGATAAAATGATTGATAATAGATCGATAATTTTTAAACTGACTAAAAACTGGCTAAAAAATTATCTAGAGATGAACCACTTTGAACAGAAAAAAATTTCGGCAATTGTCCATGTCTAGATAACTTTTCGACCAATATAAAGTTAGTCGAAAAGTTATCTAGAGATTAACCACTCTGAAAACAGAAACATGTACCGTCTGCAAAGTATTTGTGTTTGTCGAAGAAATAAGGCACAAATGTATAAATAATTCGCACTTGCTTTTTCTTAATATTCTTCGTATAAATGCAGCATCCAGTTATAGAATACAGTGTTGATGGACTGAACATATTCGTACATATTACTCATATTATTCTGGAATTAAAAAGGAACACAAAGGAAATATACAAATTTGCCCCTTCTACTCTCTAACAAAAAAAGAGAGACAAAGAGAGGGAGAGAGAGAATATGAAAAGTCAAAAAAAAAAAAAACACACAGAAACAAAAATTGTTTTTTTTTTTACATTATGTTTTAAACTGACTAAAAATTGGCAAAAAAAGTTATCAGTCGAAAAGTTATCTGGCGTTGGACAATACTGACTACTCAGGCGCTCATCGCCTTGTAAAATTAGTCAGTTGGCATAAGGCAAAATTATCGATAAAATGCCACGAAAAGTTATCTGGCGTTGGACAATACTGACTACTCAGGCGCTCATCGCCTTGTAAAATTAGTCAGTTGGCATAAGGCAAAATTATCGATAAAATGCCACTTATGTTTAAAAAAAGCTAGCTTTATGTTAGCTTTAAATCGGCCACAGTCCCTACAGGGCGTTTACTGAGAGCATGTGTGAGCTCTCTTGCCTGACGCTGGTCTAAAGCAATGGTAAGCAAAATAGGAAAAGAGAATATTTAAGGGAGAATTATTATTTAATTTTTCTTGTTATTTCTTTACATATTTCTTCCAAATTTTTAAGCATTAATGTTGTCTATAATCGTTGTACAAATGAATTATACAAAAAATACTTAAACGCTAAAGAGTTGTAGAATTAATTAAATTAAGAGTATTTTAGAGCATCCACCAGTGGATGGCCGTGCACACGTCTGGTCTAAAACAATGGTGAGCAAAATAAGAAAAGAGAAAATTTAAGAGGGAATTAATATTTAATTTTTCTTGTTGTTTCATTACATATTTAGACATTTTTAAGCACTATATTACCTAAAATCGTGCTACAAATGAATTATTAAAGAATTATTACAAAAAATAATTAAACGCCCAAGTGTTGTTGAATAATTAAACTTAGAGTATTTTACAGAAACCACCAGTGGATGGCCGTGCACACCATTGGTCTAAAGCAGCGATAACCAACCACTACGAATGCAACCGCTTTGTTTGTGTGCTCACAAACACGAGATTTTCTCTCCCTCTCTCGATAAACATTGTGTGTTAATTCATTGTTAAAATTGAAAATCACGAAAACAAGCGACAGCACCACCTTCTTCATTGAAAGCTATGCTGGCACTGAATGTTTTTTGTAGTTAGAAAACAAAGAAGATGATCGGTGGTGAAATTAACGTTGAAACTCACCACAAGTAAGATTGTGTTTGTGCACTCACCAAGCGCCAAGATTGTGTTTGTGCACTCACCAAGCGCCCGAGGGCGCCGTGGTGGCTGAGGCAGGTCTAATTTCGCATTTGTATGCTCCAATCATTTCATTGACCATAGACTTTAGTCCAGTGTTCACCAGCAACAACATATTCAACCGCTGCGTTTGTGTTGGGCACACACACGAGATTATCTATCCCTCTCTAGATAAACATCGTGTGCGTTAATTCATTGCTAAAACAAAGAAGATGATCGGTGGTGAGAGTAAAGTTCAAACTCACCACAATTGAGATTGTGTGTGTTCACACAGACACGGCTCGCGAGCCTAGTGGTGATTAACACTGCTTTAGTCCAATGGTCTGTCTTCATCACAGGGCTCGCGAGCCCATTCTGTGTGAACACACACAATCTTATTTGTGGTTAGTTTCAACGTAAATCTCACCACCGATCATTTCTTTGTTTTCTAACAAGAAAGCAATGAACTAACGCACACGACTTTTATCGAGAGAGGGAGAGATAATCTCGTGTGTGTGCAATTGCATTTGTAGTTGTTGGTGAGCTTGCTCTAGTCGTTCACACAATATCCCAGACCCTTTCTTACTCGTATACGCAATAGATTGAGCACACAGTCATATCTCCTTTTTTGTGAACGGGACTTAGGATGCTCATATTCCAATCATCGGGTACTCGCTTCTCCTGTCTCAATAACATCTTTTGGGATTGGAACAGTGGTATCTTCATTATCTTCACTAGTACCAATAGTTTGGAAGAATACTGCTTTCATATCCCGAGTACATTCTCTGTATATGTTACCAGATTACCTTGCTCGTCTTTGCACGAGGATGTGCATGTACCAAAGTCATTAGATTGATGTTTCATTCTTTGGTAGAATATTCGGACTTCATTCTGATGTTTCTCCTCTCTCCTTTTCTCCCGGTAACTCTCTCAAGCGCTACGAGTTGCTACTGATTGTATGCGGCATTCTTCTTTTCGGTAGCAGCTCGACCATGACCAAGGAACTCATGGTGGTCTCTAGGCTTTGCGGCTGTTTGCATCGAGTGCGTAATAATTTTAGACTGTTTTGATATGTAACAGCCGCAAAATCCGGCCAGTTGAGTGGAATACATTGTGACTATCTGTTGTGTTGCATCGAACTTCCCGTGTTGTCTGTTCGTACTTTATTTGCTACATTTAATCGGATATGTACCGTTGCTGCAACAAGGTGAGGATCCGAGTTGATGCCTTTATGAACGTGATGTTTAAATCTGGCACTGCTAACTACATAGTTTTTTGTCTCTGCGAAGTCTATCAGCTTAATTTCATTGTCAAACGTTTCACTGTGGAGACCGTTGGGCCAAAGATATTCTCCTTTCCAATTTTGGTATTAAAATCTGTAGAAAAATATAGTTTTTAACCGAATTGTAGCAAATCATTTACCGGATGTTTCAACCTCCGACTAACTACAAATCAGCAACCAAACTCATGCTTTATGTCATGGCAGCATTAATACTGTGCGTTGCCGTTAGTTGTTGTGACACTTTTCTTAATCTAACGTATTTCCTCTATGACAGTAATATTGTTACGGAATTAGATTTAACTAATGTCCGTGTAGACGTTGTTTTATTCCCCAGTACGATTTGTACCAAATAAAACAGGGTTCGTTTTAGATTACGTTTCTACAATGCTTTATTTACTTTATTACACTTATTCGGAACCGACTTTAATTACTAGCACACAGCTTGTCTCTAGTTAGCACGCAGCACTTCTTTAACCGATCTGTTCAGTTCAACGCTTAAAACACAACTCAACTCAATGTTGCCATTCGTAACTCTATTTATACCCAAAATCTCCTTGGTCTAGAAATATCTAGAACATATGGCAACCTCTCGAATCTGAGCAGCGAACACACAGACGCACATTCGCACTAAGCGAACAACCATACTCACATACATACAAGTAGACAAGCACAGTAATGACGTAATTACAACAACAAACAACTACACGAAATACAAGAAGTAGGAACTAAACGATAATTACATTATTATGGCAAAACGAACAAAAGAACATTAACAAAAGGTAATGTAACGACTAGAATGATGAAGAGAGTTCTACATGGTAGTTGTTGTTGCTTAAATAAAGTAAAAGCGTAATACAAACTTTACGTTATAATTCAAATTTTTAAATTAACGGAAATAAAACTAAACTAACATAAACCTATCAGTTACATTCGTAACATTGCCTCCCGCTTAAGCCTGTTCGTCCCGAATAGGCACAGTTCCCTCTCGGTGGTATGGGCATTGGTAGCACTGCCTCCCGCTTAAGCCTGTTCCTCTTGACTAGACGCAGTTCTCGTTCCGTAGTGGTGGCAACCGATTTAGATGTACCCTCTACTGCGTCAGCTCTGGACTTCTGCTCTTCTGGACGTTGCTTTCTCTCCAGGAATCTTGACGTTATACCTTCTTTCTTTGTGGTCACCTTCTTAAGTGTCACCTGGTCTTCATCGGACTTGTCCTTCCTTGTTGTACGGTCGCTTTTCGATGGACGTTTCCTCGACGTACATCTTCGCTTTTTCCTCCTCGTTGCGAGATTTTTCCGCTTTCGTACTGGCCATTTTTCGGCGGCTTCCACCTTCAGCGTACGGACATCTACAGCGATTTCGTCAGATTCTGCGCTAGGGCGACACATGCTTTTCTTCTCTTTGTAGCCCACATTAATCGGTATTTCCACATTGGACCATGTCATCACACGGTGCTTTATGTCCAGGTTAAGACCAAAGGCAATCATAAAATCTGCGCCTATGATAACTTCGTCTACGATATCAGCCACTATAAACTCGTAGTCGACCGATTTATTGGCAATAGTAAGTCTCACGGTTATCTTTCCATGTACTGCCGCAGGCTCCCCCGTTGCTGTGCGCAGTCTGACTCCATTTAGTGGCGTTATCTTTCCTTCTGCCAGATCTGATCTGATGATTGACTTTGATGCGCCTGTATCCAAGGTCAGAATTCGCTTGTCGCCATTGATGTAACCAGTTGTTGTAAGGTTGTGGTTTTTCTGCTGTACAATCGCTATGGAAATTGTGGGACCATCGTTTTCATCCTCTGCCAGCGGCGTCTCGTGATTGACGGAATTCACTTTATTTGATTCACCTGATGTCCCTCTTTCCAGATTCTTGGCCACCAGTTGGTCTTCGCTTTTCAAAGGCGGTGAGGCGGATCTGGTCCTTGGTCGTTGCAATCTGCATTCTCGTGCAATGTGTCCAGCTTTCCGACAGTTGTAGCAGGTCCTCCTCGTTTTGCCAGCCCTTCGTTTCACTTTATCTATTACCTGCATTAGTGCATCTTTCATTAGTTCGACAACGGTCTGAGGATTGTTGTCCTCAACTTCCAGCTTCCGCACATTGCAAGCCTGAGGTTTCACCATTGTCTCTTGCTTATGTCCGCCACCGTACTTAAGTTCAAGAGCAGCCATTATATCTCCATAACTGTTTCTAGAAGCGGCGGGAATATTCTGTAATACGTCAGCAGCACCGCCCTTCAATGCCATAAGTAGTCGAACCGCCTTGTCGTTATCGTTCCACGAATTTCTCGAAGCAACCGTCTCAAATTGTAATTTGAAGACATCAAACGATGTAGATCCGTCGAATTCAGGAGGCTTGATTTTCAGAGTGTTATCAATAACTCGCACTGGTCCTCCTTTGATTTCCAGTTCAGACATTTTCTTTTCCAGATTCACAATCTTCTCGTCGTGGGCCAGAAATTGCCTATCCAATTTCTTTAAATGGTTTTCCATAACCTCGAATCGCTTTCCAATAACTTGCGTAATATTATCGAGTCTTTCGCTGATTTTTGCCTCTAATTCTTCCAATTTTTCGTCGAATTCCTCCGTCAGACATTTGAAGCTTTCATTTATTGCAATAGATTCCTCTTCCATTCTCTTACTAAATTCCTTCGCCAACGTTGCTGTAATCACTTCGGCAAGCTCCGTATAACTTGCAACCGCCTCTGAAGTCTCATCTCTAATATCAAACTCATATTCGTCGATGTTCATTCCACGGCGCTCGAACTCTTCCAACAAGCGTTTTTGTAGTTCGGCCTTGTTGCCAGTAGAACACAACTCCAACTTACTTAGCTCCTTCTTCAAGTCTTCCACTCGTAGATCCTTAAACTTCATTGTAGGATGGTCGTAATCTCACTGCTGACACCAATTGTTACGGAATTAGATTTAACTAATGTCCGTGTAGACGTTGTTTTATTCCCCAGTACGATTTGTACCAAATAAAACAGGGTTCGTTTTAGATTACGTTTCTACAATGCTTTATTTACTTTATTACACTTATTCGGAACCGACTTTAATTACTAGCACACAGCTTGTCTCTAGTTAGCACGCAGCACTTCTTTAACCGATCTGTTCAGTTCAACGCTTAAAACACAACTCAACTCAATGTTGCCATTCGTAACTCTATTTATACCCAAAATCTCCTTGGTCTAGAAATATCTAGAACATATGGCAACCTCTCGAATCTGAGCAGCGAACACACAGACGCACATTCGCACTAAGCGAACAACCATTCTCACATACATACAAGTAGACAAGCACAGTAATGACGTAATTACAACAACAAACAACTACACGAAATAAAAGAAGTAGGAACTAAACGATAATTACATTATTATGGCAAAACGAACAAAAGAACATTAACAAAAGGTAATGTAACGACTAGAATGATGAAGAGAGTTCTACATGGTAGTTGTTGTTGCTTAAATAAAGTAAAAGCGTAATACAAACTTTACGTTATAATTCAAATTTTTAAATTAACGGAAATAAAACTAAACTAACATAAACCTATCAGTTACATTCGTAACAATATATGCGTATGGCAGTGCGTAAACTGTACCTTCTCTATAAAGTACGAACATTCCAGGTGCAGATTCTCAGATCATGGTTCTTTAAACGCTTGCGGGGGTCGTCAACATTAGAGCAGGTGGTCTTTCTTTTTCCTAGTTTCTTCATAGTTTTTTTGAAGGGTACCCAATGCCCAACCAAAGTTTTTATCTATTTCTAATATTGACTGTTAGGGCAAATATAATTTAATATTCATTTTTATTAATCTCTCGATGGAGTTGAGCTGAATGATTGAAGATTTGTTACATATGAAAAAAAGAAAGCTGAAGAGATTCCCACACAACCAACAAATTAAGCAACCGGCTTCGCTGTTAGTTACGCAGCTCGTCAGGCTTATCGTTGTGGTAGGTAGTGGCGTCTCTTGGCAATGCACTATAGGTAATTTGGCCTATTAATAGCGGTTGACTTACGTGCTTTTTATTCATTTTTAATACTTTATGTATATGCAAAAATAAACTAAAACAAAGAATTACACAGTAGAAAGGTTATTAGAAACTACGTTTATAACGAACAAAGTTTTGTGTTCCCAAAGAATTTATCTTACTATTTGTACACACATTCAACTTCTTAAAATGACCACGATTATAACGAACAAAATTTTGGTACTCCGCGAATAAAATTTATTACAATTTGTTAGGATTTAAAAGTAAGCTTTAATAAGAATATTACAGACGAACACGGTTTTAACGGACGGGGGCTTTAACGAACAAATTTTGTTGTTCCTACCCCATATTCTTATTTTACCTATTTTATTCATTCCAACCCAATGAATGCGGTTAAAACCAAAAAAGGTTATAATGAACTAAAATATTGATCCACCAAAAGATTTTTATATACATTGATATGTTTAAAGTATTGATTCGCGAGCAGATCTTTATAAATATTATTTTTTTAAAAGGGCCAACTAAGCCGCGCAATCATTATCCCTAGTTATTACAGATATAATTACAACAAGTAAGAAAAGTGTTAAGTTCGGTCGGGCCGAACTTTTTATACCCTCCACCACAATTTTCAGTCATTTCGGTGGATTAATGTGGCCACAACCTTCAAAATACCGAAAATCGGAAGGTACGTTCTATGGGGGCTATATTATGGCGTGGACCTATACCTACAGATTTCTGGGGGAAAGTTTCATACCCCCAACGAACACTAAATACCAAATTTCAGCCATCTCGGTGTGATAATGAGGCCAAAACCTTCAAAATACCGAAAATCGGGAGATATCGTCCTATGGGGCTATATCAAAATGTGGACCTATATAAACGTTTTATGGTAGAAATGTTTCTTAGCCTCTGGAAACACAAAATACAAAGTTACAACCGATTCTATTGTCAAATGGGACTAATACATTCAAAATATATTAAAATGACGCGTACTTTATATGGGGCATTATATGGGGGCTATACCAAAACGTGGACCTATATAAACCAACTTTGGTAGGAATGTTTTTTGGTCTCTGGAAGCACAAAATACCAAATAACAACCAATTCGGTGGTTAAATGGGACAAATATCTTAAAAATTCCTTAAAACGACGACACGTCATTTTGTATGGGGGCTATACGAAAGCGTGGACCTACATAGCCCGCTTTCAATACCAAAAGTCCTACGTACATATAATAGATTTACCCAAAATTTCACCCACCTACGTCAATCCGTTCGGACGCTAGAGTGATTTCCACAGACGGACGGACATGGCTATATCGATGCAGAATTGCACGCTGATCAAGAATATATAGTTTGTTTGGCTACAATGATTATTTCGAGTAGTTACAAACGTAGTGACAAACTTAATATACCCCCATCCTATGGTGGAGGGTATAAAAATGTTGACCACGACACCTCTGAACATTTTACAACACATGGTGAATATTTCTTTAAAGAAAATATCTTTTTAGTTCAAATCAGATGCTTTTTTGTGTTTAATATTTCGTCACCAAAAATGCCCGAAGACGTAACCCACAAATTCAAAACTTTACAGAATATCAATCTTATAAGGGCGAATATTTGGAGTATTATCAATCCTGTACGAATGGGAATAAGTAGTGAAACCAAAACCGCTGAAGCGCTTGGTTTTGGGATCCTCCATTACAACGAAATCTGCAATGGCAGCTCCAAAAAATACAATTCTCCTAACTTGGAATATTGTCTTGCCTTGTTGCAAGACGTGTAACCTTTACACCGTTCAATTCCCCGGTCACTACCGCTATTATACTTACCCAACACAAAAAGTTTGTAACACATCGAAATAATTGTCGAAGATCTATACTTATATATACCAAAATGAATGTCTCGCCGAGCAGAGTCGATCTTGCTATGTGTGTCCGTTTAGAGTTAGATTCTAAAGTTTAGATTAGATTATAATTAGATTTAGATTCTAAACCCTGTAATCACGCTACAGATCGCAATTTGAATCGGATCATTTTGATGGTTGAACGGGGTCCCCCAGATGAAGAAACCTATTGCTTTTGGTGATGGTGGGATAATATTCAGGGGTCGAAATGGGCAAACAACTTATTTATTCCAAAGCGAATATCTTTGCTTCTATAAGGCGTATGCCAAAAGCGAAATGAAAGTGAAAGTAGAAAATATCACCTTTAAAACGATGTAATATAGGTTGGCAGATATCGCAATAGCAGTTTATCCAACACAATTTTTCATCTTTGCAATTTTAATTGTAATGACGAATGTCACAGCTTTAGTTGGGGACCTTCCAAAAGCAAATTATGACTTTGAAAGTAGAAAATCCTACCTTTACAATGATACAAAGTAGGTTGGCGATGGTGATCAAAGAACGGAGATATCGCAATAGTCGGTAATACATCCCATTTTTATACCCTCCACCATATGGAGGGTATAATTAAATTTGTCATTCCGTTTGTAACAAATTGAAATATTCGTCAGAGACCCTATAAAGTACATACATTATTGATCAGCATAAAATTCTATGTCGATTTAACCATGTCCGTCTGTCTGTCTGTTGAAATCAAGATACAGCTCGCAATTTTAAAGATAGAGAGTCAATATTTGGTACAGAAGTTTTTATTACTGCAGGATGGTTGGTATTAAAATGGGATATATCGGTTCACGTTTTGATATAGCCCCCATAGAAATGGCTGAAATTTGGTGCTTAGTCTACGTTGGTGGTATAAAACTTTCCCCCAGAACTTTGTCGGTATCGGTCCATGCCTTCATATAGCCCCCATAGAACGGTATCTCCCGATTTTCGGTATTTTGAACGTTGTGGCCTCAATATTTCACCGAAATGGCTGAAATTTGGTATTTAGACTCCGCTGGGGGTACTCAAACTTCCCCTTTAAATTTGTCGGTATAGGTCCACGCCTTCATATAGCCCCCATGGAAAGGTACCTCCCGATTTTCCATATTTTGAAGGTTGTGGCTTCAATATTCCACCAAAATGGCTGAAATTTGGTATTTAGTCTTCAATGTGATATAAAACTATTTGCCAGAAATTTGTCTGTACAGGTCCACGCTTTCATATTGCCCCATTTCCGACTAAAATTCGTCGGTATATATCCACGTTTCGATATATCCCCCTTAGAACGGTACCTCCCGATTTTCGTAATACTGAAGATTGTGACGTCAATATCCCACCGAAATGACTGAATTTCTTTATTTAGTCTTCCAAGAGTTAAAAAATATTCCAGAAGAGTTTTATCAGTATAGGTCCACGTCTTCCTATATCCCCATAGAAGCGTACTTCTTGATTTTCGGTATTTTTTAAGTTGTATTTAGTCTTCTTTGAGTCTAAAAACCTTCCGTCAAAAAATTGTCGGTATAGATCGACGTTTTGAAATAGCCCCCATAGAACGGTGACTCACATTGTTTTACCGAAATTACTGAAATTTAGTATTAAGTCTTCTTTACACACGAAAGGAAACTAATTATTCCATTTTACTTCAATACAACTTGTGGTGGAGGGTATAACAAGTTCGGCCCGGCCGAACTTAACGCCGTTCTTACTTGTTTCATTTTTTTTTTGTAATCACGCTACAAATCGGAATTTGAATCGGATCATCTCAAAATGTTGATGGTTGAAGGGGGTCCCCCAGATGAAGAAGCCAAATTTATTTTGGCGATGCTAGGTTGGCGTAGGTGGTCAAACAACGGAGATATCGTAATATTCGCTAATGCATCCCATTTGTTCTTTTTTTTTTTGTAATCACGCTACGCGTCGCGATTTTGATCGGATCGTCACTTGGTGGTTAATGAGGGGGGGTCCAGAGAGTTTTGGATTTGGTGTTGGTCGGATAATATTCAGGATTCGGAATGGACAAAAAGCTAATGTGGAGAAAATTCAATGTTTTATTCTTATGCGCTGAGGCATCATTAAAAATGTAATATCCTTAATGTAAATAAAGATTAAAAAACTCTATTAGGGGTATTCCAAAAGGAAAGCCTGTAAATGGAAGAAGAAAAGATCACATTTACAATAATGCAAAATAGGTTAATGTAATGTAAAATAGGTTAATGTTCAATTTTTTATTTTGAATTGTATTGCTGAATATTCCAGGTGTGGTTGGGTGCATTTTAACAAAAGTGGCCTATATTAATAAATCTAACTTTTTGAGTTCTCCTCATTTTCAATAATCACTTTATGTAAGATCCCTTTCAAACCCTTTTGGCAAACATACTTATGGGTGCTAAATAATATATTTTACAGGATGCGGACAAATCTAATCCATCACAACAGATAGCTAATAACAACCCGCCCAAGGAAACAACTCGGTAAGTAAACGCACAACACATAAAACATCTGAAATGAATGTGTGTTATAGTTCTTCTTCCTTTATTGCAGAAATAAAAATCCCATTAAAACCTCCATAAGGACATCGTTCACCCGCTTTAGTCCACGTAAAAATCATTATGTTTCAATGGTAAATACATCAAATGCCTCTGCTATTTATCCAGGACGTATGAGTCAGAAGGATCGCCGTCTTTTGAAAATGATTCTCGTAATATTTGTTTCATTTGTGATCTGTTATTTGCCAATAACTCTAACCAAAATCTGGAAGGGCTTGTCCGACAATCATGTCTTCAACATAAGCGGCTATTTGTTGGTTTACATGACGACATGCATAAATCCCATTATATATGTGTTAATGTCTTCAGAATATCGTCAGGCCTATTGGAATTTGCTCAGATGTCGATGTGACGGTAGTAATTCCTTAAATAAAGAATTTAATCGTAATCCCAAGTCGTAACATAATGAATTGTGCAATATTTAATGATAATATTTTTAATTTGTATATTTTTTACATTTTTTGTATACTACACACACAAACACACACACGCGTATTAAGAATATAAAAATAAAAAATAAGAATACACACACAAAATAACTTTTTCATCGTTAAAATCGGTTAAATACCCCTGCGGGAAAATAAATTAGTTTAAAAGTAGTATATAACTTGTTTAAAAAATAACCACAAGTGGTTATTTTTCTATTATTTTCCATTACGCCAACTAACTATTTTAACAAGGGATGAGCTAGGCAGTGGACAATTGTCCATCTCTGCATTACTTTTAACTAATTAAAAACCAACTATTTTTGACTAATTTATATCTAACTATTTTAAAGAGAGTTAAAAAAATATTTCTTATTTATTATATTTTATTTATTTTTAATTTCTTTTAATTTTCTCTTTTGCTTTTATCTTTGACTTTTTATTTTGACACCAGTTGTTTCTCAGTTATGATTCCTTGTTGTCCCTCCTTCCGTATGTCGAGTCTGTCAAAACAAGCTTGTATAATTGTATGTTGCATTTGTATCGAAATAATTACGAAAGTGTATATGAGAATTATTGCGTCGAAAACACACTATTGAACATTAAACGTTTTCCACTGGTTGATCTATAGATGACTTTTCAACTAATTAATAGTTGGTTGTAGAATAATTGCTTTGTAACTGACTATTTTCAAACTGGTTGATAACTATGCAGAGATAGTCAGTTGTCTATTTTTTAGTTTTCAATCTGATTGATCTATAGATGACTTTTCAACCAATTTGTAGTTAGTTGTAGAATAATGCATTTATAACTAAATATTTTTCAACCGGTTGAGTAAAGTCTCCCCTGGACTTTATGAAAAACTAGCCGATCCGGTCCGCGTTGCTGTCCCTTGTTTTATGTTACCTTTTATTAAATCATCAATTATATTTTTCTTGCATCGCTAATTAGTGACTATACATAAAAAATCTTCAGAAATGTTGGTGTTGATATGCAATTTTAACATACCACCAAAACTGATGACTTGAGGCATACATTTATTTCATCTGCTGCAATAGTATAACTGGAAGAGTTTGTCTGAAATCTAAACGTGATTTTCTTCTTAAATCCTTCAAGAATCGATCTTTAGGCTCTAAAATGAGTACCTAGGGTCGCAGATATAACCATTATTGCCTCGCAAACTCACCGATACGTTTGTCAGTTTTTCTAAAAAGGTGTTTTCAATAAATAGGGCATTGGGAAGATACCCCGCCCCCTCCGAAATTCAACAAAATATATAGCCTATTTTCACCACAGGTCTTCCCTGCACATTCTCTGAAATGTATTTAAAAAGGTGGGCACGCTAATATTGCGTTTTTTTAAAAATAGGGGATAGGGGAAGGTATCCCGCCCCCTCCAAAATTCAACAATATATGTAGCCTATTTTCACTACGGGTGATCCCTGCACATTCTCTGAAATTTTCAGAATATCGGTTCAGCCATATACAGTGTTGGTCACATAATTAGCACACCCCTTTGGGACAAAATGATTTCAGTCAGCTAAGAGTTTTGATAGGGCAAATTGCAATATTTTCGTAAACAAAATCCTTTTCTATAATGTATTTAACAGATTTAATGATATAAGTGAATAGTATTATCAGTGGTTTTTTGAAAATAAAAGTTTTGTGAAGACGCCTAAATTATCAAGGGGACATATAATTAGCACACCCTATGATTATTTAATTTAATTCAATTAATATAAAAAAAATTAATTTATTTATATTGAAGTTAATTCATATTCAAAACGCATTGAACAAATCATTTTTATACCCTCCACCATATGGAGGGTATAATTAAATTTGTCATTCCGTTTGTAACACATCGAAATATTCGTCGGAGACCCTATAAAGTATATATATTATTGATCAGCATAAAATTCTATGTCGATTTGACCATGTCCGTCTGTCCGTCCGTCCGTCCGTCCGTCAGTCCGTCCGTCTGTCTGTCTGTTGAAATCAAGATACAGCTCGCAATTTTAAAGATAGAGAGTCAAAATTTGGTACAGAAGTTTTTATTACTTGCAGGATGGTTGGTATTGAAAATGGGATATATCGGTCCACGTTTTGATATAGCCCCCATAGAACGGTACCTCCCGATTTTCGGTATTTTTAAGGTTTTAGCTTCATTATCCTACCAAAATAGCTGAAAATTGGAACATAGTCTTCTTAAGGGGTATAAAACTTTCCCCCAGAATTTTGTTGGTATCGGTCAACACCTTCATATAGCCCCCATAGAACGGTACCTCCCGATTTTCGGTATTTTTAAGGTTTTAGCTTCATTATCCTACCAAAATGGCTGAAATTTGGTACTTAGTCTACATTGGTGGTATAAAACTTTCCCTCATAACTTTGTCGGTATCGGTCCATGCCTTCCTATAGCCCCCATAGAACGGTACCTCCCGAATTTCGGTATTTTGAAGGTTTTAGCTTCTATGTCCTACCAAAATGGCTGAAATTTTGTACGTAGTCTTCTTTCCCCTAGAATTTTGTCGGTAACGGTCCACACCTTCATATAGCCCCCATAGAACGGTACCTCCCGATTTTCGGTATTTTGAAGGTTGTGTCTTCAATATTCCACCGAAATGGCTGAAATTTGGTATTTAGACTTCGTTGGGGGTACTCAAACTTCCCCTTTAAATTTGTCGGTATAGGTTCACGCCTTCATATAGCCCCCATGGAAAGGTACCTCCCGATTTTTCGTATTTTAAAGGTTGGGTCTTCAATATTCCACCAAAATGGCTGAAATTTGGTATTTAGTCTTCAATGTGATATAAAACTTTTCGCCATAAATATGTCTGTACAGGTCCACGCTTTCATATTGCCCCATTTCTGACAAAAATTCGTCGGTATAGGTCCACGTTTCGATATAGCCCCCATAGAACGGTACCTCCCGATTTTCGTAATACTGAAGATTGTGACGTCAATATCCAACCCAAATGGCTGAAATTCGTTATTTCGTCTTCCAAGAATTATAAAATATTCCAGAAGAGTATTATCAGCATAGGTACACGTCTTCCTATATCCCCATAGAAGCGTACTTCTTGATTTTCGGTATTTTTTAAGTTTTAGCCACATTCTCTTACCTAAATATAGGAAATTTGATATTTAGTCTTCTTTGAGCCTAAAATCTTTCCGTCAGAAATTTGTCGGTATATATCGACGTTTTAAAATAGCCCCCATAGAATGGTGCCTCACATTGTTTTACCGAAATTGCTGAAATTTAGTATTAAGTCTTCTTCACACACGAAAGGAAACTAATTATTCCATTTTACTTCAATACAACTCGTGGTGGAGGGTATAACAAGTTCGGCCCGGCCGAACTTAACGCCGTTTTTACTTGTTTCAAAGAAAAAATAATTTATCACCCCGGAATCTCAAAATATATCCCAATAGCGGACCATTTTTCGTAATGTACACCTAAACGTTAGAAAGTCGCCAAAACTTTAAAAACAAATGTACAATTGAATCTGAAATTATTGGAATTGTTAACCGATTACTGAAATTTAAATATAAAGTGCAAAAACTTTTCAAAAAGTGTTTAAGGTAGATCATTCATTCAAGAAAATTTTCGATATGGAAGGGGTTTATAGAATGAAGATCAATAAAATGCACCCTTATGTAAAGAAGGATCAACTTATAACACCATTTGTTATTCAAAATTACAAGTCTGAATAACACCAAAGACCTATCACTACAAAACTGTCAACAAAGCGCTAGGTGAACACGTAGCACATGAGTATGTTTAAAGGTATAAGCCCTTTCTAACAATAAAGGATTTTGAGGTTTGCTGAAATTGGTCAGAATCAATGAAAGTAGGCATATACTATTCAAGATAAATGTTTTCTGAATTATTTATTTTAAACTCAATCGTTTTAAGCTCCGGGAAACATATTATCTTGCGGTCTCACTAGACTATCTCCAATTTGCCTTATGTTTACAAAATTATTGAAATTTGCGTAGGTCCCATAGAGATGAACATAGGTTTATCGTGGCATACATCACGACATATCGGTAAAATTCAGTCCAGATGGATAAGTATTTATATAATCAATAGCTCAAACCATCATATTACAGTTTCTTAATGAAAATTTTTGTGTCAAACGGATTTTACAGATGCACACTGCTGGTGGGTACATCGCACTAGTCGCAAATTTACAGAGATGAACAAGAATATGATGTTTTATTTGATGTTTCTATAAACTACTTGCCTCATTGAATTTGTTTACATGTGAAAAAATCGATAAAAAACACTAAAAAACTAAAATTTCCATCAGTCCTTGGGACCCAAGGTGTACCCTATATAATTCCCTTCTGACACTGAAATTTCGGAGACGGGTGGAGAGTATATCTAGCAGACTCGAACTTATTCCCAAACAAAAGGGATTTCAAACTGAATATGGACGAACATATTGAAACTATTCACAATATTAGTGATTCTTTTAAGGTGTGCTAATTAGGTGTCCACTGAATTTAGGACATTTTTAAATTTTTGGGGGTTAGTCAAATTGACAGATACGTTTCAGTTTCTGTATTGCGTTGTATTCTTTAAGCATACTACTGAGAATATATTAGTACAAACACTTTATTCAATACAACTACTTTTGAAGGTCTTTTTAGGCAAAATAAATATTGGTAGTGAGGTGTGCTAATTGTGTGACCAACACTGTATATTTAATAGCTGTAGACTTGGTCTATTCCTTCCCAACTATATGTACTTCTGTATATAATGATGACTTCTACTGACTTCAAAATTTCATTGAAATTGGACATACGTATCAAAAACATAAAATCGACCGAAAATATATATGAGAGCCATATTCCGATATGAACCGATCTCGCTATAATTTGGCACATTTCCTTTTAGACTAAATCCCGTCTCACATTCCAAATTTCATTCATCTGAACCGATTTCTATATAATTTGGCACATTTATGTCTAGACTAAATTCCGTCACACATTTCAAAATTCAGCGAAATTGGACATATGTATATAGCATGTTTGGTACATCAAATACAAGAAATAGGGCGAAAATACATATGGGAGCTATATTCAAATCTGAGCCGATTTCGATATAATTTGGCACAATTATGTCTAGACCAAATTCCGTCACACATTCCAAATTTCATTGAAATTGGACATACATGGCGCGTTTGGTGCATGAAATAAGGAAGTCGGCCGAAAATATACGTAAATAGGAGTTATATCCAAATCTGAACCGATTTGAAAATCATTTGGTAAATTTATTTCTACATCAAATTCCATTACATATACCAAATTTGAAGATTGTATCTGTAACAGTTCTAAGGATATTTGCATACAAAATCAAAAATGTAGGAGGTACCTCCGGTTTTGATGCTATATCTCCAGATCAACGCGGAATTTAAAAAAAAATGATATATTTTCATTCCAGGCGATGTAGCAATATGCTCTACAAATTTCAGGAAGATCGGTTCAGCGGTTTTTGAGGCTATAAGCACAAACAAACGTGCAAACAAATATATATATTATATATATATATATATATATATATATATATATATATATATATATAGATTTAAAAAGTGGGCGTGCAAAAATAGGTTTTTTAAAAAAGTAGGGCATGGGGGAGGTACCCGCCCCTTCCAAAATTCTAGCCTATTTTCACCACGGGTCCTCCCTATACATTCTCTGAAATTTTCAGGAAAATCGCTTCAGTAGTTTTGGATATATAACATATTTATGAAGTGGGATTGCTAAAATAGCGTTTTTAAAAAAGTAGGGCATACGGGGAGTACCCCGCCCCATCCAAAATTCAAAAAAATATATATAGCCTATTTTCACCACGGGTGTTCCCTGTAAATTCTCTGAAATTTTTAACAAAATCGGTTCAGACGTTTTTGAGTCTATACGGAACATACATACTAACATATACACATTGTCTTTTATATAAGATCCCAGCAAACCAAATGTCTGATGTCCGACACGTCTGAACAATTTCGGAAGCAAAGTCGTTCAGATTTCGTTCCGATTTCTAAACGATTTTTCAGAGAGGAAATAGTTCAGATTTTGTACCGATTTCGTTCAGATTTCGGAACGAATGTCGGATAGAAATTTCCTTTCCGAATTTCTTAAGGATTTTCTTCAGATTTCGTTACGAAATCGGACCGAAATCGATCCAATGTCGCTGCGACATTTTGTTCCGAAATTATGTCAACCACTTCATACAACTTTCGTTAAGATATCGTTACGATTTCGGACGATACGTCCGACATTTTGTTCCGATTTCGTTACGAAGTCGGTACGATTGGTTTGCTGGGATAACATGTCATTATACGTATATGTATAAGTGTGACTGAGCACTTAAAATTTTCTAACTGAGAACATCACTTAGCAAGAACAAAGCTACACCTAATATCGTATGTTGATTTCCAGCACCATCTGCCGAAGTATAGTAACAATGGCATTATTTCAGAATGAAGTCAATTCACGAACCCGCTTCACTATATTCCCATTCACGAACCCCGTTTTTCCCTATTTTTATGTCAACACGAACATTCACAATAGCACTTTTAGTCAAGACACACACTAATCGTTTTTCCGAAAATACACGTTCATAGACTAATAAATTAATGGACAGAGAAATTGTATTGTGCTTGTTTTTGTTGGGGTCGCCCTAACACGCACTACGCAGTGTGTTCACTAAATTGTATTTTGTTTTGGGGTAAATTGCAAGATGTAGATCCGGCCAAATGCTCTTTGCTCTTTTAATGGGCAATATCCATTATGTTATTTGCGCTTTTAATACGCAATGCCCATTAAGCTCATAGCATAGACTAATGAAAAGATAGACGACGGAATACTCAATTTTGCGCCGTCAAGCTACTCAAACAAGAAAACTCAAAAAAGTTCGAAGACGATTTTTGCGAAAAATGACAATATTTTCATGTATATTTTTGTCTGAGGATATTGTTCCCATCAAAAACTAACCCCAAGTTGTCTTTTGCCAGAACAAAATATTTATTAACTTGTATTTTTTGCCATTTTATTTTGAGTTGCGTTTTCAACATACTCAATTCGAACATACTCGGTGAGAGCATTCCTTCGTCTATGCTTTTATAACAGACCGCATTAATTAGGAGGGTTGGCGTTTTTTGTTTGGGATGACGACTTCTATTTTGTTTTTCAAAATAGTCTGGCTTAATCCCATAGTCGTTGTTTTAATATTTTATTAAAACAACTTTAATTTATTAGTGGGAAAAATTGGCGATATTTACCAAGGGGTAAGGCAGGGAATACTATAGTTTCAGATCTCGCCACAGATCTTCATCAGTTCCCTTATTTCTTGTTTTCCCACTAATAAATTAAAGTTGTTTTAATAAAATATTAAAACAACGACTATGGGATTAAGCCAGACTATTTTGAAAAACAGACCGCATTAATGTTTAAAAAAATGATGAAATAAGTAATGAAACATCAAGAAAAATTAAATATTAATTCTCCCTTAAATTTCCCTCTCTCTCCATTTTGCTAAGCCCTCCTTTTATTAGTCTATGGCAATGCTGAGCAAAATAATAAAAGAGAGTATTTAAGGGAGAATTGACATTAAATTTTTCTTGATGTTCTATTCCTTCTTTTTAATATATTTGTAACATAAATGTTGTCTAAAATAATCCATGAAATTATTATTGCCCATGTGCTAGCACACAGGCGTGGTCAGCCCTGGTCTATGGTCTGTAATAATGGTAAAAGTGGCAAAAGTAGTAAAAGGTGTGAACTGCTCTCACATCAATTGTATGCTTACATCAAGTAAGGCAACACTTTTCGAGTAAAAAGTGGTAAAATTTGAAGATTCTTGCGCGTAAAGAACAGAGCTTGTATAAAATCTATATATATATATATATATATATATATATATATATATATATATATATATATATATATATAAAATTCTTCGAGTCTGCCATGATGTTCGAAATTAAACTCCTCCGAAACTGCTGGACCGAATTCGATGAAATTTTGTATGTGAAGTTTTTAGGTCTGAGAATAGGTTTTTAGCTACTTTTCATAGTGGTCAGTGGAGTGACCAGGGTACCTCCCCCACAAAATTTTTTAAGAAAACGTGAAATTAAGGATATTTTTGAACGTATTGTTTTAAAATTACTTGCAATACTATGGTAAATACTGCCTCGATCCTGAATGGTCATCTCGGAAGTGCAATATCGCTGTCAGCCCAATTTTACAAAAATTTATTATTATAGATAATATCTTTAATCTCAGTAAGCGTGACTATACAAACGCTATAAACACTGGCTTTAATAAGTGGGAAAGCGCGATCAACCCCACATTTTGGAATACAGTACAACCTCGATAATGTAAAATGCTGCGTGATCGAAATTCCAAAAAAATTGATTGAGAAATCAGGCAAAACGTAAGATAGTTAAATAACTGGAACGTCTAAAAATTTTTGAAAAGATTCTTCATATTGCCACATTCTCGCCTCAAACTTACGGCGCATTGAAAGTTTGTTTCCCTTCATGGATAAAACTTCTTTAATTTCTTCCAACAAACCATCGACATCTTGGGTAATAAAGTTCGGTTTGTTGTGTAACCACGTCTGGGCCTTTCCTTTTAGTTTGCTGAACAATAGATCCTTTGTGGTTTTCTCATTCACATGATAAACTTCGAGGATTCCCCGGAATTGGCTTATCCATACATTAGGTTGTACACCGCCATCATAATCAGGAACAATATCCTTAATGATTCCAACCATAGAATCGACTTTATCACCATCTTGGTTTGCACTTCCAAACTGCTTCAAGCTAATGTCTTTTTGTCCAGCACCTTCAAAATTAGCGTATGTTTTTTTATATTCCATCACTTTTTTCATAAACTCATTCTCACGATTCAGAAGTTCGTTCTCTCGCTTCAAAAGTTACAGTTCTTTCTTCATTATATTAAATCTTGAAGCTTCATTTCTCTCTTCAGCCATTGACCCATTCTGTCAAAAATGGGGTTTTTGAATCAGAATATCGCGATTGCGTCCAATTTTTGAAAACTTTATTCTTTCTGATAAGATACACTAATTTAATAAGGGGGCAGCAAACACGCCGTAAACATTAACTTTAGGGCTTGAAATACTGCAGAGTCTAGATAAATTCAACTAGCATTTTTAAGTCATTTTTTATGAATCACCGATGTTTCATGTTTAAAAGTGCAAAATAATAACGTGCTCAATAAAACAGCACTTTGCTAACAACAAGTAAAAACTACGTTAGCCACCAGAATAAATTATATTGAAATCAGGTTTCACACATTTCGGTTGAAAAA
Source organism: Musca autumnalis (assembly GCF_047663935.1). Classification (NCBI taxonomy): domain Eukaryota; kingdom Metazoa; phylum Arthropoda; class Insecta; order Diptera; family Muscidae; genus Musca; species Musca autumnalis. Next base: position 56,392,654 of record NW_027411866.1, read on the forward strand.
AATCCCCAAAAATCGGTAGGTATCGTTTTATGGGGGCTATATGGAAACGTAGATTTTACCGACAATTCTCTCCTAAAATATTTGATACCTCTAAAGGAGACTACCGTTAATGTTTTATACCCATAATGGAGACTAAACACCAAATTGAAGCCTTTTCGGTGGAATAATGACTCTAAAAACTCCAAAATATTGAAACTCGGGAGGTACAGTCCTATGGTAGATGTATTAGAACGTGGACCTATGCTAATAATTTTCTGCAGAAATGTTTTATACCCCCAAGGGAGACTAAGTACCAATTATAGCCACTTCGTATGAATAATGTGGCTATACACATACAAATACCGAAGGTAGAAATCTGGCGTTGACTATTTAAAAAACCTAGACCTGTACCGAATATTCTATATTTTATACCCACACTGAACACTTAATACCAAATTGTAGCCATTTCTGTGGGTTTACGAGACTAAAACCTTCAACATATCGAGACTCGGGAGGTACCGTTTTAGACTAGCTCTATCAAAACGTGGACCTATGTCGATAATTTATTACAGAAATATTTTATGTCTCCAAGGGAGACTAAATACCAAATTATTGTAAGATAATGCTGTTAAAACCTTGAAAATACTGCAAATCGGGCGGTCAGTGGTATGGCGGCTGTATCAAAATGTGGACTGATATAATAACTTTCCAATACCAAACATGCTACGAGTAATAAATAGAAACTTCTGTACCAATTTAAAGAGTTCTATGTTAAATATCGTGAGCTGTATCTTGATTTCAACAGATAGACGGATATCGTTATATCGACTTATTTTTTATGTTGATCACAAATTTATACATACTTTATAGGTTCTCCGGCGAATATTCCGATGTGTTGCAAACAGAATCACAAAGCTAATTATACCCTTAAACATCGTATGGTGGAAGCTATAATTTAAGTAACTTTCTATTCTACATCTGGAGATACCATTGTATGAGGGTTATACCAAAACATCGACATATCGTCAATTCGGTTCGAAAATCTAGAGGTATCAATATTAGATACATAAATTGTTGATAGATTACTAATACTTACATGGAAATCCAAAACGACGGGCCAGCAACGCGGAACCGGGTCAGCTAGGTCCCTAGGTAAGTAGGTCTTCTTTACGAACAATTATGACAGAGAAAACCAAATATTGCCAAGGACTACAGTCGAATAACTAATCACAATGTAATTTTTCTTTTCAAAAATTTTAAGAAGTAACCATTATTATTCAGCTTGCTGGTAATGCGGAAAGTAGGGACTAAATTGTAGCCATGACGGTGGGAAATCTTCAAACTGTTCTATGGCACCTATATCAGAACGTTGACTTAAGGTAGAGTTAGGCAAATATTTGCTCCAGCGACCGGCAATGTGCGCTTACTGAGAGCAAGGGAGCATAAATTCAATGTATTACACTGTGCAACATTTTTAAGGTGATCTTGTGCAAACAATTCGAACTGAAGATTTTTTGAAAGTACAGACCCAAACGCCAAGAAACCCTAGTTGGGTTTTGTTGTGTCAGATCCAGCTCGGATTTTATGGCCGCATCTAAACATGGTTAAATATTGAGTTTTTAAAGAAATTCGGGGCTATATCTCTGAAACCAATGCGAATCTTCTTCTGACATCTGAAGCAAATTTGTAGATAAGGACAAAAAAACAATATTTGGAGAAATAATGAACTCGAAAAACTACATTTATTGACTCAAATTTCAAAATATATGCAAAAATACCACAATTTTTATACATTTCGCGTATCTCCAAAACCGTTAATTTTTTCTGAATATTTTCTTTTGGAAAAATATTCCCTGGAATGTAATACACAACTCTTCAGAACATGTCATTGTTGTAAAATGCCTCTGTCCCGTTGTTTTCAGTACATTTCTCAACGACGATTTAATAAAAATGTCAATAATGTAGTGAAATCCGAAATGCGAGAATAAACTGTTGGTGTGAACTGTGTTTGAAATACGTGTTATAAAAGATATGATGCGAAATACCGCTAAAATAATATGATGTAAGCATTTTAGAGTTTCAGAATGTTCTAAAGAATTGTTGAGAACTTTATTTAGAAGATTTTTGCAAAAGGTTACTTGGTTTAACTCCCAATAGTTTAGCCGATACTGACAAGAATTTCAGCAAATATGTAAAATTTTCTATATTTTATTGATTTTGATCCCCTAGATGGAGTTTTTCTTATGTGGTTTCTTCAAAAGATAAGTTCTACTAGTTTATGGCTACAATATTGCTAAAGACAGCAAGGCCAAATTCCTATTCGTTTCTGAGATAAAGGCCTGATAAATGCAAAAAAGTGTAGATTTAGCCCGGCTTAGATGAGGCCATAAAATCCGAACTGGATCTGACAGGACAAAACCCAACTAGGGTTTTTGTAGTCTAAATATGTACTTTCAAAAAATCAATACTAGAAGTTGTTTGCATTTTCAGTGTTGCATAGTGTTATTAACACTCACTTGATCTCAGTAAGCGCACAATGCCCGTCGCTGGAGCAAATATTTGCCTAATGTGACCTTACCTTTATACCGACAAGTATCTGCAGGTATGTTTACGACCCCCGACGGAGACCACAACCATTTCGGTGGGAAAAAAAGACAAAACCTCTTTACTATAGAAATTCATGAGGTATCGTTCTATGGGAGCTTTATCAAAAAGTGGACCTGTAGCGACAATACTCTGCAGAAGTACTTACGACCTCCAACAAACCAAATTATAGCCATTTCAGTTTAATAATTTGGCTAAAATCTTGCAAATACCCAACATCGGGTGCTTTATCAAAAAATGGACACAGAATGGGAATGCTAATACCCAAAGGAAGACTAAATCCCATTTAATGGTGAATACCGAAAATCGGGTGCTACAGTTCCATGGGGTTTATATTAAAACGTGGACCGGTATAACCCATTTCCAATACCGAACATCCTAGGAAAATTTTATTACAAAGTTCAATGTTAAATATTGCGGGCTGTATCTTGATTTCAGCTGAAGAACATCGCTACATTAGCTCATTTTTATTCTGATCAAAAAAATTCGAAGTCTTAGAAAGGGAAACAAAAAGTTAGTTATACCCTTCATCTTATGGTGGAGGGTATGATTAAAAGAATTTTCTATTTTAAATCCGGAGATACAATTACATGAGAGTTTTGCTAAAAATTTTATACTATGAAGTTTCAAGTTTCAAATAGTTCGAATTACAAGTAAAATAAGTCGAATTACAAATGGAATAATTCAAATTACAAATAGATAAATTCGAATTACAAATGGAATAATTCGAATTACAATTGAAATTTTTCGAATTACAAATATGTAGATGGGTTATAAATGTTTACACGGAAAACTAAAAACGGGCCAGCAACGCGGACCGGGTCAGCTAGTATAAATATAAAATTGACACTCCCCCAGTATTATAAGTCTTCTTTTGTTACAGTTTGGGTAAAAGTGAACATTAAATTTCATGGAGGACCTTCTTGGCATTAACTTTTAACGTTAAAATTATATTTTTAATTCCTCCAAATTGGTTTATTTTGCGTCTTAAAATTCATCCAATAGTAAAAGAACACTAATAATAATGGCCCATATTGTGTTGAATCGTTATCCTTAAATGGTAAAATTATCCTTACGTTATTGTTCGAAATACAATTAGAAGATTTAGCAATTTATTGTATAGACAGAGTAAAGTATAGCACACATTGGCCAACATGAATAACAGTCATCGAGGTATATTAATATCTAGCTGAATAATTGGGTGAAGCAAGGGAAAAAAGATACCAAGCAATGGTCCTGGCAAAGCCCAGGACGGTAACATGGCAAGGTCCAGGCCTTACATTGGTATCTCCTTTATCTCAACTAGACATTGTGCCGCTCTTTCACCCATAAGAACGTTGAAAACTTGGGTTTGGCGTTGGACTGGCTAGTAACCGATCCCTCCAAAAAGCAACCTACTATGAAAAAAGTTAAGGACCATGATCTGCGAATCTTCACCTGGAATGTTCGCACCCTTTATAGAGAAGATGCAGTTTACGCATTGGCAGATATACTTGGAAAATATATGGCCGGTATTACCAGACATACAGGAAATACGAGGGATTGAGAAAGGCGTCTCAAAAAACTAAAGGTGAGGCCCTGTTTTATAGCGGGCTGTCATAACTTAAAGCATTAGTTTGGTTTCGGATTTGTAGTTGGTCGGAGGTTAAAACATCTGGTCTCCAGGTTCACCCCAGTAAATGAAAGAAACACATTTTACCACATAAGCGTTATTTGCGCTCATGCTCCCACAGAAGACAAGGATGAACAGATCAACGAACAGAGGAACTTAAAAATAGCTACGAAATTGTAAAGCATATTCATAATAATCAAAAAGAGGAGTTTCGTGAACGCCAGAAAAAACGGACTGATATAGTAATAAACGGCATGCCTAATGGTATTAAAGATCTAAGGCAGCCTGTGGTTAACATTGCGCTAATTTGAGAGTCGAACTAAGCCCTGTTGATATCCAGCACTGCTGCTATTTTCTTAAAGGAAAGTCTGTCTTAATTAAATTCAATTGTATTTATATACCAGATTTAATTATGGCCAAATATTATAAAGCAGATCCTCTACGACTGTCTGATGTGACAGGTGGTGACATTAACAGCCTGTTTCACTATGTAGAACGAAAATGAAAACGAAAGAAAAACAACTAAACTCGTGTATGATTTTTAAATTTTGTAGTTGTTGCTATAATATGAATCTTTCAATAATCCACAATTCTTTACCGACTCATTATGACATTAGTTTCGGCTCTACCTCGCTTATAGATTATTTTCTGCTGCCATGCACTGAATTTCGCACTATTCGTTTATCTTTATTTCATTAAATGTTGAAAAGATATTAGCTCCACAATATTACGAGTTTGTTGACTACAGCGTTTTGGACCAGGAAACACTGGAAGATGCGTTTTCATTGATTGATGCCCAATTGTCAGTCATATATAGCAATTTGGCTGACATACATACGCCTACACGTAGGCGTAGACAAATCGTAAAGATGAGTGGTTTAGTTCGCCGGACATTAAATACGTTTTATCTCTGCGTGCGGATGTTAATGAGTTGAATTATATGTTTTCGTCGTTTCAAGCCCCAGATTCTGATACTTCCTCTATGCATAATCCATCATAGAGGAAGTATCCATCATAGAGCAGTTTCAGTTTTCGCTCCGTCACGCTGAATGAAATGTTTGATGCATTTTTGCTGGTAAGAAAGCTCAAGTCCTTCTATGGTTTTTCTATTTCTGCCTGTGGTCTTATCTCATCCTATTTGCATTCTAGATTTCAATACGTGTCTTCAAATTGTGTTACTTCTAGTATGTTGTCTGTCACAAGTGGTGTTCCTCAAGGTTCCGTCTTGGGTCCGTTATTGTTTATACTTTTTACAAATGACCTTTTTGAAGACATTTCCTCGCCTAATTGTAAACCATATGCCTTTGCGCACGATATACAACTATTGTTCAAATGTATTTCGATTTTTCCTGATGTTTTCCAATCGGTTATTACTCATTCAACCTCAGTTTTCCATGAGTGGATGGCATTGAATAATCTGACCCTTAGCACAGCTAAGATCAAAGCAATTAAATTTAGCCCTGATATGTCTGTTTTTATTCGGATAAGCAATATAGACATTGAGTTTGTTGATCATGTTAAGTGTTTGGGGGTTATAGTTGATAGAAGTTTACATTTTTCTCAGCATGTTAATTCAGTTGTCTCTAAAGTAAATTTCCTCTTAAGAAAACATTTTAATATAGAGCTTTCCCTGTCTTTAGAGGTAAAGAAGAAAGCAGTTTTGGCCATGCCTGTCATTTTGTATTGTGTTGAAGTCTATTCAGGAACATTAGCATGTGTATACAGGATGATTCAGTTGGTGTTTAATAGTTTGATTCGTTTCGTTTATGCTTCGAATGTTCGTCAGCATGTTTGTGATTTTATTGGTTGCAAGTTTTTAAATTTCGTATCTTTGCGTTGTATGCTTCACTTTTATAAAGTAATGAAATGTCAAACTCCATTGTTTTTGGTAGATCAATTCACATTTTCGAAATCGGTGAGGAATCTTCAAATAAGAATTCCAAAAATTAAAATCGTTGCTTGAGAGGTCGTTCCTAGTAAGAGTTACAAGAACGTCCAATTAATTGCCTGTTGGGTTGAGAAACTTTCATATATTGCTTAGTACATACAAACGTAAACTCTGTGTGTATTTTGAGACAGCCCCACCTATAATATAATTAGTTATTCATCTCCCTTTTTACATTATTGTGATTCTGCCTGTTGGCAGTTTCCTAAGTAGTCTTTCATTCTGTCAGTGTGTTTTTATACTATGTTTTATTTACTTTATGTTATTTTTTCTTTTTTTACCTTAATAACTTTTAAATTAATATTTTTATTTTATCAATTTAGTTGAGTAGTACTTTTAATTCTGTTCCCTGTGAAAAATTGTATTTATACATAATTGAAATTGTTAGGATTGATGCTCAAATTCTTTAATTTTATTGTTTTTATACCCTCCACCATAGTATGGAGGGTATATTAAGTTTGTTTTTCCGTTTTCAACGCATTGAAATATTCATACTATAAAGTATATATATTCTTGATCAGCGTAAAATTCTGAGTCGATCTATGCATTTCAGTCCGTCTGTGGTAATCACTCTAGCATCCAAAAAAATTGAGATAGGACGCTGAAATTTTGGGAAGATGTGTATTTTGTTTGCAGGCAGGTCAAGTTCGATGATGGGCTATATCGGCCCACGTTTTGGTATAGCTCCCATATAACTGTACAGCCCGATTTCAGGTATTTTCACATTTTTAGTCACATTTTCACACCGAATTAGCTATAATTTGACATTTAGGGTTCCTAGTGATCAACAAACTTATATTCCAAAGGATATAGGCTTAGGTCCACTTTTTTGGTATTTTGAGTATTTTAGCTACAATTTTTAAACAAATTAGCTGTAATTTGACATTTGAGGTTCTCAATGGTCATGAAACATCGTCAACATAGGTCCATTTTTTTGGAATAGCCCCCATATAACGGTACCTCCCGATTTTCGGCATTTTGGGATTTTTAGCAACAATTTTTAACCGAACTAGCTGTAATTTCACATTTGAGGTTCTCAATTGTCATGAAACTTCTTCACCAAACATCGTCAACATAGGTCCATGTTTGGGTATAACCCCCATATAACGGTACCTCCCGATTTTCGGTATTTTAGGAATTTTAGCTACAATTTTTAACCGAACTTGCTGTAATTTGATATTCAGTGGTCATGAAACGTCTCCACCAAACATCGTCAACATAGGTCCATGTTTTGGTTTAGGCCCCCGATTTTCGGTATTTTGAGAATTTTAGCTACAGTTTTTGGCTGAAGTAACTGCAATTTGACATTAAAAGTTCTCAATGATCACGAAACTTCTCCACCAAAAATCGTTAACAGAGGTCCATGTTTTCGGTACCTCCCGATTTTCGGTATTTTGAGTATTTTAGCTAAAATTTTTTACCGAACTAGCTGTAATTTGACATTTGAAGTTCTCAGTTGCCACGAAACTTGTCCACATCATATAACGGTAGCTCCCGATTTTCGGTATTATGAGGGTTTTAGCTAAAATTTTTACGGAACTAGCTGTAATTTGACATTTGAATTTTCAGTGGTCACGAAACTTAAAATCATCAACATAGGTCCATGTTTTGGCATAGCTCCTATATAACGGTACCTCTCGACTTTGGGTATGTTGAGGGGTTTCGCTACAATTTTTAATCGAACTAGCTGTAATTTGACATTTGAGATTCTCGGTGGTAAAAATCGTCAACACCCATGTTTTGGTATAGCGCCCATATAACGGTACATCTAAATTTTCAGTATATTGAGTATTTTAGCTAAAATTTTTAATCGAACTAAATGTATTTTGACATTTGAATTTTCAGTGGTCACTAAAATTCGTCAACATAGGTCCATGTTTTCGTATAGCTCCTATATAACGGCACCTCCAGATTTTCGGTATGTTGAGGGTCTACATTGTTTGATGGAACTATCCTCAATTTGACTTCTGGTTTTCCTGCAGTTATAAAACTTTTCCACCAAAAATTATAAAGATAGGTTGACTCTTTGATATAGCCCCGTAGGTGGTACCTATCACCTAGCTGAACACATTTTTTAGATTAGATTAGAAAATTTAGGCAATTGAGGTATCTATCCAGGTTCGAAAAATTGTTCCACCTAAAATTGTGAAAGGAATTGTGGTAGAGGGTATAAAAAGTTCGAACTTAACGACTTTTTACTTGTTTACATGTAATGTCGTGAGCTATTGCTGCTCGGAAACCGAGTAGTTTCTTAACCGGATTGTGATTTATTCAGTATATACCGATACTTTCACTAGTTCTGTTGTTAATTAGTGAAAAGTAGTTGTGTATTTGAAGTTTTATATGTTTTTTTATTGTGCCTATGTTGAGCATCTCTCCAATTAATGTTTTTATATCCTACACCACACAGTGGTAAGGGGTATTATGTCTTTGTGCATTTGTACATTTGTATGTAACATACAAAAGGAAACGAAATAGGCCCACAGTTCCTTTTGGGGATATACATATAATCACTTTCTGAGTCAATTTATGCGTGTCCGTCCGTCTGTCTGTCTGTCCGTCTGTCCATGTATTTTTGTTCGCAACATACAGGTCGCATTTTTTGTCCGATTTAGCTAAAAATTGGGGACTACAACTTTTTTAGCCATAGGAAGAACGCTATTGCTTTTGGTGAAAATCGGTTCAGATTTGGATATAGCTCCCATATATATTTTCGCCCGATTTCACGTATTTGCTGCACGAAACACGCTATATACGTCCAATTTTGATGAAACTTTGAATGTGTGACTGAATTTTGTCTACAAATAAGTGTGCAAAATTATATTGAAATCGGTCCGGATTTGGATATAGCTTCCATATATATTTTCGGCCGATTTCACGTATTTCCTGTACCACACACGCTATATATGTCCGATTTCGATGAATTTTGGAATGTTTGACTGAATTCGGTCTAGAAAAAAGTGTGCCAAATTATATCGAAATCGGTTCCGATTTGGATATAGCTCCCATATATATTTTCGGCCAATTTCACGTATTTTATGTACCAAACACGCTATATTTTTCCGATTTTGATGAAATTTAGAATGTGTGACCGAATTCAGTCTAGAAATAAATGTGCCAAATTATATAGAAATCGGTTCAGATTTGGATATAGTTCCCATATATATTTTCGGCCGATTTCACGTATTTTCTGTACCAAACACGCTATATATTTCCGATTTCGATGAAATTTGGAATGTGTTACTGAATTCAGTCTAGAAATAAATGTGCCAAATTCTATCGAAATCGGTTCAGATTTGGATATAGCACCCATATATATTTTCGGCCGATTTCGTGTATTTTCTGCTCCAAACACGATATATAAGTCCGATTTCAATGATATTTGGAAAGTGTGACTGAATTCGGTCTGGAAATAAATGTGCCAAATTATATTAAACTCGGTTAAGAGTATTGTTTGGAGGCGTCGATATAACAACGGACTCTAAAAGTGGCATTTACCATACTTCCTCCTCAAATATCAACATTATGCGTAAAAGGAACATGTTTTCTATTTAATAATCAAAAAAGATTCTAAAATTTACAAAAAGAATCATATTCTAGCCCTTAATTGAAGTAGGGTCCTTGAATTTAGGCATAAAAATGAAATTTTTGCCAAATTAGATAGGTTTAGCACAATATTTGATTTCAACTTCACATTATAGCGTGGTATATCAATAGCATAAACAATTTAAGTTAAAGCTGACATATTTCTCACATTAACCCACAACACCCCTATCATGGCGTAGCCGCCCCACCCCCTACATAGTTCATAATATGAATATATTGACATTTATAATTACTTTTATTATGCAAATTATTTGGACTTATATTCTTCAGTAGTTGCCTATTAACGGCATAAAATATAATTTTGATATCACAAAAGGTATACAAGATATCACAAAATATACCTACCATGAATATTTTTCGCAATACCCCAAAAACATGAAACTGCGTGCATCAGCAATCATATATTTGATAGAAACACCAATTTTTGGGAGATGAAAGATCTTCGTTATTTATGTTAGAACATTTTTTTCATGGGTGGAGAGAGGATGTTTGTCAACGAGAGTAATAACAGTGCTCTCGCGGCTGTGGAATGCTGTTTTATAATGAAGCGAAGAAGGGGGCTTTGGTGGCATGTATGCGTCAAACTCGTGTGTTTCTTGTTTTGTTGTTGTTAACCAACTTAGCAGGAGAAGAAGAAAAGAAGAAATTATATGAATTATATTTTTTTTTTCTTTCTTCAGTGTTTTAGATGCCTTTGTAGAGTCAAGACGGTAAAGTGAGTGAATAAATCAGTGTTTTGTGTTTTCTTAAAGAAATTGTGTTTTTAGTAAATTAAATGCCCAATACATTTTATAATTGAATCGGAAAGTTGAATGGAATTATTTTATTAGACAAGGAAGAAATCGCATTTAATATGGGTAATTACCTACATACTTATGTATATTTGAAATATGGCATATTCATATTTATTTATTACATTACATAATCATTTGATTCTAGATGCCGATTCCCCGCTGATGATTTCAACTACGTTCAACTACGTTTCTATATATTTTTCCTTTTTAAAAGTGTGACTATTTACAAATTATTTCAATCAGTTTTTCTTTTATTAAAGTGTGTTATGTATCTCTTTGGAATTTTGTATGTACCTATGTGTTTGTTGTTCTTTTGCCTCTCACTAAACAACCTCAACATTTGTGTGTATACTATAGAGCAGCCAAGATCACCCATATACGTTAACGTGACTGCAACAACAACATATGTTCTCTTTATTCTCAGTTGTCGTGGTTTAACAAAGGAAAGACTTGCTCTCAGTAAGCGCCCACTGGTGCATGTGTTTGTTTTTTTTTGTGCCTTTTGGGTTTGTATTTTTTTGCACCCAAACCGGTGGTGCTCAAAATATTTTGTACATTAGTCTCTCTGAGCGAATCTTTCCTTTGCTAAACAACGACATATGAGAATAAGGAGAACATATGTTGTTGTTGCAGTCACGTTAACGTATATGGGTGATCTTGGCTGACCCAAATATAAAATTGTTTCCACCCAAACATATCTTTGTTTGCACCCAAACATATATTATGTTTGGGACTGTTGCAAACATATATATGTTTGCTGAAAAATATGTTTGGGACATATGTTAGAGAGACCGTTTTTTTGCGTGTAGTAATCACTCTAGCATCCACAAAAATGGAGATAGGACGCTAACATTTTGAGAGTATGCGTCTTTAGTTTGCAGGCAGGCCAAGTTCGATGATGGGCTATATCGGTTAACGCTTTGGTATAGAACCAACATAACGGTACTTGAGGTATTTTGACATTTTTAGTCACATTTTCAAATCAAATTAGCTATAATTTGACAAGGGCAAAGTTGTTGTTTTATTACAACATTTTCAATTCAACGAATACAAGTTTTTATGTAAACTAAACTCGGTTGGCAATAATTACCCAACACCTTCAAAATATTTCAAATGTGTGACCCCTCATATTGGAGCTATAACAAAACGAGAACCTTCGTTGCTAATGTTTCGCAAAGGGGTTTTCTAACTACGAAGAACAAAAAATACCAAACAACACACAAAAAGGTTTGTAAATGTGCTTGGAACCATTAAAATATGTCATATCTGCCGGTACCGCTCAATGGGGACTACACCGAAACGCGAACATATATTGACAATATTTTGTACAGGTGTTCTCCATTCACTGAAACCCAAATATACCAATTTGCAGTAAAATCGGTTGAAAAATGAACCTAACCTGGGGGCTATAAAAACACAAATATAAGAAACATTTTTGGAAAATTTTATTAACCTACGTCCTTTACATTAAAAGTTATGAGTGAAGTTCCTTGAAGAAATACATGGCCGTTGTCCTGCCCATGACATTAAAATTATTCTATTCTATTTTAATGCCAAATTGTAAAGGATAATATATTTGCCCTACAATCGGGCAATTCAGTGAAACATCTGCCAATGGAATGAGGCTGATAGACTTCGTAGCGGCAAAAAACATGGTAGTTAGCAATGCCAGATTTAAGCATCTCGACATTCACCTGGCCAAACAGCAAGAAATCAAATTAATCACGTTGTGATAGATGGAAGACATTCATCGAACGTGTGGGATGTACGATCGTTCCGAGGAGCAAACATTGACTCCGACCATCACCTTGCTGAAGCAAATGCACGTATCCGATTAAACGTAGCAAATAAAATACGAACAGGCATAACACGAAATTTGGATATCGGTAAGCTTGCAATCACAACAGATACCCACAGCAAATTCCACACGTTCTGATAAAATAACACCACAGTAGCAAAGTATGGTCCACTCATGCAAACAGCCGAAAAATCCACACTTGGATACCAAAACCCACCGCCGAGGAAACCTTGGCATGACCAGGAGTGTCAAGAAGCTACCGAAGAGAAGAATGCGGCATATAGGGCTACTCTACAATCAGTAGCAACGTGTAGCGCACGATATAGGTATCGGGAGTAAAGGATAGATGAGATACGTCTTTTCAGTAGAACAGAGAATGGTAAAAATCGAAATGTACTGGAGCCAGAATGAAAACCGAAAATTCTACCAAAGAGATACATAGTGTGCTCAGAATATGGAAGGAATATTTTTCCAACTGTTGGAATCCAATGCTAGCGAAGACGATTATGACGATTGCGAGGTGAGCATTAGGAATTTTTTACAACCCCATGTCCCTGTATCATAGCGTGATGAGTTTCTACATAAGATTACATAAAATCTTAAATATAAGGTAATTCGGTGAAAAAACCCTCACGCACAAAATGTTTTTAAAATTTGAATTTATCAGAATTATGGGCAATTTTTTTAAGTCATAGATATATGTATAATTGAAAATAAACTGTAGAGCCACATGACATAACCAAACTGACATAAGATTTGTTTCTCACTGATTTTCTTTAATTCTGAGAATTATAAAAATATCATAAACGCTTTTTACAAAGAAATAATTTTTAACAAAAAAATTTAAATTTTTCCATAGTGGTTTGTGCATGACCATTTTCAATATTTTTTATGGAATAGATGTTATTTTAGTTATTAGTAGGGTTATGTTTATTCATTCCAAGGCGAATTTAAAGAGGTGATCCAAAAGGCGAATTCAGGCCTTATAGCCCATTTAGATATGACTTCATTAGCCGGATTTAGCACTTTACCAGGTTTTATTTGCTAAATCCAGCCAAAATCTACCAGATTTCCCATACAAAAATAAATCCTCGTTTAGTCTTCATTTGCTGTCAAAATTGTTTGCGCGAAATATCCACAAAAGGTAAGAAAACGGTAGAATATTCTTTGAGAAGCTTCAATAAAGATGTCTTTATAGAAGAGAAATATTTGTTATTTATTTTTGATTAAAAATAGGTTTTGACAGCAAATGAAGAAATCAGTTTGTATTATTATATCACATTCTTTCTTGCACCATGATTCATTCGTGAAACAGGGAATCATTTTTGAGAATTTTTTTTTCATTTCATAAATTTAAATTTTAAATCGGCTTGTGAGTGAAATTTTTTTATATTTCAATGGAATAAACCATGGTGTAATAATATAAGGTGTTTGCATGAATTACAACAACTAACAATTTTACAAAATAATTTTATGGGAACTAAATGTCAACGGCAACGTTTGAATACTAGGGTCTTTCCAAAATAGTTCAGAAAAATTTACAAGAAATAAATAAAAAGATTTAAAATTTAATTTTAATTGTGTGCCACCGTGGTGCAATTGTATGCACACCCGCCTTGCACACATAAGATCGTGGGTTCGATTCCCCGGCCAGGCAACATCAAAACACTTAATGTTGGCGACATTTCCTGAGTATTTCAGCCATGTAAAACTTCTCTACAGAAGTGGTGTCTTAGACACTCCGTTCGGACTCGGCGATAAACTAATTGAGCTAATATGAATCGGGGTACACTCATTGATATTAGAGAAGTCTCCCTTGTCCCTTATGGGATGTTTGTGGAACAATTATATTATATGGTCTGTCTGGTTACTTTCCCAGCAAGAATTGACCAAGAACTTTCTCAGAGAGTAAGGAGTTTTTATTCTCTTTTGCTAGAAAATTGTAAAAAGTAAACAGACAACTCACCAGCAGAAACCAGCAAGCAATCAGATGACTTGCCAAAACAGAAGAAAGGAAGCAAAAATGTTGTATTTTATTAAAAATAAAAAAGAAAATGAAACAAAAAAGTATTTTCCACTTTACAAAATTGTTCTCCATAAAACAATACAATTAGACTATGTTATTTCCACAATAAAATTGTTTTTAATGTTCACAAACATAAATCAACAAAAAACTAAAAACCCCTGATTGATTGTTTTCAGGAAGAAGAGCTTGCAAGTGCTTGCTAGAAGAAATTTGTCCAGCAAGAATTTGCAAGCTCTCAGTGAAAGAACTGTCAAAATGTCTCTCTCGAATCGCTCTCTTTTGCTGGTTTTTTGTGTTAACAGACGACTTCCAGCAACAATTGGTACAAATTTTTACAAATTTTAGGGTAACCAGACACAGCTAATGTTGGCGACATTTCCTGAGTATTTCAGCCATGTAAAACTTCTCTACAGAAGTGGTGTCTTAGACACTCCGTTCGGACTCGGCGATAAACTAATTGAGCTAATATGAATCGGGGTACACTCATTGATATTAGAGAAGTCTCCCTTGTCCCTTATGGGATGTTTGTGGAACAATCATATTATATGGTCTGTCTGGTTACTTTCCCAGCAAGAATTGACGAAGAACTTTCTCAGAGAGTAAGGAGTTTTTATTCTCTTTTGCTAGAAAATTGTAAAAAGTAAACAGACAACTCCCCAGCAGAAACCAGCAAGCAATCAGATGACTTGCCAAAACAGAACAATTTGTCCGCCAATGAAGGAACCAAAGGAAGCAAAAATGTTGTATTTTATTAAAAATAAAAAAGAAAATGTCCCAAAAAAGGATTTTCCCACTTTGCAACTTTGTTCTCCAAAAAAAGCAATACAATTAGGCTTGCTATTTCCACAATAAAATTGTTTTTAATTCTCACAAACATAAATCAACAAAAAACTAAAAACAGATGATTGACTGTTTTCAGGAAGAAGAAGAATTGCTAGTGTTTGCTAGAAGAAATTTGTCCAGCAAGAATTTGCAAGCTCTCAGTGAAAAAAACTGTCAAAATGTCTTTCTCGAATCGCTCTCTTTTGCTGACTTTTTGCGTTAAAAGACGACTTCCAGCAACAATTGGTACAAGTTGGTACAAATTTTGGGGTAACCAGACAGACTTATAATTGGCATCGAAATTACTCTATACATAATGTGATACATTCTACACTTCATATATTTATTGTGCGGCACTGAATAGAACAGATTGGACATCTATTTATTAAATGTTGGAATATTCGGGGTAGATCCTAATATATTCTGACAATTCAGTTTATAAAAAAAAAGTTCAAAGCCGTATGATTGTCACTTACACCTTATACTATTACACCATGGGAATAAACGTTATTTTAGTGATTAATAGGCAAAAGTTCATTCATCCGTGCAACAGGAAATCATTTTGGAGAGAACATGTCGAAAAGTCATAACCCTAGTGAGGATCCTATGTCCCGTCCACAAGAAATTATAGGGGCATAAGCCTGTTCCCTATTGCTTATAAGACAGTGTCAGGGATATAATGACGAGCGACTAAAGCCTATGGTCAACAAAATAATTGGGACATACAAATGCGGCTTTAGACCTGGCAAATCCACCATTGACCAGATATTTATCCTGCTGCTAATTCTGGAAAAGATCCAAGGGATGCAGATCTATACTTATCATATTTTTGTCAATTCAAATGCATTTTAAGATATGCCTGAATTTGGTAACCCCGCAAAGCTAATTCGGCATTGTAAGATGATTGTAACTGATACCCGGTCCTCAATGAAATAAGAACAGTTTAGTAATAAACAAGTAAAAACGGTGTTCGCCTATGTTATACCCTCCACTAGAGTTGTGTCGTTCATGAACGAACCGGTTCCAATGAACGATTCCGTGAAAAGAACGAACGGATCCGTATCCAGCACATTGGTTTATATCGTTCATTTAGATCTCTGATGCCCAAGACATTGCTACTTACAAAATTAGCAGCAGAACCACCATAATTAGTTTTACACACAAATAGTTTTACACACAGGCTGCGTTAGCGCAAGCATCATAAATTTGCACACACAAAACAATCAATGATTCAGTTAGCTCATATCGTTCAGTAAATCATATCGTTCATCTCGTTGTTTTAGCTTCCTTCGTTCATATTCAAACCACCACCACGTTCAGAAAACCAACTCCATTTTTATGCACACAAACTCACACACGCTGCGTTAGCGCAAGCATCACAAATTATCACACACAACACAATCAATGGTTCAGTTAGCTGATATCGTTCAATAGGTCATATCGTTCAGTAGCTCATGTCGTTCAGTAGATCATATCGTTCATCTCGTTATTTTAGCTTCTCTGGTTCTTTTTGCTTCTTTCTTTCATATTCAAAATCACCACCACTAAAACCACTACAATTTTTTGCACACAAACTCACACAAGCTGCGTTAACGCAAGCATCACAAACTGACACACACAAAACAATCAATGTAGAGAAGAGGAACCATGAACGATTTTTGAAAGAGAATTATGGACTAAATGTTTTATTGAATGTAAAAGAGCCAACGAACGAAGTGAAAGACCCGGATCTTTTTGGTGAACGGAATGAAAAAGATCGATCCGCTAAATGAACGAGATTGCCCAACACTACCCTCCACCACGAGTTGTATTGAAGTAAAATGGACCAATTAGTTTCCTTTCGTTTATAAAGAAGACTAAATACCAAATTTCAGCAAGTTCGGTAAAACAATGTGTCTAACTTTCAAAATACCGAAATTCGGAAGGTACCGTTCCTAGGGGTCTATATCAAAATGTCGATATATATCTACAAATTTCTGGTGGAAAGTTTTTAGACTCAAAAAAGACTAAATACCAAATTTCCGATATTTCGGTAAAATCTTCAAAATACCGAAAATCAAGAGGTACGCTTCTATGGGGGATATAGGAACCCGCGGACCTATACTGATAATTCTCTTCTGAAATATTTTATAGCCTCATAGAAGACTAAATAACAAATTACAGTCTTTGGGTGGTATATTGACGTCCCAATCTCCAGAATTACGAAAATCGGGAGCTAACGTTCTATGGGGGCTATATCGAAACGTGGACCTATAC
The DNA here is from genome assembly GCF_047663935.1 of Musca autumnalis. NCBI lineage: Eukaryota > Metazoa > Arthropoda > Insecta > Diptera > Muscidae > Musca > Musca autumnalis. The sequence goes on from NW_027411866.1 coordinate 56,410,096, forward strand.
CAACGATTTTCAGTCGGAAAGGCTTTTATCCCCAACAAAGACTGAATACCAAATTTCAGATTTTAAATTTCTGTGGCCACAACCTTCATAATAGCGACAATCGGGAGGTACCGTTCTGTGGGGGCTATATGAAGGCGTGGACATATACTGGGAGAACGTTTTATACTCCTAACGAAGACTAAGTACCAAATTTCAGCCATTTCTGAGGAATATTGGAGCCACAACCCTCAAAACGCCGCAAAATCGGGAGGTACGTTCTATGGGGGCTATATGAAGGCGTAAACGTATACCGACATATTTCATATGGAACGTTTAATGCCCCAAATTTCAGCCATTTCGGTGGATTATTGTAGCTACAACCTTCAAAATACCGAAAATCGGGAGGTACCGTTCTACGGGGGCTACATGAAGGCCTGGACCTATACCGCCAAATTTCTGGGAGAAAATTGTATACCACAACGAAGACTAAGTACCGAATTTCAGCCATTTCGTTGCGATAATGAGGCTAAAACCTTCAAAATACCAAAAATCGGGTGGTACCGTTCTATGAACGTACACCGATATAGCCTATTTGCAATACCGAACAAATATACCACATTACAGAGCTCCATCTTAAAAATTGCGATCTGTATCTTGATTTCAACAGACGGACATGGTTATATCGACTTAGAATTTTACCCTTATCAAGAGTATATATCATCACCATAAATGCCCAAAGACGTAATTAACAAAATATTAATTTTACAGGAGAAGCAAAAAACGTTATAAAATGAAAAACTGTTTATCTTATGAGGGCGAGTAATTGGGATATTATAAATCATATAGGAATGGGAGTAAGTAATGAAACCAAATCCGCGGAAACTGTTGGTTTTGGGATCCGTCATTACAAGACAATCTGCAATGTTATCCCATTTTCCGAAATGCCTTTCCGATCCATTCATTGAATATGATCGTTATTTTTTAACATAGCAGTTTGAAATTTTACACGGACAAGAGTATTTTAGTCTAGATTCAATCAAAAAACGAATTTTGATTTTTATGGAGATACGTCTTCGGGCATTTATGGTGACGATATACTTTATAGGGTCTCCGATGAATATTTAGATGTGTTACTAACGGAATGACACATTTAATTATACCCTCCATATTATGGTGGAGGGTATAAAAAGGTTTTAGACGTCTCCTTGTCTAGTCTCCTTTCGTGTGACCTATTTCTTCAACATTCTGCTGGAAATCGTTACATGAGATGTAAAAGTTAAATGAAATGGCACAATATACACCAAATAGGCACATGTTACTTGCTTATTTTGATGATAGTCTGTAAAAAGATCTTTAAAAGATGTAACTGATAGCCTAAGAAGGTTGAAGGAGATTCCGCTAATGCGGGTCTTGTGGCAAACGTGATAATACCAAGTTGATGGTATCGACGCGCAATGAGTCCACACTTTTGGAAGTAGTCAAAGACTGAGCGATGTCCGTCCGCAACCTGCATAATTATAATAATTATATCGGCAATATTTCAGCTGGCATAACTATGATTTCAAAATATATTAATAAAGATTTAAATAAGGTTTAGAATTATTTTTTTATTTATTTTGCAATAATTTTTAGTTCATTTGTTTTCAAATTGATTTATTGTTTATTATTCGTTTTAATTACCATAATATTAAAGTGTATAAATGCATTTCAATAATTGATATTTGTATTTTTTTTTCATTGTTTTTATATTTATTATCAATAGTAATTATTATATTTTTTTTTATATTTATGGTTATTTTTTTAATATATTATATATTTAGTATAATAATTAATTATAATATTATTGTTATCGTTCGTAAATTTTTTTCAATGCTAATCAAAAAATTTAACTAGAATTTAGTAACACAACTATGTTTCATTGTTTGCAAGTAATTTTGGGCTGGCCGTTGTTTATTATTATTAATATGTACTATTATTATTTGCTCTTGTTATTTTTTATTCTTTGCCAATCGAATTGCAATTGAATTAGTCTAATTAATTAATACATTTTTTTTTTTTCATTTAGAGTGTGTAATAGGAATTTTATAAAAAAAATTAGACAATGTGTTTTTCTTATTGTTTGTTTTAGACATTGAAGGATTCCAAAGCGGATACTTTTCTTTCAGCTTTCAAGCTGATTTCATTCAACTTTGATAACTATAGAAGGGCCAAACTTTTTTGCAATATGTAGTGTATATTGTTGCAACTTTATATATGTATGTACGCAGTACATTTTAATGCATTTGTTTGCTATTTGAATAAAGGGACTTCAACGATTCTAATCGGTTCTAAACTAATTAACAAATTTATTAAAATATGTCGCTGTGGGAAAGATTGGTTATGATGTACATTGTTTGATTATCATTTTGTCATCGTACTATGCGTTGTATGTTGTGTGTATGCATATACATACATACATATGTATATTTTAAGTCATTTTTTGTTGCATTTGTTGATGAATTTACAAACATTTTGAGGCGGACTCTTTCATTATCGGTATGAAATGTATGTAAATGACTTGTCTATAGAAACATACATATGTGCATACACATGTATATACATATAAATATATGAATTGATTTATGGTTATAATGCAATAGAATTTGTAATATTTGTATACAGTTATATTTGTTTATGTATGTATATTGTTGTACATTCGTATTTAATTTTTAATAAGTGGCTATGAAATTGCATATTTCTTGTAAATGTTCCATTATTGAAAAAATTATATAGAATAAATAAAAATTAAACGACCAAAAAAAAAACAAATTTGATTGGAACTCCTTACCCTCTATTTTTTCCATTTGACCAAAAAAAACTGCATATGAGAAGTTTTATGGCGATCTGTTAACGTTAACCCGTACCACCAAAGAGATCTTTGTTTCCATATTAATTTGCATGTGGCCAAAGGAGCATTTTCATGAAAGGCCGCAATTTTCATGTTGAATCGGTTAAAAATCTTTACCAGTTCATTGTTGTGGCTTTTTAAGCCCGTCCTACAAACATTTGTGAAAATAGGAAGACCAAAGATGTTATGAATCGAGAAGCTGATAGAAAGTACTTCGTTAATATTAAAAAAAGAATGAAGAAAATGTTATACCCTATGCCACTACGTAGGAGTTATAAAGTTCGTTTTTTACCTATGTTGATAAATACTTCGAAATTATGGAACTAGATACGCCTTCTAATTGCCATTATATTTGTGTCTAGTATTTCTAACACCATTTGAAAGAAGAACGTCTCAGCTTTAAAATTATGTACTTGGTTTCGGTTCAAAACATTACAAAGATATGGAAGATATCGAAGACCTGTTTAAAATGTCCGTTCGTCCTTCTGGTCTGCATCTAAACCTTGTAATCAATCTATAGGTCACAATTTTAGTGATATGGATTCAAATAAATTTTGCGTACAATTAGGTCTCTCACTAACAACGGTTGGTATTGAATAAGGCTAATATAGAAAAATATTTACGGGTCAAAATTTACTAAAAATGTTTTTATGTAATTCGGTGAATTTTCTTTCTTTGGTCCTAGTCGAAGTTTTGAGACAATTTTTTAAAGAAGAAAAATCCGACAATTACACAGAACGCAAAGTTTTGATTTAGCTACACATATCTCGGATTTAAAAAAAATGAATTTTTGGAGAGCAATATTTTAGAGGTCATAACTCTTGAAGTAGCCGTTACATCTTAGTAAACTGACTTGATTTTGATAGATTGGATAATTATCTTTGCAATGATATATAAATTCCCCATATCGGTTAGGATAAATTCAATTCTGAAATGACTTAAATTGTATATTTATATCCTACACCACTATGTTGGAAGGTATTGTAATGGTCGTAGACCTATACTTCCATATACCAAAATGAATGTCTCGACGAGCCAAGTCGATCGGATCTTCACGAAATTTTGGGGTTGTTGGGGGTACCAAAGGGGAAGGTGCCTACTGATTGAATATCTCCGCTTCCATTAAGAGTATTCCAAAAGCATATTAATGAAAGTAGAAAACTTTACCTTTACAATGATGAAAATTAGGTTGCCGTAGGTGGTCAAACAACAGATATATCGCAGTAGTCGCTAATCCAAACCTATTTTTTATTTCGGGTATTTGAATTGTAATGATGAATATTACTTTTGGGCGCGTATCGCTAATCCAAACCTATTTTTTATTTCGGGGATTTGAATTGTAATGATGAATATTACGTTTGGGCGCATATAGTTTTACTGCAATCGGACCAACAAAAATATATGATGATCGCCCAGCCGTATTCGAGCTGCAGTGGACATCGCAAAACGCTTTTTTTTAAAAACAGTGTTTGGTAAGCGGTCATTTGTCAGAAAACTATACAATATTTTTCCATAAAAAAATTACCGAAAACAGTTCATATGAAAAAAGTTATATAATAGCTGCCTATGAACAGCAGGATGCACATAAAATCGTTGCTTTTCTCATAACAGTTATGTGAGAACTTTTGTACAATACGGATCTTGACTATTAATTACACATTTGATATTTATGTAGCTCCCTATATAGAGCCCGTTATAATAGAATTCTTTTAATATGTATATGCTCAAAACATTTCGAAAAGAAATTCTTCATTAAGATTGTTTAATTTTCCGTCGAAATAAAATGTATAAAAATGTATTCCCATAGTTTTGTTGTTTATTATTTTTTGATGTTTTGTTATTATAAACTCGGCATACATTTAAATAATCCTGTATACGAAATAATTGATTTTACGCTTCGGAATACGAGGATAATTTATAACTACTATAGTTTAGAGGCATAGTTTATTTTTAAGCTTTCAATTCAGGGTCTCAGAGCGTCGTAATTGGGGTTAAAAGGTGGTTGATTCTCGAAGTGTTATATCAAACACGACATACATACATAACGAACTTCCCTATAACGATTTTTTCTCTATAACGAATTAAAATTGAAAATGCAACTTTTTCCCACAGATTTTCACCTATTTTAACCTCTCTATAGCGAATACTTCTTCATAGCGAAGTTTTTTAAGGCAAAGGTGGAAATTTTCACTAAAAGTCATCTCTCTGAAACGAATTTTTGAATAACGTTATTCATTGTAATTAATTGAATTTTAATCGAGGTAACATGACCTAAGGAGTTTGTATTGAAAAAGTGAGGTCTAGCGAAGTCCCACACACCCAACTGGTGGTTTAATTCAGCTCATCAGGCATATCGGATGTGAATGGCTAGAAGACAATTATTCATTTTAACTTACACAATAAATGTGAAACAAAACACATTAATAAGCGGTTTTTTATTTGAGTTCACACTAAACAAGAGAAACAAAACTCGTCTATCAACGCTCTTAGAATTAAAATTGATTCAAAATACCTCAAATTTCCAATGACTACTAGTTTAATTTTATTGCTTAAAAATGATTGGTTTGCTATTTTGCACCGGTTTCTCTATAACGAATTTTCTCTATAACGTAGTAAATTGTCGGTCCCCAACTGCTACGTAATAGAGAAGTTCGACTGTACGTTATTCTTGTTGTTGGATCTCATAATTATCTCGATTTAATGTCGTCAACACATTTCCCACCTAAAAATGCCAACTACAAATACTAAAATATATGGAATAAATAATCATTTAGTTACGTTCGTAGGGATCGCGTACACACGTGGATGCGGATGCTAAGCGATCATTCATCATAAAAAGCAATTGCGCCCTTAATCCGATTAAAACAATAAGTAATTTATACGGAAATCACAGAAAATATACAAACCCAGTAGAAAATCGACTCTTCGTTGACATCAACGTATCGTCGACGAAATTTCCGAAATTGGCATGTACGACAAGTTGCATGACCATATCTTGTATTGTGCCTTGGTACCACACCCAAAAAATGTCTAAAATGCGTGCTTTGAAATAATTGTACACATATTTATGCAAATATAACATTATATTTTTGTAACAAATGAACAAACAAACAAATGAACTCTTATAAAAATCGTAAGCCGCGTCTCGAATGAAACATTTGTTGTTTATAAAATGTGAATTAACTAGAAAAGGGTAAGTTAAATAAGTTGATTATATTGCATAAAAAATAATTGTAATTATTCTTTGAATTCGCGTATTTAGCTGAAGTCAATGGAAAACATTGAAAATCCCAATATGACGCTCGATGGTAACACAATATTAGTGTCTATCGTTGATGTTATTTTCTTTTTGCAGAATTCATTTCGGTCATGAGTGACTAATAGCAAGGGGGTTTTAGAAACATCGCTTACCCTGTCGCTCAAGTTGTCTTACACGAATACTGGGTCATTTGTGTGAAAATTTCGTCGATGATTTCACATTACTGTCTGCAAGGCGTCTTCAAGGAGTTACCATTGTCTTAAACGATTCGTCAATGTTGTCTTTAAAGTACAGTACACATTGTCAGTTTTGAATGACGATTTTTTGCAATTATCGATAACTGTCCAACCGTCGAGCAACCACAAAATATTTTGTGGTTGCATGATGAATGACAAAAATGTACGGCCACACTAGCAAGCAACAACAAAGCTGTCATTCAAAACTGACAATGTGTACCCAGCTTAAGACACTTTCTACTGGGAAGCTACTAAAATACATACATATGTATATACATTTCCCCAGAAATGTATAAAACCTAAATGAAGAATTTCCTAGAATGTTGTAAACAGGACTTTATGTATGAATGAATATGCACTTCTGTATGTAAAAATTGTATAATATATAAAATTTGTCTGTGGTACAATATTCAAATATTTACAATATTCAAAATTTCAAATATTTAAAGTACGTATGTATATGTATAAAACAAACTGTAGATAGATAATAAGCGCATTATTGAATAAATAATAAAAATAGAACTTAAACCGATTCCAAATGCTCTGCAATTTCGAGTATGGGACTTTCGCTAAGCGGTTTTATAACAGTCTGCCAATTCGGTGTGTATAAATTTATTTGTGAAGAAGCCGTTGCTGATGCTTGTTGAATTGGTTGTGGTTTCGATAGAGGAGCTGTGTTTATCGTTTTGGTGGAACATGATGATGATGATGAAGAAGTGGATGACGAGGAGGAACAGGTGGATGGATTGATGGATGATACGGGTGCCGAAGCTGAAGCTAGACCAGCAACAGCAACAGACGATGCAGATGGTGATGAGGAGGACGATAGTGCTAGTGCTGGAGATGTTAATGACGTTGGTGCTGTTGAACATGACGATATCGATGGCTGTACACGGAGGGGAGGAAAAAAGAACAATCGATCAATTAATAATTATGAAATAAAAGAAATGATGGATTCACAATTACATGGTATGCATGCGGTGGTAATAAAGATGGCGAAGGTGATGGGGCAGATACCGACGAACCTCGGCTACCGCCATTTTCCAACTTAACGGGTGTCATTTTGCGATGGTCCAGCATTGGCGTTGTTCCACCTGCGTTCACATTTCCTCCTGTCGTCGCTGACCATATTTCCGATGCATGCCGATTTATGTTGGGACTTCTTCGACCTGGGCCCATTGGAGGCATTACAGCTACATCGGCGGATTGTTGTTTTATATATGTGGTCTTCATGTAGCTGTTAACACTGTGATGATTATGATGAGGCTGATGATGATTGTAGACTGCCAAAGGCGCCAGGGAATTGTGATGAAGCTTACTATTGCTGCGTTCATACATTTGTAACTGCACAAAGTCATCATTGTGTGGTATAGCGGGAGGTGGTGGCGGTGTAGATGCCGGGGTCAGAGCAGGCGGCGCATGGCCACTTAGTTTGTAGCTGTGCTCCCTTATTACATGATGTGGTCGACCTAAATGGGCTTCCAAAGCATATTGCTTCTGAAACAATTGACGTTTTTGTTGCAACAATCGATGTTGCAACAGCTGTTGTTGCAATGGCGGTTTCTGCATCGGCAACATGGCTGTACCAGTGTTCATCTGGCTAAGAATGAGATTGGGATCTTGTCTAGGCAAACCGCCCGGATAGGGACTTGCGGCGGCATCCATGCGCATATAATGATAGAGTGACGGATGAAGAGGGACACCACTCTTTTCGGGAAAGTTTTCCATGTTTTCCATGGCACGCATCAAATGCGGTGAATATGTTGGATGGAAATCCATAGCAGGTATTCTGTTTGACAGGGTATAGAATTGACTGTGCTGAAATTGACAATTATTGAATTCATCCATTGGCAGATTGGATCTGTACTTGGACTTTAGAGTGTGAGCTTCGCGTTGCAGTTGCTGCAATTCAAGCCAACCGTTGCGTTTATGCGGTGTATCGTAACGATAACTGCCATAGGCCGAGCCATTGTGTATAGGTCCCGTGGCACTAACAATGCCCTGGGCCACGAGTCCGTCGCTAGCACGGCGACCTTCCCTAAAATGGCACAAATATGAAATCAATATTTCAAATCAAGGCTATTCCATGAACATACCGAAAATGTATTGGAGATCGTTTGTCGGAATATGGAGTAGATTTAGTTGACAACATGGATGATGTACTTGTAACGGGGGGCATGTAAACGCACGAATTATTGCTATTGTAAAAGGAGCCTTCTGATGTTTGCTCGGGTGTGGCACTTCCACTGGTCCCCGATACTGCAGCGGCAATGGTAGAGTTACTCGCACACGATGGCAAGCTACCGGCAAAATCAATGCTGGTAACTAAATTAAAATCAATGCTCTCGAATGTTGAGCAGTTGCTTTTAGACGAAGCCCGGCTTAAGTTTTGGCTAAGACTCTTCGAGTAACTTCCGATTACTCCGCTTGATGAACTGCTACTGGCATATGACTGTATACGTTGATTACGCAAGTCTGTAGAAGATTGCGATGTGTCTGCAAAAGGAACGAATAGTTGCATTAAACAAAAAACTTAGCTTCTGCCCTACTCTAACCGATGTTCCATACCTTTGGCATCATTGCCCATGTCCGTCTCACAACCTTCATCCGTACTTGAACTACATTGAGCAGAAACCTTTTTATTCGATGAACTCTTCGTTGAAGATTTTTCGTTACCATTGGTGCTGAAAACAAACGGAGAAGTCTAATGTGAAATGTGATTTAAAAGCTTTTGAATAACTTACGTTGAATGACTTTCAGGACCATTTTTGGATTTATCCTTCTCTGATGATTGTGACACCGTGCGTTCTTTGCTGAAATTAATTGTCACACTTGGATTTGTTTCGCTGTCAATATCTTGGGTTGGACTCTGGAGAAATAAATCGATGGAAATTCTTAATTACGAATATAACTTATCTCCTCTTACCTCCAAGGGCAAAGGACTCTCTTGCAACGTTTCAAATAGTTTTGTTGCTTCTGCAGACATTTTAAAGCGGAAACTAAGACTTTGATCTAAATGTGGCGAAGAATCGAAACTGGTTGAGCTTGAAATAGATTTAGAATCACTGAGCTTGGTATCAGATTTTTGTTTGGCATCAGTCGTTTTGTTTTTGTGTTTATTGTTTTTGGATTCGGATATGGCAGTGGCCTTCTGTAACAAAAGCCTACAGTCTTCTGAACTCTGTTTTAGGATACTTTCCTCGATGTTGAAATTCGCAGCTCCTAGCGTTCCCACTCCCCCAAAGAGACGTTCACGCATTGAACGATCGTCGGCGTATCTTTGAGTTGTGATTGGTACGCCGCCATTCAGACAGTGATTTGAGGAGCCAATGTCCCGACAATTTAAATTGGAAATTGAGTGTTTATTATTGTCTATGCCGTATGTTGAACAACCTATGGGCAGCTGGCTGCTGCTTAGATCTTGTCGAGACATTCGACCCAGCCTTTCAAATTGGTATCGCAGCTGGCTGTCTTGTAACTTTGGCTGCAGCATATGTTCAGCAGCATTTGTGGTAACACCGCGTTCACTCAACAACGTCTGTCGGCTTAGCCTCGACATGAGGCTATAGTGATCCCTCAAGACTTGATTATGTTCCTCTGGCAGTACATGACCCGGCTTCAGTCGATGATGTTGGTCCGTAGAACTTGATTTCGTTTGTTTATATAGCATCTTTGAGGAATATTGATGGGCTGCAGCAGCAGTTGATACCGTAGACAGCTGCGAGAGAGTGGAACCGGCTAGGGCATGCTGTTTGCTTATACTGGAATGTTTTGGCAGTGAAATGGATGCAGTACTGCCAGTACTGCACGATGCACTCCCCAGCAGGTGTTTCTGCTCCTGCTGCATTTTCTTATTGTAGACGCGATCCTGTAGTAGTAAATAAATGGCAGCGACATGGTCGTAACTGTTCTTTTTAAGACTTGAACGAGTTTTTTCCGGTGGTATGCCAGCAAATTCGGACATTATACGAAGAATGTCCTCGTTGGGTTCAATGTTCGTAGTGCCGTCCATGTTGACATTGAATTTGGCTATATTCGACAATTCCAATATTTCGGGACACATCCAACGGTGTAATTTTATCTGATCGATTGTGTAACGGCGTGATGGTTCCAGTACCAACATTCGTCGTATTAAATGCTCACATTCTGTAATATTAATACAAAAAAACATTCAGGTACAAAAATTCTGATGTGTTGAGCGAGCACATACCTGAGGACATAAAAAATGGTATGCGAAATCGTCCAGAAAGCACCCGGTCTCTGAGACTTTGTAATGTTGAACCATCGAATGGTAGAGCCCCACAAACCAAGACATATAACACCACGCCGAGAGACTAAAACAAATGTTTATACATATATGTAACTCGAGTGTAACTTTTATAATCTCTGTTTATTAACTTCTTACTTACCCATATATCGATCTCCGGACCTGTGTATTGTTTTCCCTCGAATACTTCAGGTGCGGCATATGGCGGTGATCCACACCATGTTGCAAGCAATTCACCAACTTTAAAATGATTGGAAAATCCAAAATCTGCTATTTTTATATTCATATTATTGTCCAAAAGTAGATTTTCAGCCTTCGGAATATAAACAAGAGAATGATATTCGCTGGTAATGACATTTGTTACGGCAGTGCAAAATGTGTGAAACAAAGTGAACTCATGTATTCGGAGAGTGTTAAGTGTATCTCACGATTTTGTGTAAGTCTTCTTCTACAGGGTTTAGAATTACATCTTATTAACTTACCTTAAGATCTCTGTGGACAATTCCTTTTTTGTGGCAGTAATCCACAGCTGACAATATTTGCCAGAATTTATAACGTGCAGCATTTTCTGACATTCTTCCATATTTTGCTATATAATCTGTAAATTCATATAAACATACAAGGTGTTTAATGGCCTTAGAAAAAACGTAGTAGCTTATTGAATTATAAGGAAACGTCGGAATAGTTTGGTTAAGGTCTATACAAGATCGACCTGTTAGGCTACTTTTGGCAATAAAATATTTTTCACTATTTCGATTTGAGTTGCTGTGTATGTCAAATTACAACAAACTACGAATTTAGCGCAAGGGCCACATAGGTTGCACCTGCGGCAATTCTCCTATCCTGGTGTAAAAACAATCCACCCATCCAAGCGAAAGAGGAAAATGGAGACGAATGTGTCCACACTTACCAGCTCAGCGATACCTGACTGTCCCGAAAGTAGCACGGATTCATCCAACAGCAGTCCAGATTGTCCTTGGCAGGATGATAATGCAGCGTCAACGAGCTAATGGAAATATAAATCAGCAAGCATTGCAAGACGCTTTGTTATAACCTTAAAACTGTGGTTCCAGAAAGAAGCAAAGGTGTGAAATTTGCTTTCCTATAAAGGCACTGAAATCCTAAACTTTTGTCAGGCAGGAGTCCACAAGACTATCTACACGGAAGCTACAAATACAAAATGTGTACCAGACAAGGATTCCAGCAACGGCGAATCGTACAGATCGAATAAAGATCAAATCCCTAGCCAGAAGCACATGTCTGTGATAAGCTATGCGGCACGATGCAAAAAAATTCAAACCCTGAGAACTGCAACAGAGTGCCTTCATGTCCTCAGTGGACCATATTCAAAGAATCTTCCAGTAAAGCAACACAATGACATGCTTTCGTTGCAGTACTTACTTGGGTGTCACCGTGAGAGTCATCCTAATCACCATATGGTGGATAAGACCCCCACCCATGATCTAGAAATAGAGGTCCAACGTTACAAGAAAGAACCCATAGATCAGCAACAGGGACGTACGCAGGATTTCATTTCGGGGGGGGCCCAACTTGACCAAAAATCATGAAAATTGAAAATGGTGTGTAGGGTTACGTAAAGCTTTTTTAAGGTTTAGCTGTTGATTTTATATGAAATATTGACACAAAGTATAAAAATTCAGTAGAGAAAGATCACAATATTTAGGATACAATTTTAACTTTTTACAGAGTATTAAATATAAGTTAAATATAAGATATTTAGAATTGAAATTGAAACCTCGTTTGGTATAGTCGCCATATAAAAGTTGCGCCCCGTTTTCAGTATTTTGGATTTGTATTTTGGACCTATATGATTAAAACTATAGGTCAACGTTATGGTATATCCCAGCATTTTAAAAGTACAGAGAATTGCCATTATTTCTGCTATCGCAAGATTTTCAGTATTTTAAAGCTCTTAATCTAATTTTTAGAATATCAGCTGTAATACAGATTTTGGGATTCCTTTTTGTGAAAGAGCCTCCATGCAGAAAGTGGTTAAAATATATCCACGTTTTAATCCAATCCCTACTTAACTATATTCGCGAGTAGGACGAATTGAGTTATACAGGAGTTATAGGGTATAGGGGTATAGTTCGACCCGAACATAACGCCTCATTTTTTTAATTACATATCGAAATACCCATACGACTTCTATAAAGAAGAATAACACGTATCTGCGAGCACAGATTGGACTTCTATACCTAGCTATTGTGTCGATAACCTAAGAATAAACTATTCTTTAATGCCATAAAAACGCCAAATTTGATTAATTAAAAACTTTAGAAATTTAAAAACGGACGATACAGACTACGATTCATAGACTCCAAATCCTTTTCAGAGTACTGTTTGAGACTACAAAACTCATGTTTGGACTAAGCCACAGCATGGTCGATCAAATATCTCAGAAACCAATTGGCAAACTCTAGCTAAGTCGTGACAAAATAATATAAGTCGAAAATTTTCATGATTGTTGTTCCGGCTGCATTCTTTACTTTTGGTATAATGTTAAAGAACGACTTAACTAACTTTAATTGAAAGGTGCTTACACTTGGGAAGTTTTTGCAGTTTCGGAAACTACAATGTTCATAGATGAGAAAAATCCAAAAAAAAGAAAAACAAGTAAAAAAGCATTAAGTTCGGCCGGGCCGAACTTTTCATACCCTCCACCATAAAATATTCATTCCTGTCCCCAACTTTAAGTGAGTACGTTAAAATGTCAGAAAATGTACATAAAATGCTTCATTCGGGAGGCCCTTGTTTATGGTGCCTATATCTAACTGTTGACAATTTTTGGTGGGCTAGAAATTGGGAGGTACTGTTATATAGGGGTTATAATAAAACATGGGCCTATGTTGACAGTTTTTGATGGGAGCCTTTAATGTCAAATAACTCCTAATTCGGTTAAAAAATTTAGCTAGAATCCTCAAAATATCGAAAATCGGTACATAACGTGGGAACTTCAAATGTCATTAACAGCTAGTTCGGAGGTATCTGGGCTATACGAAATTATGAACTTAAATGAACAATTTTTGTTGCAGAATTTTTGTTGACTTTTAAATTTCAAATTACAGAAAGTTCGTCCAAAAAATAAAGCTAAGGTACGGAATATCGGGAGGTTTGTTTTGGGGCTATACAAAAACATGGACCTACGTTCGGTTAAACATTTTAAGTAAAATCCTCAAAGTACCGAAAATCGGGAAGTATCGTTACAACCTTCAAATGTCAAATTTCAGTTAGTTCTGTTAAAAATTGTAGCTAAAATTGCCAAATTACTGAAAATTGGGAGGTACCGTTACATGGGAGCTATATCCGAACATGGACCTATTTTTGATGGAGAGGTGTTGTGACCACTAAGAACTTCAAATGTCAAATTACTGCTAGTTCGGTTTAATATTGTAGCTAAAATCATCAAATTACTGAAAATCGGGAGGTACCGTTATATGGGGGCTTTCTTGACCATTTTTGGTGGAGAGGTGTGGTGACCACTAAGAATTTCAAATGTCAAATGTTCAAATTACAGATAATTCGGTTAAAACTTGTTGGTAAAATTCTCAAAATACCTGAAATCGGGCGGTAACGTTATATGGGGGCTATTCCAAAACATGGACCTATGTCCACTAGTTATATAAGTTTATTGACATTTAACAACCCTAAATGTCAATTGATAGCTAAATCGGTCTGAAAATGTAGATAAAAACGTCAAAATGCCGTAAATCGGGTGTACTGTTATATGGGGGCTATACCATAACGTGGACCTAGGTCCCCAACTTTTGTTATATAAGTTTAGTTACACTTAAGAACTTCAAATGTCAAATTATAGCTTCATCGGTCTGAAAATGTAGCTAAAAACGTCAAAATACCGTAAATCGGGGGGTACCGTTATATGGGGTCTATACCAAAACGTGGACCTATGTCCACAACTTTTGTTATATAAGTTTATTGACATTTAAGAACCCTAAATGTCAAATTATAGCTTCATCGGTCTGAAAATGTAGCTAAAAACGTCAAAATACCGTAAATCGGGGGGTACCGTTATATGGGGTCTATACCAAAACGTGCACCTATGTCCACAACTTCTAATATATAAGTTTATTAACAATTAGGAACCCTAAATGTCAAATTATAGCTACATCGTTCTGATAATGTAGCTAAAAACGTCAAAATACCGTATATCGGGGGGTACCGTTATATGGGGGCTATACCAAAACGTGGACCTATGTCCACAACTTTTTTTATATATGTTTATTGATACTTAAGAACCCTAATTGTCAAATTATAGCTAAATCGGTCTAAAAATGTAGCTAAAACCGTCAAAATACCGTAAATCGGGGGTACCGTTATATGGGGGCTATACCAAAACGTGGACCTATGTCCACAACTTTTGTTATATAAGTTTATTGACATTTAAGAACCCTAAATGTCAAATTATAGCTACATCGGTCTTAAAATGTAGCTAAAAACGTCAAAATACCGCAAAACGGGGGGTACCGTTATATGGGGGCTATACCAAAACGTGGACCTATGTCCACAAGTTTTGTTATATATGTTTACTGACACTTAAGAACCCTAAATGTCAAATTATAGCCAAATTGGTCTTAAAATGTAGCTAAAAACGTCAAAATACCGTAAATCGGGGGGTACCGTTATATAGGGCTATACCAAAACGTGGACCTATGTCCACAACTTTTATTATATAAGTTTATTGACATTTAAGAACCCTAAATGTCAAATTATAGCTACATCGGTCTTAAAATGTAGCTAAAAACGTCAAAATACCGCAAATCGGGGGGTACCGTTATATGGGGGCTATACCAAAACGTGGACCTATGTCCACAAGTTTTGTTATATATGTTTACTGACACTTAAGAACCCTAAATGTCAAATTATAGCCAAATCGGTCGGAAAATGTAGCTAAAAACGTCAAAATACCGTAAATCGGGGGGTACCGTTATATGGGGGCTATACCAAAACGTGGACCTATATAGCCCATCATCGAACTTGACCTGCCTGCAAACAAAAGACGCATTTTCCCAAAATTTCAGCGTCCTATCTCCATTTTTGTGGATGCTAGAGTGATTACCACAGACGGACGGACGTGCTCAGATCGACATAGAATTTTTCCCTGATCAAGAATATATATACTTTATAGGGTCGCAAATGAGTATTTCAATGCGTTACAAACGGAAAAACAAACTTAATATACCCTCCATACTATGGTGGAGGGTATAAAAATCGCTGGATGGATTTTTAAATAAATCGCGGTCAAAGTTCACATATTTAGGTGCCTTTTAGGTTTTCACGGTTTTGCTTGGAAATTGCAAGTCCTATCGTAATGGGACTAAAAATGTTGTAGCTGTAAAAATTCTCTACACGATTGGCCTTTACTACTTTTTCCTAAGTTTTACCATTTTTGAGATATAGAAGTTCAAATTGGGACAATGCACTGACTGTATCGCCTCCTTATACAAAAATGTCATGTATGGAGTCCTTAACTAACTTTAGTTGAAAACGGCTTACACCTGGGAAAATAGATGGAGGGATTTTTAAATAAATCGCGGTCAAAGTTCACATTTTTAGGTTCATTTTAGATTTTCAGGATTTTGCTGGATGCGGCAAGTCCTATCGAAAGGCAACTAAGGAAAATGTTGTAGCAGTGAAAATCCTCTTTGACATTTTCTTTAGTCCCATTTCGATAGGACTTGTCGTTCCCACGCAAAATCGTGAAAACCTAAAATAACCCAAAAAATGTGAACTTTGATCGCGATTTATTTGAAAATTCCTCCGGCGATATTTTTTTTGTTTTTTTTTTCATCTATGAATAGTTACTGATGTTGGCCACACATATTCTCTTGGAACTTGTTGTACATTTGGAAAAAAAATTTATTTGAAGAACTGGACCGATATAATCAATTTTGGGTTCGATATATTTCTGGAAGAAATACTGCGATGTGCAAAGTTCAGATCGAATCGATTACTACCATTTTAGCGAAAATTTTTTCTTTACGAGATCCAAAACTTTGACCAAATCGGTTGATCCGTTCGAAAGTTATCATGCGCTCCAGCCTTCCAGACAACTGAGATACAGACGGACGGTCTGTCCGTCCAAACATATCGCTCATTTACTCAAAGAGTGGCATAAATAAAAAAACGGGTTTTTTGAGTTAGCAATTTCTATTTTTTCTACGACATTTATTTTATCTTGTGTCAAATTTTCATGTTGATATCTCTAAAAATCAACGAGTTACAGCTTGTTTTCTAGGAGTTTGGCATAAATCAACAAAAAGGTTTTTTTGAGGTTATAAAGAACTAAAACAATTCGAATCATGCTTGATCTTGCACAGAAATTTAGCACGAATATCTGGCAAAATCTGTACAAAAGATGATCCCAATAGTTATTTTATTTTTTGTGTATTAACCATTTTAAGTTGGGAAGTCAAATTTCATTCCGCAACTTAAAACGCGTTTTTCTCGAAACTTGATTTTTTAAAATATAAATGAGCGATATGTGCAATTATAGGGAAAAATGCAAGTGAGTATGCTACATTTAGCAGATTTTAGCAGTTTTTGACGAACACAAATTCATTTTTCTTCATAATTTTCTCCTCTTGTTTAGCAACAAGTAAAAAAATGTTGGTGAAGGCAGCGAAACAAATTTCTAATTGGCTTTCAATATATAGTCCAGGAAGAACGCTTCATACATTTTGTCCAATAGACATTTTTCATGCACTTCCATTCCCACATACTGAATTATTTTGGATTCAGGATGAGTGTAAAGCCTCGAGACCTCAACATAGCTTGAATAAGACATAACAAATATGGAGCATATTCATTACGGAATTCGTATTTAATAGTGGAATGATGTGGCATGAAAACGTTATTCAGATTTCATTGGAAGTTTCTCCCAAAAGGAGTATACAAACAAAAAATTTGAAAAAAAATCTGACATAACTTGACTTGATGTACATTTCCTGTACAGAAACTTCATATATATAAGATAGATATATAAGTTTTCATTTGAAATCTCCTAACATAAAAAATGTTTATGACAAAGAAAAAATTTAATAATTGGTTACAGTTGCTTAATAAATTTTGTTCGACCAAACCATTTCGGGGGGGGCCCGGGCCCCCCGTGCCCCCCCCCCCCCCCCCCCCCCCCTGCGTACGTCCCTGATCAGCAAGCACATCGAGCGGGTTTGAATGGCATTCACAGGGATGTAATCGAAGATGCCAGCTGAATAGCGTCAGCTGCCGCGACAGCTATGCTCGGGATGGAGCAGCCGTCTGGATTCCGAGGATTGATGACACCGTGCAAAACATATGCCCAGCATGCGGCACATGTCCTCACGACACACTGCATCTTTTCAACTGTCCAACCAACCCTACTCAACTAACTTCAGTAGATCTGTGGTTACATCTGCTCACGATAACTCTCGAAGGGAGTAACCGATTTGGCACATCGTAATATTTCTAGCCTGGCATAGATAATAGATCCTTTGGAAATTTTTACAGAAGCTTCTATTTGTGGTCCTGTATAAAGCGATATAATGTTTTTCGAGGGTATGTGCATGCTTCCTGTTATTGAAATGACTGGTGGTCGCGATATATAAACCGAAAGGATAGTCTCCCAAAAAAAGATCAACTTCCAAAGTGGACTATGTCGGTCCATTCCTTCCAGTGCACTCCTCAACACTTTGTCGACAAATTCCTACGTCCAAACACTGATACTTCTCTACTAGTATTTTTATATACTTACCAAATATTTCACCTTGGCTAGCATATTCAGACACAATATAAATCATATTTTTTGTCTCCATCACCTGCAAATGAAATTCTATCATTAAATATAGTCGTATTTAGAATGGAGATATTTACCTGATATAATTTGATAATGTGGGGATGATTAAGACGTTTCATAATTTCCACTTCACGATAGACTTTTTGTAAATTTGTTGCATCCAATTGAGATTTATCGATGATTTTTATCGCCACCTAATAAACCGAAAGATTATTACGTCAACTATTATTTTGTTTTATTCTATTAAAGTTTTGACAAGTCTCTACCTCATTTTTAGTTATACGATGTCTTGCTAATTTAACTACGGCGAAATTTCCTTTGCCAATGGTCTTTTCAATATCATAGAAACCAACTCGTATCGGCTCCTTAACTTTCAGACCTTCCTTGGTCGGCAGAAGTGTCGAATGTCCCTTTGAGTCGTGTTTTTGTTTTGTATTGACCGTCTCTTTCGTATCGGCGGCTTCCGCATGGGCCTCATCCCTTGAACCACCTCCGCCACCCACCGTCGACGAGGATGATGAGGAGGAAACGCGATTACGTGGCCTCTCCATGCCGATATCGCCTGAAAGTTAAAATATGATACATATATACATAAGTACACTTTAAATGTACATAATTTTAGTCCAAATTCAATTCAAAGTTATTTCAACTTGTTTTATTGAAAATTTGTTTGCCTTACCGTTTCTGGTTCCAATGTCATGGCGTTCATCCTGCGATTGGGATTTGGTTGTCGGTTTCGTATCAGAGTTTCCTTTCTTTTTCTTGATGTCTTCGTTGTCGCTTTCTCCCATATTTGTCTTTAACTTTGTGTGTAATCAAATCCACATTTTATTTCACTGAAACAAATTTGAAAATAACAAACATTATGATTATGCTCTGTTGAATATGACAGTACATAGAACAAAATTACACTAAAAGGTTTGGCTAAACAAACAACAACTATTTCCGTTCACCCAGTGTTTTAAATTTAATACTACTCAGTACCTTTTTGTACGCTCGTATTACATTTTTCGAAAAACACCTTCATATCTTAACCCTACACACAAACATCGACCAGTATCCCTGAGAAGGGATATACGAATATCCAAAATCACAACCTTTTCTCAACCCTCTATTTCTCTCTCATTTAGCTCTATTTCTTTACCAAGAACCGATTGCACAAAATTGCTAGTGGTACTAATTAGTACCTTTTAATACGTTCGTTTAATATTTCCATACATCTGTACTACGAATTTCCAAAAGCACAATCTGTTGGTTGCAAGCCATCTACCCCCATCCCTTTTTGTACCATCGTTGTACACAGACATATCGACCCGTACCTTATTTCAAGATTCTAGCTCTATTCGTTCACCTATTGCCAATACCAATTGACTAACAGCGACCCCGTGCGTAACATTTATCCAAAACATCTGAATCTAGATTCAGACGTTTTGTCTGCGGGTTTTAGCTGGTTTTTAGTCACTCACTCATCTCAAATCTACTAATACATAACTCTAAAAGGCAGGGTGCGCTTTTTTACAAAGGCAGTATACTCAGCGATCCCTCTAAGTTATCATTGCATTTGCTTTTTTCCCTCACGTACACTGTGCGTGAACAAAAACAAACAAAAAAACATCATTTGGTTGTTGATTTTTTTCACTCATACATTCACACAAATGCGTTAGTTTTGTTTGTATTTCTCTGATCGGCGCTGCTTTAAGGTAGCAAGATGAACTAGTTTGGCATCGGAAACTCATCGATTTTCTGGGTTACAGTAACTAGTTCCACTTTAGACCCCTCACAGTGCAATCATCTGTAAACGTAAACATGGGGATGTCATTATACCCTACACCACTATGTGGGGAGGGTATTATAAGTTGGTTTTAGCCAAAAAGTTTGTAACGCATCGAAATAATGGTCGTAGACCCATACTTTTATATACCAAAAAGAATGTCTCGACGAGCTGAGTCGATTTGGCTATGTGCGTCCGTTCGTCTGTCCATCGAAACCTGGTAATCACGCTACAGGTCGCAATTTTGATCGGATCGTCACCAAATTTTGGGTGTTAATGGGAAAAAACTTATTTGGAACAAAGTCAACGTTTTTTTCCAATGCGAATATCTCAGATTCTATAAGGGGTATACCAAAAGTAAAAAGTAAAACCTGACAATGAAAGTAGAAAATACCACCCTCCTAACGATGTAAAGTAGGTTGTCGTAGGTGGTTAAACAACAAAGATATCACAATAATAATTGTTCCACAAACATCCCATCCATGAGTGCACCCTGAATCATATTAGCTCAATGATATGGGACCTACAGTTTATCGCCGAGTCCAAACGGCGTGTCCTCAGACACCAATTGTAGAGAAGTTTTACGTGGCTGAAATACTCAGGAAATGTCGCCAACATTACTTAGGGTTATTTTTCCACCGATGAAAATTTGATGTTGCCTAGCCGGGCAATCGTAGGTGTCCAAATAACGGAGATATCGCAAAAGTCGGTAATGCATCCATTTATCAATTTTTTATACCCTCCACCATAGGATGGGGGTATATTAAGTTTGTCACTACGTTTGTAACTACTCGAAATAATCATTGTAGACCCCACAAACTATATATATTCTTGATCAGCGTGCAATTCTACATCGATATAGCCATGTCCGTCCGTCTGTGGAAATCACTCTAGCGTCTGAACGGATTGACGTAGGTGGATGAAATTTTGGGAAAATCTATTATATGTACGTAGGACTTTTGGAATTGAAAGCGAGCTATGTAGGTCCACGCTTTCGTATAGCCCCCATACAAAATGACGCGTGACGCGTCGTCGTTTTAAGAAATTTTTAAGATATTTGTCCTATTTTACCACCGAATTGGTTGTAATTTGTTATTTTGTGTCTCCAGAGACCAAAAAACATTCCTACCAAAGTTGGTTTATACAGGTCCACGTTTTGGTATAGCCCCCATATAACGGCCCATATAAAGTACGCGTCATTTTAATATATTTTGAATGTATTAGTCCTATTTGACAACAGAATCGGTTGTAACTTTGTATTTTGTGTTTCCAGAGGCTAAGAAACATTTCTACCATAAAATGTTTATATAGGTCCACGTTTTGATATAGTCCCCATAGGACGATATCTTCCGATTTTCGGTATTTTGAAGATTTTGGCCTCATTATCACACCGAGATGGCTGAAATTTGTGGTGGAGGGTATAAAAAGTTCGGCCCGACCGAACTTAACGCTTTCCTACTTGTTTGTAATCACACTATAGGTTGCAATTTTGATAGGATCGTCACGAAATGTTGGTGGTTAAAAGGGCTCCCAGAGAGGAAGAAGCATATTGACTTTGGTGATGGTTGGATAATATTCAAGAGTCTGAATGGGCAAACAACTTATGTGGACAAAAATTCAAAGTTCAAAAAGTCGTATTCCAAAAGGAAAGCCCGTCAATGGATGAGGAACATATTACCTTTATTATGATGCAAAATAGTTTGGCGCACATCCCACTTTCCAAATGTTTTATTTGAATTGCGCTGACGAGTATCTATCTCAGCTTTGGTCGGATGCTTTTCAACAATGAAGACATTCTGAGCTTTAAAATGTTCCCAATTACATTACCAAAATTGGTAAAATCCTTGTGATGTTGAAAAATACGCTGGGATATCCCAGTTTCCAATTTATGGAATTTTATTTCCATGTCACATATTTCTGCTTCTGTTGGATATATTCCAAGGATAGAGCTTGAAAATGAAACTAAACCATCTGAGCTTTAAATAAATATATGTGACATTTAAGGTAAAATATCAAGCTGGGCACTCACCTATCCCCAGATAGCATTTGGAAGACTGTTTTTTCAAAAATCACATTGCGGATTCTTTTTAGAATCCTTTTGGTGATCAAAAACTGATTAAGTCGCTTGTATGATCAGAAAGGGACTCGAAAGTGACTCCCTGTAATGATTAAAAAAAGTACAATTTGTAATACAACAACAAATGTGCAGCAGTCACAAATAAATCATTGAGACGTTTAAAATGTGACTATTTTTCCATATTTATTGTCACATTTTGATCTTCATGAAGATTGAAAAATGCTTAATCAAAAAAGGGTCATGCAGGTGTTTGAAAAGTGATTAAAATTATGTATCTTCTGATCATATTTTGAGCAGATAGGTGATTAAAAACTGATTGTTTTGTTTTATTTTTGTTTGGTTGTTAATAATTTTCATATACATTTTCTAAAAAACTTTGATATTGTGAATTGTGTTTATTTTCAAATTGTCAAGAAACAATTTTGAAAAAACAGAAAATAATGTTGGTTTAGGAACACTAAAAACGTAGAATTCATTAATTTTTGGAGGAGAAATTCAAGATTTTTAGACTTGACTGATGGTTCGTGCTACACACTTGTCAGTCACACATACAGAAAGGGTTCATCGGACTGGCGGCACAGACTGATAAATGAGTGGGGGCCTTCAGAGTTATTCCAAAAAGCTATCACAATTTTAATATTTTGAAGTTTTTACTTTATTGCTGTACCTAATTAACGACGGGACGTACACAAATATTTCACCTTTCTACCACAACAAGGCTCTCTGAGCGTCCGTATTACCCAAATACGTTGAGTACAAAATCACATTTCAAACACAAAATCCGCGATCAAAACTTATTTAAATGTTTTCATTCGTAAAATAAACCATTTCCTTTGCAATGAATTGTATTTCAGGGGCTCAATACCGTTTCTATGAAAATGCGAAATGAAGACTTTTATAAAGGAGAAAATCAAATGAAAACTATAAAGGAAATATTTTTCATTTTAAATTTTCATAGAGCAAGAATCCAGCCCCAAGTTTTTTCATGGTAGAATAATAAAAGGTAGTCGCATCTGTCAAATTTAGGTAAATGCAAATCTGTATGTCTGTACAGGACCGTGTCAAATACAGAACAACAACAATACATAACATTTAATAACAAAAACAAAATAAAGTTGTTAGTTTGTGTTTGTGAAAAAAAATAAAATAACAAAATCGAATATTCCAACTAATAGCGGAAGATTCATGCTGTGGAGCAGGGATCAACCACAATAACATCAGTTTCAACAGACGCATCAACACGGACTGCGGCAAATTCCCTTGGCCTAACCATTTTCCTACAAAACAGGATGGATCACATATACATAAATGGTATTTTTCATTTGGAACGAGAAAGATGCCATACAATAACCATATCGGCAGTAGGAGCTAAAAGCATTGATGTTTGTATGCAGAGCAATATCTTTGATGTTGGTATGACTATTGGTTTCCCAATAGTAAGGAGTAATAACCTAAAACGATCCGAGCCTCACCGACCCAAAGTTCCTCAACTGCACGGAATGTTATGGTAGGTCTTACTTACTTACTTAGCTGGCCCATTACAGAACATTTGTTCTATAGGCCGAACTATGAAGAGATCTCCATTTCTCTCTATTTGTTGCTTCGCACTCTGGAATACCGCGCCTTTTCATCTCATCATCCACTTGTTTGCGCCATCTATTCCTTGGCCTGCCAATTCTGCGTGCACCGCCAAGCGGTCCGCCTTTTTAGCGGGTTCATCATCGCTCATTCTTATGATATGGCCTAGCCAACGCAATCGCTGCATCTCGATACGTTTAACAATATTGATGTCGTTGTATAGCAGATACAGCTCGTGGTTCATGTGATATTCACCGTCAACGCAGATTGGTCCGTAGATCTCTCGAAGAATTTTTCTCTCAAACACACCAAGCACTGCCATGTCTGCTTGCGCAAATGCCCATGCTTCGGAGCCATACATTAGCACGGGTAGTATCAGCGTTTTGTATAGTGTTATTTTTGTTTGACGAGATGTGGCTTTGTTTTTAAATTGCTTACTTAAACCATAGTAGCATCTATTGGCCAATACAAATCTTCTTCTTATTTCACAACTGATATTGTTTGTTGTGTTTATGGAAGTCTTTAACTACCTCAAAATTATAGGTACCAACTTCCACAGTTGGTCCGAGCTCTATGGACGCTTTACGCGTCGACACCATCAATTTGGTCTTTTCGCCGTTTACCGCCAGACCCACTTTCGCAGAGTCTGCTTCGACCTTCCTAAAAGTATCAGTTACTTCCTTTACTGATCGTCCCATGATGTCTATGTCATCAGTAACATGTGGCTATTGGTGTAATTTGTGCAATTTCTTTTGACATTTGCATCTTGTATTACCTTTTCCAGCAAAATGTTGAACAGGTCACACGAAAGGCTGTCTCCTTGTCTGAAACCTCTTTTGGTACTGAACTGTTCGGAGAGGTTCTTTCCAATTTTAACTGAGGATCTAGTATCAGTTAATGTCATCTTACAAAGCCGGATGAGCTTTGCGGGGATACCAAATTCAGACATTGCATGGAATACCTTTGATCGGAGGGGACTGTCGAATGCTGCTTTATAATCGACAAAAAGGTGATATGTGTCGATCTGCATCTCTTGGGTCTTCTCCAGGATTTGCCGCAGGGTAAATATCTGGTCAATGGTGGACTTGCCAGGTCTAAAGCCACATTGGTATGGTCAAATTATTTCGTTGACCATTGGCTTTAGTCGTTCGCACAATATCCCTGACGCTATCTTATAGGCAATAGGGAGAAAACGTATGCCCCTATATTTGGAGCATACAGTCTTATCTCCTTTCTTGTGGACGGGACACTGGATACTCAGGTTCCAATCGTCGTTCTTCCTGCCAGATGGTGCTAACTAGCTGATGCATACACCTTATCAGCGCGTCGCCTCCGGTTTTAAACAGCTCGGCTGGTAAGCCATCGGCTCCTGCTGCTTTATTATTCTTCAGCCGGTTGATTGATGTTTTTACCTTCTTGGTCGGGCGGTATACATTCTATACCATCTTCTGGGATTGGATCTGTGGTATTACTATTGGATACCAGCAGATTGGAGAAATGTTCCTTCCATATCCTGAGCACGCTATCTGTATATGTTACCAGATTACCTTGCGGTCTCTACAGGAGGATGTGCCTGTACCAAAGCCATCTGTTTGATGTTTCACTCTTTGGTAGAATTTTCGGACTTCATTCTGGCTCCTGTACATCTCGATTTTTTCACACTACCGCTTTTCCATTTTTCTCTTCGGCAGCAGCACGACTCTCCTGGTCATACCATGAATTCCTTTGTGGAGGTCTCTGGAATCCAAGTATGGATTTTGCGGCTGTTTGCATGGAGTGGGCAATATTTTACCATTGTGTTGTTATGTTATCGGGACAAGGAGTGCTCGCATTAAGCAATTGAGCTAGTTGAGTGGAATATGCTGTGGCTATCTGTTGTGTTTGCAGCCTATCGATGTCCAACTTCCGCGTTGTGTCTGTTCGTGCTTTATTTGCAACGTTTAGACGGGTACGTACCTTTGCTGCAACAAGGTAGTGGACGGAATCAATGTTTGCGCCTCGGAACGATCGTACATCCAACACGCTCGATGAATGTCTTCCATCTATCACAACATGATCAATTTGATTACTTGTTCTTTGATCTGGAGACAGCCAGGTGCCCTTATGAATATCGAGATGCTTAAATCTGGTACTGCTAACTACCATGTTTTTTGCAGCTGCAAAGTCTATCAGCCTCATTCCATTGTCAGATGTTTCACTGTGGAGACTGAATTTCCCGACTGTTGGGCCAAAGATATTCTCCTTTCCAATTTTGGCATTAAAATCGCCTAGAATGATTTTAATATCATGGGCAGGGCAACGGTCATATATTTCTTCTAAGCGCTCGTAAAATATATTTTTGGTCTGTTCGTCCTTTTCTTCAGTGGGAGCATGAGCGCAAATAAAGCTAATGTTGAAGAATTTAGCTTTTATTCGAATTGCAGCAAGTCTTTCATTCACTGGAGTGAAGCTGGATAACAGATGTTTTAGTCTCCGACTAACTACGAATCTGCAACCAAACTCATGCTTTACGTCATGGCAGCTATAATACAGTGCGTCACCTTTACGTGTTGTTGTGACGCCTTTCCCAATCCATCGTATTTCCTGTATGGCAGTAATATCGGCCTTGTACTTTTCAAGTACGTCTGCCAATGCGAAGACTGCACCTTCTCTATAAAGAGTACGAACATTCCAGGTGCAGATTCGCAGATGATGGTCCTTAAAACGTTTGCGGGGTTCGTTAACTTTAGAGGGGTTTGTTTTTCTTTTCTTTCGTTTTTTCATAGTAGGCTGTTTTTTCTAGGGGAGGGTTACTAACCCGACGCCCAAACCCAAGTTGTTAACGTTCTTATGGGTGAACGCGCGGCACATGTTAGCTCACTACCTTTAACGGGTGTTAAAGGCAGTTCCACAGGTGACACCACGGGGAGGTCAGTGTCCACTTGAGATGAAAGAGGGACCAAGATAAATCCTGGGCTTTGCCATGTTAAAACCGGTCAGGACCGCTCCTTGGTATCTTCCAACCCCTACGTATCCTCAAATTTACGGTGCACAAACCTGGTTCTATTCTTAATTGAATTCACTCAGGTAGATCTAAATCCAATCTGTAGAAAGAGCTATTAATAGGGTATGACTATATAACCTACATAGGAATAGTCGAAAAGGCTTTAGGAAGAGTGTTACCTCCTGAAACATACAAAAATACCATAGTAGCTCCATAACAGCCCTGAATAGGTAGAGAACGCCTTCATAGATCCTATATTATGGCATTCCATTATATTTTATCTTAGTCGGGGTAGCAAAGCGCACCGGGTTCAGCTAGTAAATAATAAATATAAAAATATTGTTGTTTACAATTTCATTGCAAGTAATGGTGAGAAAATGTTCGTTATGTCCGTGGTTTTCTATAAAGGGTGCGGTACTAGTAAGCTTTATTTTATCTCTCTTTTACATATTAATCATTGATTGATACGGTTTAAAGGAGTACTATGCTCGTCTTTATTAATATATATTTGAAAAAATACAAAATTGTTTGAAAATGTACCCGCGGGGTCAAAATTTTTGTTACTTACTACCGTGATGGTTTTCAACAGTTTGTTGTGTATAAGAAAACTAATAAAAAAAAAGCTTTGTTCGTTATATATGTAGTTGCTTATATCCGTTGTTCCGAATCCGAATTTACCTGTAGAAATCTTTGTTTTATCTCACCTTTACACATAAATAATTTAAAAAGTTAAACAATCCTTTAATTCCGCCGTTATTAATTTTTGACTCAAAAACAGGACAAATAACCTATAGTGCATTGTAACAAATAAGATTAAGCCTATGGCGTGAAGGTCGGAGCTATAATATTCATGTTATTTGCAAAAATGCGAAGAAAATATGATGAAAAAAATAAAAATTATATTATTCTAATTTTGTTGTTTTATGGTTTTAAGGAAAAAGTTGAAGAAAAAATGTTAGTCCTTTTCGTCAAAAATGTATGCAATAATGGAGATATTCTGTTGCAACCAATTTTTGCTTTATAGTTTACCTATTGGCGAAAAATTTTAGATCATTATTTTAAATCTCAAGGACTTCCAATTGTGGCATAAAACTAAAATAAAGTTAAGCTAATTATTACAACACTTGAAGTGCATAGATTTTCCGACACAGCGAATGAATCTCTTTTTGATATACACTTTCACTTTCATCACAATTAAAAAATACATCATTCTATGCTGTTTCAGTGCGGTCCATCAAGAACCGAAGACGCTCCTACGAGAATAAGAGGAGTTTGCCACAGTTCGCCAGACATGACTATTGTTGAATTTTCCGGGACATCAATTTCGAATCCGGGAAAGAAGGATGATAGAACGGCTGTTACTTTCATCGGCGTGACAAAGCCGAAGAGGTGCGGGAGTTATTTTAGCAGGCAGTTTATAGAGCACCCCGAGATTGCTACGCCGTATGAGAGCCCTCCCATCCGTACCTCCTTGGCACAACAATTTACGATGAGCGATGATGCAGACGTCATCAGAAACGAGAAATCATCCAAAGCGTTGGGCCCACACAGAATCTCAATGGTAATGCTTAAACAAGTGTCCTAAATCCCAGAAGCCTGGAAAGATGACAGGGTGGACCCGCTACTGAAGCCAGGCATGGATGCCAGCAGAGGCACTACTCCTCCCTATAATGAGAAACAGTTTCCCAGTTGTCCATCTGTCTGTCCATCATCAGCATGGATTCCGAAAAATGCATAGCACCAAAACATCATTACATGCCATATATCACCTATAGAAGGCCATCGATGCCGTCAACCATGCCAAGTTGTTCGAGGATATAGAAAAAACTTCCCTCCAGCCGTGTTTGAAACGTTGTATAATCAACTATATGTGTGGATGCCAGTCGTTTGTAGAATTCAGCAGTGTTCAGATTTGCTACCAGCACAGCACTGAAAACACCAAAAATATGCTGTTGCAATGCTGCGCTAGTTTTTTATTTCAGTAGCATATGATATTGATGTGCTGTGCTGCAGACATTTTAGCAGCATAGTAAACAGCCGCAGTCATGAGAACAAAAACGAAAACTATTGCTGTAGTGTGCTATGAACGAAATCAACTGCATAGCATAAAATATAACCCAGAAAAATGTTTGATGGCAAAGAAGTACATATGTAGTTGAATCATGCGTGCAAGTGATCTTAGACAAAATTTTTGCATAATACGTTCGAGTGAATGTAAAAGAACTTGTTATTGAGCTATTGAAGAAACCCTATGAAAATTTGCTGCTTATTTTTAGTGGTCATCGATTGAGTGGTATTGGAAATAACTCTCGGATTTGAGTCCAGAGTCGCCAAAAAATCAAAATTGACTCGACTCCGAAACCCTGGATTTTACGTCGTTTGAGATATATCTCAGGAGTGTGCTCAGCACAGCATCCAAGTAATTAGAGTCCAAAATCGATAAAAAGATGCGTAAATTATCTTAAAAACCCTATGCCACCTTGAGAATAGACAAATCTACAAAAACATATGTATATTGACAATTCAGGGCCCTAAATCTGGTTTCCCTTGTACTCTTTTTATATATGTAATTATTTATACGCAACTGTAATTTTTGTGAAAATTTGTATCGAAATATATAGCAATACTTGAGAAATATGGAATTTTTTACTTAAAATTAAATGTGGTGGCACAACCGGACAGTTCTATTTGACTTTGTGATTACTGAAATCGGATGCGCATAAACATCCTGTGAACAATGCCTTATTTTGTAGCCACTTTTGGGTTTTTTGCATTGTATGATGCAACTGACACTTTAGCCGCTGAGTGAAACATCGAAGTATGCATAGATATTGAAAGAGATTGATACGCTGCATCCAAAAAGCGGATGCGCATCAACTGAGTTTAACGAATTCGCGAATAACGGACTTAATTTTCATATTTTTTGATTGATTGTAATATCAATATTACTCTTTATTTCCAAACCTTATAAGTTATTACAATAGGCAATTATGCTTTCGATGGTAAGCTAATAGGCCATTTAGATATGACTTCATTAGCCGGATATAGTATATTATCAGATTTTATTTTCTAAATCCTACATGTTTAAATACCTACGAATCCATGTACCAAAAATAGTTGATTTGCTCGAAAAAAATATTTTTTTTTCAAATGGAATTGCTAAAGATTTTTGTATTTCCCCATATGCACGACCAACTAAAAATTTTACAAAAACAACATTTTCTTTGTTCCAGAACCTATTTTTGAAACTGTTACAATATTTTCCTTCGTTCTAAAAATGTTCTTAAGAAAAATATAGAAACAAATATAACAGCTTTTATTCAAAATATAATAATAATCGAATAACAACAGGTTTTTGAAACGAAGTTATTTATGGATGCGAATTTCGTATTTATACATTTTATAAGTAGACTCTATTAACTCTTATGTTACACGTTGAAAAGTTCATCCATTTTTTTTAATTTATGGGTAAGAATGGAACTTACTGGGCGTTTACACACAGACAGTATTGGCAAGACAATAGCAAAGTTACAAACCATTTTCACCAATACATTCATACTTTCCTCTATACATATTTAAAAAAATTATAAATGTATTTGTGAAAAAGGTTTGTATTTTTGCTATTGTCTTGCCAATACTGGCATTTGTAAACGCAGGGTTACAGGTGATTGTCACGTGTTGTAATATACCTTGTCAGCAACTATTCATTCTCACTTCCTCAGTGTACGGAAACATTGAACAACTGTCAGTGGGTTTGCTGGGTTAATATTAATGATGCTATGCTATGTCGAAATGTCTGCAGCACAGCATATAGCAGTTTTCGTTTTTTTTTTTTTTTTTTTTTTTTTTTTTGAAAACAGCACTGCATGGCAACAGAGATCATCAATGAGTTACTTGTCCCCGTAAGCCAATTGTGCACGCACAAGTTTTTTGGGCCTTTTGCTTTTTTAATGCGTGTGTTTTCTTGCACTCTGTATTTTTTCCACCACCACCAAAAATACTTGCGACGCATCAAGACCGTTGCTTGTGCGTAATAAGTAAAACAAGTATTCATCATATTTTGCACTGTTACAAAACTCGCAATCGTAGATAGTTTGCCAAGTGACTTATCAAGTGGAAGCACACACACAACATTACAAAAAATAAACATTTCTAATTTTATTTTTTGTTGTTTCGTTTGTGTGTGATTTTCTTTATTTGCTTGGAATGTTATGCGTGCTTTTGAATGCTCTTCTAACCTTTGAAAATCAGTGTTAGTGCTGTTTTACATTTAAGCGACTTGTCTTACGATTTTTTGTCTCCTCTTTGTGGTGGTTATTCTTGTTAGGCAGAGTTGCAAAACATAGTAAGAGAAATTGAAACAAAATTTAGTTTTGCAATGAATTTTGTGCATAAAAAATCATTTAAAGCATAAAATGATTATTTGTTATAAGCATTTTAAAATTTGTATAACATATTTTTATAAAATACCTTCTTTTTACATTAAGTATTTTTAACAAAATGTACCATGTTACAAAAATATGCAACCCTGTGTGTGAAATTTACGAAGATGAGCAAAGAGGAGACAAAAAATCGTAAGACAAGTCGCTTAAATGTAAAACAGCACTTAGATAATTATTTTTGCTCTCATTCTCTCGGAGAACAAAGACAAACGGTTGAATTACAAGGGTTGAAAACAACACTTGATGTGCGATGAGCAAGAAAGTAAAACAGAAAATGTAATTGCGTACTTAAAACTACTTGGCAAAGCATACGCAAGTGTCAAAAAATATCCATTTTTAAATAACTTATTTTTTGAGTGGCTAGCCACACTCGTACATATTTTGAGAATGGCAAGCAACACTTGCATTTATTTTTTAGAGTAGCAAGCCGCACATACGCTTGTTTTTTTGCACGTGGCTTATGAGTGTCAAAATCAGCTACTTACGCAGTTCTCTGATATACAATATTTGCTTGGGCGTCTGATCAGTTTTACCGATTTTGTTAAAAATCGGATCAGATTCCGATATAGCCCCATATATATATATATATATGTAAAAAATGTATAGTAATTCATAAAATGAGAACGGCTAGGCCGATTTCTGTAAAATTTTTTGTCAGTTATTCGTATTTTCGAGGAGAAGGTCTTTACGGAAGAAAATTTTGGAAAATCTCTCTGGAAAAGTCGGAAAATTGGAAAAATCGAAAATTGAGTTTTTGTATGAAATTTTATTCCTTAATAGCGAGACGAAGTTCGCCGGGTCCGCTAGTATATCTATATATATAAATGAGCTTGGTGATAAGTGATTGACTGACTGACTGATTCATCATCAACGCCCAGCCAAAACGGCTAAAGCTAGGAGCTTGAAATTTTACCAGTGGGTCACTGTTGATGCAAATGTGCGAGATAAGGCCGGGTTTTAGAAAATTCGTTCTGGAACCACAAAAAATAACAACAACAAAAATCCTTATTTTTCATTATTATTACGTACTTATTCACTTAGTTGGCCCTCTGCAAGACATGTGTCAAATTAACAATGCTATAATTTCATGATACCGTAAACGACCACACATAATTTCAAATTTTGTAGTTTACTTCTAGGCGCACTTATGTTATTGTAAACCACTAAAAAATAGAAAGACAAGACATTTGTTATCTTCCATTGCAACAGATGTCGCAGTTGGTGATTATGGTATAAACATCAATTACGTGAAAAATACAAACCGATCCTGATTTAGTTTTCACATAACAGGTGTCGCACAAAAGATTTTCATTCGTTAAAATACAGTTAGAAAAGATGATTACAAACGATGCATTTGTAAAAATTTTGATTTTCAATTTAAAATTAAAACAAAAATTCTTTCAATATATGATGTTGGGTTTGTTGAACAAATGAGTTGCTGTTGAAGACAACATTAGGGGAATAAATTCAGAAATCGGCCAGAAATAACAACAACTAAAAACTGTATGGACCTCACTTTTTGGTAATAACTAAATATTTGCAAATCAATGAAAGTGCAATAAAATTGTGCATATTACCACGATTTCTTTGCAATTAAGAATTTTATCGTATATGGAGATGTACAGTCATAACTATTCAATTTCAAAATCTGTAATTTGAAGAAATCGCTAAATAATTAATGAAATCAATAATAGGCTCCAGGAATATAGGAATTTGGTATGGAAATCAAGGTTGGGAAGTTGTACTGCTAAAAAGAAATGGTTTGGAAAATTACCAATCATGTGTACGAAAAGTACTAAATGGTACTAAATTTAGTACAATTTAGATTTGGGTGAACGTAAAGAGCTGGAAACCTGAAATTCGGAATTAAGGTTACTGTTGTAGTGTAGGATTGAGATATGAGGGTAGTTTTGGAAATTCGTGCTTATGTGTACGAAAAGTACTAAATAGTACTAAATTTGGTACAATAGGGATTTGGGTGAACGGATAGAGCTGGAATCCTGATATTTAGAATTGAGATTACTGTTGGAGTGTAGGATTGAAGAACTTTTGGAAATTCGTACTTATGTGTAGTAAAAGTACTAAATGGTACTAAATTTGATACAATGGGGATTTGGGTGAACGGATAAAAGCTGGAATCTCGAAATTTGGAATTGAGATTACTGGTGGGGTGTAGGATTGAGGTAGTTTTGAAAATTCGTACTTATGCGTACGAAAAGCACTAAATGGTACTAAATATATTACCATTTGGATTTGAATGAACGGAAAGAGCTGGAAACCTGAAATTTGGAATTAATATTACTGTTGAAGTGTAGGATTGAGATATGAGGGTGGTTTTGGAAATTAGTACTTATGTGTACGGAAAGTACTAAATGGAACTAAATTTTGTATAATGGGTATTTGGGGAACGGATAGCTCTGGAATCTCGAAATTTGGAACTGAGATTACTGGTGGAGTTTAGTATTGTGGAAGTTTTGGAAATTCGTACATAGGGTACGAAAAATACTAAATAGCACTAAATTTGGTACAGTTTCGATTTGGGTGAACGGATAGAGTTTGATTCCTCAAATTTGGACTGAGGATCACTGATGAAGAGTAAGAAAGATGCACCAAAGGGTTTTTGGAAACTTGAGTGTACGAAAAGTACTAAATGGTACTAAATTTAGTACAATTTGGATTTGGGTGAACGGATAGAGCTGGATTCCTGAAATTTGGAATTGATATTACTGTTGGAGTGTAGGACTGGGGAAGTTTTGGAAATTCTTACTTATGTGAATGAAAAGTACTAAATAGTACTAAATTTGGGACAATGGGGATTTGGGTGAACGGATATAGTTGGAATCTCGAAATTTGGAATTGAGATTACTGGTGGGGTGTAGAATTGAGGTAGTTTTGAAAATTCGTACTTATGGGTACGAAAAGTACTAAATGGTACTAAATTTAGTACAATTTGGATTTGGGTGAACGTATGTATGTAGCTGGAAACCTGAAATTTGGAATTAAGATTACTGTGAAGTGTAGGACTGAGATATGAGGGTGGTTTTGGAAATTCGTACTTATGTGTTCGAAAAGTACTAAATTTGGTACAATAGGGATTCGAGTGAACGGACAGAGCTGGAATCCTGAAATTTGAAATTGAGATTATTGTTGGAGCATAGGATTGGGGAAATTTTGGAAATTCGTATTTATGTGTACGAAAAGTACTAAATGGTACTAAATTTATTACAATTTGGATTTGGGTGAACGGATAGAACTGGAATCCTGAATTTTAAGATTTTAATTTTATTTATTTTAATTTAAAGTATGAATTTTAGTAAACGGAAAGAGTTAGAATTTGCTACCCGTTCGCGGTGGGCTATAGAGGTAGAATTTGGATTTGGGTGACGGATAGTGTTTGAGTCCTGAAATTTGAAATTAGGATAACTATTGGAGTGTATGACTGAGGTAGTAAGGGTACGAAAATTACTAAGTGGTACTACCTATGGTACAATTTGGATTTGGGGGAACGGATAGAGCTGGATTCCTGGAATTCGGTCAGATTGCTGTTGGAGGATAAGATTGAGATGGATGTAGTTTTTGAAATTCGTACTTATGGGTACGAAAGGTACCAAATGGTACAACTTGGATTTGAGTGCACGGATAGCGCTGGAATCCTGTTATTTGGAATTATGGTTACTGTTGAAGTGAAGAATTAAGGATGTTTTGGAAAATCGAATTGTACAGAATTTGGTACAATTTGTTTTTGTGTAAAGGGGTTTTTGGAAATTCGTCGTAGAAAGGTACGAAAAGTGCTAAAGTGTACTAAATATGGAATCCATTGAATTAGGCAAACGCGAAGAGCTAGAATTCTAAAATTTTGAACGAGTGGTCATTGATGGAGAGTTAGGAAGATGTACCAAAGGGTATTTAGAAACTCGACCTATAAGTGTACGAAAAGTACTAAAAGTTTCTAAATTTGGTACCAATTGCATATTTTTAATGGATAAAGCCAGAATCTTCAAATTTGGTATGGGAATCAAGGTTGGGAAATGGCGTTGAAATAAGGATATGGTTTTGGAAGTTCGTATTTATGATTACGAGCAGTAATAAATTTGGATTTGGGTGAACGGATAGAGGTGGAATCCTAAAGTTTTGAATTAAGATTACTGTAGGGGTGTAGGATTGAGATAGTTTTGGAAATTCGTACCTTTGGATTCGGGTGAATTAATAGAGCTGGAATCCTGAAATTTGGAATTACGATTACAGTCGAAGAGTAGGATTCAGGTTGTTTTGAAAAAGCAAACTTATGGTACTAAATTTAATACAATTTGTATGTAGGTGAACGGATAGCGGTGGAATCCTGCAATTTGAAAGTATGATTATTGTAGCCCTGTTGCGTTGAGGAAGTTTTGAAAATTGGTACGAAAATTCTAAACTGTTCTAAATTTAGTAAAATTTTTATTTGGTTTAACGGATAGAGTTTGAATCCTGAAATTTGGAAGTAAGATTACTACTAAAGTGAAGGATTGAGGTAGTTTTGGAAAATCTTACTTATGGGTACGAAGAGTTCGACTTGATACTAAGTTTGGTACAATTTGGAATTGGACGAACGGATACAGCTGGAATCTTGAGATTTGGAATTACTGTAATTATTATGGAATTTACTGTAATTATTTTGTATTAATGTCCGTGTATGGCTGAGATATGTCGTCGAAATACGTACCATAAGTTTACGAAAATTACTTAATGGTACTCAATTTGTTTTTGGGTGTAGGGACAGTGCTGGAATTTTTATTTTTTGGAGTTAGGGTGTGTATCAGAGGTCCGCAAAATGCATATAAAAGGCACACTCTATTGCCTTTTCCCAAAAGCGAATAGTGCAGTGCCTTGCATATAAAAAATATGAATGTGCAATAAGCAGATTCACCCCAAAAAATGATTCACTGCTTTAGTGCATGCTTGCTTGCTTTTACATTTGTATTCACACGATTCGCAAATGCAGTATGCACAATACTGCATGCCACCACACAGTATCGTACCATCTTCTGTTTGAATAAATGAATACATTTGCCAAATTTCGCTTTTTCTTTGAGTTTCTTTAATAATAGGATACACTAAACTAGTAATTGTTTTTATTGTCTCAACATTAGTTTTTTATGTTTATTAACATGTAAATTTGACCAGAAATATCTACTGCTTTTTGTAATGCAACGTGCTTTTTCGAAGGCAGCGTGCAAAAAAAAGGCAACGACCTCTTGCAGTGTGTTGTGTGTGTGCAATTGGCACACACTCATGAAAGTAAAGGCAAAGCAAGCAATAGCATTAAACAGAGATGGCAATAGCAAGCAATGAAAAAAGCACGAAATCGCGAATATGCATTAAAAGCGAGTGGCATTTTCCGGACCTCTGGTGTGTATTGGTGTGCAACGTTGATCTCGCTGTTAATGTGTAAGGGTGAGATACGGCTGATCTTTTTGAAAATCGAACTTAAGGGGTACGTACAGTACTAAGATAAAAGTAAATATTGATTAAAATTGGTATTAGTGCGACCAAATTTTCAGTGTTTGTCATTTCCATATTATATATTATATATATTGTTTATTTGTTTTTTATATCCTTTCCGCATACGAAGTAGCGGGCATTTTGCTAGTATATATATATATATGTTCCCAATTTTGCTATAACTCAGTATATTTTAATTGAACCGCCTTGAAATTTAATATGTTATGAATCGGATCAGATTTCTATATAGCCCCCATATAATATTCCCCTGATTTTGCTATAACTCAGTCAATTTTAATGGAACAACCTACGAATTTGTTATGTGCTGTAAACCTATGTGATTGCCTCTCAAACTGATTTGAAATTGGTAGCTAAATTTAAATTCATACTTTTATTAAATATTAAAGTTAAAGTTTATTGAGAAAACATTAAAAATGGTATTGGGAAACAAATACATAAATAAA
The DNA here is from genome assembly GCF_047663935.1 of Musca autumnalis. NCBI lineage: Eukaryota > Metazoa > Arthropoda > Insecta > Diptera > Muscidae > Musca > Musca autumnalis. Next base: position 56,447,333 of record NW_027411866.1, read on the forward strand.
GAAACTTAAAACTATAAGGTATTATTTTCATTTCCATAATATGTTTATGTTTTTTATTAAATATTATTATAATATATTATTATTTTTTATTAAATATTCTTAAATATAAGTAAATAAAAATGTTATTACATATTTAATCATTATTAATTGAATCAAATTCTGTTACAATGTATGGTTGAATGTCTGTATCAGCTGCGCTAATTCTTCCTTTTTGGCTTAAAACGCTAATTGATGGCTCTGATTGTAATAGCATATACGTAAAAAGATCTGTATTAGTTTTTTCTCGGTCACATTTTCGTGTATGATTTAATCTGGCACTTCTTATTATTTTATGACACGATTCGATTGCTTCCTCAGACAAATTACCTATCGAAATCGTAAAATATTTTACGAAACCTATGCCATGGGCCAGCACCTTGTGTACCGTAGCGGGCATATAATACCAGGGATAGAGTTTTAAATGTATGTTATGGGTTTCATTTAGAAGTGTGTTAAATTGTTCTACGTTAATTTGATTACCAGAAGAAATTATTTTCAAAATTAAAGAGAAGTTTTTGATTAAATTAATATCAACTCGGGTAATCTCGGAGGACAATTCAATGTTCGCAAAGAAGGCCCTGGCAGTATTGCCATAATTTGTAGTGCCGTAACCATTTTTTACTTTATCTATATTTAGTCCCAATTTGTCTTTAAATTTTTTTTTAATGTCTAATTTTCTCTTTGACACTAATGACTTTTCATCTTCTTTTAAAACTTTCCATTTCTTCACAGGAAGTTTATATGCAATATGAAGTATACATTCAAAAAATTTGATTTTTGCATGTAATGTTGAAAGACCATATTTATAATTGTCTTCATTTACCATTCTGTCGTTATTTGGAAAATTCATTTGGGTGGGTTTAGCTCCACAAAGATAACAAGAAGAAGAACTGTTATTATTCGTTAGGACATTTAAAACAGCACCGTCTATCAATGTTAATTACATTGAATAATTTATATTAACATTCTTGTCACTGTAATAGTAAGTTTTAAGTTCATTAATCTGATTCGAAATATCTTGTTCTACCCTCTTAATTAAGTCCGGACTTTCTTTCATAAACATAAATTTTATTGGTCGACAAAATCTCGGAGATGAATGCCTCTCGTTTTCCCATAATACTGAAGCATTTTCAGAGTACCAGAGATGCAACAAAAACGAATTCGTCGCTTAAGTTCGGGTTCGAAAGTGGTTGTTTATATGTACTGTGGTTAGAACTTCCGTCAAACCCCCATTTACATTCTAAAGTGACATTGTCTTGAAAGTCTAAGACGTTTGAATCCAACAATCCTTTCGCCGTCTGATCTAATAGTGATTGAAGGGGAACTTCGGCGGAAATTTCATCCACACTTATGTCATTCGGAATAATTTTTTTCTTTTCATTAAATAATTGTTTGTATGAGGGGAAACAATTTTTGTGGACCGAGTTCACCAAATTTCTCATTAAATTATATTGTTTATATGTAAGGTCCATGTCAACATATAATGCTAAAGCCTCTTGGACAGAAATGGTGCTAGGTTTTGACTCCCCAATCTTCTTAGCTGCCTCTTGAATTATTTCCGTGGACGATGACTTTATTAATTGATTTATTCGCCTGCTCTTAGTTTTGTAAGATGCCTCCTCAAATATTTTTTTGGGTCTACCTTTGCCGCCTTTTTCTTGTGGCTCCTAAGGTAAAACATATTATGCATTTTATTGACTTGCTAAGAAAAAATAATCAAATTACCTTCCACATCACTGTATCTGCGGATGTAAGTGTTTGCACTGTTCTATCACTTCTCTCTGAGCATGTTACCTGAACACATTTTTATTACCTTCAACACTTTGTGCAATAAAAACATTATATTTACCTTATATGGACATTTGTTTAAAGATATATCTGTATCGAGGAATGTTTTAAAAAGAACTTCAAATCTTTTCTTACAATATGAACTCTTAATCCAGTACTTTTTAAATTTATAAATAAAATTTGGAATTTTTGATATTCCTTCAGGGCTTAAATTTTCCTTCATCTCATTTTTTATTTTTAAAAGAATTACATTTTTCACATCCTTCACTTTTTCATTTTTTAGAGGAAGCCACAAATTAAAAATATCACGCACTTTCATAATTATTATTTGATAAAAGTCAGGTGTAACACAAAGAATTTTGTCGAAAAACAAGTTTTGTATTATATTCGTTGGTGATTAACAGATAGAACTTGCAATTTGCTGTAATTACGAGACGAAACCTATAAGCACGCGACATATGTTTTTCCTTATCTTCTATTATTAAATTCTCCATAACGGTACTTCTATTTATTTCAATTATTTCCTCTTATTTGTAGTTGCCACATATCTGGTTTGAATTCGAAATAAATTTAGTTGGAACTATAGTCATGATCATGGCAAAATTACCAGGTAGTGGTATCACACCAGCTGTTCGAATATGAAGTGTCAAATCCCTTTATAACAAACAAATTTTGTTGTAATTTCCCCAACAACATAAAGAAAGTTTTGACATAACATATTCAAAATTTTATGGTGCCACTACCTTCGTAATTGTGCCATGGTCATGATTAATGGTTTCCTATCTCGATTTAGTTGACGTGACCAAATCAAGATATCTATCTGCGTCTAAAATAAGAACGTTTACAGGTTAAATTTACCATAAATGTAACCATCATATCACAATTCTATCCCAACAGTGACATCTACTATCGGCGTAAAAGCGTTTTAACAAAAATAAAACGATGCAGTCAAATAAAGTGAATTTATCGACTGAGGCAAAACAAGGATTCTTGCTCCATTTGTACAAATTGTTTATGATGATATGGTTGTGGCTCCGAGAATCGGATTTTATAGGATGTAAACTTTGCATTTTTTAATTCGAAAGGGATGTCTGTTTCATGTACCAAATGGTCGAAACTGCAATTTGCTGCAATTTTTAGATACACTCCATGAAAGAAGCGAAATTCGTGAGTTTTGTATAACACGCTACTGTTTCAATCAACATAACGGTACTTTATGTATACACATTATGTAAACTTTTTTTCTTAAATTGCAAGACTATCGACCACTCTTTAATTCCCTTTTCAAAAGTTGTGAAATATGTCAATAACTTCTTTAAAAAATTTCAATGAACATGGGTTTCTTTTTTAAATGCATTTTAGTAAATGTCACATACGAAAAATGTTCTATGTTTAACGAGCTATAACTTTATAGTAACACCAAATATCGACAACATCTTTGAGGTTTGTCCTATTTGAAGTGTTCTCAATAAAATAAAACCATAAAATTATAAAAAAGTCAAGAACACATTTTTCGACTTTTGTCCACTGAGGCAACACTGTGCGCCGTGAGCATCCCAGTCACGTTCTAGTGGACAGACTTCCTCCGTATCGCAGTAGAAGAACGCCAGCTGCAAAGGCAAACATGAGTGGTTTTAGCCCAGTTGAGATCCGGTCGATGAAGCCCCTCAATTCATATTGGACCCGAATTGATGGCACGATACTCAACATATCGCTCATTTACTCAAAGAGTGACACATTTAAAAAAAATCCAATTTCGAGAAAAACGCGTTTTAAGTTGGCGATTGAAATTTGACTTCCCAAATTAAAAAGATTATTACACAAAGACTAAAATAACTACTGGGACCATATTTCGTAAACAGCTACGCAGATATCAGTGCTAAATTTCTGTGCAAGATCAAGCATGATTTGAAGAGTTTTTGTGCTTCATAAATTCAAAAAACGTTTTTGTTGGATTGTGTCAAACTCGTAGTAAATGAGCTGTAATTCGTTGAGTTTTAGAGATATCAACATGAAAATTTGACACAAGATAAAATAGAAGTCGTAGAAAAAAATAAAAATTGCTAACTCAAAAAACGCCTTTTTTGATTTATGCCACTCTTTGAGTAAATGAGCCATATGTCCTGCATGTCGATTGGGACCACATACACACTGCATTTGTTTAGCTGCCCAGCTAACCCCACACACCTGTCTCCTGGTTTTTTATGGACGCACTCAGTCCAGTTTGCAGAATTGAATCTGGACACAGAGAAACCAGATAACTGAATAAAATATAAGAAACGAACATATTTGCGTTGCTACAACAACAGCAGCCGATGTCCTTGGAGGATTGTCCTAAGTTGGAACATTTGGCTGTAACCACTTGACTAAAACCATCACAAAATAAAAAATACGAATTTGTTCAAATAATATTTTGTTTCATTCGGATTTTGGTCACCAAATAAAATTAGCTTTAAGATTTCTTATATAAACGATAGATGGAATTCATCGCCGATAAAACTCTTTTGTGCAACAATTGTGTTGACAGTTCTGGTATTTTGTATATTTTGTTACCACCACTACAGTGAAACAAAATTATTTTATTGTTTGGATAACTAATTAGGAGGAGATTTAGTTTCAATTCTTGTACAACATCAGTTATTTTGTGCCATATTAAGAACGAAATATAGGCTTTGAAGGCAATTTTGTGGAACACTTCCAAGTATATAAAAAACACATTTATTTTCTTTATATGTATGTATGTATGTTTGTATATATTCGACAACTTAGGAAATGTAATTGTCATATCTCCTCTCATCTATACTATGTATGAATGTATGTATGTGTGTATGTAATTATACAAGGTCAGGGATATGTTTTATATCAAAGAAACTCTCTACAATGATTTAATAATATAAAGAATAGCTATCTTGAAATTATTTCTAATAAAATGTTGCTTTATTATATAAAATAGCATACTCGCATACATACATCTGTATTTATATTATAAACTAAGTCCCAATTTACATTAGGCGAGTTTACTTGCGGCAATTGTCAGTTTGTCGGTGAGAGAGGGTGTTGAGAGGCAAAGGGTTACCATATTCCTCACCCCTCTCTTCATCAAACTGACAATTGCCGCAAGTAAACTCGCCTGTGTTCAGGTCCTTATTCAAAAATGTCGAGAGGCTAACAAGGACATTTTTTTATGCTTCATCGACTATGAGAAAGCATTTGACACAGTGAACCATGACAAATTAATGGAAATACTTTCGTCAATTGGGATAGATGACAAAGAACTCAGGTGCATTCGGAGTCTGTACTGGCATCAAACTGCACAGATTGATGTCAACGGCAATCTTACCGACGATATACTGATATCAAGAGGGGTCAGGCAAGGCTGTATCTTATCTCCGTTGCTGTTTAACATATACTCAGAGAGAATTTTCCAAGAATCCGTCAAAAATATAAAAGAAGGAATAAAACTAAACGGTACTTATATTAACAACATCCGATATGCAGATGACACCACAGTATTAGCCGATAGTATATCCGGACTTCAAAAACTAGTAAATGCACTCACTTCACGCAGCGAATCATATGGTCTTAAAATTAACACACACAAAACAAAACTGATGATTGTTAGTAAGAAAAATTCGCACAATGAAACGATGTTAAAAATAAACAACGCACACGTCGAAAGAGTACAAAGTTTTAAATACCTCGGGGTTCTAATTAATGACCAATGGGATCCCTCAAAGGAAATAAGATGTCGTATAGAAATGGCAAGAGATGCATTCTTCAAATATAAAAAAGTTTTGACCAACCATGATATAAACATTGAGACAAAAGTACGATTTATTAAATGTTATGTATGGTCAGTCTTATTATACGCTGCAGAAGTCTGGACCATTAAAGCTGCTGACATAAAAAGACTAGAAGCCTTCGAAATGTGGATTTATCGAAGAGTATTAAAAATACCTTGGACTGCACACGTCACAAATCTCGAAGTACTGACAAAAATGAACCAACGGAGAGAACTTGTATCTGTCATCAAAAAACGAAAAACGGCATACTTAGGACACATCATGCGACATGGAAAGTATAAGCTCCTGCAGGCAATACTTAAAATGACCATTGAAGGACGCCGTACCAGAGGCAGAAAAGAGATGACTTGGATAAAAAACATAGAAGACTGGACAAATATCAACAACACGGCTAATCTTCTCAGTATATCAAGAAATAGAAGCAGTTTTGAAAGAATTATCAATAATTTATAAATGTCATGAAAAAAATATCACATTTGTAATCTATGTAATTGCAATGAAATATGCTACAATTGTATGGTCGCTTATATTCGAATACCGAATTTGCAAATAAAGAAGAAGAAGAAACTCGCCTAATGTAAATTGGGACATACAAAGTACATATGGGCAATATTTTTGAAAATTTAACATAGTTGAAGCCAAGGTTTATACGAATTGTGTTTGTATATTATACAAATTAAATGCTTTTGGATAAATTGAAATGTATTTAGACTTGTCAAAAAATATTGGCCTTAAATGTTAATTTGCGTGGAAGCTATGGCTATGTTTATGTTAAAAACTGGGTAAAATTAAAGCCAATGTGTCTTTTATGTTCTCTCTCGATTTGTGGTTAAACCACACTTTTCACTATTTTCCTGTCAAAGTGGAAGCCAACTAAATAAGGACAATCTTACCAATGCATAACTTTTCAAAATTTGATCTGTGTCTACCATTAAATGATGCTGACATTTTGAAGCCAGATTTTAAGTGGTTTTTAAACATTTCTTTTAACTTCATTCCGCAAACAGGGGTTTCAAATTATCATGTATAGGATTGTAGAACTCGCGGTTCTGAGTTATTTGATATATGTGTTGTGAATGTAGTATATACAGCTTTACAGAAATCTGTATCCAAATACGAAAATGTTGTGCGAAATTTTTTTTAAAAAATCATATTTTTCGGGACTTTATTATTGTCATTCGATTTCCTCGTACTTGGTTGCAAATTTTAGATTTTTACGTTGCGAATCTAATAAATCATTACTCGTGAAAATCCATCTACTAAAACGCAAGATACGTGAAATTCCAAGGTCGGAAAATCACCTTAAATTGTTTTTGAAAATATCGAGTTGGGGGTCGGTTCCACTGCAATGAAAAAACTAGTGCAGCATCTTCGTATTGGCGGAATCAGCGATTTAAGAACATCACTGCAAAGGGAGTTATATTCATTTTATACCAAAAAAAAAGTGTGTGATACTACATCCACGGTTCTTGATTAATCACCTTGTAAATGTAAATTTTAATAATGGCACTGTAACCGGATGCGGAACAAAATTGTATGCACTTCGCCCAAATTAACGATGCTTACGCCAAGGTAGCCAAGAGATACTTCAGGGACGATCTGTGTTATGCAGTAATCGACACCAGCAAAGGATCTGGTAGGCTACATAAAGACCACTTGTTGGAGATCGAGAAGCTGATCAACGACAAGTTACTGGAACAAATCCTGAAAGGGCGTGTTTCAATAAAAATTGATTGCTGTGAGCCCTGGAGGGACATTCTATTGTACCACCTGGACCCACATACAAATTCTGCAGCACTCGGGGAGGTAGTCAGCAGCATAGCAACTCCATGGGAAGGTGGCAGATTAAAGCTGGTGAGGAAAGACGAAATTCCTCACTTGACTAAAGCGTCGGTGTACATTAAGGGGTACGGCTGCAAGCTCGAGACGGAGCGCATCCTCGAAGTCCTTGGTGTTCAAAATGAGACCTTGGAAGTGAAGAGGTGGGAGGTCTTCCACAGGGAGGAGAAAGAAGACGGCACTCTCCTTGTGGTGGGGATCGACGACCTCTCACTTGCTGGGCTCGCCAAGACTAAGGGTAAGGCGTATTTTGTCTCGAACTCAGTGTACTTCAAAATTGGAAAGGCAAGAGTGGGCGATGAAGAGAATGCCAAGAGTACCACCCAGGAGGTCAAACCTACCAACAGTACCAGGGAGGGAGGAGCAGATGAGCAAATCACCGCCTCCCAGGAAGCCAACCTACTGGAGGACCAATGATTGAGGTCATCCAGATCAAGCTCCATCCGAGCGAGACGGCAACACTAGCCCTGATGGAAAAAATAACTAAAGGTAATATACATATTGGTTTAATCCAAGAACCTTGGACTATAAAAAACAAGGTTTCTGGACTGAACCATATTAATTATCAACTTTTTTACGCAAATACGGGATCCCGCCCGAGGACCTGTATTATATGCCACAAAAACTTATGCTTTCTTTTTTCTCCAGAGTTGTCAACGTCGGACGTCACAGTATTGAAGCAGGGGAATGGAAACATATACCTGGCATCACTATACCTGCCGTTCGACTCCCCGACATTACCACCTTCGTCGGAATTGCAGCAACTGGTGAGGAAAATCAAGCAAACAGGTAACGAAGTACTAGTAGGTAGCGATGCTAACTCTCACCACATTTCGTGGGGTAGTACTAACACTAACAAAAGGGGTCAAGCCCTTATAGACTACTTAAATACTAACGACCTGATTACACTTAACACAGGAAATATACCAACCTTTGTTAATAGAGTTAGGAAGGAAGTATTAGATATAACGATATGTTCAGAAAATCTAATAAACGAGGTACATGAGTGGAGGGTTTCGGAGGAATACTCCTTCTCGGACCATAGGTATATTAGATTTAAAATAGCGAGGCCACCGCCAAACCCTATAACCTTCCGAAACAAATCCAAAACAAATTGGACTAATTTCGGTAAACGAGTAAAAGAAAGACTAGGGCAAGCCGATGAGGAATGCCTAAGTAAAGAGGACATAGATAGAAATGTCCTAAAGTTAACCGAGGCACTAGTAAAGTCTTTCGAAGAAAGTTGTCCCCTTCGAGAGAGGAAATCCGCCTACGAAAAACCCTGGATGACAGGGGAAATTCGTAATAAAGGCAAGGAGATCCGCAGACTTCTGGGACAACTACCAGGCAAAATTGAAGGAATACAACAAAATTACAAGGAACGCTAAACGTAACTCCTGGAAGCTATTCTGCGAACAGGTGGACAGCGTTAACGACGTTTCAAAAATTAAGAAGTTCATGTCCAAAACCCATACACAGACCGAACAAATGGTCGATGAAAATGGGAAAAGGACAGATACAACTAAAGAAATCCTAGGCCTTCTGATGAAAACTCACTTTCCATCGAATACCGCGGCCAACACCGAGGAATCGATCGAATCTGGTTACTCATCAGGAGATGCACCAAAAATTGTCAGCTCGATGATCAAACAAGCCATCACGAGCTTTTCACCATACAAAGCAGCGGGACCAGACCAGATCTTCCCAGCCCTACTACAGCGGGAAGTGGACCTTATTGCGTCCAAACTGGTCGGGATCTTCAACGCTTGTTTAAAATTTGCTTACACCCCACTAGCCTGGCAAGAGGCGAGGGTAGTTTTTATCCCTAAACCTGGCAAGGCAAGCTACGCAATACCAAAATCTTATCGCCCGATAAGTTTAACTTCATTCTTACTCAAGACAATGGAACGGACGATCGACACCATGATAAAGAGTAGAATTCCGAACGATATGCTCAAATTTAAACAACACGCATACGTTAAAGGTAGGTCAGTGGAAACCGCTTTGCACGAGGTAGTACACCATATAGAGAGGACCTTTGAAATGAAGATGTATACACTTGCTGTATGCATTGACATCGAAGGCGCCTTTAACAACGTCAGCAACGAAACGCTGATCCACTCTTTAGACGAGTTTCAGGTGGACAGGGCCTTAAGGAACTGGATCAACCATATGCTAAGGAACAGATGGATAAGCTGCGGGCTACATGACGTTAAATTAAGAGACAAAGTCGGACGAGGAACCCCGCAGGGAGGGATACTATCACCTCTTCTGTGGGTTACTACCATAAACAGTCTCTTAAGGACCTTAACCGAAGAAGGATTTGACGCAGTCTGCTATGCAGACGACGTTATAATACTTCTAAGGGGAAAGAATCCGAATATTCTCTGCAGAAAAGCAGAAACGGCACTCAATATTGCATACAACTGGGCCAGACCGAGAGGTCTGAACGTTAACCCGGAAAAAACGGAAATATGTCTATTTACGAGGAAAACGAAAGTGGGGAACCTCGAGGAACCAGTTTTCCTAAATAGAACAATAAATATTTCGCGCTCAGTTAAATATCTAGGAGTAATTCTGGATAGGAAACTAAATTGGAAAGATCATATTCAAGAAAGGGCCAACAAGGCACAAAGATGTTGGTCAATATGTAGAAGAGCAATAGGCTCAAAATGGGGTTTCAATCCTAAGATGATACACTGGCTATACAGGGGCGTAATTAGACCAATCTTAACATACGCGTCTGTTGTGTGGTGGACAGCTATGGATAAAAAATGCAACGTGAAGATATTGCAAAAAGTCCAAAGAACATGTTGCTTAAGCATTAGCGGAGCAATGAGGACTACACCGACTAGGGCTCTAGAAACAATTTTGTTTATACACCCAATAGAAATTCAGGTAAGGTATGAAGCAGCTATCGCAGCTACAAGGCTAAAGTCGATGAGCGAGTGGATCAGTAGTGACCACCAAGCATACCACCAAAACATACTAAAGGTCACAACGGGTGAATCTATTAACCAAATAGTATCAGACCGCATTCCTGAAACAAATGCAGTAGCTCTGTGTGAAGTTTCAATACCAGACAGAGACATATGGATCGATGGAACTCTAGCACAGATTCCCGCTGGAAGCTGCGGGTTTACGGATGGGGCCGTGCTAGAGGGGAGAACCGGACTGGGTCTATATATAATGGAACCGGAAACGAAAGTCTCCCTCCGACTGCCGAACCATAATACGATTCTTCAGGCGGAAGTCCGAGCGATAACAGAATGTCTGAGCTGGTTTGACACTCACACAAAGCCTACCACTGCGAACATCCTTACGGACAGCAAAGCAGCCATCACGGCTATAACGGCCAAGACGGTAAAATCTAGAACTGTCTTAGAATGCATACAGTCTATCAACAACTACTCCCAACATGGTACGGTAAACATTATATGGGTACCAGGGCACATTGGGATTAGGGGTAATGAAATAGCAAACTCTTTAGCAAAACAGGCAAGGGAGCAACCTACAGTTAGCTTAGATAACGCCAAGCCCTTGAAGGCGACGCGCTTTGAGCTAAAGGCATGGGCAAAAGATGCACATATATCCCTCTGGAACAGAGAAGACAAGGTAAAAATCACAAAAATCCTATGGGGTAACCCAGACGAGGATAAAACAAAGGGATTACTTTTACTAAGTAAAAAAGGACATTAGCAGACTGACGGGCATCCTTACAGGACACCTGGGTCTACAAGCGCACCTGCACAAAATAGGTTGTGCTGGAAGCAGTGAATGCCGAGCATGCAGAGAGGACGACGAAACGTTGGAACACTACCTCTGTCATTGCCAGGCTTTCACGAACCAGAGAAAACAGCTACTAGGGAGCGACATTATACAAGGACTCGATTACATCAGGACAATCGAGCTCAAAACTTTAAGAGACTATGTCAACATGACAGAAATCCTAGACTAACGTCAAAAACAATAATCAGGAATTATAACTAATTTCAACACAAGTTTACAACCTCAATCCGAACCCGAAATTAGAGCGCACAACAGGCCTACCTTATGGCTTAAGTGTATGTCCACACGGACATGTGGTGATCCCGCATCACCCCTCTTTTCAACCTAACCTAACCTAACCTATAGGTTTTTTAATGCTAAGATGCTACATTTTAGCGTCGAAGTTATAGTTCGAAAAATATTTACACATTAAAAGATATGGTCTTGCTGTACATGAAAATCACATGCGGACAAAATGATTTTGATAATTACGCGATTTACACATATTTTAAAAATGCATATAAATTAAAACGATTTATTTGAACTCTATTTCCATTTAAGAAGCCTAATGATTTATCTCAACACCCGATAATTTTCTTCAATGTGAAACCTTCTATGCGAATGTAGATTAAGCAAAATCTGCCCATTTTCATGGGAGTTTCAAGAAAAATAATAGAAGTACTCCTTTAGATTTTTTTCCAATACTTTAATACTCTAGAATGCATGTGAAAACTATTTTTTCAAACCAAAATTTTGGTCTGTTCCAAAACTGCAAGAATCTACTAATTTTTACTATTTTTTCCGATAACATAAAGGAAAAAATGTTATCGTAGTAAAAAAATAGTAGCTTCTTGCAAGTTCTGGAACAGAGCAATTATTTTTTGTTATCGAAATATGTGTATATTTTACCCATAAGGCCCATACCTATATATATATTTTAAAAACAAAAGCCCAACAAAACATGAAATACAATTCATTGCAATGGAAAATCGTTTGTTTTACGAATGGAAACATTTAAGTAAGTTTCGGTTTCGGATTTTGTGTTTTAAATGTGATTTTAGACTCAACGTATTTGGGTAATACGGACGCTCAGAGAGCGTTGTTGTGGTAGGTTGCTGAATATTTTTTGTACGTCGCGCTGAAAGTTAGGTATAGCTGTAAAATCAATTATCCCGATTATTATAATTTTGGTTTCATTTGATTCCCCGTGAAGTTTTTATTTAGAACTAATTTTTATGTAATTTTTGACATTTAAATGGACCTATATTTTGAAAAACAATCGGATTACATTTAAAGTTTTGTCATTTTCTGAGTATACAGATGTATGTATATTTTATTAAATTTGTACATTTAATATATTCCGATTTTCTTGAAATTTTAGGAGACGGTAAAGAAATGTCTCGTTGCAAAAATAGACAACATATTTTTTTTTTAAATTCGAACAATAAACGTTATGGTATTTGCAAAACGTATGATCTTATCGAGTTGAAAATTAGTATACGAAACAAAGGTTATTGTGTTTCTATGTACCTATTTTGGTACCAATGAACGTACCATGTCCACTTTTTATAAAAACGTTATATTTTCCAAGGAGATTAAAAAATCTGGGGCTCAATTCTGTTTCAATGAAAATGTGAAATAAAAACTTTTATAAAGGTAACAACTGTTAAATGAAAAAAATTATAAAGGAAATATTTTTCATTTCAAATTTTAATAGAACAAGAATCCAGCCCTTGGTCCCTAGTTTCAACCCGCCGGGTGAAAGACTTGCTACAATTCAGATAAAAGCAACATTTTTTCAAAATGCACTGAAGGCAAGAACGAGGTGACCAAAGATATATTCTACGAGTCCGCAGAAAAAAACATATGACCCGTGTCCTGCCATTATATTAAAGTTATTCCAAAAATGAACAGTCGGGAACTTCAGTCTCACGAGTGAAACATCGTTAAGTTCGGCCGGGCCGAACTTTTTATACCCTCCACCATAAAATAGTCTTAATTAAAATGGAATAATTAGGGTCCTTTTACAATTTTAGGTGGAACAACTTTTCGACAATGGTTAGACTCCTACTGCCTCCCACTACTGCTTAAATTACACTGTGAACACAAATGTTGGGGCAGAGATAATTCCTTTTGGAGATGAAAGCCCTTGGTGTGTGTATATTAAAAACCCCGAAGGACAGATGCGCCGTGAGTCTAACTTCAGCGTTATGGCGTGATGAAGTTTTTGCAAGAGACCCTGTAAGCCATCCTGAATTAGCATTATATCTTTGTTTGTTGTTTTTGTAGAGCACTTAAGCAACATTGAACAAAGATATAACGACTAATTCCTGATGGCCCACACAGTCTCTAACAAAAATTTCATCACGCCGTAACGCGGAAGTTCGACTCACGGCGGATCTGTCCTTGGGGGTTCATAATATACTCACCAAGGCCTTTCTTCCCCAAGAGGAATTTTCCGTGCCCCAGACTTTCACCTCCATTTTGTTGCACAGTGTTATCTAATCTAATCTAATCTAATCTAAAAAAATGTGTTCAGCTAGGTGAAAGGTACCACCTACGGGGCTATATCAAAGAGTCAACCTATCTTTAAATTTTTTGGCGGAAAAGTTTTATAGCTGCAGGGAACTTCAAGAGTCAAATTGAGGGTAGTTTCATCAATACAATGTAGACCCTCAAAAATGGACCCATGTTGACGAATTTTAGTGAAGAAATTTCGTGACCACTGAAAATTCCCGAAAATCGGGAGGAACAGTTATATGGGGGATGTACCAAAACATGGACCTAAATTGACGATTATTTTTGGAATATACAAAATTGTAGCTAAAATTCTCAAAATACCGATCATTACAGCTAGCTCGGTTAAAAATTGCAGCTAAAATTCTCAAAATACCGAAAATCGGGAGATACCGTTATATGGGGGCTATACCAAAACATGGACCTGTGTTGACGATGTTTCTTTGGAGATGTTTTATGACCACTGAGAACTTCAAATGTCAAATTACATCTATTTCGGTTAAAAACTGTAGCTAAAGTTCTCAAAATACCGAAAATTGGGAGGTACCGTTATATAGGGGCTATACCAAAACATGGGCCTATGTTGACGATGTTTGGTGGGGATGTTTCGTGACCACTGAGAACCTCAAATGTCAAATTGCAGATAGTTCGGTTACAAATTGTGGCTAAAATTCTCAAAATACCGAAAATCGGGAGGTACCGTTATATGGGGGCTATACCAAAATATGGACCTATGCCCATATCCTTTGGGATATAAGTTTGTTGATCACTAGGAACCCTAAGTGCCAAATTATAGCTAATTCGGTCTGCAAATGTGGCGAATAACGTCAAAATACCTCAAATCCGGAGGTACCGTTATATGGGGGCTATACCAAAAAGTGGACCGATATAGCCCATCTTCGAACTTGACCTGCCTATGGAAAAAATACCCTCGGGTGCAAAATTTCCGCACTCTATCTCAATTATTGCGGACGCTAGAGTGATTACAACAGACGGACATGGCTAGATCGTCTTAGAATTTTATCCTGATCAAGAATATATATACTTTATAGGGTCGCAAATGATTAGTTCGATGTGTTACAAACAGAATGACAAACTTAATATACCCTCCATACTATGGTGGAGGGTATAAAAATGTTGACCACAGCACGTCTGTACATTTTTACAATACATTGCGAATATTTCTTTAAAGAAAATATCTTTTTAGTTCAAATCGGATGCTATTTGTGTTTAATATTTCCTTCACTAAACAAAAAATTAAAAAAAATAATTTTTTCTGCAAGGAGGGCACCTTCAAAAAAGTGATATATAACTTAAAAACGCACAAAATCGCATCTTGGTAATTATGTAGTTGATTCAGAACCCTTTGCTGAAGATATTCCTATTTATGTAATGTTTTAGTATCATTTTTGAAAAGTAGTAAGGTGAACGTAGGCTTTCTGGGCTATGTGTATATTATAAGGTGTTTGGTGCAGCAAATACGTAAGATCGGGGAAAAATACCCAGCAAAATGTTTGTAGCCAAAGAAGTAGTTAAATCATGAGTGCAAGTGATTTCGGACTACATCTTTTTACGTGAAAGAAGTCATGATTTTTACAAGGGCATGGTGCAGTGAGGATACTGTCTAATTTACTTCTTAAGCACACAGTTTGCATTAGTTCTTTGTAGTGAATAAATCACAACAACATATGATTCAACTACTTCTTTGGCTACAAACAAAGATGTAGTTCGAAATCACTTTTATTATTTATTGTATACAAATTACTTTTTATGGATGCAAACATATTGCTGTTATTATAATTAACAAGAAACAAATTATGTTCTTTGTCTTTTTAAGTTTTTTTTTGCAAAATTTTGAAATTTCTAAAATGTGAAAAATTTATGAAATGGATTCAAATCGGACATTGTCAAAATGTGAAGAACGGACTGCATTTTTCATGACTCTGCGTGGACTGCTTCAAAAAAAGCTATTCAATCACTACTTCACAAGGAACAACTTCAAATAAATTTTGCTGGGTATATATGGAAGCTATATCAAAATCTGGACAGATTTCGATATAATTTGTCACATTTATTTCTAGACAGAATTCAGGAACACGCTTTAAATTTAATCGAAATCGGTAATATGTATATAGCGTGTTTGGTGCAACAAATACGGGAGCTATATCCAAATCTGAACCGTTCACCGAAAAAAAAGAGCGTTCTTCCTATGGCTAAAAAAATTATATTCCCCAATTTTCAGCTGAATCGGACAATAAATGCGACCTGTGTATTGCGTACGGATGGACGGACCTGTATAAATGGACTCAGAAAGTGATTCTATTTATATCCTCAAAAGGACTATGAGTCTATTTCGTTTCCGTATGTATTTTACACACAAATGCACAAAGACATGTGTGGTATAAAGAGAGAAATTGAAATGGAAGTAGACCATGCACTTTGATGATAAGCGCCTTGAGAGCACCTCAAGAATGAATCTATAGAAATAATGTTGGCTGCGATAAGACAGGCGTTGTGGTTCGACTCAAGCAAATGTTCAAAGAGAAAGGTCATCCCACCCACACCCAAGTTCATTAGTTGTCAGCATCATGTGCTGAATTGTGTTCTCCGTTCGTAAACCACCAAACATCGAGAACTATTTTGTGCAAGATTTGATAATCAAATGTGCCCAGTTGAAAGCCTTCAGCAATGGTAAAACGACATTAAGGAAACTGGCGGCTGGAGAGACGACTTGAAGTTTCTCTTCCGTCACTTCCCTGAGAAGATTGAGGTGTCTTTTGTAAAGTTTAAGTATATCCCAAACAGGGGTGCCAAGTTGGTGGTTTTCACGCTACTTGTGGTGATTTTTGTCGTACAAAAACCACTGTTAAAGCAGGAATGACAACTGTTTTAAGGTTAAAATCGCTACAGACCTATGGTGCGTATGTGGCTGTAGCGATTTTTACCTCGGAACGGTTGGCATCCCTGATCCCAAACATCTGCCATGCACGCTGGAACTCTCGTGCCAATCTCGTTTTTTTGCGTTTATTCTGATGGCTGAAACCCAGATAAGGTCGAGTAAAATCTATTCATTCACTCATTTCATATTCATGGGCTGATCATTGATTCAGTAGTCAATTGTTCCCCGCTGAAGATTTTGAAAAACTGTCTCTAGCTCTGATTGACTACCCAAGCTCTCAAATGCTTGAAGACACACTGGAAAAAATATGAATCTTCAATTAGCTTTGTCCGAAGCAACCAGTGCTGTGTGCGTGCGATCATAGTTATGCAATACTTATACAACTTCTACCGCTACAAGGACAACCTCTCACTGAAATTCATCATCTTCAATGAAAACGTGAATATTTTACTTCCTTGTGTGTTTGATGATTTTATTTTGCTTTATTCAAGAACCTGCAAGAATCTACAAATGTTACTACGATAACAATTTTTCCTTTATGATATCGCAAAAAAATTAGTAAAATTAGTAGATCATTAAAAATTCTGGATTAGAAAAAATACATACAGTATGTAAAGTTCATATTCGTACACCCCTCAAAAATTAATGAAATCGTTATTAATTCCATATTTTGTATGCAAATATGAAACAATTGATGGGAATTGCTATAACGAAGAAAGATTTAAAAATAACAAAACAATTTTTTCAATTTATTCCGTGGCAAAGATCGTATTCGTACATCTAGAAGCACTATGTATTCGTGGTGTTTAAGGGTTTTTCGAGCAAAATACCATTCAACTCTGTTCTTTTCTTTTTTTGGAATGCATGTGCTACAGAAAAAATTTAAAAAATAACGACAATGTGATTAAAAATGTTGCCTGCATAGAAAATGGGACGAAGATTCGAAATACTTAAGAAAAATGTCACAGATATGATTAACTATTCTCGAAATTTGGACGGAAATAGCTACTGGTAGTGCTTCTGCAACATTATTCGAGGTCTCGTATGAAAATTAATGTTGCCAGCGTTTGGAAATGCAACGAAACCTAATCCGGGCTAAGGTAACGTAACGACATTTTTGGTTTCTACGTCGCAACATTCGCAAGTTTCGTTTTATATTTGAGATAAAATGTATTGAAGTTTTAGAATACAGTTTCGAAAATCATATTATGTCTGTGAGACATTATGAGCAACAGTTAAGTTATAACAGTCTTCATATTGTCTGTGTGAGACTGAAATTCTGCGCTTACTATAGGTGTGTTCGTTTACTTTTCCCGTAACATTTACTCAGCAAGAAGTTACTGAGAATAAATACCAATTTTACTCTCACAAGAGAAAAAATTACAAAAAGTAAACGAACAGCATCTAGCAAAACACTTGCAAGATAACAGCTGCAAAAGTTCTTTTTTATTTTTACTTGCTTTTTTCCTTTGAAAGTGTTAAAAAATAAATTTATTCTGCAAACTCTTGTTTGTTTTGTTTTCAATTTGTTTGTTTAACGCAAAACAACTGATTAATGAACAGCTGATCTAACTTATGAATTCTTACTGGACAAATTTTCCCAGCAAGAATTTGTAAGTTCTCAGTCACACAACTGTCAAAAGTGCTCTCTCAATTCGCTCTCTTTTGCTGGATAATTGTGTAAACGAACAACATCCCGTAACAATTTGTACAAATTTGTACAAATTATCGCGTAAACGAACACAACTTATAAAAGATGGTTATGGTTGATAAAATTGCAAAAATAATGGTTTTATTTCTAGAATACATAAATGTCAAAGGAATTAATTAAATTAGCCAGGAAAGAGTTATGGGTTTACTTATTGAATAAATGCATCATTTTCGGGGAAATTTTCATATATTAATTATTCTCGTAATTTCCGATATGTCTTAACATGACATGAATTTCTTCGCTGTTTTCTAAAATTACAAAAAGTTTTAGACCAAATATGGAATGAAATTTGCGATTTTTAAGACTTAGAAACCAAAAATGTCTTTACGTTACCTTAGCCCGGATTATGTTTCATTGCAATTCCAAACTTTGGCAACATTTATTTTCATTTGAGACCTTAAATATTGTTTCAGAAGGACCGATATTAGCTATTTTCGTCCGAAAATCGAGAATAAATTGCCACAGTTAGTCATTATATCTATCACATTATTCTTAAGTATTTCGAATGTTTGTCCGACTTTTATTCATGCAAAATTATTAAAAAAAAATTTCGTTATTTTTACATTTTTCTATAGCACAGGCATTCCAAAAGAAGAAAATAACAAATATGAATGGCATTTTTTTTTTTTTTGAAAAATCCTTATATTCCACAAATATATAGTGCTTCTAGGTGTACGAATACGAACTTTGCCACCCACACAGGCGCCATTCATACCTAAATGACGGAATAATTTAAACATTTGTTTTGTTATTTTAAAAAATTTCTTCATTATAGTCCCGGGCCACACTAAGATTAATTTCACTGAAATTTTGACAAGAAAGTAAAAGAAAATGTAAAATAAAACGGTCTGTTTGTTTCATACGAATATTGCAACAAAGCAAAATTGCAGAACACACGAAACCGTGTACACTAGTTTCTTGAAATTATGCTTTCTTTCCAAAAAATGCAAACTTTCATGTCAAAATTTCATTGAAATTACTCTAGTGTGGCCCGAGACATAGTAATTCCCATCAATTGTTTCATGTTAGCATATAAAATATGGAATTAATAACGATTTTATTCATTGTTTAGGTGTGTACGAATATGAACTTTACATATTTTTTATCTGCTTACAGTGCCTTCAAAATTTGGCCCAAAATTATGAATAATAAATTGAAAATCATTTTGTGAGTGAAGCTTTTATCGAATCACGTTATATGTACGATTTTATATAATCTTAAACAAAAACTCATGGAAATATGACACAGGGAGATGAGGTTTTAAAAAATCATCACCCTATTAAACAAACTACTATTAGAAAACAAAGTCCATATTATTAGGTAATTTTCCTTGCGGCAATTGTCAGTTTGATGGAGAGAGAGAGAGAGGTGAAGCATATGGTAACCTTTTGCCTCTCAAACCCTCTCTCACCTACAAACTGACAATTGCCGCAAGGAAAATTGCTTAATGTAAATATGGACAAAAGGAAGTATGCAAATGAACCAACCTAATTTGACAACCCCCCGCAAGCAAAGTTTGAAGAAAATATATCACGAAATATCACGATGTGCTAAGTATGGACCAAATGCGTTACTGTTTTCGAGAATTATCGTGCGCATCATTTTAGCGAAAATTTGAAAACTGCTGTGGAGGAGGTACCTGAAGGAGTTGCCCCATCTTCGAACTTAAAAATAGTTAGGACAAAATATTACGAAGGAATTATTGGACGGAATCGGTTGATCCGTTTGAGAGTTATCGTGCGCTCCATCCACTACACATGGTGCCATAAAAGTTTTTCACGGCTTTCAGGCCATTTTCTCAGGACGTGTCGACTTGCCCCTGAAAGAACTTGTATTGTCGTAAAACGGGACCAGAGTACAACCTGATGCAACAAAAAAAAAACGATTCGAGAGGAGGTTGTTACCGATACTTTTCCGAAATTTTGTGTGGGAGGTACCGTAAAGAGTGGACCGATATAGTTCATATTCAAACCTGTAATGGAATTCTGTAACTCATTTTTCTATTTTCCGACAAAAATCGGTAAAATTATAATGCTAATAATTTCTGCATTAACGTCATTTTTTGGTAGGATAGCGACCAAAATGTAGTAGTCGTTAATTCATACCGATGTCAAAAGTGCTGCCAACATTAATTAAAACTTTTCATTCATAATTTTGTGTTTCAGTTTTACCGATTTTTGTCGGTAAATCAAAAAATTACAGATTACAGGGACTGGATTTCCGTTCTATGAAAATTTAAATTAAGAAAAATATGTCCTTTATGATTTTTTTCATTTGACTGTTTTCTTCTTTATACAAGTTTTCATTTCACATTTTCATAGAAACAGAATTGAGCCCCAGATCAATATCTGGTAGAAATATTACGATGTGCAAAGTTTGGACCAAATCGAATACTACCTTCGAGAGTTATCGTGCGCACAATTTTAGGGAAAAGTTTTGAACTTTTGTGGGGGAGGTACCCGAAGGAGTGGACCGATATGACCCATCTTCGAACTTAAGCTAAGTTTGGGCAAAATATTGCGGAGTTCAACATTTTGTTCGAATCGCTTGATCCGTTCGAGTGTTGTCGTGCGTACCAGCCAGACAGACGGACGGACATGGCTAAACCGACTCCAAATTGTCTGAAACAGATTTCGTGCAAACATACTTGGGCTCTAAAACCATTATTTCAATGTGACACATTAGTCGTATCAAAGTGCATATACCCTCTTTAACCTAAAGGCTGAGGGTATAATAATGACATTCATCCTAATAAAAATAAATCCTAATAAAAATAAAATAAAAATCAAATGTCGTTCGTTGGTAATGACATCAGTTGAGAACGGCTGGACCGATTTGGATACTTTTTGAAATGTTCGCCATAACCCAACTTAGGTTTTTATGCAAAGAAAATTTGTCCACGCCTACTTTTACGCCCACTTTTTTCAACTTTAAGTTTTTCTACAAAAACAGTGAATGTACAGGGATGGCTCCCGGTGAAAATGGGCTACATATTTTGTTGAATTTCGGTTTGAAAATTAATTTGCGAGACAATTGTGGTTGTGTCTCCGACCTTACCCACTTTTTAGGACCCAAATGCTTGATCTCGCCCACTTGTTAAAATATGTTACATCTACAAAACTACTGAACCGATTCTCCTGAAATTGTCAGGAACTGTACAGCGATGGCAACACCTCTATGCGATATTTTTAAAAACGCTATATTTGCAAAAATTACGCATGTATAGGTTTAGAAATGTACACATACATTCTTTTAAACGCTATATTTCTAAGTCAACCTTATGATTATATCGGTTTCAGCAAAAATTTTGGGAGGAATCGGGTTGTGTGTATACATATTTGGAGCCAAAATACCGAACCACTCCCACGTTTTGACCACGCCCACTCTTTTCGATACATTATTTTTCCAAAACTTCTCAACCTAATTTCATGCAATTTTCAGAAAATGTTCAGGAATGTCCAGTGGTCCAAAATGCACTATATTTGTAGACGAATTTCGGGGCCTATTGTTTTATAATCCCTATATTTGCTAAACTTATGGGTACATCGGCTTGCAAATTAATTTTCGAGACAACAGTGGTTGCGCCCCCGATCAAGAAAAACTATATATTTACAAATGTCCTTAAATGGTGAGGTTCATTTGTCCATCAGCCATGAAAAACTAGAAAATATAGGTCTGAATAAGCGGGCGAATTCGATTTAACAATTTGTTTTTAACTTTTATAATTAACAGCCTGTTTCACTATGTCGAACGAAAATGAAAACGAACGAAAAACAACTCATGTATGCACGCAGAGAAAAAAATA
The DNA here is from genome assembly GCF_047663935.1 of Musca autumnalis. Classification (NCBI taxonomy): domain Eukaryota; kingdom Metazoa; phylum Arthropoda; class Insecta; order Diptera; family Muscidae; genus Musca; species Musca autumnalis. Next base: position 56,469,502 of record NW_027411866.1, read on the forward strand.
TGATTGATCCAACAATATTCGAAGAGCAAAATATGCATTGTAAAGATATTGTTAAATTCCAAATGTAGTATTGTGATTCCAACAATTGGGTTTTGTTGAAAAAAAAAACAATTATGGTGAGTTTTGTTTGTATGACATGATGCCTCTATCTTTGTGTGTATGTATACCAACAAGGAGACTCTTCATTGTGCTTTGAGGTTTGGTGTTATACCGGAGTTTGTTATGGTGTTTAATTATTCCTCATGTTGTGGTGGGTGCTTGTGGCTTTTTGTTTGTCTTTGTTGTCAGCCAATGCAGCAAACCATGTATTGTCTTCATCAATGATTGCAATATTATACGCGACATTTATATCCAAGTTATGCGAAAAGTGTATATGAGAAGTATATACACTCAAATCAAAAATTTCTGGGTGGTTTTCTGGGTTGACAATACCTTTTGTAAACAAAATTAGATTATGATAGTTCCTACAATCGGTATTGTTAACTATTTTTACAATATTGCGGAATTTCGAAAGTTGTTTTTGTTTTCTATGTTTGGAACAAAAGATGGTATTTTTGGATTTGGATTACAATGTTTGAACAAAACAAATACATTTTTGGAACCAAAACAGATATTTTTGTTCCAACAAAAGCGAAAAATATTTTTTCTCTGCGTGTGATTTTAAAATTTCGTAGTTGTTTTAAAGCAAACACAAAGTCAATATTGCCATGAAAACCAAAGTTTAGATGTTTTTTTTGCAATAATTTTCTTTGGACATAGTGAAACAGGCCCTAAATCGCTTTAGGATAAAGACTGAGACATGGACGATAATAAATCCTAAACAGCATTAATGGGCGAAAAATCCGACAAAGTCGTAAGATAAAAGAAAGGTTACAGACAAAATCTTTTGATAAAATTAAAATTCTCCGTTTACAATAGATCAAAGAAGTGAAGTAGGAAATACCTATTTTTGAATTGTCAAGCATAAAGTCCATAAAAACTTGTCATTAAAACTCATTATGATAGACCACCAACGCGGACCGGGGTCTGCTAGTAATAAATAAAAATCATAGATCCAAAATCCGAGAGTGAGCAGTCCTATTTTTCTTCAATTGGGAGTAATATACGCTCGAAATCGAGCAGATTATACTCTCGCCGTGTAGTCTTTTTTCAGACATTTTTGGCAGTTCTTTCACTGAGACTTTGCAAATTCTTGCTGGACAAATTTCTTCTAGCAAACGTTTACAACTCTTCTTCTTCCTGAAAACAATCAATCATCTGTTTTTAATTTGTCGTTGATTTATGTTTGTGAAAATGAAAAACAATTTTATTATGGAATTAGCAATGTCTTATTGTGTTTTAAAGAACAAATTTGCAAAGTGGAAAAAATAGTTTATTTAGTTTATAGTTTATTTTCGTTTTTTATTTTTAATAAAATACAAGATATTTGCTTCCTTTGGTTCCTTCATTGGCACACAAATTGTTCTGTTTTGGCAAGTCAGCTGATTGCTTGCTGGTTTTTGCAGGGAAGGTGTATGTTTACTTTTTACAATTTTCTAGCAAAAGAGAATAAAAACTCCTTACTCTCAGAGAAAGTTCTTACTGGACAATACTTGCTGGGAAAGTAACCAGACAGACCTAATATATGGGAATTACTCATGGTAGAATAATTACAGGTAGGCCACAGCTAACAGCTGATTACAATTTTTTCTTATTATGGCCTATTCTGTCAAACATTACGCAATAATAAAGGTAGATGCAGAGTTGAATTGTTCCAACAAAAAACTTATGCTGCAACGCTATATCTTAAAATTAAAAACAAGTTCAAAGCATTTTTATTCGCGTGGCAAAATTAAATTGTTAATTTTTTTATTAGTACTTCTTGCGAATGAACGATTCGTCAAATTGAAATTTTTTCCAAAAGTACGGGAATGTAAAAATTATAATTTTTGTAAAAATTCTAGCTGAAATATATCTGCAAATCGGATGCCAGCAATCACGATGTTAGATCAGCCAAACTTGTCAAGTAGAAAATAAGATTATGACATTTTTACACTGTCATAAGTTTGGGAACAACTTTTGGAACACTTTTCTAGCAACAATATTCTGGATCCTAGCTAAAGTCATTTTTATTTTTAACTCTATTTGGTACTTTTAACATATAAACAGTGAAGCTATGCAGATACATCTACCTTTGTTATTGTACCATGCCATTTGACGTTTTATACCATGGCTGCAGGGTTGTATTTTTCAGCGATTTTCATACCTGGCCTACCTCTACTTTATTGTACCATGGAATTACTATAACGAAGAAAAATTTAAAAACAACAAAAAAAATAATTTATTCCCTCATTTATGTATAGATGGCGCCTGTGCGTGGGGGGGCAAAATTCGGTGGACCACTGTGCACCCATGCCTTACAATACATTCCCCTTTTTTTCTCTTCATGGATTTTGTACACGATATTTTTCAGGATCTCAGAACCAAATCTCCTACAATAGTTATATTTTCTGTCGTTTTTCAAATATTTCTTCAGTGATTTGTCCGAGATTGTCCCGAAAATCAGAATTTTATTTCGATTCGTCTAGCAACTCAAATGTTCCTTTTAAATTTCTTTCCACAAAACTCACGTGCATACAACTTTTTTGAGACCTTTGGCCTATCTGTGAACATTCGAATTCAAATTCGTTCGAACTACTACCAAACTTATGATTTTTGAAAAAATATCAATTTTTGTTTTCAATCAAAACTGTTATTGTATACAATAACAGGAGTTTGTTAGTAATTCGAACAAAGTTAAGCTAAACAATGCATAGTCGATTCATTGTAGATCACAATTTTTTGGAAGGCACTTTCGTAATATAATAATAATGATCCAACAAATCGTCGAATCTTGACTCCTCTCTTCGGTTAGCAATAGTCATTTGACATTTGGTAAGACAATAAACAAATAAATCCGTATAACAACAGTTCAACTACGTTGTACTAACAATTTTCGTAACAGAATTACACATATTCATATAATATACAGCTACTAGAATGAAATAAAAACCTTCCTTCCCCCGCAATAATATTTCATCACCAAAAAGGGGTTGTGGATAACTGGGTTATTCAAAAATAACTTCGATTACATGTCACACACTTAAACACAAACAAAAATCTCTAAAAATAAATAATAAGTTGTTGGCTAATTTACGTCTTTACAATTTACCACCCCATTATGAATACAAATACCAAAACGAAAACGAACAAAAAACACTGAATATTATCAACAGTCATTGGGTCACACGACAAAGAGTGACAGCTAAAACAAAGGAGCAAAGAACGATTAACGTTAACTTTTAAGGGGGAAAATCGATAAACTACCACCACTTTACAATTACCACTGTCACCACCTACCACCAACTCAGCAAACCAAACGAATTACGAATTACACTAGCTACGATGGATATCTGGACATTATTTGATTTATTAACAGTTCCAAACGACTTTTGAGACACAAACACCTGATCCACTCACTCACTGACACATGCTGTAACATTCTCGACTTCTTACTGCGAACGATTTGAAATAGTTGTCGGTGGAAAATCTAGAGAGTTATATAAAGAGCAAATTCGAAACGCTTGTACACTGCCATCGTCGTATAGATAGATAGATACCCATACATACACACATGTCTCTGAAGTTTTCACAGTACAGGCAAACTCACCATTTTTCCACAACTGTTAATCACAATAAATGCATTTTCCTGCCACAAAAGAATACCAACCGGTTAAAGCGTGATTGGTTATACAGTTTTCAAGTTGTTTGTTCACAATAACATATATATCACCATAATTTTCACCAGGCCATCCCTTAGGACCATTTATTTATTTTCAATAAAAAACTTTCTGTAACGCTTCTGCACTAAAGAAGAACGACCGACCATTTGAATGAATTTTCTTCTTCCACCGCAAAATTAACGAGAACATTGCATATTGGCCTCGAACGAGGTCGTCAATGTCGGATAGACCGCACACACACAAAGTTGAATTGAGAAAATATCACACAGGAAAAATATCACAGATATCATGAAAAGATTTTTTAACTTCCCGTAAACTTTTCAATTTCAATAAATTTTACTAGCATTGAATACAATTTTTGTTATAAAACCGTTGTTTAGTAAAACGACACTGGCAAATTATGTTCTTTTCCTTCTAGATATTCATACGCACGAAAGGAGAAAAAATTAAATTTGCTTATATATGAAGATGTTCGTGACTTTCAACTGTTCCTTGCCGTTTGCAACGGTGAAAAAATGTTACCGCTACAGATGAGGAGGATACTCCTTTAATAGTACAGTTCGTATACAACGCTGAGTGGAAGTAAATGGAGAATAATCAATGTTGCCAACTATCTAAAAAGTAGTGCTTTCTATTTTCCTTTATGCCATGTTCAAACTAGCCCTTTACCCTGTGTTTACACATGACAGGACAGTTGAGTACATGTATTGTCAAAACCCCAAAACTTGTCTGTGTGACGTAGACGTCCAGACAACAGTTGTGAAATTTGGAATGAAAATCGTCGTTTTTTTTTCCGTTCACATATTTTCTTTTGTTTTCAGCACATTACAATTAATATCTCACTTATTTTTACAAAAATGTCAAAAATTTGTTAACCCGACTGTCTATGAAAAAATGATGGACAGCTGGAAAACAGCCGACAAATGTATGTATGTGTTAGTAAATCAGTAGTGCGATTCTCTAACTCATTTTTTGAGTTACCGACAATTGTCGGTAAATTTAAAATGCTTATAATTTCGGTAATTACCGATGTTTTTTGGTACATTCTAGCTATATTACATTACGTGTATTTCATGTGTTTTGAATTTGTTTGTCCTCGTGTAATTCTTTGTGTGTGCGAAAAATGACATTTTACATATGATTTATAATTTTTGCTATTACACCAGTATATGTTTTTTGTGTGACATAACCTTTAAATGTAAACAAATCCTTTATCAAATCGATTTATTTAAGTTTCTTTAAGAAATTATTTCTTTCAGCAGCTTTCATCGAAACAAACAAATCAGCTGTTTTCTATTTATTGTACATACAAAAATAGGAAGGGCTCTAAAACGAAAAAGTTACACATGGGTTCACACATCATTTTGATAGATGAAATTTTTTATACGGATAACACTAGCTGTGTTCCTTTACTTACCTGAGGTTACCATTTTTACCATTTTTAACCTGCAAAGCGTTCCTTAACCCCGAAAAGTGGCAAAACTGGAAGCAATTTTTAAGAGAGTGAGAGAGGAGAGATAGCGAAAATAGCTTTCTCTTCTACTAGCCTGTGGTAAGCAAAATTTCTGCAGGTAAAAAATGGCAGAACTGATTTTTCGACTTTTGATTGACAATTATTTCACAATGAAGAAGAAAATGGACGAAAAACAGAAGAAAAAGTCGAACGCTGACAAAACTAAATTAAAAACTGTGAAATAAAATAGGAAAATTGATTTTTTATGTTTCTTTTTGACATTGCTGCCAGATTTACCATTTTTCCGTTCCTTTACTTTTCTGGTAAAAATGTTCATGAGAGAACAATAAAAACAGTCGTAAAGTTCTACCGATAGAATGAATGTTGTTAACTTTTATTAGAACTTTTCGTCGACGTCGTACATACTTCATGCCAACATAGTTTATATTTTTATACTTTTGTTTGTTAATTTTAAAGGAAGTTTCAACCAAAAACATGTAAAATTAGTTGACATGAACTGGAAAATTAATTGTCCTTCCATCAAATATCTATTTAATATTAAATTATATTCCTCTTATTCATGTTTCCTATTTTTTTCTCAAAGTTTTGTTGTTTTCAATATATTTTTTAAATTTTCTATTTTCAATATTAACGAGAGAGAGACCTGCCAAAATATTTTTTTGCTATACTAATTTTTAAGCACGCATTTGATTTTAGTTTTTGGATTTCTACTTGAATTTAAAGCAATTGACAAGAAATGTAACTGAAAGAGAAGAAAAAATTTACTAGGCTTTGAATGTATTCTAATGTTTTACAGCATTTTTAAATTTTGTATTTTGCCTGTCATAATTAATTTATTTCGATAAATACTCACATTTGTTAGAGATGGCACATATTTTATCGTTGTTCGGAGAGTAATTTAAACTGAACAATGTAAATGAATGGTTGAAAATTAAGTAATTAATTTGTCGTTCGGAGTTGAACGATGAATAGAGAACGAATCGTCTGTAGGGGAATTCTGTAACTCGTTTTTTCAGTTATGCTTGGTTTACATTTACGAAATCCACTCGATTTCGACGTTTGAGCTATGGAATTGACAGTTGAAATCGAGTGGATTTCGTAAATGTAAACCAAGCATTACCGACAAAAATCGGTAAAATAAAAACGCAAAATTATGAATGAAAAGTTTAAATAAAAGTTGATAGCACTGTTGCTTACGGTAGGATTTACACCCTGTTTTTGTAAAAGTTTTTATTCTTCTCACACGAATTGTCAAATTTTGTAGATCGATTGTGTAGATTGTCAGTTTTGAATGGCGATATTTCGCAATTATCGATAACTGTCAAACCGTCCAGCAACCACAAAACATTTTGTGGTTGCATGATGAATGACAAAAATGAACGCCACACTAGCAAGCAACAAAAAAGCTGTCATTCAAAACTGATAATAGGTGTGTTCGTTTACTAAACAATTTGTACAAATTTGTACAAGTTCAGTAACTTCTCGTAATCTGCTAAGGTCTTTTGCATTGTACTGTAGAATAAACGAACAACATCCAGTAACAATTTGTACAAATTTTGAGTAAACGAACACACATAATGTGTACCCAGCTTTATAGCCCGTTTAGACTAGTCATTTTAAATGGACTCGATTTCTACATCCAACTTTCAAATCCTAGTTGTTTAGACTAATCTAAAATGATATAAGATGCCAGTCAGCTGATCTTTGTTTACGTATGTATACATGCGCGAATTTGCAAAAAGAATTGCTTGAAAATTAAAAATGGAATGGAATACTGCAAAAAATAATCTGACAAATTGCTATTAAATATGTTGTTTACAATTTATATTAAATTAAAGCTACATCCATTTTATTTTTATTTAATATTTTTTCTATTTTTCTGCTTCTGTTTGTTTTTGTGTGTTTGTGTTTACAGTTATTTGAAAAATGTAAATAATAGGGTTATGACTTTTTTACAACCTCACATCCCTTTGTCATATTTTGATGAGCTTTTGCATAAGATTTGATAAAATCTTAATTACAAGGTGATTCGATACAAAAAAGCTCACGCACAACAAAAAGCTTTTAAAGTTTTTATAGATGAGCTTTTTGGAAAAAAATTGGAGTCACTTTAAGCACATAAATAACTCAAAACAATCGTTAATAGTACGTTTATATATAACCGGATTTAAAGGCCAGAACGGAATCAATCGTCGCTTGCTTCCCCAAATGTCAAATTATAAAGGAATGCCAGAGCCTCTTTGCAAATCCGCCTGCGTTTTCCTTTAGGAGGCTCTGGCATTCCTTTATAATTTGGCATTTGGGGAAGGAAGCGACGATTGATTCCGTTCTGGCCTTTAAATCCGGTTATATATAAACGTACTATTACATGTATGTTTCGAAATCCACTGGATTTTATAAATACTGAAACAAATTCTGAACATTTCTATAGTCGATGGTCAGACTAGCACGATTTCAACATGGCGACGTGAAGTTTAAAGGCGAGGGGTATGAAGTAGTGAAACCCATGTTCATGGTTTCCTGTGTTTGTTGTGTTGCCTCTTCTTGTTATTCGTTGCAAGATTTTTTCTTCCATTTACTTTCATTTTTATTTTCTCAAGCAAACGTTAACAACAAAACTAGCATAAAAAGATTTAATAAAAACATTTAATCAATGCAATAGTGAAAATTTAACTATTAATATTAACTTAATTACACTGTGCTACAAAAGTTGAAAGAAAATTTTTGTAGGGGTTCTGATGCATATATTCAGTTTTGTGGGAGTCCATTGAAGACGAAAATACCTTTGTTTTCTTTGGGTCACTTCGTTTTTTGAGTTTATAACGGTAAATGTAGTGAAAACGGGGTTTCTTGGATTTTCAACTTAAAACGGACATAACTTCTTTTTTCCACATGTCTTTCGAACAAGCCATAATTTTTAAAAATCGGGTAACAAATGGTTAAGTTATAGTGATTTAAGTGTGACAAAAACGCATTAAAATCAAAAAACGAAGTGATCCAAAGAAACCAAAGGTATTTTCGTGTTCCATGGACTCCCACAATACCGAATTTATGTATCAGAACCCCTGCAAATTTTCACTGTAGCACAGTGTTATTAATGTTAATTATTTTGTGTTTTTTTTTTTTTGGTTTATTTATGTTTGTTTTGTTTTATTGGTATGAGAAACACAACAAACACGAATTGTAAAATAAAGAGGACACTAAAAAATCTTAAATTTCACGTAAACGTGTGTGGAAAAGAAACTTTAACGAAATTGGTTTCGAAAAACTTGCTTGTCAGACCATCGACATATGGGGATTTCTGAGTGAAATCGGACACTTTTTCATCAAATTGTTTTTGATTACCGTCATTGGTGTGTTGATGCTATTTAAAAAAAAACTAAAAAACAAAATTATGAATGAGAAAATGTGAATATTTGTGAAATTTGTTGAACAATACATTGAATAATAATTTCGGAATGAAGTAGTGCTAAGAAAATAAGAAAATTGTTTATGTTTACAAAACCCTTTTGACATTAGGTGTGTTCGTTTACTTAACAATTTGTACAAATTTGTACAAGTTCAGTAACTTCTCGTAATTGGCTAAGATCTTTTGCATTGTACTGTAGAGTAAACGAACAACATCCAGCAACAATTTTTACAAATTTTGAGTAAACGAACACACACAATTGGTCTGTTCCTTTACTTTTAAAAATGGTAACAGTGGCAAAAAAATGGTAAAAGTGGTCAGCTGCTGTCATATAAATTGTATGCTTCTTAAAGTAAGGAAACACTTTGCGGGTAAAAAGTGGTAAAAACTGGTAACCTCAGGCACGTAACGACTAATGTTGTAACAGATTGCTAATACATCTACCTTAAACAACGGCGGATGTATTGCATTAAATGTTGTTCACCTATAAAAAAGGCAATTAATATTAATGGCCTATTTCCGTAATTTATAAAGTGGTAAAAGTCGTAAAAGTTGTAAAAGTCGTAAATGATTTTCATATAAATTTTGTGTATGGGAACGCAAAATGTGTAAAAGTGGTAAAAATTGTAAAAACTTTTTAGTTCTGGAACAGAGCTTAAATTTTTTGCGGAAATGCTTACATTTTTCAAATTATTTTTAAAGACTGCAAACAGTAAATTTTGGCTAATGAATGTACAAATTTGTGTATTTATTTTAATTCTAATTTTATTACTATTTCTCAAATGAGTGCAAAGGACTTTTCCCATTTTTTCTTGTTATTTTGTGTATAAAATGCTGAGATTTTTTTTTAATAATTCTATTTTTCTTTTATAAACCGACAACAAACAAACAACAATTTTTACATTTTAATCAAAAAGACAATATGAAATCGTCCATATTTACACTGCCGCTCACTTGAATAGAACCCCCCTGCAAAATTGTTTTTAACATCCATTTTTTCCGAATTATACAAGATATGAAGTTTTTAAGTTATATTATATTTTGTTCATGTGTTTGGAGTAAACTTAGTCATTCATTTGCATTCAAATCCAATTTGTATAAGAATTATGCAAGGAAAACAAAATAAAGTCAAAAATTTAAGTAAAAAATTTGGTTCATTTGAATAGAACCCCCCTTTAAAACTTGGGAATACAGAAAGATTGTATTAGAATATGGATGCATATTCACTCTATATTGAAAACGAAGAACTTTCAGTAATATTCAGTAAAAGTATATCCCTCCTGATTAAGGATACACCCGGATATGCTGCTTGGGAAAGGATTCTTTAAATAATCAGGTGTATTGCCAAATAAAGCTTGCTTTTTTCTTTTAACAACTTTATTTTTGGAAGCGTACTGTCTCCTTTAGTCGTATATTTTACGCATAAGTCATTCCCATAAATTTTAGAGAATATTTACCACTGTAGAATATGACGGCCCCTCCAGGATATCCGCATTTCTTTTCAAAAATTTAAGTTTTGATGACTCGAAGTGTACAAAACTTTATAAAATCGTGATGAAATTGCCACTCGGGATATCCGAAAATGCTTCTCACTACTGGGAATGCCTGTTTTAGAACTCCTTTGTAAATTGTCGTGCGCATTTAGGGTGAAAGAAATTGACGCCCATGTCCTTCATAATTATTAAGGACTCCCCTCATTAAGTAAACAATTGCATAGCTATATAACTATTGATTTCCCGTCTATTGAATGGAAGACCGTCTTCTAAATTGTTTCTGTTGCGATGAATGTGTTTTTATGGTGCTGGAACGCATTACTAATTACTGGAACGCATACGACAATTTACAAAGGAGTTCTAAAACAGGCATTCCCAGTAGTGAGAAGCATTTTCAGATATCCCGAGTGGCAATTTCATCACGATTTTTGTACACTTCGAGTCATCAAAACTTAAAATTTTGAAAATAAATGCGGATTCCTGCAGGGGCTGTCATATTCTTCAGTGGTAAATATTCTCTAAAATATATGGGAGTGACTTTTGAGTAAAATATACGACTAAAGGAGACAGTACGCTTCCAAAAATAAAGTTGTTGAATGAAAAAAGCAAGTTTGTAAGGCATTACACCTGATTATTTAAAGAATCCTTGTCAAAGCAGGATATACGGGTGTATCCTTAATCAGGAGAGATATACTTTTCCTAATGTTACTGAAAGTACTTCGTTTTCAATATAGAGTGAATATGCATTGATATGCTAACACAATCTTTCTGTATTCCCAAGTTTTAAAGGGGGGTTCTATTCAAATGAGCCAAATTTTTAACTTAAATTTTTGACTTTATTTTGTTTTCCTTGCATAATTCTTATACAAACTGGATTTGAATGCAAATGAATGACTAAGTTTACTCCAAACACATGAAGCAAAATATAATAAAACTTAAAAACTTCATATCTTGTATAATTCGGAAAAAATGGAGGTTGAAACAAATTTTGCAGGGGGGTTCTATTCAAGTGAGCGGCAGTGTATATTAAGCAATTTTCCTAGCGGCAATTGTCAGCTTGATGGAGAGAGAGAGGTGAAGCATATGACATGTTTTTGGAAAATGCATTTGTTTCTGTTTTAATTTATGCTCTGTCCCAAAACCTTCAAGAAGCTACTACTTTTCACTACGATAACATTTTTACTTTATGTTATCGGAAAAAATAGTAAAAATTGGTAGATTCTTGCAGTAATGGAACAGACCATTATATACAATAGGCCTGTTCGATAACCCAAAAGTTTGTACAAATTTGTACAAACTTTTACAAAATGCTGTTCGATAACAAACTTGTTCAGTTAAAGAGTAATGAGAAGTAGTTACAAGTACTTGCAAGAACTCGCAAAAACTTTTTACTTGCGAAGTTATCGAACAGGCCTAATGTCTTTGAGAAATTTGTTCCTATATACCACTAAGCAAGGCATATTTATACAAGGTAGAAGTGACAATCAGCTTTCAAAAATTTAGCCTATACAAGATCGGTCAATAAGCCCACCTGTAGTGCGATTCTCTAACTCATTTTTTGATTTACCGACAAATGTCGGTAAAATTAAAATGCTTATAATTTCGGTAATTAACGATATTATTCGGTAAGTTAGCGACCAATAAAAAGTAGTCGTAAAGTTCTACCGATAGCAACAGTGTTGTCAACTGTTGTTTGAACTTTTCATTCATAATTTTGCGTTTTAATGTTAACGATTTTTGTCGGTAACTCAAAAAAGGAGTTAGAGAATCGCACTACTGATTATTATTATGTTTGTTGTCACAAACATTATTGTGATGAAATACAGTTTTGACTTAGCTGCCAAAACAAGTTTTGCACGCATTTTGTGTCAGCAAAGCGAATTTCGCACTTATCTTTAATATTTTTAGCAGCCAAAAAGTGGCAGTTATCCGATTCGCTCACCTACCAAAGAATTGGCTCTTCATGTAATATTCAGCTTCAGATTTCTTGATATGCGAAAACTATTTGGAGAGGAATATTGAAAAAAAAATAGAAACAAATAATCATAAAGTTTAATTTCCATCAGCTGAAAGAACCAAAATGGATTTAAATTACAATTATTATCGTAATATTTCCTTCCACATTTGTCATTAAATTTATGTTTCAAAGAAAGTGATGTTAACTTTTTCTTTGTATTATTGCAACAACCTGCAGGTGACACAACAAATATGCCTTGAACCTGCAGATGTGATATGAGTGAAGTCACCCTTGTCCCTTCTGGGATGTTTCTGGAATAATTAATAATTATTATTAATTATTATTATAAGTTCGTAGAAAGAGTTCCCAAGACTAAGAAAGCCTACCTATTTTTTCCATAATATCATAGGTTGTCTACAAATGATCAACATAAAACAGTTTTCTTCTGTACAAAAGACCCTGTGCATGAGTTAGCAACTGTAGCATGACGTGATTTTAGTTTTTGGCTGGTAAATACAAATTTCTCTGTGAAAATGCGTTAATTTTTCCAAATATTATTGGTAGTTAAATAAAATTCGCACTTAGGTGATTAGCAGTTAAAAGTGTAATTTGCATTGAAAATTTGACAAAAATGCAAATATTTTAGTTTTTTTTTGGCAGGAAAATCAAATTCGCACTAAAACGATTGGCAGCAAAATCAAAACTACTGTACAAAGAAACTCAAATCACAATAATGTAAAATCTATTATGTTTGTTGTCAAAAGTTGTTAACAGAATTGTGAATGACCGACCTTCTCAAAGACATAAATACAACAAGATAAGACATTTTGTTTGCTATCATTCTTCAGTGAATGGCTTTTGAATTTAACATAATGTTATATCACGATATGGTGATATAACATTTTTTTCTTTTATACATTTTTACGTATTTAACCGAATTTACCGATCCATTTGACATAGAATTATTCTTGAATAGATCCTTGAATTCATAAATTTCGTTTCTGATACCATTACATGAAATGTTCCTCCTTGGTTGCGATTTTGAATTAACTGCAACCTGTTAAGGGTAATGTTTCTATACAAAGTTTCGTAAACATTTTTTTGTTGCATGCATTTTGTCTAGTCTTAGTTGTATTTATGTCTTTGACCTTCTGTAGGCCTTGGGTCTACTCATGAAATTTGAAACATCGAAATTTGCTATCATAAGTCCGTGTTTAGACGTTCAAACTGGAATGGCAAATTTAAAATTTCCTTGCAGTTTAGACACGCAAATAATTGCTCTGTTCCAGAACCTGCAGGAAGCTACTATTTTGTACTACGATAAAATTTTTCCTTTATGTTATCGAAAAAAATAGTAAAAATTAGTAGATTCTTGCAGTACTGGAACAGACCAAATATGTGTGTTCGTTTACTCAAAATTTGTACGAATTGTTCTTATACTGGGCTTGTACAAATTTGTACAAATTATTGAGTAAACGAACACACATATGCTCTATTCCAGAACCTGTAAGAAGCTACTACTTTTTACTACGATAACACATTTTCCTTTATGTTATCGAAAAAATAGTAAAAATTAGTCAATTCTTGCAGTACTGGAACAGAACAAATATGTTTGTGTCAAATATCTGATTCTTCATACTAATTTTCTCGTTTGATCATTCAAAGGCAATACAAAAGTACAGTACACATAGTCAGTTTTGAATGACGATTTTTTGCAATTATCGATAACTGTCCAACCGTCCAGCAACCACAACAACAAAGCTGTCATTATAGAAATTAAATTAAATAAGCGCGTATGTATAGCTCTGTTCCTTTACTTTTTTATGGTAAGAGTGGTAAAAGATAAAAGTGTCAAAATTGCTCAAAATTGCTCTCTCATGAACATTTTTACCAGAAAAGTAAAGGAACGGAAAAATGGTAGATCTGGCAGCAAAGTCAAAAAGAAACATACAAAATCAATTTTTGTCTTTTATTTCACAGTTTTTAATTTAGTTTTGTCAGCGTTCGTCTTTTTCGTCTGTTTTTCGTCCATTTTCTTCTTCATTGTAAAATAATCGTCAAACAAAAGTCGAAAAATCAGTTCTGCCATTTTTACCTGCAGAAATTTGTCTGGTAGCCTGTGGTAGAAGAGAAAGCCATTTTCGCTCTCTGTCCTCTCTCACTCTCTTAAAAATTGCTTCCAGTTTTGCCACTTTTCGGGGTTAAGGAACGCTTTGCAGGTTAAAAATGGTAACAAATGGTAAAAATGGTAACCTCAGGTAAGTCGATGGTCAGACTAGCACGATTTCAACATGGCGACGTCAAGTTTATAGGCGAGGGGTATGAAGTAGTGAAACCCATGTACATGGTTTTCTGTGTTTGTTATGTTGCCTCTTCTTGTTTTTCGTTGCAAGATTATTTCTTCCATTTTCTTTCATTTTTATTTTCTCAAGCAAACGTTAACAACAAAACAAACATAAAAAGATTTAATAAAAACATTTAATTAATGAAATAGCGAAAATTTAACTATTAATATTAATTTAATTATTAATGTTAATTATTTTATGTTGTTTTTTGGTTTATTTATGTCTTTTTTTGTTTTTATTGGTATGAGAAACACAACAAATGCGAATGGTAAAATAAAGAGGACACGCAAAAATCTTAAATTTCTCGTTAACGTGTGTGGACACTAACGAAACTTGAAAAGAAACTTTACCGAAATTGGTTTCAAGAAACCTTGCTAGTCTGACCATCGACTAAGTAAAGGAACACAGCCTGTTTCTGTATGTCGAAAGAAGAATGTGTGCGAAAGAAACACGTTTTTCAAATTTGTTTTTTTGTTTTGAAGCAAAAGCAAAGGTAAAATTATTTCAGCCATTTCGTTAGGATAATGCGGCTTCTACTTTGATAATCCCCAAAATGAGAGTACCGTTCTATAGGGCCATATCGGAACATGGACATTTAGCGCCAATTCTCTGCGGGCGTGTTTCATTCGCACACATTCTTCTTTCGAAATACAGAAACTGGCTGTTAATTTTTTGTTCCATTAAATTTTCATCACAAAATTATTTAATTCATATGTATGCGTAGTTGTTTATTTGCCGGGGGAGAAAATAAAATGAAAGAAAATGCAAAAAAAATCTGCAAGAATAAAGAAACAAAACAGAATTTGCGAGTACAGGGGTGTGTGTACCCCCTCTTATTCCTCTCTACTCCACCGCCCATAAACTCAATTCTCTTTCCCATTAACTTTGAACGTCTAAACATCGACTAAAATTCTTCTTTTCACCGTAAACGTGTAATAACAATGACCTACGATAGTTCTGTATACTTTATATTTACATTTTGATTCAAATTTGTTCTATTTTAGAGGATTTTCAAAATGTATTTATGTTTTCCTGAACAAATTTTTGGAACGACGATTTTCAATAACGACAATATTGTTTTGTAAATTTGTTAGCTGTTGTAATTCATGCATATACCTTATATAAATAAGCCTTGCCACTAAGCAACATCAATCCCACGGCAGCGGGTTCTTTCGTACCGGATTGACCCAGAACAGCACAAAATCATCGTTCCGGCCAGCGGCTGCCACCTCAGTGTACATATGTTTGTATTTGTTCGTTTTTCTGTGTTAGGAGCGGCATATCCCGTGCTCCGTGCCGGGAGGGAGGAAAACCTAAGGGGTTGCTCTGGACTTGTCCACGTGAGGGACTACGAAAGGGACTATGTTGCTGCATGCTGCGTGAACACAGTCCCCAGTGAGTCGTCGTTGGATTACTAAACTCCCTCGTCGTCTGACTACGAAACTCCCCCGCAGTCCCCTCGACAACAACCGCACACGCAGCCTTTAACACCAGCCGTTGTTGTCCCAATCCCAGAGAATGCATCATTTTTCCAATTTAATAGCAATGGACTCCGAGGTAAGATCGAGGAAATAGTTTATTCAAGGAAGATCAACAACCGCAAATCTCTTAGAATTGGTTACGCATGTGCATAAAGCATTTAGTAATAAGAATCAAATTGATGTTATTTATACTGACTTTAGTAAAGCCTTCGATATGGTTGTACATAAACTGTTGCTTTACAAACTTAACGTAATGGGGTTTCCTTGCGTTTTCTTAAACTGGATATCCACCTACTTAGAAGGTCGTACACAGAATGTGTTATTTAATAGTTGTTTATCGAAAAATGTTACTGTCTCGTCTGGTGTTCCACAAGGTAGTCACTTAGGACCTCTTCTGTTCGTACTATACCTTAATGATCTCCCTTCTGTTATACGTTTTTCTAAAATGTTAATGTACGCTGACGACGTTAAATTGTTCCATCAAATAAAAACTTCAAGCCATTCACTTCAATTACAATTTGATTTACATTCTTTAGCTAACTGGTGTGGCGTTAATGGAATGTCCTTAAATCTTAAAAAATGTAAAAAGCTTTCACTATTTAGGACTCAACATATCTTCACTGAATACCATGTTGGTTCATACAAATTAGAAAATGTTTTGTCATTCGTTGATCTTGGTGTAATATTGGATAATAAACTAAGATTTCATCTTCATATTGATTCCTGTGTTAATAAAGCCAAGTCATTATTGGGATTTATTAAGCGATGGTCCAAAGAATTTCAGGATCCTTACGTGACCAAACGTCTATTCGTTAGCTTGGTTCGTCCGGTCTTAGAATACGGCTGTATTATATGGAGTCCTTCTTATAAGTGTTATTCAGATAAAATTGAATCTGTTCAAAGTCAATTCCTTTTGTTTGCTCTCCGCGGCTTAAATTGGAATACATCGGTACCGCTCCCCCCTTATGAAAGTCGTCTTATGTTAATTGACCTGCCTACACTCGAGAGAAGACGTTTCATGTTGAAATCAATGTTTATTATAAAACTGACTCGTGGATTAATTGATTCTCCATATTTATTAGGCGAAATAAATTTTAATTTCCCGTCTCGTTTAACTCGTAATTTTATCCCAATAAATTTGCCACTCGTTAGATCCAATTATGAAGCTAATAATCCCATGAGAGCTTTATGTGAATCCTTTAATAATATATATAATAGTATATCGTTTACTGACCCTTTAAACTTGATAAAAAATGCTATTATGCGTATGTAGTGAGTGCCAGACACGTATGCATGATTTGTGATTTAGTACTTATTCATCTAACCTTATTATAATTAGTTTTAGTGTATATATACTTTTTTACTATTACTGTATGCCGGCTGATTTAATATGTAGCCGGTCATCCCATCATTCTACTAACCCTCCATAGTCTGGTCTATGGGGTGTACGCGTTCCCTACGATATTGGGAGGTGGCCCCTCGGTCGGGTGGGGCGGGTATGAGTGGCGTGGGACCGAACGAAAAATAGTAGATTTCATGAGTCGGAAGAACATCAAGGTCGCTGCGGTGCAAGAAACCAAGCTCAACAACAACTGTAGCTTACAACATTGTGATGGTTACAATGTGCTAAGGAAAGATCGCACCAGAAGTGGAGGTGGGTGATTAGCTTTCCTATTGCACCAGTCTGTCCAATACAGACCTATCGCGCTTGAGCCTGTCTCTAATGACCCGTACATGGAATGTATGGGGGTAGCAGTCAGGTGTGGAACTGCCGAGATAGAGTTGCTGAACGTATACATCCCGCAGAGAAATAGCTGTATAGCAGATTACGTGCCCAACATTAGCCCGCTTTTGGAAGGTCATAATCGTCTGGTCCTGGGGGACTTTAATGCGCATCATGAGATGTGGCATTCGGCCCTCGGAAACGACCAGTGAGGTACAGCGCTGGCTGAGCAGATTGACAGCTCTACGTTTTGCACGGTCAATGAGGACGCCCCTAACAGAATTAGAGGAGAGTGTCACAGCTCGCCAGACATAACCATCGTGTCACCTGGTCTGACAAATGACGTTACCTGGCAACCCGTCATTTCCCTTGGATCAGACCATCTCCCCATAATTGTCTCCATTAGCAGACCACCCGATTTCATTACCTCTGAACGCCGCACATTCGTCAATCTAAGAAAGCTGATTGGCCGGGTTTCAGAGAGTTCTCCAACCACCGCTTCAGAGAACTGCCCAATCCTTCTGATGTTCGGGTAGCGGAAAGGACGTTCCGAGACATCATCACTGCTGCAGCCGCTCGCCATATCCCTGCTGGTCGAATACCCGAAGTAAGACCAAACTTCCCAGCAGAGGCGACGGGATTAGCAAATGAGCGTTATGAGCTTCGCCGAACCAACCCCAATGACCCCAGAGTCAGGGAGCTGACACTGGAAGTTAACAGGCTGGTCGGCGAGTATAAGCCGAACAAGTGGTTAAATCATCTGAAGAGTTGCAACATTGGAGCCGGTATAGGTGAATTGTGGGCAACGGTTAAGTGACTCTTAAACCCTGGAAGATGGGAAGGTAGGACCTCAGTCACGTTTGGCGCCGTTACGTTGACCGACCCGAAGAGGTGCGCAAGTTATTTCAATCGACAGTTTGTCGAGCACCCCGAGAGTGACAGGGCGAAGAGAAGAGTATTACGTCGCATCAGATCTCTTCCTGCCGAGGAGGAACCACCACAGTTTACAATGGATGATGTTGCCAATGCCATCAGGAACGCTAAATCATCCAAAGCGTTGGGCCCTGATGGAATCTCCATGGTAATGCTGAAGCAGCTGGATGAGCCGGGAGTGGAGTATCTCACTAAAGTTCTCAACTTGTCGCTATCCACCCTCATTGTTCCCGAAGTCTGGAAAATGGGCAGGGTGGTCCCACTACGGAAGCCCGGCAAGGATGCCAGCAAAAGTGAATCGTACAGGCCGATTTCGCTTTTATGGCCCGTAGCAAAGACCCTTGAGGCCTTAGTTCTCCCCAGTATCAGAAATAGCTATCAAGTTGCCGATCATCAGCATGGAGTCCGTAAGCAGCACAGCACGACAACTGCTCTGCACGCCATTACCACACATATTTGTCAAGGACTTAACCAGAGACGGCCGTGCGATAGAACAGTGATGGTGGCGCTTGACTTTTCAAAAGCCTTTGATACAGTCAGGCACTCCACGCTGTTTGAGGACATTGAGCAGACAACCCTCCGGCTAAGCTTGAAACGTTGGATAGTTAATTATATGTGTGGACGCCAGTCGTACGTGGAATTCAGGAACAAGAAGTCCAAGCCCCGTAGAGTGAAACAGGGAGTTCCCCAAGGTGGGGTGATATCTCCGGAACTGTTTAACCTCTACCTCTCCTGTATTCCGCCCCCTCCAGACGGCATCGAGATCGCAACGTATGCGGATGATTGCACGATCCTGGCGTCGGGTACCTATCTTCATGACATCTGTGAGAGACTGAACAACTATTTAACCGATCTTACCACCTTTTTCCATTCGAGGAATATGCAGATTTCCGTCACAATATCAACAGCCATTCTGGTCACCACATGGACAGCGCAGTTTAGAAGAGAATTGAATGTCGTGGTAGACGGTAGCAGAATTCCGACCACAAACTGCCCCAACATTTTAGGGGTCACATTCGACACTACTTTCACGAAGTGCGCGCACGCCACAGCTATCTGCGTCAAACTGAAAAGTAGGAACAAGGTCCTCAAGCCGGCAGCACTTGGGGTGCAGATAAAGAAACCTTGTTGACCACATATAACGCGATAGGTCGGTCTGTGGTAAGCTATGCGGCCCCGATATTACTTGATACGAATTGGAAAAAGATTCAAACTTGTCAGAATGTCGCCCTGAGAACAGCAACAGGGTGCCTCCTCAAATCTTCAGTGGACCATCTACATGAGGAGGCAAAGATTCTTCCAGTAAAGCAAAACAATGAGATGCTTTCGTTGCAGTACCTGCTTGGATGTTACCGTGTGAGCCGTCCCAATCACCATCTTGTGGGTAGGCCCGGCACATACAGGCAGATCAGGAAGGATATACATGCTCTAGAGGGAGAGGTCCAACGATACAGGAGAGAACCCCTAGATCAACAAGCGTATCGAGCAGGTTTAAATAGTATTCACACGGATGCAGTTGCCAAGGCCTTAAGCAATTATAGTGTGAATAAAGTCCTCGAAATACATCCCCCATCTACTGCAGCTGAGGAACGTCAGCTGCCACGACAAACTAGAGTAGTTTTGGCTCAACTACGCTCGGGATATTGCAGTAGCCTAAATTCTTATTGGGCGGAAATCGACCGAGCCGTGCAAGACATCTGCCCAGTATGTGGCATGGGCCCGCACGACACAAAACACCTTTTCAACTGCCCAGCAAAACCTACTCATCTAACTCCAGTGGATCTGTGGTCACATTCCATCGAAGCAGCCACTTTCCTGGAACTGGAGATAGACCCAGAGCCAGATTGAACAGAAGAACGAACATACAAACATAATCAGCCCTATTCTGAACTCATGAGAGTTGGGAATTTTTTCCCATTCCCACACTTTCGTATTCTGAATAAAATTTTGTGGGAGTGTTTTAAACCTAAAAAGGCAAAAACTTAAAAATAAAACATTCAGCTGAGCCCGGCTGGGATTCGAACCTGGGTCGTCGCCAACTAACAGACAATGTTGCTGACGTCTTAGCGTTCTAAACCACAATCCACCTAAAAAAACTTACGATGTGAAAGACATATATACAGTCTACGATGGAAAAAAGCCATCGACTGTAATATGAATGCAACATTGAAAAATTTGATTTCTGGAATAGAAGGGGGACAAATGAGTCGTCTTTGGAAATAATAAGCTTCAATTTGAACTTCACAAATGCAAAATTGCAATCTTGGATGTATAAATAGGAGCTCCAAATGGCGAAAATTGTCTAGCAACAACAACAACATCTAATATGCCTGATGATGTTAGCCTAACCAGCTAACGAAACGATCGTCGCATAGTGGTTTATGTGTGTGTGTAGGACTTCGCTAGATATCAATTTTTCAATGTAATCTCCTTAGGTCATAAAAAGCTGGATTAATTAAATTAATTAAATCTCACAAATAATGACCTTCGCCCCTAAAAAGGCAAAAACTTAAAAATAAAAACAGTTCAATTCAATTTCAAAAGAATTTTCGGCAAAAATTATTAAAATATATTGCAAAAATAACAAAATAATATATACAATCTTTACAACTTTTATTCATTTTCGTAATATAACCTTCGAGTTTTTATCAGATGACTAATACCCAGGTTACACTTAACCGAATTAACCCAGTGGGTTTGGGTTTCAAATGTTAATTCCATAGCGCTAACGTCAAATAAATAACCTGGCAAAAAACTGTAGTGTAACCGTACTATTACATTCTATTGAAAACCGACTACGACAACGATCACACAAACGTATGTATGCCAAATTATTGTTTTGGTTGTAAAAAATGTGGGTGGCTTTTCTTTTGATTAAAAGGTATACAAATGATCTATTAACAATTCTATTAATTCTTGTTGCCAAAATAATTTTTAAAAACTGATGTCAATATAATAAATGTCAATATGCACGCAAAAATGTGTAATAATCAAGAAAAAATATCCTAATTTATCTTTTTGAATTTTTTAAAAATATGAAAAATACGGTGTCTACCGATCATTAGGAAGAAGTAAAAATAAACTCTTAACTCAAATTATTCCCAACATCAACATATAATTTTTAAATTCGTTACAAACTTAAAAAGTTCCTATTATTTTATACACAAACATTATGTTTGCCTAATAATTAAAAAATGCTTACAGAAAATATGCTTATTGAAGAAAATATGCTTATTAGTACAACACCACACAACGTTTGACTTCATTCACTTAAAAATCCATAAATTAATGCTCGGTTGTTGAATTAGGTGGTTGTGCCTTTCCTTACCTAATTCAAAAACCGTGAATACAATGCAAATAAGCATTTTGTATTCTAAAACAAAATTACAGCCCCCAAAAATATGCTATAATAATTTGGTGTAACTAATTTCGAATTTCTTCGAAATTCTTCTCCCTTTTTTTGATGCTCCCACGTTGGGAATATGGAAAGCATGGGAATGTTCAGAATAGGGCTTGAAAACGCCAATTGTGGGTGTTCTCACTAGAACGAAGGGCGGTTGGGTTTCTGCTGTAAGCCTCGAAAATATTCCAGTATTGGAAATATTTTCCTCAAGATTCATCCACAAGAAAATATGGAAATGGAAAAAAGGAAAGAAAATGCGATGTATTAGAATTTGGAAATAAGAACAGTAATGGTTCTTTATTGAATTCAGTGAAACAGGAACGAACGCTTAACCTTGTTAACAGTACTGGTTTATGCTTAGATGACAAGTGTTTATTATGAATAGACATCGGATTTTTGCATGTTTTTTATTTCTCATCTGATTGGACTCAAATTTTGGATCTAGGCGTTCTAAGGGTCAACTTTTCGATATTTGGGGTCATATCAAAAACATGCAAAAAATATGCAAAATATATGCAAAAAATATGCCAAAAAATATGCACAAAATATGCAGAATATGCAAAAATATGCAAAATATGCAAACAGTTTTTGACCGAAAATCGTCATAAAATTGTCAATTAATGTTAGAAAAATCGTCAAAAATCTTCAAAGTGTTCTAAATTAAGATAGTTGGCCGCTTAACGTCGATTTTTTAGCAGATTATTGTGTTATCGAGACCTCTTACGACAGTGTGGTGTAGGGTATAAAAGAATGGTATTGTAATACAATTTTTTTATTATTAAACTATGCAAAAATATAAAATTTTACAAAATATCAAACGTTCTATGTAAAATTCAATATTTTCTTTGTTATAATTTGTAGCGTTGGGCTGGTTATTGATTGTTCAACGGGAACAAATCGATGACGGATTTTTTAAGGCGGCAACCGCATAAAGTTTTTACTTTTTAAGACTGTCAAAGTTTGAACACAATTGAAATATGTATGTATGTAATATCTCAATTTTTTGGCTATTTAGCGATTTCGGTGACCCATTTCTCTGGAATGGTTAAAGCTTTTTGTCCATATTAAGCATTAAATTAAAGGCCATTCTGTTCTTAACATTTCTTCCTGAACAAAAAAATATAAGTATATATAATAAATCTAATACTAATTAGGTATTACAGAATTCGAGATAATAAAGCCAATGTCCCGAAAAACGTGACTAGGTACGCCTTTGTGCGAAAATGGATTATTATTAAAAAAACATTATCTTCATTTTTATCGATTTATGGAATGAAAACAAATGTCTTTTACATTTTGTTCTAAATTAATTTTATTCGAGAGTCAGCTGACTACTTGAAGAACGCTCTGCTATGTAGTTCGCAACTTTCAAGTTGTTTACCATCCTTTGCGCCTCCTGGAAATTCGGAGTTAATGTTTAATCTCTTGAACAACAAGTATTATGCTAGACCTCTTTCTAGGATTTTCGGCAGTTGCTATTTTGGAAGTTTGGATCGAATATTTCTGAAGAAATTGTAATCTTTGCTTTGTTAAGATTTTTGTCGCCTTTTGGCTCTTTACGGCGTTTTGCACCGTTGGATCAAACAATGCCTGGTCAGCAAGTTCAGGACTAAGATACCACAGATTATTAATTATGTTGTTATTTCCTTTTTCGGAAATGTGTGTGTCAATGTTTTCATATTTCAATACATTTTCAATGAGGTCTAGGCATTGTTTTGATGCTAAACGTATCGTAGAATCTGAAGAACCATCTGTCCCGAATACAATCAAGCGTGGCTTCAAGAAAATCGTAACTATGCAATTGTCATTTGTGCTGGACCCCTGTAAGGTGTATATGAACGTTACTAGTATCATTATGGCTACAGTAGAAGCTATCGGAGAGGATCCCTAAAAATATAAGATCTCTAGAAGCTTTATCCGTGAACAGCTGAGAATAAACCGTGAAAAATAAACGCAACAGCTTCAAGGAACGATGCTATTTGTGTACTCTGGCATGGAAAACTATTACCAGATATTCTCAAAACAGGGAAGAAAAACGGGTTGCTGTTCTGATATCACATGGGGTAAAGAACAACTCCTACGTGTTCCTGAAACTGACAGTAGCTCATGGGAGAAACAAGAACTAGCAGTGTACAAATGCCTAGAAAAATGGGGTCGAGAGCTTCTGTACCACCGTACAAACTTGTTAGAAAATTGTTGAGAGGGAAGCACATCCGGACATCAACCAAACATATTCAAGCGACTTCTATAAGAATAGTCTGCGATTGCCAAATCCAAGTTCGAAGTAGGCGAGAGTGTTTTAAAACTACTGCCCAACCCACTTCCCAAGAACAAGAGGCCGAAGAAGCACCTTGCGTTTAAATCGTTCGAGACTGGACGCCCCAGAATGTTTTTTTCTATTTTATTTATTTATTTGGTATCCCACACGACAACAACTGAGTGTTATAAGTGAGAGTTTGGGTTATTGATTTTACAAAACGTATAATGAACAAGGTAATAGGATATATTGGGTAAACATTATCAATAGGTTAAAAAGAAATAGAGACAATAGATTGAGTTTAATACAAAAAATAGTGAAAACGATATTCAGAAATATTTTTAGGTCCAAAACAAGACCTAAACCGCATTGAAGATTTACTTAATACGAAAGGCATTCACAAACAATTATCAGATAAAAGAAATAATAAAATGATAAATCATATGTGGTACCTTAGTCCTGAATTTATTGGTCTGGCATTGTTTGATCTGATAGTGCAAAACACCGTAAAGTTCCAAAAGACGACAAAAATCTTAACAAAGCAAAGATAGAAATTTCTCCAGAAATAATCGATCCAAACTTACAAAAATCAACTGCCGAAATTCCTAGAAAAATGTTTACCAGGTATAATTACATATGAGACATAATTGTTGTTCAAGAGATTAAACTTTAACTCTGAATTTCTTGAAAAAGATAATGCAACTTGACCACAGAACATCAATTACCAGGAGGGGTAAAGGATGGCAAGTATCTTGAAAATTGTGAGCGACGAAAATTGTAAGGAGTCGAGTTCATCACCAAGTTGTCATCTGTACCCAGATGGCTCCAAAACTACATTATGTCAGTCCCTTAATTCCCGTAATTATCTATGAGTTCACAGATATCTCCCGTGTAAGCAACATTTTATAATTTCAATGCATAGGTAACGTTACCGAGTCAAAAACGGCCGTGTTACTTACACCAAGGATTTTACCTGGTTAATCGTTGCCAATGTGTTAAAAGTTGTAAAACACTTCTATGTGGCAAAGATTTTGCAAAATCATGAATGAAAATCACCAATATTACCACATGATTTCAAAATTTACACGCCTCGGTAAATGGCATGTAGAAATTACCAAACGCGTAGGTAAAGATAACTAATACCTACCCGTTCACCCAGACGTTGAAATTACGGGCATAACTAAATTAAAATATGTATGAACAAAATGTAAGCGTTTGTCATTGAAGCCATACAATGAATGTACAAATGTCCATCTTTGTAAAAACAAAATTACATTTGAAAAAGGAAATGTTTGATGGATAGCGATGCCATTCCACGGTCGATATGTCTGATGTGCTTCTACAAAAGGCGAAACATGTCACATAATGGTGGTTGTGGGGGTTCGAATCTTCAGCTTTCCTTTTTCACTTGCAAACATCATCGGTCATTAAGCTCGACTCCAACGAGAAATGAATAGAAAAAATAGACCTTTGCCCTAATAGGCAACATTTTCAAATAAAGTAAAATATATTCGTTTTCATTCGCAAAAATTTGATAATATAGGAAGAAAAAATTTAACCGTTCCAAAAAAATAGATTTTCTTCGAGGTCCCAGTACCACGTTTTAATATATTCGAATTGTGCTCAAACTTTGGCAATCTTAAAATCTAACGATACTAAAAGGTTTAGGCGGCTCCGCGGCTAAAAAATCCGAGATCGACTTGGTCCTTTGAGTTAAAACCAGCCCAATGCTACAAATTAAATTAGGATGCTACAAAAAAGAAAATATTGAATTTTACATAAAACGTTTGATATTTTATAAAATTTTATATTTTTACATAGTTTAATAATAAAAAAAAATGGTATTACGATACCATATTTTTATACACTACACCACATTGTCGTAAATGGTCTCAATAACATAATAATCTGCTGAAAAAAATCGACGTTATGCGGTCAACAGTCTTAGTTTAGAACACTGTTATGTATTTTTTGATGGTTTTTCCAACTTTAAATGACAATTTAACGACTTTTATGACGATTTTCAGCCAAAACCTGTTTGCATATTTTTGAATATTTTGCATATTCTGCATATTTTTTGCATATTTTGCATATTTTTTTGCATATTTTGTGCATATGCAAAATATGCAAAATAAATACGAAATATGACCCTGCCATTTAATTTAGATTTCTTTGAAACGAATTTTGGTCCAATCAGATACGAAGATCTTTAATATTAAAAAATATGCAAATATGCAAAATCCGATGTCTAATTATGAAGAATATTACAATGTATGTTTAGTTAGGTAATTCAGAGAGAGAGAATGAGAGCATACAAGGTACAGTTAGGGATGTCGAATAGAAATATTTCGGAATACTGAAAAATAGAAATAGGGTTGCCAGTTAGGGAAATCCGGCGTAAACACGGCTGAATAACAAACACTGTTACAACAACAACTAAGCAACATTTGTTATTTTACCAAAAAATAAAAAGTTTCAATTAATTAAATTAATCGAGCTTTATGACCTAAGGAGATTACATTGAAAAATTGATATCTAGCGAAGTCTTACACACACATCAACCGCTATGCGACATTTATAAACATTTGTTTTGTTTTTTATTTAGGAATCTATCTTAAACATCATAAAAACTTCTTAATTTTTTTAGCTTTTTTTTTGCGCCCGTGACAGGTTTAGCCATTGCCTACATATCTCAAATTCAAGTCCTCTTTCACATTTAAATAAACATCTTCTGGTGAAAATATCACTTTAATATTTGGTAGATTATTCGGCTTGAATGCCCATTCATATAATTAACAAGCTGTAGTTTTTATTTATCATAAATTTAGTTATGGGTACTTTACACGATATGTTATTTTACATACATATGGGTAAATCCTGCGTGACGAACGCTACATTTGTACGCGTTTTCGGGCAAAAATATTTACATTTTTTGAACTTTTCAGATAGATGCATTGAATCTATACATGGTATTTAATAGAATTTGAGAGCACTTTCAAATGCCATAAAACAATTTTTTTTAACACGTATAATTAGCGGAAAAAAATTGATTATAAATTATTGTGACGCACGCCACAAAAAGTGGAAGTAGCTTCCGACGTTGTGCTATGTTTTCATAATTTTTAGCAAATTTTGCATAATAAAGCACACAAAATGAAAATTTTAAAAGAAAGATGAATATAAGAGAATTCTAAAACAATTAATTTTTAGGCAAACAATTTTGTATTTTTTTCCAAAATCAGCGAACCTAATGTGACGCACGATACGTGATGCACGCTACATTTTTTCCAGTATATAGTAAATAAAAACCAGTGTATTTATTTTAACGAAACAATGTATATTTCTTGTAAATAACGTTATTTAAGTCATATTTTATGTTCATAAATAAGTTTATCAATGCGTATATGTCTATAAATAAATTTTATGTTTTAATGAATCTGAAGTTAGTGCGATTTTGAGCACATTTTTGTTATATGACGAAAATAATGTTTGCTTTTAATTCCGGGAATGCTCTTAACGTTAGCCCATCTCTCCGAAAGAATTCCAGCTGATTTTTGTATATAACTTCTGCTTATATATAAAATGAAAATACCATTTGTATTCATTTTTGCCAATTTAAAAAAAAATCATGGGCGTTATTAAGAACAATATTCGGAGCTTTTACCATTTTCCATTTTTTTTTCTTTACGACAGCTCCGATTCCGTCTACTGCACCCTTTCCGTGAGCAATTGCAAAAAATTCCACTCAAATTTTTCTTTGAAAAAGTGTATACTACTTAAAACGAATTTGTTTTTAAATCGACTTGCACATCCATCAGAAAATAAATATAACTTTAAAATATCATTTCATTTTTTTTAAATTTCTTAACAATTAACTGAACTTAAATCGCTACGAAAACAGAATAAAACAAAAATAGAATAAAAGAGAAAGTGAAAACAGAATTAAAAGGCAAATTTTTTTTTTATTTTTCGGAGAACTCACATCGTGACGAACGCTACAGAAATTAATGCACTGTAATTTTTTTATTCTTTATTATTGTAGATTTTTTTCTATTTCCTTAAAAGCAGAATATTAATTTAATTTAAATTTATAGATGAATTTAAAAAAAAAAGAAATTTCTGCCCACAGTATAAAAAAAACATAATTTTTCGTGACGAACGCTACACCACTTAGATCTGTCTTTTTATACCTAATTTCACTTTTTCCAAAATAGTAAAAGATAATATTTTCTGTCAAAATCTAAGAGAATTGAGTGAATAACAATATAGCTTTTGAGTTTACCACTTATGTTAACACTAAAGTAATAATATGAACATGTAAAAAATGTACAATTTTTGTATAAAATTAAAAAACCTGAGGTAGGGTAGAATTTTGTAATAATTTTTGTGTTAATAATGATAGAAGAAAAAAGTTTTTAACATATTTCTAAAATTAGATATCCAGTCTAATCTTCTGTGAAAAAATAAATTAATTTGGATAAAATAAAAAAATTTTTGGCTGGTAGACTGTTTCTGGGATTTGCCCATATGTTCTGTCACTTTGCATATACACTTTGTATATAAAAAGTGACAACCCATATGTAAAAAAACATATCGTGTAAAGTACCCATTAGTTTATTGTCCGGCTTTTACAATAACAGCTAAAACATTTTCAAAATTGAAATATGAAATTGATTTTAAATTTTAAATCGCGAAAAATGCATCCAATACCACTCTCGATTTCATGTATTTGGTGTACCAAACACGCAAATTATGTTCAATGTTGATGCAAATTGGAAAATGTCACCGAATTCGGAATTAAAATAAGTTTTCCGAATTATATTGAAATCGATTTGGATATATGTAGCTCCAATATATATTTTCGCCCAATATTAGCATTTGCTGTACCAACGTCGCAATGTGCATATGTAGTCCAATTTTGATGAAAGTTGAAACGTGCCACTCAATTAAGTCTAGAAAAAAGTTAGCCAAATTGTATTGACATCGATGTTCAGCTGATTTCATGTATTTGATGTACTAAACACGCGAATTATTTTCCATTTTGATGAAATGTATATATATATATATATATATGTATATATTCATACATGAGAGTACCGTTCTATAGGGCCATAGTTGAACATGGATAGAAATGAAACCTTTTCCAGTTGAAATGAAACTTTTTCCAAATCAAATGAAACCTTTATCTAATATATAAAATGCAATGTGTGTATGTTAGTCCCAATTTACATTAGGCGAGTTTACTTGCGGCAATTGTCACTTTGTAGGTGAGAGAGGGTGCTGAGAGGCAAAGGGTTACCACATGCCTCACCTCTCTCTCCTACAAAATGGCAATTGCTGCAAGTAAACTCGCCCAATGTAAATTGGGACTTAGTATGTTTGTTTGTTTGTATGTTCCGAATAGACTCAAAAACGGCTGAATAGATTTTCTTGAAAATTTCAGATAATGCACTAGGAACACCGGTGGTGAAAATAGGCTATATATTTTTTTGAATGGTCGTCGCGGAAGTGAGATGTCGCGGTCATCCCAAATTATTCAAAAATGTATTATTTCAGATAATATACCTAATTTTAGTAAGCGTGACTACAAAACCGCTAAAACACTGGCTTCAATATGTGGGATAACGCGGTCAACGCCATATTTTGGAATACAGTAAAATCCCGATGACTCGATTGGGCAATCTTATGAAATTTTGTATGTGGAGTTTTTAGGTCTGAGAATAGGTCGTAATCTATTTTTTTATCCCGCTAAGTGTAGTGATCGGTGGTCCTCCCCACAATTTTTTTAAGAAAACCGCGAAATTCAGGATACGTTTTAATATATTGTTTACAAATTGTTTGCAATGCTATGGTAATAACAGTCTTGACCCTGAATGATCGTCACGGAAGTGAAAATCGCGGTCATCCCAAAATTATCAAAAATGTATTATTTCAATTAATTAGAACTGTCGTAAGCTGTTTTTATACGACTAGGAGTAGTGACCGGTGGTCCTCCCCCACAATGTTTTTAAGAAAATCTGAAATCTTTGATATTTTTGAACGTATTGTTTACAGATTGTTTTCCCTGAATGATCGCGGTCATCACAAAGTTTTCAAAAATGTATTATTTCAATTAATATACATAATTTTAGTAAGCGTGACACAAAAATGATATAAACACTAGCTTGAACAAGTGGGATAGCGCGGTCGTGAGCTATTTTAATACGGCTAAGTGTAGTAACCGGAGGTTCTCCTTCAAATTTTTTTTTTTAAATCTGAAGTCCATGATATTTTTGAACGTATTGTTTACAGATTGTTTGCAATACTACTGTAATTACTGTCTTGACCCTGAATGGTCTTCGCGGAAGTGAAATATCGCGAAAAGTGAAATATCGCGGTCATCACAAAATTTGCAAACATTTATTATTTCAGATAATATACATAATTTTGTAAGCGTGCCTAAAAAACGCTATAAACGCTGAACACTAAACAATAAGTGGGACAGCGCGATCAACTCCATATTTTGGAATACAGTAAAATCCGGATAACTTGAGATGTCACTAGATCGAAATTCCAGAAAGATCCATTGGAAATCAGACGAAGTTATTGATATACAATACGATATCATCATTGGAATCAGAATACCGCGATCGTGTTCGATTTTTGAAAATATTATAATTACGGATAAAATCTCAAAATGTGGGAAGTGAAACTTCATGAGCATTGATTTCAGTCCTTGGAATAGCTAGGTAAAGATACATTTTTTAAATACAGCAAAATCTCGATAATATCAACTACAATTTATAGAATTAATTTTTTTTTATGAATTATATAAATGTTGTCATACATATCCCGAAGGAACATACATTTCGCTGAGGGGTATGTTACCACTATTGCATATAGAGCGCGAAGAAAGAAAGCGTTACGTTCGATCGGCCTGAATGAGATTAAATCCACCAAAAATAGCGAAAATCAGGCGCCACCGTTCTATGGGAGCTATATCAAAACGAGGACGTATACTGAACAGTGGCTATATCGCTGAACTATCGAAAATCGGGAGGTACTGTTTTATGGGAGCTATATCAAAACGTGAACCTATTACTGTTACATACCGAGCGCAAATAAAAAGGCGTGTCTTTCGGTCGATACGAATATTTATGCTCTCCTCTTTAAAATATATTAAAACCAGATTTCAGCCATTTCGGTGTGATAATGATGTTAAATCCTCAAAAATAGCGAAAATCAGCCGGTACCGTTCTATGGGAGCTATATCAAAACGTGGACCTATACCAACAATTCTTTGCAGTAATAATTACGACCCCAACCGAGACCAACAATCCAATATATAACAATGTTAATTGACGTGCACCGACCATTATATGTGGGTCACAAAGTGCTTTAAACTGTCGATTTATGGTGAAGGGTATAATAAAAGAGATTTTATATCTTAAATTCCATGTAATGGTGTCCCCCAACCATTACATGGAATTTATGTCAAAACATTGATTTATATTATGAAGTTTCTAGAGGGATGCCTAATTATGGGTGTATCAATACTGGATAGATAACTAAAGTTTACACGGAGAACCCAAACAACGGGCCAGCAACGCGGACCGGGTCAGCTAGTTTTTTATTATAAGGAACTTGAAACTAATATTATTTTTTTGTTTTAAATTAAAATGTTAACATCAATTGATATAATTAAAACAAATATAGTTATATAGGTATGTATTTGTGAATAAACCTTGGATTTTGTAACTCATGTTTTACCTTTACCTTTAAAAGTTGGCATCACTGTTGCTATCGGTAAAGGTTAGCGACTACATTTTATTCATCGTTAAATTACCGAAAAAAACGTTAATTACCGAAAATATGGGCATTTTATTTTTAACGACTTTTGTCGGTAAGGACAACAATATGTTACTGAATCTCACTACAGGTATCATTGGTTTTTTTCGACTCTTTTTGAGGTCTTAAATCATAATTTTTATACCCTCCACCATAGTATGGAGGGTATATGAAATTTGTTTTTCCGTTTGTAACTCATTGAAATACTCATTTGCGACCCTATAAAGTATATATATTCTTGATCAGGGTAAAATTCTGAGTCGATCTTTGCATGTAAGTCCGTCCGTCCGTCTGTGGTAATCACTCTAGCATCCACAAAAATGGAAATAGGACGCTGAAATTTTGGGAAAATGAGTCTTTTGTATGCAGGCAGGTCAAGTTCGATGATGGGCTATATCGGTCCACGTTTTAGTATAGCGGTACCCCCCCGATTTACGGTATTTTGACGTTTTAGCTACATTTTCAGACTGATTTAGCTATAATTTGACATTTAGGGTTCTTAAGTGTCAATAAACTTATATAACAAAACTTGTGGACATAGCCCCCATATAACGGTAACCCCGATTTACGGTATTTTGACGTTTTACAACAAAAATTGTTCATTTAAGTTCATATTTTCGTATAGCCCACATATAGGGGTACCTTCGAACTAGCTGTTAATGACATTTGAAGTTCCCACGTTATGTACCGATTTTCGGTATTTTGAGGATTTTAGCTAAAATATTTAACAGAATTAGGAGTTATTTGACATTAAAGGCTCCCATCAAAAACTGTCAACATAGGTCCATGCTTTATTATAACCCCTATATAACGGTACCTCCCAATTTCTAGCCCACCAAAAATTGTCAACATACATAGTTAGATATAGGCACCATAAAAAAGGGACTCCCGAATGAAGCATTTTGTGTACATTATCTGACATTTTAACGTACCCACTTAAAAAAAATAAAAATCAATATCAGTTTAATATTCATTATAATAAAAAAGAAGGGTTTATATACATATATATATATATATATATATATATATATATATATATATATATATATATGTAGCATTTCCAGATTAAATGAAACCTTTTCCAAATTAAATGAAACCCTTCTTTTTTATTATAATAATAAAAAAGAAGGGTTTCATTTAATTTGGAAAAGGTTTCATTTAATCTGGAAATGAT
This sequence comes from Musca autumnalis, assembly GCF_047663935.1. NCBI lineage: Eukaryota > Metazoa > Arthropoda > Insecta > Diptera > Muscidae > Musca > Musca autumnalis. Next base: position 56,502,739 of record NW_027411866.1, read on the forward strand.
ATATATATATATATATATATATACTAGCTGACCCGGTCCGCGTTGCTGGCCCGTTTTTTGGGTTCTCCGTGTAAACTTTAGTTATCTATCCAGTATTGATACACCCATAATTAGGCATCCCTCTAGAAACTTCATAATATAAATCAATGTTTTTAGATAAATTCCATGTAATGGTATCCCCCATATTTAAGATATAAAATCCCTTTTATTATACCCTTCACCATAAATCGACAGTTTAAAGCACTTTGTGACCCACATATAATGGTCGGTGCACGTCAATTAACATTACTATATATTGGATTGTTGGTCTCGGTTGGGGTCGTAATTATTACTGCAGAGAATTGTTAGTATAGGTCCACGTTTTGATATAGCTCCCATAGAACGGTACCGGCTGATTTTCGCTATTTTTGAGGATTTAACATCATTATCACACCGAAATGGCTGAAATCTGGTTTTAATATATTTTAAAGAGGAGAGCATAAATATTCGTATCGACCGAAAGACACGCCTTTTTATTTCCGCTCGGTATGTAACAGTTATAGGTTCACGTTTTGATATAGCTCCCATAAAACAGTACCTCCCGATTTTCGATAGTTCAGCGATATAGCCACTGTTCAGTATACGTCCTCGTTTTGATATAGCTCCCATAGAACGGTGGCGCCTGATTTTCGCTATTTTTGGTGGATTTAACCTCATTCAGGCCGATCGAACGTAACGCTTTCTTTCTTCGCGCTCTATATGCAATAGTGGTAACATACCCCTCAGCGAAATGTATGTTCCTTCGGGATATGTATGACAACATTTATATAATTCATAAAAAAAAATTAATTCTATAAATTGTAGTTGATATTATCGAGATTTTGCTGTATTTAAAAAATGTATCTTTACCTAGCTATTCCAAGGACTGAAATCAATGCTCATGAAGTTTCACTTCCCACATTTTGAGATTTTATCCGTAATTATAATATTTTCAAAAATCGAACACGATCGCGGTATTCTGATTCCAATGATGATATCGTATTGTATATCAATAACTTTGTCTGATTTCCAATGGATCTTTCTGGAATTTCGATCTAGTTACATCTCAAGTTATCCGGATTTTACTGTATTCCAAAATATGGAGTTGATCGCGCTGTCCCACTTATTGTTTAGTGTTCAGCGTTTATAGCGTTTTTTAGGCACGCTTACAAAATTATGTATATTATCTGAAATAATAAATGTTTGCAAATTTTGTGATGACCGCGATATTTCACTTTTCGCGATATTTCACTTCCGCGAAGACCATTCAGGGTCAAGACAGTAATTACAGTAGTATTGCAAACAATCTGTAAACAATACGTTCAAAAATATCATGGACTTCAGATTTAAAAAAAAAAATTTGAAGGAGAACCTCCGGTCACTACACTTAGCCGTATTAAAATAGCTCACGACCGCGCTATCCCACTTGTTCAAGCTAGTGTTTATATCATTTTTGTGTCACGCTTACTAAAATTATGTATATTAATTGAAATAATACATTTTTGAAAACTTTGTGATGACCGCGATCATTCAGGGAAAACAATCTGTAAACAATACGTTCAAAAATATCAAAGATTTCAGATTTTCTTAAAAACATTGTGGGGGAGGACCACCGGTCACTACTCCTAGCCGTATAAAAACAGCTTACGACAGTTCTAATTAATTGAAATAATACATTTTTGATAATTTTGGGATGACCGCGATTTTCACTTCCGCGACGACCATTCAGGGTCAAGACTGTTATTACCATAGCATTGCAAACAATTTGTAAACAATATATTAAAACGAATCCTGAATTTCGCGGTTTTCTTAAAAAAAATTGTGGGGAGGACCACCGATCACTACACTTAGCGGGATAAAAAAATAGATTACGACCTATTCTCAGACCTAAAAACTCCACATACAAAATTTCATAAGATTGCCCAATCGAGTCATCGGGATTTTACTGTATTCCAAAATATGGCGTTGACCGCGTTATCCCACATATTGAAGCCAGTGTTTTAGCGGTTTTGTAGTCACGCTTACTAAAATTAGGTATATTATCTGAAATAATACATTTTTGAATAATTTGGGATGACCGCGATATCTCACTTCCGCGACGACCATTCAAAAAAATATATAGCCTATTTTCACCACCGGTGTTCCCAGTGCATTATCTGAAATTTTCAAGAAAATCTATTCCGCCGTTTTTGAGTCTATTCGGAACATACAAACATACAAACATACAAACAAACAAACATACTAACATACACACATTGCCTTTTATATATTAGATATATATATAGCATTTCCAGATTAAATGAAACCTTTTCCAAATTAAATGAAACCCTTCTTTTTTATTATAATGAACATTAAACTGATATTGATTTTTATTGTTAAAAAAATAATAACATCAATTGATGTTATTATAATAAATATAGTTATAGGTATCATTGTTTTTTTAATATATACATATATATATATATATATATATATATATATATATATATATATATATATATATATATATATTCGAAATCATCCGTCTGTTGTAATCAATAAAACATCCAAAAAAAACGATTCGACTCGTTTTGCCATAAATCGAAATCGTATATCTCCAATTTTGATGAAGATTGGATTTTGATGAAAATGGATTTTAAAAATATTATTGAAATAAGGGGCGTTTGCGAAGCAAACCTATATATCATCAACGGCATTCCGATTGTATACCATTTCGATTCTGCAAATCGAGTCGATTCGGTTTTCATCACATACCCGATAGACACATCGTCGGTGTCATGTTTAAGTGTTCCATACACCATTTTACCTTTTTGAGATAATCGCACTTTAATGTTGGCGTCTAAACTGCATGGAGCTGACTGAAGAAAATATTTATATTTTGACTAGATTTTTTTAGTAATAGCCAGGCAAATTTATATAAGGTAAATGCATGAATGACAACATGCAAAATTTACAAAAAAAAAGTAAAAATACAGCTGATTGTTACTTCTACCTTATAAAAATGTGCCTTGAGTAGTAGTATAAAGAACATCTTTGCCAAAAGTTAGAATATGTTGGAATATAAAAGTTATAGAGATTTTTTTTAAATTAGATTTTTTGGTCGATTTGTTCCATATCCCACTTATGACACAAATGCAAAATATTGTAAATCCCATGGAACAAAGTGACAAACAAATTTTCCTATCTTTGTCTCAATAAATTCAAACCTTTTTTTGGGGTTACCATTAAATTTTTTTTGGGGTTACCATTGCTAACCAAAATGTGAATAAAAGTGGAATTAAAGGATTTTTTTTAACTTTTTAAATTAGTTATGTGTAAAAGTGAGATAAAACAAAGACTTTTACTGATAAATTCGGATATAACGAACAACGGTTATAAGCAACTACGTATATAACGAACAAAGCTAGTTTTTCCAATGCAATTTTCATTAGTTTTCTCATACACAACAAACTGTTGAAAACGATCACGGTAGTAAGTAACAAAAATTTTGTCCCCGCGAGTAGATTTTCCAACGAATTGTTACTACAATTTTGTATATTTTTATACCCTCAGTCTTAGGCTAAAGAGGGTATTTACACTTTGATACGGCCAAAAATGTGCCTCATCGAAATAATGGTTTTAGACCCCAAGTATGTTTGTACGATATCCGTTTCAGACAATTTTGAGTCGATCTAGCAATGTCCGTCCGTCTGTCTGTCCGTCTGTCTGCCTGGCTGGCTGGCTGGTGCGCACGATAACTCTCGAACGGATCAATCGATTCGGTTCAAATTTTGGGTACCGAAATATTTTGTCCAGATTTGATTTAAGTTCGAAGATGGGCCAAATCGGTCTACTCCTTCAGGTACCTCCCCTACAAAAGTTCAAAAATGTTCGGAAAAATTGTCCGCACGATAACTCTTGAAGGGAGTAACCGAATTAGTCCATACTTTGCACATCGTGACATTTCTACCAGACATAGATGAGGTTCCAATATGGACCCTATTGGTTCACTCTTTCGGGTACCTCCCACACAAAATTTTGCTTAAGTGCAGTTTAAAGCCTGCTCTCGAATCGCTTTGATTTTTGTTGCAGCCACTTGTATTCACTACCCCCATTACGACGATATCATTTTTTTTCAGGAGCAATATGGACTTGCTCATCATCCTCAGAAATCAGCACGAAAACTGCAAACAACCCATATAATACCATGTGTCGTAGTTGGAGTGCACGATAACTCTCGAACGGATGAACATATTTGGTTAAAATTTTGGGTCTTTCAATATTTTGTCCAAACTTAGTTTAAATTCGAAGATAGACCATATCGGTCCACTCCTTCCGGTACCTCTTTTTCGTGGGAAAGTCCATACTTCCTGAGATAATGACCCAAAAAGGTCCAGAAAATCCTACCGGCACCACCTAAACTATCTAATGTGTAAAATAACCCTTTAAGAGAGAAATCGATTTAGCTCAAACTTTGTAAACACTGTGTGTAATTTTTTGAGTCATGTTTTATTAACCATATTCTGACACCACAGTGTGATAGAACACCAAAAATGAGAAGACACGTGTCTCTCCGTTTTTCCCTATCTCATCAACTTTCGCGGTTATAGGCTTCCAAAGGTTTGATGCTTTGATGTACAAAGGGTCATTTAGTCAGGAATATAACTTCCAAACCGTTAGGAAATTTGAATTTATCTCGGAGGCAAAGTTGTAGCTCTTGTCTTAAAGAACAAAAATTGTGAACACATTTTCATTCAAACCGATCAAAATTGGAGCAAAAGACCAATTAGTAAAATGTACCTTAGATCTTAGTAAACAACTTTCTAGAACATACGAACTCTGTAGAAACAGATCTTAATGGTCGAAATAGCAAAACAATTGCGATTTTTATCCTCTTTTCTTGGCTTCTGCTCCATAGATATTAAACCGTTCAAAATTCAAGAAAACAATCAACCACAATAGTGTAGCAAAGGCTTCAATAAACAACTTTCGGGAATATGCGACATGTCTATGAACGGTTCTTAATGGTAAAAATAGCAAAACTCTTTTGAAACTATCCAATTTATATACTTTTTTCTCCGACTCTGGTCCAAAGATACACAACCGCCCAAAAATTAAGTATACCGTCAATTACAAAAATGTACCTCAGATTTCAACAAATAAGTTTCTAGAACAAATGAAGATTCTAGGACCAATTCTTCAAGTTCAAAATTAAATTATTTTAGATCATTCTTTCCTGTTCAGGTCTGTAAATAACAAACCTTTAAAATTTCCTTGAGTTTTTAACAATTTGTTATTTCCAAACCTGTAGGCCTATTCTGTAACTTTTATCGATTAAAAAGTTGTTAAAATTTCTTTTGTTTTTGTAACAACTACAAAACAAACAAATGAAATTGTTGTAAAATAAACAATGAGTAAAGTTGTTAAAAAGTTACGGAATAGGGGGGCTGGGTACCTATTCTGTAACTTTTTAACAACTTTACTCATTGTTTATTTTACAACAATTTCATTTGTTTGTTTTGTAGTTGTTACAAAAACAAAAGAAATTTTAACAACTTTTCAATCGACAAAAGTTACAGAATAGGCCTACTGAACAGGGGGAATGTTAAAAAAATTTAATTGTTCGTGAATTTCAGCCCGAAGAATCATTCCTAGAATCTTCATATGTTCTAAAAAGTTGTTTATTGAAATCTTAGGTACATTTTTGTGGTTGAAGGTATCCCTAATTTTTGGGCGGTTGCGTATCTTTGGACCAGAGTCCGAGAAAAAATTATAAAAATTCAAAAGATCTTTGCTATTTTTACCATTAAGAACCGTTCATAGACATTTCACATGTTCCAGAAAGTTGTTTATTGATGCCTTTGCTACACTATTGTGGTTGGTTGTTTTCTTGAATTTTGAACGGTTTAATATCTATGGAGCGGAATCCTAGAAAAGAGGATAAAAATCGCAATTGTTTTGCTATTTTGACCATTAAGATCCGTTTCTACAGAGTTCGTATGTTCTAGAAAGTTGTTTACTAAGATCTAAGGTACATTTTTCTAATTGGTTGTTTGCTCCAATTTTGATCGGTTTGAAAGCTGTATAACAAAACTTGAGAAAATTTTTAAAAGAAATTTGACCATGGCGATTTTGACCTTGAAGATGAAGGTTGATGGATTATATGTGTTCACAATTTTTGTTCTTTAAGACAAGAGCTACAACTTTGCCTCCGAGATAAATTCAAATTTCCTAACGGTTTGGAAGATATAGTCCTGACTAAATGAGCATTTCTACATCAAAACCTCAAACCTTTGGAGGCCTATAACCGCGAAAGTTGATGAGATAGGGAAAAACGGCGAGACACGTGTCTTCTCATTTTTGGTAATCTATCACACTGCGGTGTCAGAATATGGTTAATAATTTTCGTGTTGCACAGTGAAATTGAAAAGTAAAATTGTAATATATTTAAATTCAGAAAATTAAGTACAACATATTTAATTATATAGTCTGTAAGGAAAATATCCATAGACTAATAAAGAAAAAAAATATTTCGTACAGATTTGTATTAGGTCCGAATATGTACTACATCGGATCACTCCTATGGGTACACCCTACCCAAAGTTTGGAAAAAATGAATTTTGTTGCAACATGTAGTTTTTTGCGGCCCTTTACATCCTGGAAAATTTTCCCAACAGCTAAAAAACCTACAGAAGTATTGTGTTAACTTTTTTTCTTCGGGTACGTGGCTGAGGGTATATCTCTGTCGGCTCAGCTGACTGATACTTTCTTACTTGTTTGAATATACGTTAATAAAGACGAGTTTAGTACTCCCCTAAGCCGTATCAATGATTAATATGTAATAGAGAGATGATATAAAGCTTACTACTGCAGCACCGTTTATAGAAAACCACGGATATACCGAACAATTTGTCGCCATTACTTATTTTACTTGCAATGAAATTGTAAACAACAATATTTTTTACATTTATTTCCTCAAACCAAACGTCCACAATTTTAAGACTTTTTATTGAGAAGTAACCTAATAAAATCTCAAAATATCAAAAAAGGGGCAAAATCGGGTTTTGAAACCTAGTAATACCAATGCAGAAGACTTTCAGTAATGTATTCTAGGTGGCAAAATCACGGCCAAACACGGCCAATTTAGTATAAGTCTATATGAAGTGAGTTTAAGAAAAATAAAATATGTATTTATTTCTGACTTTTTGTGTTTTGTGGTCGGTACACAAAATGTTTAAGCTATATTATGTATTAAATAAATTCCTCTCGCAATTGCCAATCTATTCCATTTTACATATATTTATATTTGGTTTTTTTCCGCGGTTTTAAATACATCGAAATATGCCTTACAATATACATATATTTTTTTAGTTCTTTGAAATTCTCACTTTGACTGCAATTTAAACCGCGTAACGACGCTATTATGAAAAATATCATTCACATTAATAAATTTTGACATGTGCCAACTAAAAAATTATTATTATTAAAAGTTGCAAAATCGACATTTTGCCTCAAAAACTTGGAAAATTACCTATAGTGCATTGGTCAAAATACTTCTCCATCTAAAATTGTGAACATAGGTCCACGTAATGATATAGCCCCCCCATATAACGGTACCACATGATTTTAGGTACTTTAACATTTTTATCTAAATTCTCGGGTCAAACTCGGCAATAATAAGGTAATCTAATAAACTAAGAATTAACTACCCTTGACCCAACAAAACTAAACAAACCCCCAAATTACATTATATAAATATTTCTTTATTGGTATTTTAAAGTTGTGTTGTGTTTAAACAAGCGATCTCTTAATTTAATATGCCATATAATTAACTTCTATACTATTATTTACATTAAACGTTTATTTATCAAAACAATGTGATATTTTCATTTGAATGATAGGTACAAAATCTATGTTGAATATTTATTTTTAGAAATTGGAATTAATTTCAAACATTTAATTTAACCACAATCGAGCTTATACTTGTACAATATGTATATTTTCATACTTCGCTTTTTCAATCAAATAGTACATGTTTTTATTTATGCAATATTATTATTGTATTAAATTAATCTATTTTAATACTTTTTAGCAACTAAATAAAAATCGGCTTCGGGTACTGAATGTAATATGTTAATTAGTCATCCTAAATATTTGAAAGAAGGACATAAATAATTACAGCATTCACCTTTTGTCTAGACAACTGGTGGACAAATTTAGATGTACTCTTGCTGAGAAGAAATACTTAAATGTACATACAGCATTAAATATAAGGGATATCAATAGTTTTGCGTATTCAGATAATATTTAATGAATAATTGTTTATATATTTTATTTATTTACAATATAAATTGTTATGACCGCTTGAATAAAAAAATAACTAAAACTAAAAATAAAAATGTATTTTTATATTAATTAATATTAGGGATAAAATTAGCAGACTACATACAAACATACATATATAATACGTACATTACTTTTCATATACATACACAAATTAACGTATTTATTATTTGAAACTCATTCATATTTGATTCTCCATGTTGCACTTTTGTTGTTTTCATTGTACAGGGGGCTGGCAGGCATTCCTTTAAAAAAGCCCACATGTAAGCAATTTGGTTTGTAAAAATACATATGTATCTGTATTCATTTACAAATAATCCTTTACATTACTTATTGTGTACAATTTCCGCCTCTTTGCTGTCATAACAACGTCTTTTGAAATCACTCAGAAATAGACCATCATGCAGACCCTGCTGTTCGATGTTTACAGATTGTGTAGTGTTGCTAAATTAAAAAGAAGAGTTACATTTAGTATATATAAATACAAAAAAAATAGATTTAATTAGATCCAGTAACACTGTGCAACATTTTTGAGGTAATCGCCTGTAGACATCTTCTGCCCATCATTTTATGAAAGTAGTGTAATAGACAAACACCCTATTTGGGGTTTATTTTGTTAGGTCGAGTTCGGATTTTATGGACACATCTAAATATGATTAAATAAATATTGAATTTTTAAAGCTTGTAGAATATTGGAATAATGAACTCGAAAAACTGCATTTTTAATTTTATAATATATAAAAAATTTCTTAATTTGTATATAATTCGCAGCGTATCTCCAATACTGTAAAATTTTCTAAATGTTATCGCTGGAGTGTAATACGCAACTCTTCAGAACATTCCATTGTTTTAAAATGTCTTTATCACTTTGTTCCTCGCATATTTTTCTACCACAATTAGATATATGGTAAAAACCAAAAATGTTTTACAATCGATGAATCTGGGTTTCACCCATTCAGAATTCACGAACTGTTAACATATTCTATACATATAATATGACTGAAATTTTTTAAAATGAAGTGTTTTAGGAGAGATCCCATAATCTCGACCATTAAAATTAATTTTCGTGGAAGCTATGTTGACACCAATGTAGAAAAATGGGTTGAAGCTAACAAGTTTTTTTATGTTCCCACTATCTCTGACTTAACCTTACATTTTATAGACCTATGCCCAAAGAAAGACTCAGAGAATACTCAATGGGCAACATGATACTAGTGTATGATATATATATATATATATATATATATATACGGACGCGCAACAAGATAATATTCCAAACTCATAATAGAATTATAGAACTCGTGATTTAAAGTATCCTAGTAATTGGAGTCCAAAAGGCCAAAATTTGATGCGTGAATTTTCTTTAAAAATATATTTTTTGCGTTTAAAATTTACAAGTGTCATTCAATTTCCTTTGAACCCCACGTGAATTTAGTTTAGCCTGATGAGCTGAATTAAACCACCAGCGAAACGATCGTAGCATATTGGTTAGATGTGTGTGGACTTCGCTAGATATCCCTTTTTTAATACAAAACTCCTTAGGTCATGATAGCTCAATAAATTCAATTAAATAAGTTTTTTTCTCTTTTGTTGTTGCTATAATATGAAATTTATAAAGCCATTGTTTATAATTTTGGTTTAATATATTTTTACGCGTTGTCTAGATTCTGTACGTATTTTTATACCCTCAGCCTTTAGGCTAGAAAGTGTATATACACTTTGGTAGGACCAAAAATGTGCCTCATCGAAATAACGGTTTTAGACCCCAAGTATGTTTGGCCGAAATTCGTTTCAGACAATTTGGAGTCGATTTAGCCTTGTCCGTCCGTCTGTCTGGCTGGCTTGTGCACATGATAAATCTCGAACGGATCAACCGATTCGAACCAAATGTTGGGTATGGTAATATACAAAAGTTCAAAATTTTGCTGCAAAATTGTGTGAACGATAATTCTCGAAGGGAGCAATTGATTTGGTCCAAACTTCGCACATCGTATTATTGCTTCCATTCCTACTAGAAGTGGTTTGCAGTTCCAGTCATGCACAGTGTAATTGTAGGCCGAGGTGAAACCTAGAGTTCAGCCAAACTGTTGAAACAGCAACAAAGAAGACAATATGGGCAGTTATTATTATACATAGTAATTATTATTTTTTGAGTAGTTCTAATATCCCTCCCTTGTTATATTTAAGTTACTTTATATAATATTAAATTGAACATTATACTGTAGTATACAGCCTTAAGCTGGGTACACATTGTCAGTTCTGAATGACAGCTTTGTTGGTGCTTGCTAGTGTGGCCGTTGATTTTTATCATTCATCATGCAACCACAAAATATTTTGTGGTTGCTGGACGGTTGGACAGTTATCGATAATTGCAAAAAATCGTCATTCAGAACTGACAATGTGTACTGTACTTTATGGTCGAAAGACTGGGCATATGAAAATTGAAATAAAAAAAATAGAAATTAGAGTAAGGCAACACACTGAAGCCGTGCATATGAAATTCCACATGCGAACACCTGCGATAAACTAATCTCCTGTACCCAACGGATATCATTCTTGATGGTACAGACAAATACTCTAAATACTGTAGGTTATGAATGTAAATGTAAATTTCAGAAAATCGAAAGAATAATGACCTATTTTAAAATAAAATGCCCTATACAGACGCAGAGTTAATTTGCATTAAAAATTCCTTAATTTGAATTAATTTTTCACCCTGACAGACGATAGTTTCTGCAAAAAAGCTGTTTGTGTTGTTTGTATCCAGCAGACCATTTCATAAAGTTTTGTAAAAGTTCGCCAAAATATGCTAAACCAATATACTTTCTACCATTGACCTTCTCTCCACGATAAAGCAAAAATAAATTTCATTTATTCGCGATATTTTGAGTCTTTTTAATATTATAAAACTGTAAAGAAACATTTGAAGAAGATATTATTTTCGATAGAATTGGTATGGTGGGTAATGAAATGTTTGTTAAATTTTCCAATCGATCGGAACAAAATTGACTGAGATATGAGTGTTGGAAAGGAAAAATTAATTGTGATTTGTATGTAGTATAGAAACTTATAACGTGTTTTTCTCGAAATTACATTTTGAAAGCTGTGCCAACTCTAGCTCAAAAACTTCTCATCTATGAACATTGCTGTTTTAAAATCTGCAAAAACTTCCCGGATGTAAGCGGTTTTTATTTAAAGTTAGTTAAGGCGCAACGTACATGCCATTGTTTTGTAAGATGGCGATACAGTCAGCTGACAGCAAGAAACCAATTTGAACTTCTATATCTCAAAAATGGTAATACCCAGGTTACACTATTGAAGGTTAACCCACTGGGTTTAATAGATCCAGTGGGTTAATCTTTGCTGGTTACACTCAGCTTTTCGAGGATATAAACTGTCAGCTGATGTTTGTTTACGTATACATACAAAATAACTAATAAAGTCGTGTTTTACACTTTTACAATTTCTCGGATGAGATATCGTTCCATATTGGTATATTTTACACACAGGGATACATTTTTGTATCATGGTATCAAACGTACTTTTTGTTAAAAAAGTATCTAATGTAAAAAAATAAATAATTTTATGATTTTCAAATAACTTTAGATTTATTAACTCCATAAAATCTCATGCGACCAATCGTAAACGTGTAAAACACGGCAAACTCTGTTGCAAAAACAGTTGCAACTTTTGGTACTTTTTGAGTAGAGTTGGATTTTTTTGCACAAATACCGAATACAACACTGTATTTTTGGTGGATTTGTGCCGGATTTAATATAATCCCAGTCGTGAGAGGATTTAATTTTTGTATGGCAAATCTGGTCAGATTTGACCAGATTAAGCAATAAATCCTCATAAAGTGGGTTAACCCGGCAAAAAACTGTAGTGTAACCGCACTATAAAACCTACGAAAATATTATAAAGGTCAATCTTGTAGAGAATTTTCACTGCTACAACATTTTCCTTTTGGTAGGTCTTGCGGTTTCCCAGCAAAATCGTGAAAACCTAAAAATGTGAATGTGCGGCGATTTTTCTGCTTCTTGATTTTTCTCATCTCTGAACACTGAAGTTTCAAAATCCGCAAAAACAAATATAACAAATATTGTTTGTGACGAAATTAAAATTGTTTGAAAACTTCAACTAAAAGTCGCGTTTGGAGGACAAATTATCAGAATATGGATTGAAGGAATGCTACACATTATTCAATCACACACGTACACAAGGGGCAGCAGCAGTTTGGCAGTAAATTTATGGGCCGCATAAAATTTTTCAACAAGAAAAATTCAGAAATTAGAATAAAATGTGCTATTTCAGATGGAAAAAAACATCTACCAAAAATTTCATAGTTTTCTTGGAAAAAATTTATGAAAAATAACCTTTTTTGGGCTTAACGAGTGGGTGTCAGCCCTTAACTCTGTCGAGAAAAATGATAAACCAACAAAATCATGTTTCGTATTGGTCGTATTGGTTTATGTCTTAGCTTTGACAATATCTTGTACTCGTGTGCCAAAGAGTCATTTAGATCATATATGGCGGTGGTGATGTCCTCATGACGCGTATGTCTTTATAAGCTTGCATCATATTAAAACACTTATAGTAAACTTTACTTGATCTGCAGAAGTCTACTATTTTTAAAATATACAGGTATGTGATGAAAACCGAATCGACTCGATTTGCAGAATCGAAATGGTATATAATCGGAGTGCCTTTGATGATATATATAGTTTTGCTTGGCAAACGCACCTTATTTGAATAATATTTTTAAAATCAATTTTCAGCTTCATTAAAATATTCACCAAAATTAGAGATATACGATTTCGATTTATGGCAAAACCAGTCGAATAGTTTTCCATCACATACCTGATAGACAATTTTATCCCTTATAAATTTGTCATGTTCTGGAACAGAGCATACAGTCAGCCAAAAAAAGTCTACATACAATCTATAAATCTCGAGTTTTAAGGGTAAGGAAGCATTTTTATGAAAATCCAAGTACATAGTTCTATTTCATATCCCTAATAAACAATATTACATACAACAAAAACATTTTCCATAATACGAATAACGGTAAATTCTATAAAAATTAAAAAATTAATAGGGAAAAAGTGTACATACACCCAATGAAATATTAAGATTACCGTAAAATTTATGGAATAAGCAATACAAATTTTACATTTATTGCTTTATCGAATGTCTCTGGTTGTCTATGATATATTTTAGACAAAATAGGAACATATTTGTTGATTAATTGACGTTATTTAAGGCCAGACTTCGCGTATAGCTCGTTAAGGCGGACCCTTGCAGATATCTTTGAGTTTTTCTGTCTAGTAGTTTATGAAACCCCAGAAAATACAGTGGGACTAACAATTTTGAGATCCTAGAGTGCTTTGAAGTTGTTCCTTTGGATAATATATGTATGCTCCTGAGCTTCGCTAAATATGCGAATTCCTGAGTTTTTCATAAATTTTATAGTTTTCACAGCATTCCAAGGGTCAAATTACAAGCAAGAACCTTAGAATTACCTTGTAATACATTTTTGGGCCTTAACTCAATCAGAAATGTACAACATTATTATACAAACCCGCTCCTAAAGTTTCCAAAGTACATATCAAAATAAAAGCACCACCAAAGAATGCATGCAATTTGTATGGAATTTACACTGTTAACTAGTATGCTCTCGTATTATGATCGTTAGGGTCACTTGCAGCGCTATAAATGTCGGATACTTTTACATTGCTTATTCAATGGATGCTCGAGGATTGTACCAGACCTTATTACAAGGTAATTCGAAGGCTTCTGCATGTAATTTGCCCCTTGGAATGTTGTGAAAACTATAAAATTTATGAGAAACCTCAGGAATTTGTATATTTAGCGAAGCTCAGGAGCATATATTATCCACAAGAAAGACTTCATAGCGCTCTTGGATTTCAAAATTGTTAGTCCCACAGTATTTTCTGGGGTTTCATAAACTACTAGACTGACAAACTCAAAGAAATCTGCAAGGGTCCGCCTTAACGAGCTATACGCGAAGTCTGACATTAAATAACGGCAATTAATCAACAAATATGTTCCTATTTTGTCTAAAATATATCATAGACAACCAGAGACATTCGATAAAGCAATAAATGTAAAATTTGTATTGCTTATTCCATAAATTTTACGGTAATCTTAATATTTCATTGAGTGTATGTGCTCTTATTCCTAATATGTGGTCTGAGTAACAAGCTTTGAAATAAATGTTAAAGTCTATTCAAGCCACTATATATTACCTATCATACGATTTGATATTAAGTCAACAAGCCTAGCAAACACTGACTCTATAAAGCCACACATATATTACTTTATTCTTTATTAAAAGAGGCATTGGCATTTGGCCAATTTTATCAATAAACAGAACAAAATCAAATATTAATATGAATATTAATATCAAATATTAGGGGTCGATTATCGATAGCAATTATCGTTGAGTGGAGTTGCCAGTTGCCAAAATTACTTTATGTATGGCAACCTTCAACTGAAGTTGCGAATCTCAGTTAACGCACCGCCTATTTTTCAGCAACCAGTTATTTTCTGTTGCAGTGAATATTTTCGAAGAAACATGAAGTAAAATTGATAGGAAAAAAACATTTTCTTAACAATTTTTGATTATTTGCACGATTAATTAATTCTGTGTACCAACATTATGGTGAAAATAACAACAAAACAACAGTTTGAAATATTAATTGATAAATTGAGTGCAAATCCAATGTGCACATGGGTTCCATCTATTTTCTTCATCATCAAAAAATAATTCCACTGAACTTATCATTTTAAAATAGTTTTTTTTTTGCGAATTGTGCCTTTTGGATTAATATAGAGTTCACAAGTTTGAAAAATCACTGATCGATAACACGTTTATCGACAACCCAGTTGGGTTGACATCAATAATGTAACATTTCATCTCAGTTGTCGTGACAATTGACAATGCAACTAATGGGTCTATCTTGTATTGCCACTAAACTTGAGTTGCGTTGTCAGTTGTCTGCGCGACTGAGACGAAATGTTGTACCATTAATGTCAACTCAACTGGGTGGTCGATAAACATGTTATCGATCAGTGTTTTTTCATATATGCGAAACAAATACACTGTCTACCTTTGATGTTTTCACCACGATGAAGCAAACATAGATTTAATTTATTCGCGATATTTTTGAGTCTTTTTAATGTTATAAAAATATTGCAAAACTTTAAAAAACATTTGAGGAAGATATAATTTTCGATAGAATTGGTATGGTGGGTAATGACATTTTTTTGTGAAAACAAAAATTTGAAAAAGAGATTTGTTAGAAGGCGTGAAAAACGATTAGCTGCTATTCTACTCGCGAAAGACCACTACTTATTTTGAAGAAACGCGAAAATTGCTGATTTGCTTTCCCTTTTTATTTTCTTAAACATGGACAATTGATTTTCAACAGCATTGCCATATTGAAATTGCTTAATTCAGTTAAAATTTCCTTCCATTTTGTGCATTAAGAATGTGGATAATGCACGAATTACTTTGAATTAAGGCAGTTAATGCAAATTAACGCTGCCGTCTGTCTAAGGTATTAGGTAGATTTATTATTATTTAGATACAACCTTGTGCATTTTAAATACTTTTACAAAGCAAGAACAATAACAGAAACATCACATTTGGAACAACTTCCCTTTACCGACCCCTTGCAGAAAAATACTTAAATTGTAAGTTATCTAATAGCTGTGGATTTACGATTTTCTCTTATGGACAGGTAAAAATTTCGGCTACGTGAACATAATTTTCCTTTAAATCATAATTTATGCACAAAATTTAGACACCATTGGAATCAGTACAAAAAATTAGGGCATAAATAGAATACTCTACCAGCTGGCGGAAAAATGTAATGTTTACCACAGGTAGATCTTTACGTCCTGATTACAAAAATGTAAAGTTTGTTGGGGGAAGTCCATACTTCCCGAGATATGGGCCCCTGATGTTCCGAAAATTCCCTTGTTAAAGTAAGAAAAAAATTTAAATTAGAAAAATGTTGTTTTCGTGCCCTAAATTGGCTCCTGTCCATAGGAGAAAGTCTTAAATTCCCGGCCGAAGGCTATGGTATATTTTTTATAATTTTCTGCGAACGGTCGGTAGCGGAAAGATAGCCTCAAATTTGCTAAAGGTGAATTTTCACGTTTAAATATTTGCGCTCTGCGTTTCACCATACTTTACCTTGTTTTATTGAGCACTGCACATCCATTATCCAATGACATTTGCAACGAATATAATTGGGCCAAATTTATAAGACTTTCATGTTCATATATTTCAACGTCCGGCAGACGAATTTGAAGCAACCGTGGATCTTGAAGAAAGCGAGCCAAGCGCTCATTTACCGATGTTTTTATACTAAAACCAGGTCGTTCGCCCTTTACACGACGACAGCCGGCACGAATTTCTCGCACTTCACTCGGTTGGCAAGGTGGTGAGGACAGAAAGGGGTTTGATGTTTCTCCAGACATTTCACTCTCAATTTGCTTCATTGGAACTGTGATATCTTCAGAGACCATATCTGACCGGCACAAAGAAGAAAATCCAATTTTATTTGTTATTGTTATTGGCTCCGATGACGGATAGGGTAATTCTGTAGCGTCCCTATTTGCATCGACAGATGGCGGCCAATTCAATGGCGTGTTATCGCCAACAGTAGTATTGTTTGACATTACCGTGTCCTCTTCGCCCATCAATAATGATCCCACACTTTCAGGATCAGATTTTATTTGCGGCAATGTATTGCGTTTTGTAAGTTTTCTTTTACTATCATATTTCGATTCACCACTAATTGTTTCGTTTCCCGGCCAATCAGTTAACTCGTCATCACCTTCTCTATCTGTGTCATTAACTACATGATCATCCGAATCAGATGAACTCAACGAGCTCGAACTTTAAAAGTCTTCGCAATCCATTGAGTGCTGATCTACGGCAAATTGCAGTATACGACGACGATGATGATGACCAGCAGATATTAGAATGTATAAAAAATGGCGTTTCTTTAACCGAACCAAACATTTGGTCAGCTGGCGTATCTTGACTCATACAGAAGGCAGGCGACACATCAGCAATTGTTGATGTACTACCAATACTTTTTCCAGAATCTCGCGTTTCACTGTCTACAACGGGCAAGGTAGAGTCAAAGGTGCTTTTGTCCATACTTTCATTTTGGGTACTTTTCGCCGCCGCTTCCGACTTTTGTTGTTGCTGGGATATGCGTTCACTTTTAGACAATAATCCTTTATTTAATGGCAGAAGCCTATCGCTGTGTGGTTTTGAAGTCGACGAAAAACTGCGCGGTCTCATGCTATATTCTTCCAAATGACAATTATGTCGTGGCATACTTGAAGAGTGGTCCTGTTCTTGATAACGATCGCGATTTGATCGCTTTCTTTTCCCGCAAAAAAACATTTGACGACTATTAACATCGGGCTTCAAACCTCGTTTACGCATTGATAAAGTTCCAGGGGAAGGGTTATTTGACGTCATACTAAACGCCGAAACAGATGGTTCCGGGACCTGACTTGGAGATCCAGCACCAATAACTTCGTAATCCATTGAGATTCGTTTCAACCTACGTTTCCTTCTAGCGCTCGGTTTAAAAAACCTAAAATAGAGAATGTCAATACTTCACACACACACATTTGTTATCTAAACTCCTACCTTGCTGGACTGAATGTTTCGTTCAAAGAATCCGATTCTAGTGTGCCCAACAAACGTGTTGTGTTTAAAGACTTACATGTCAAGCGTTGTACACCCAAGTCCTCCTTTTCGTCAGAGTCACTTGGTAAATTAACATTTTGCGTATCGAGTCCATCATTATTATTCGTTGCTGTCTGTACAGATGCTGCTCCTATTGCATCTGTTGGACTACTAGAATCTTCAGTTGGTTGAGGGGCACACGCTAAAATGCAAAAAATCAAACGATAAGTCCCGTGGAATGAATTGGTTTAGCTAAACATACGTAAATTGCCTGTGGAACGGGTTCGTCTTCTCTGCTGGCCCCATCTACTGACTTTAGCACGGTCAAGAAGCGAGGTTTCCTCCAAAGCCACCGTCAAGTCATGCGAAAACTGATCCATTCTGTAGAATCAGATCCGGATGCGTCTTTTTTGAACACCTGTTTCTATATGAAGGATTTGCCAGATCGAAACAAAATTTAACATGTGTTCATAACAGAGATGGAAGTTTCCAAAACACTTAACTTTTTTCTGTTTATACCGCGCTTTTTGTGCTAGGCTAAGAAGTTTGCGAACTGCCCTCGTAATGATATTTGGATAATACATATTTAGCACCCTGCCATGTAACGGTATAATTTCTCATACAAAAACAAAATTTATTTTTATTATATTTGAAGTGTTTCTTACAAGAAAATAACACAAAATAAGTGAAAATACAAAGTGCGAAATCTGACTTTTGGCTAGTAAAATGGGCTGTTTGACCTATAGTGCATTGGTTAAAATACTTCTCCATCTAAAATTGTGAACATAGGTCCACGTAATGATATAGCCCCCCATATAACGGTACCACATGATTTTAGGTACTTTAACGTTTTTATCTAAATTCTCGGGTCAAACTCGGCAATAATAAGGTAATCTAATAAACTAAGAATTAACTACCCTTGACCCAACAAAACTAAACAAAACCCCAAATTACATTATATAAATATTTCTTTATTGGTATTTTAAAGTTGTGTTGTGTTTAAACAAGCGATCTCTTAATTTAATATGCCATATAATTAACTTCTATACTATTATTTACATTAAACGTTTATTTATCAAAACAATGTGATATTTTCATTTGAATGATAGGTACAAAATCTATGTTGAATATTTATTTTTCGAAATTGGAATTAATTTCAAACATTTAATTTAACCACAATCGAGCTTATACTTGTACAATATGTATATTTTCATACTTCGCTTTTTCAATCAAATAGTACATGTTTTTATTTATGCAATATTATTATTGTATTAAATTAATCTATTTTAATACTTTTTAGCAACTAAATAAAAATCGGCTTCGGGTACTGAATGTAATATGTTAATTAGTCATCCTAAATATTTGAAAGAAGGACATAAATAATTACAGCATTCACCTTTTGTCTAGACAACTGGTGGACAAATTTAGATGTACTCTTGCTGAGAAGAAATACTTAAATGTACATACAGCATTAAATATAAGGGATATCAATAGTTTTGCGTATTCAGATAATATTTAATGAATAATTGTTTAGATATTTTATTTATTTACAATATAAATTGTTATGACCGCTTGAATAAAAAACATAACTAAAACTAAAAATAAAAATGTATTTTTATATTAATTAATATTAGGGATAAAATTAACAGACTACATACAAACATACATATATAATACGTACATTACTTTTCATATACATACACAAATTAACGTATTTATTATTTGAAACTCATTCATATTTGATTCTCCATGTTGCACTTTTGTTGTTTTCATTGTACAGGGGGCTGGCAGGCATTCCTTTAAAAAAGCCCACATGTAAGCAATTTGGTTTGTAAAAATACATATGTATCTGTATTCATATACAAATATTCCTTTACATTACTTATTGTGTACAATTTCCGCCTCTTTGCTGTCATAACAACGTCTTTTGAAATCACTCAGAAATAGACCATCATGCAGACCCTGCTGTTCGATGTTTACAGATTGTGTAGTGTTGCTAAATTAAAAAGAAGAGTTACATTTAGTATATATAAATACAAAAAAAAAAATAGATTTAATTAGATCCAGTAACACTGTGCAACATTTTTGAGGTAATCGCCTGTAGACATCTTCTGCCCATCATTTTATGAAAGTAGTGTAATAGACAAACACCCTATTTGGGGTTTATTTTGTTAGGTCGAGTTCGGATTTTAAGGATACATCTAAATATGATTAAATAAATATTGAATTTTTAAAGCTTGTAGAATATTGGAATAATGAACTCGAAAAACTGCATTTTTAATATTATAATATATAAAAAATTTCTTAATTTGTATATAATTCGCAGCGTATCTCCAATACTGTAAAATTTTCTAAATGTTATCGCTGGAGTGTAATATGCAACTCTTCAGAACATTCCATTGTTTTAAAATGTCTTTATCACTTTGTCCCTCGCATATTTTTCTACCAAATTAGATATATGGTAAAAACCAAAAATGTTTTACAATCGATGAATCTGGGTTTCACCCATTCAGAATTCACGAACTGTTAACATATTCTATACATATAATATGACTGAAATTTTTTAAAATGAAGTGTTTTAGGAGGGATCCCATAATCTCGACCATTAAAATTAATTTCCGTGGAAGCTATGTTGACACCAATGTAGAAAAATGGGTTGAAGCTAACAAGTTTTTTTATGTTCCCACTATCTCTGACTTAACCTTACATTTTATAGACCTATGCCCAAAGAAAGACTCAGAGAATACTCAATAGGCAACATGATACTAGTGTATGATTTTTCTATATATATATATATATATATATATATATATATAATCCGGACGCGCAACAAGATAATATTCCAAACTCATAATAGAATTATAGAACTCGTGATTTAACGTATCCTAGTAATTGGAGTCCAAAAAGCCAAAATTTGATGCGTGAATTTTCTTTAAAAATATATTTTTTGCGTTTAAAATTTACAAGTGTCATTCAATTTCCTTTGAACCCCACGTGAATTTAGTTTAGCCTGATGAGCTGAATTAAACCACCAGCGAAACGATCGTAGCATATTGGTTAGATGTGTGTGGACTTCGCTAGATATCCCTTTTTTAATACAAAACTCCTTAGGTCATGATAGCTCAATAAATTCAATTAAATAAGTTTTTTTCTCTTTTGTTGTTGCTATAATATGAAATTTATAAAGCCATTGTTTATAATTTTGGTTTAATATATTTTTACGCGTTGTCTAGATTCTGTACGTATTTTTATACCCTCAGCCTTTAGGCTAGAAAGTGTATATACACTTTGGTAGGACCAAAAATGTGCCTCATCGAAATAACGGTTTTAGACCCCAAGTATGTTTGGCCGAAATTCGTTTCAGACAATTTGGAGTCGATTTAGCCTTGTCCGTCCGTCTGTCTGGCTGGCTTGTGCACATGATAAATCTCGAACGGATCAACCGATTCGAACCAAATGTTGGGTATGGTAATATACAAAAGTTCAAAATTTTGCTGCAAAATTGTGTGAACGATAATTCTCGAAGGGAGCAATTGATTTGGTCCAAACTTCGCACATCGTATTATTGCTTCCATTCCTACTAGAAGTGGTTTGCAGTTCCAGTCATGCACAGTGTAATTGTAGGCCGAGGTGAAACCTAGAGTTCAGCCAAACTGTTGAAACAGCAACAAAGAAGACAATATGGGCAGTTATTATTATACATAGTAATTATTATTTTTTGAGTAGTTCTAATATCCCTCCCTTGTTATATTTAAGTTACTTTATATAATATTAAATTGAACATTATACTGTAGTATACAGCCTTAAGCTGGGTACACATTGTCAGTTCTGAATGACAGCTTTGTTGGTGCTTGCTAGTGTGGCCGTTGATTTTTATCATTCATCATGCAACCACAAAATATTTTGTGGTTGCTGGACGGTTGGACAGTTATCGATAATTGCAAAAAATCGTCATTCAGAACTGACAATGTGTACTGTACTTTATGGTCGAAAGACTGGGCATATGAAAATTGAAATAAAAAAAATAGAAATTAGAGTAAGGCAACACACTGAAGCCGTGCATATGAAATTCCACATGCGAACACCTGCGATAAACTAATCTCCTGTACCCAACGGATATCATTCTTGATGGTACAGACAAATACTCTAAATACTGTAGGTTATGAATGTAAATGTAAATTTCAGAAAATCGAAAGAATAATGACCTATTTTAAAATAAAATGCCCTATACAGACGCAGAGTTAATTTGCATTAAAAATTCCTTAATTTGAATTAATTTTTCACCCTGACAGACGATAGTTTCTGCAAAAAAGCTGTTTGTGTTGTTTGTATCCAGCAGACCATTTCATAAAGTTTTGTAAAAGTTCGCCAAAATATGCTAAACCAATATACTTTCTACCATTGACCTTCTCTCCACGATAAAGCAAAAATAAATTTCATTTATTCGCGATATTTTGAGTCTTTTTAATATTATAAAACTGTAAAGAAACATTTGAAGAAGATATTATTTTCGATAGAATTGGTATGGTGGGTAATGAAATGTTTGTTAAATTTTCCAATCGATCGGAACAAAATTGACTGAGATATGAGTGTTGGAAAGGAAAAATTAATTGTGATTTGTATGTAGTATAGAAACTTATAACGTGTTTTTCTCGAAATTACATTTTGAAAGCTGTGCCAACTCTAGCTCAAAAACTTCTCATCTATGAACATTGCTGTTTTAAAATCTGCAAAAACTTCCCGGATGTAAGCGGTTTTTATTTAAAGTTAGTTAAGGCGCAACGTACATGCCATTGTTTTGTAAGATGGCGATACAGTCAGCTGACAGCAAGAAACCAATTTGAACTTCTATATCTCAAAAATGGTAATACCCAGGTTACACTATTGAAGGTTAACCCACTGGGTTTAATAGATCCAGTGGGTTAATCTTTGCTGGTTACACTCAGCTTTTCGAGGATATAAACTGTCAGCTGATGTTTGTTTACGTATACATACAAAATAACTAATAAAGTCGTGTTTTACACTTTTACAATTTCTCGGATGAGATATCGTTCCATATTGGTATATTTTACACACAGGGATACATTTTTGTATCATGGTATCAAACGTACTTTTTGTTAAAAAAGTATCTAATGTAAAAAAATAAATAATTTTATGATTTTCAAATAACTTTAGATTTATTAACTCCATAAAATCTCATGCGACCAATCGTAAACGTGTAAAACACGGCAAACTCTGTTGCAAAAACAGTTGCAACTTTTGGTACTTTTTGAGTAGAGTTGGATTTTTTTGCACAAATACCGAATACAACACTGTATTTTTGGTGGATTTGTGCCGGATTTAATATAATCCCAGTCGTGAGAGGATTTAATTTTTGTATGGCAAATCTGGTCAGATTTGACCAGATTAAGCAATAAATCCTCATAAAGTGGGTTAACCCGGCAAAAAACTGTAGTGTAACCGCACTATAAAACCTACCCTCGCCGGGGATAACAATCTTGGCGCGATGCGGGGGCTAGACGTCACAACACTCTCATTTAACTTCTTGTAGTGTTGAACTGGGAGGTTGTGACTGACCAAAGGTTATCCACTCTCTGTCACGCACCAACACGATGCACTAGAAATTCATAGTGCATCTCTGGACTGAGTGACACATATTTGGTAGCGATCTCCTACCAAAATAATGGTGAGATCCCCTAACACCGGGGTGTTATGCGACCTCGTGCTCATCGGTGTTCCAAAGGTTTGCAGTTAGGGTACCAACTGTATTAGAACGGAGCCTCGCTGATACCTGGGCACCTCAGCGAGTAGTTCAGCTCTAGTCATGGTAGTGGAGGGCTATGCCATGATCGTCCTCATCTCCCCCATTTACTCCTTTTTCTCATGGACATCAATTTTAAAAACTTTAAACCCCCCAATTCTAATTCACCCTCGGTATCGACCAATGCAAATAACCCGGACAATGATGCACCTCGTGCTAGTACGACCCAATCCCTGGGCGGGGACGACAATAAGACACTTGACGCAGTAAGTGACGCCATTAACCAGCAGAGCAGGGAGTTGCTCGATCTCCTAAAGGATAGCGAGACCCTCCGACTCAGCCAGGAGAGCCCCCCTCCATGGGACTGGGAGAGCTGGGAGGACGATGAGATGGATATCACAATTATCCCGTCTCAATCGTCCAAAGAAGTTCTCCCATGTGCCTTGGAGAGCTCAAACCTCGCGGTTGGGGATCCTGCTCCCGCAGGGGATGAAGTGTCGGTCAATTCCGACAAACCTTCCTTATGCAGGCAAGATGCTTTGGTTGAGGAGGTTACGGAGGAGGAAACGACGACGGCCTCCCCCCTTTCCCCTTCAACCAAGTCAAAAAGGGCCAGGCTAAGGAAGGATAAATATAATTATCGGAGAGCCGTGTTCTACTGCACGAAATTTATCGGCAGGAATCCAACTGAGGTAACTCAGGCGGAATTCAGGGAGATTGGGTTGAAGATTCAATTTGTGAGGCGTTTCGAAAGGAAATATCCTCACATTGAGAAACTCTTCCTCCCAATCGACCGAATTCCAACCCCTGCGAAGGATGCTGTTTCCAGCTCAGCGGCTGTGAAAAGAGCATCTTCCTCAGGGACCTCGACTAAACCGATGGCGTCGAGTTGCTCGAGTCCTTTGCGGTCATCTTTGACTGCGGTAGGACCAAGCAGCTCGACCTCGTCGGCCCCTACCACGACGATCCGCTCGGGAATCACTGGTGTGAATCCTGGCGTTTCGAAGTTGGCGCAGGAAAAGACGCAGCCTCAAGCTAAGCAGCCGCTAAAGGCACCGCCTATATCGACTGCTTCGTCGGTGGCTGCGGCTGGACCTGCAGGGGATAAGAAGGGTGGAGAGCGAGCAGCGGCGACGATTGTGCAAAGGTCTGGTCAACAGACCATTGCAAAATCGTCTGCAACTGTCAGATCTCATTCTTCTGGAGGAAGGAAAGATGGAGCGTGGCACAGGGCTGACACGGCGAAGATGCATGTGGCGGGTTCGAGGGATGGCCCATCGACCTCAAAACAGGGCGGATCTTCGAGGACATCTGCGCAGGAATGCGTTAAGAGGGTTAGGTCCTCCGAAGATCCACATCCTGTTGCTAAGAGGGTGGTGGAGCATCAGTCGAACAACCAGGTGAAGTCCTTCGCAAAGGTGGCCGGTCAAAAGAAGGTAGAGAAGGCTCAACCGGGGAAGGCCGACCAAGCCGACCAAGGGCTGAAACCTTCTCAACCTACTGTTGAACGACCATCGGTGTCAGCGGGCTCCGAGGTGATGGTCGCTCCGGATGATCTTCGGGTAGCGATTATTGATAGAGCTGATCTGGACGGGAGGATCAGCGATTCACACTGGATAGAGGTGGAACGTCTTCTTAGGAAGATCATAACGTCCGACGAGGTAGACGCCAGGAAAACCGGCTTTGGCCGGGCAGTCGCTCATAGGGGCATCAAAGTCCTCTATTGTCAGGACGAGGAATCTAAGGACTTTCTCATCCAGACGATCGAGGGCGCTGGTGAGCTCTGGGAGGGCTGCAGGCTAGCCGCGGTTCCTGTGGAAGAGATACCTCGAAGGATCGTAGCCACAACATGGGTCCCCCCTCCAGACTCTGACGTGGAGGAGGTCATGAAGATGATCAGAAAGCAGAATAGAGGTCTCTTCATCGACGATTGGAGGTTGCTGAACTTCTTCAGAGAAGGAGAAGGCATGGTGATGAGATTCACCATAGATAGTGAGAGTGCTAACTACATCAGAAACTGTGGAGGAGTGCTGTATTTCGGTTCTGGTGGACTCCGGTTCCGGATCCCGAAGTCGCAGTGAGGTTGTTCAGCAGCATGGCCTGCGAGTGGTGCAGATTAATCTGCATCATTGCAAGGCTGCGGCTGCTGAACTCCTCCTCTCCCTCACAGTTTCTGATATAGATATCGCCTTGGTCCAGGAACCCTATTTATACAAAAATAGGGTTTCTGGACTAAACGATAAGCGCTTCTCACTATTCTTCGCCAATAATGGTGAGAAGGTAAGAACCTGTATTGTAGCCAAGAAAAGTCTTAATCTTATCCAACTCTACAATTACAGCGATGGAGATACGACTGTAGTGAGGCTAGACGAAGATACCGGTAGGGCTTTGGTACTAGCCTCGGTCTACATGCCGTATGATGCACCCGACCCACCAAACGGATTGGTGCGCAGACTGGTGGAGGAGACTACGGGCATTTGCAGGTTAGTGATGGGCTGCGATGCGAATGCTCATCATTTCCACTGGGGAAGCAGTAACACCAATGCGAGAGGTGAGTCCATATTCGATTTTATTTTAGCTAATAATCTGCGAGTATGTAATAGGGGTAATACTGCCACCTTCCATAATAGGGTAAGGGAGGAAGTCATTGACTTAACCCTTACAAATATGGAAGATACATCCATAGTAGACTGGAGAGTATCGGAAGAGTGCTCCTTTTCGGACCACAGGGCGATACACTTTCGAGTCTGCTATGAGTGTAAACGGCAACCGCCTCATCGCAACCCAAGGAGGACAAACTGGGAATACTACAACTCCCTTGTTTCCTCGTGGTTGTGCGAGTTCTCTGAACCACGCACAACGGAGGAATTAGATGGCCAAGTTGTAGATCTTACACGTGTCCTCAAGGGCTGCTATGAGAAGTCTTGCCCATTATCTTATCCTGGTAGGAGAACTCAACCAGTTTGGTGGAACGAAGAGTTAGCCAAACTTAGGAAGAATAGCCGGAAAGCTTATAATAAAGCTAATAACACTAAAGTTGATGCCGATTGGGATCTCTATAGAGAGAGCTTCAATAGGTATAAAAGTGAAATCAGGAAGGCTAAGAGAAATTCGTGGATTAGCTTTAGTGAGTCTATAGAGGGGGTTAATGCAGCAGCTAGATTCCGTAAGGTGATCTCAAAGGATCCTAAGCCCATTGGGAGCATCAAGCGGAATGACGGTACCTGGACTAACTCCGCTCTAGAGACTCTAGACCTGCTAACAGGAACCCACTTCCCTGGGAGCGAGGATGCCTGCTCGAGTAAACCCGGTGTGAACACGAGGAGGACCCTCACCTCAGAGGAGTTGGCACTTGTCGACAGGATAGTAAGCTATCACAGAATCTCATGGGCGATTAGCACTTTTCAGCCCTACAAGTCTTCGGGACCGGATGGTATTATCCCAGCGATGCTTCAAAACGCACCTGCCGTCTTGATAATCATTCTTCAGAAGATTTTTAGGGCATGTCTACGACTATCGCACATTCCGGCACTGTGGAAGGAGGTAACAGTGACCTATATTCCCAAAGCTGGGAAACCAAGTCACTCGTTGCCGAAGGACTACAGGCCGATTAGTCTCTCCTCCTTCCTTTTGAAGACTTTAGAAAGGTTATTGGATTTAGAAATAAGAACTTTCATAGGCCAAGACCTTATAAGCAACTCACAGCATGCTTATATTAAAGGGAAATCGACAGAAACAGCGCTACATAGTGTCGTAGGGTACATAGAGAAAAATCTGAATGATTCGAATTTCACTCTGGCAGCCTTTCTGGATATAGAGGGCGCCTTTAATAATGTGAAACTCGAATCCATTCATTCTTCTCTAGAATCATTGGGTGTCCCCTCTATCCTAATAAACTGGATCGATAGCATGCTTAGAAGCAGGCTAATCAATTCTAATATTGGGGAGAGCTCCATCAGGAGATCTGTTACCAGAGGCACTCCTCAGGGGGGAGTTCTGTCTCCCTTACTCTGGCTACTGGTGATAAATGGGATACTCACTGATTTCGACAAACTAGGAACTAAGGTAGTTGCTTATGCGGATGATGTAGTCATCCTCATTAGTGGGAAATTTTTGTCTACATTGTCTGATCTAATGCAGGGAGCACTTGCCAAACTCTCACGCTGGGCGCACATCAATGGCCTTGGTGTGAATCCGGCTAAGACAGAGCTGGTGCTCTTTACCCGAAAAAGGAAAACCGCCGAGTTCGTACCACCAACGCTGGATGGAGTACGGCTAAATCTCTCTAAGGAAGCGAAGTACCTGGGAGTGATTCTTGACCATCGTCTCAGATGGAAAAGGAACACAGAGGAGCGCACTAAGAGGGGTCTAGTTGCACTCTACTCCTGTAAGAACTCCATAGGTAAAAGTTGGGGTTTGAGACCGCATGTGATTCACTGGTTGTTTATGACAGTGGTCTGCCCAATTTTGACCTATGGATGTCTTGTTTGGTGGCAGGCCCTGAACAGCAAGCCAAACTTGTCTAGGTTAACTACTGTGCAAAGATCTGCTTCAATTCTAATTACAGGAGCAGTGAAGAGCACCCCTCAGGCAGCACTGAATGCAGTGCTGAACATCCAGCCTCTGGATATTCTTGTTCAGTACCAAGCATCCCGTAGTGCCTTGAGGCTCAAGGAGCTTAACCAGTGGCGCTCTTCAGGGTCTGGACATGCTAGCATTTTACAACAGCTAAGCAGTCAGATCGGACTAAGGGTTGGGAGGAGTGTAACCGATTACATTTCGCCTTCACTGGATTTCGATGTAGCGAAGGTGATTATCCCTGATAGAAGTGAATGGGAGCATGGCAGACCACTACCCGATAGCCTTTCCATCTTTACTGATGGTTCGAAGATGGATGTAGGTACTGGAGCGGGGGTGTACTGCGAAGAGCTAAACATTAAACGCTCGTTCAAGCTTAATGCAAATTGCAGTGTTTTCCAGGCTGAAGTCTTCGCAGTATTGAAGGCCTTAGAATTAGTAGCAGGAATGACGGACAACGCAGGCAGGACAGTTACAGTCTATGTAGATAGTCAGGCTGCCCTTAAGGCGTTAGGATCCTACACTATTAAATCTAAGATCGTTCAAAAATGTAGGTCCACCTTAAAAACTTGCAATTTAAGCGTCAACCTTTGTTGGGTTCCAGGGCACTGCAATGTTGAAGGGAATGAGATTGTTGATGAATTAGCAAGGCGAGGCTCCCAGTCCTCTGACCTTATGGTAGAGGACTATGTCAAGCCACCGCTCTGCTACTTCATAGGCAAACTCTGCCAGCTCTATGCAGAGAAAACCGTAAGAATTTGGCAAGACGCACCTGGTTGCAAGGTGTCGAAGTCAATCTGGCCGGCAATCTCAGGGCGTAGAACTGCGTCCCTTCTCTCACTTTGCAAGTCGGAAATCAGAATCGCTACAGGGGTCATAACCGGCCACTGTAGAATAAGATCTTTGACTTGTAAGTGGGATGATAACAACATTGAGTACTGTAGGCTATGTGAGGATGAGGAGGAAACGGAGACAATCGAGCACCTTTTATGTAGATGTCCTAGACTGATGATCAAAAGGCATAGACTATTTGGTGTACACGTGATTGACTCTCTGTCTTACTTCTCCTCTATTGACCCTACTATCCTGGTGGTTTACTGCAAGAGTCTAAAGTGGCTCTGGGGCGGGTCAGAACAGGCTTAGCATAGTATAGAAAAATAATCTCTTTCTTCTTAAAACAATCTGCTACTCTCCTTCACAATTACTCATCCTTCTTATTCTTGTCTCTTTTGTCTTAACACTTTCTCCTTCCCTCCTTTCCATCTTTCCAACCTAATCCACATTCTCCTTCCACTTAGCTCACCATATCATCATCATCTGAAGGCCCACAGCACCATTCAGAATACAATCTGCACTCTCGTAACATCGTACAGCATCGCCCATAGCAAAAAACACACTACACCATCAGCACTCACGCACCACCGTATATCGTATGCACAAATCACCATATACCCATCAGTCACACATCACCACAATCTGTAGTTACGCAACATAACACATGCCCGCACATAGAAAGAAACACATCACACTTTCCGCTACACATCTACTGTGAATCTTCTTTTCAACACTATCCATCATCTATCCATAAAATCCACAACCGCACACTTCATCGTCATCAATAGCCTTGTATCATCATATGCAGACAAAGGACAACATTCAGAACATACATCACAGCTCATGACTCCTGTACACCATCATCACACCACATAACATCATACAACCTCATCGATTACACACAACATATCACACTTCCACTTCACATCATCACCATCTACATTCACACTTCACCATATAGCCGCATCCATAATCACTTCATCAATAGCCGACTTAAACCCACATCATATCACAACAACATCAATAGTCAGGATGATCACAATGGACCTCAAGGTCTCCGAGTGGAGTGGCTGCCAGCACGGCAGCTGCGCATCCTAAACCTAACCTAACCTAACCTTATAAAGGTCAATCTTGTAGAGAATTTTCACTGCTACAACATTTTCCTTTTGGTAGGTCTTGCGGTTTCCCAGCAAAATCGTGAAAACCTAAAAATGTGAATGTGCGGCGATTTTTCTGCTTCTTGATTTTTCTCATCTCTGAACACTGAAGTTTCAAAATCCGCAAAAACAAATATAACAAATATTGTTTGTGACGAAATTAAAATTGTTTGAAAACTTCAACTAAAAGTCGCGTTTGGAGGACAAATTATCAGAATATGGATTGAAGGAATGCTACACATTATTCAATCACACACGTACACAAGGGGCAGCAGCAGTTTGGCAGTAAATTTATGGGCCGCATAAAATTTTTCAACAAGAAAAATTCAGAAATTAGAATAAAATGTGCTATTTCAGATGGAAAAAAACATCTACCAAAAATTTCATAGTTTTCTTGGAAAAAATTTATGAAAAATAACCTTTTTTGGGCTTAACGAGTGGGTGTCAGCCCTTAACTCTGTCGAGAAAAATGATAAACCAACAAAATCATGTTTCGTATTGGTCGTATTGGTTTATGTCTTAGCTTTGACAATATCTTGTACTCGTGTGCCAAAGAGTCATTTAGATCATATATGGCGGTGGTGATGTCCTCATGACGCGTATGTCTTTATAAGCTTGCATCATATTAAAACACTTATAGTAAACTTTACTTGATCTGCAGAAGTCTACTATTTTTAAAATATACAGGTATGTGATGAAAACCGAATCGACTCGATTTGCAGAATCGAAATGGTATATAATCGGAGTGCCTTTGATGATATATATAGTTTTGCTTGGCAAACGCACCTTATTTGAATAATATTTTTAAAATCAATTTTCAGCTTCATTAAAATATTCACCAAAATTAGAGATATACGATTTCGATTTATGGCAAAACCAGTCGAATAGTTTTCCATCACATACCTGATAGACAATTTTATCCCTTATAAATTTGTCATGTTCTGGAACAGAGCATACAGTCAGCCAAAAAAAGTCTACATACAATCTATAAATCTCGAGTTTTAAGGGTAAGGAAGCATTTTTATGAAAATCCAAGTACATAGTTCTATTTCATATCCCTAATAAACAATATTACATACAACAAAAACATTTTCCATAATACGAATAACGGTAAATTCTATAAAAATTAAAAAATTAATAGGGAAAAAGTGTACATACACCCAATGAAATATTAAGATTACCGTAAAATTTATGGAATAAGCAATACAAATTTTACATTTATTGCTTTATCGAATGTCTCTGGTTGTCTATGATATATTTTAGACAAAATAGGAACATATTTGTTGATTAATTGACGTTATTTAAGGCCAGACTTCGCGTATAGCTCGTTAAGGCGGACCCTTGCAGATATCTTTGAGTTTTTCTGTCTAGTAGTTTATGAAACCCCAGAAAATACAGTGGGACTAACAATTTTGAGATCCTAGAGTGCTTTGAAGTTGTTCCTTTGGATAATATATGTATGCTCCTGAGCTTCGCTAAATATGCGAATTCCTGAGTTTTTCATAAATTTTATAGTTTTCACAGCATTCCAAGGGTCAAATTACAAGCAAGAACCTTAGAATTACCTTGTAATACATTTTTGGGCCTTAACTCAATCAGAAATGTACAACATTATTATACAAACCCGCTCCTAAAGTTTCCAAAGTACATATCAAAATAAAAGCACCACCAAAGAATGCATGCAATTTGTATGGAATTTACACTGTTAACTAGTATGCTCTCGTATTATGATCGTTAGGGTCACTTGCAGCGCTATAAATGTCGGATACTTTTACATTGCTTATTCAATGGATGCTCGAGGATTGTACCAGACCTTATTACAAGGTAATTCGAAGGCTTCTGCATGTAATTTGCCCCTTGGAATGTTGTGAAAACTATAAAATTTATGAGAAACCTCAGGAATTTGTATATTTAGCGAAGCTCAGGAGCATATATTATCCACAAGAAAGACTTCATAGCGCTCTTGGATTTCAAAATTGTTAGTCCCACAGTATTTTCTGGGGTTTCATAAACTACTAGACTGACAAACTCAAAGAAATCTGCAAGGGTCCGCCTTAACGAGCTATACGCGAAGTCTGACATTAAATAACGGCAATTAATCAACAAATATGTTCCTATTTTGTCTAAAATATATCATAGACCACCAGAGACATTCGATAAAGCAATAAATGTAAAATTTGTATTGCTTATTCCATACATTTTACGGTAATCTTAATATTTCATTGGGTGTATGTACACTTTTTCCCTATTAATTTTTTAATTTTTATAGAATTTAGCGTTATTCGTATTATGGAATATATATCTGTTGTATGTAATATTGTTTATTAGGGATATGAGATAGAACTATGTACTTGGATTTTCATAAAAATGCTTCCTTACCCTTAAAACCCGAGATTAATAGGGTGTATGTAGACTTTTTTGGTTGACTGTATGTTGACTACCAAATGCTAATATGTGGTCTGAGTAACAAGCTTTGAAATAAATGTTAAAGTCTATTCAAGCCACTATATATTACCTATCATACGATTTGATATTAAGTCAACAAGCCTAGCAACCACTGACTCTATAAAGCCACACATATATTACTTTATTCTTTATTATAAGAGGCATTGGCATTTGGCCAATTTTATCAATAAACAGAACAAAATCAAATATTAATATGAATATTAATATCAAATATTAGGGGTCGATTATCGATAGCAATTATCGTTGAGTGGAGTTGCCAGTTGCCAAAATTACTTTATGTATGGCAACCTTCAACTGAAGTTGCGAATCTCAGTTAACGCACCACCTATTTTTCAGCAACCAGTTATTTTCTGTTGCAGTGAATATTTTCGAAGAAACATGAAGTAAAATAGATAGGAAAAAAACATTTTCTTAACAATTTTTGATTATTTGCACGATTAATTAATTCTGTGTACCAACATTATGGTGAAAATAACAACAAAACAACAGTTTGAAATATTAATTGATAAATTGAGTGCAAATCCAATGTGCACATGGGTTCCATCTATTTTCTTCATCATCAAAGAATAATTCCACTGAACTTATCATTTTAAAATAGTTTTTTTTTTTGCGAATTGTGCCTTTTGGATTAATATAGAGTTCACAAGTTTGAAAAATCACTGATCGATAACACGTTTATCGACAACCCAGTTGGGTTGACATCAATAATGTAACATTTCATCTCAGTTGTCGTGACAATTGACAATGCAACTAATGGGTCTATCTTGTATTGCCACTAAACTTGAGTTGCGTTGTCAGTTGTCTGCGCGACTGAGACGAAATGTTGTACCATTAATGTCAACTCAACTGGGTGGTCGATAAACATGTTATCGATCAGTGTTTTTTCATATATGCGAAACAAATACACTTTCTACCTTTGATGTTTTCACCACGATGAAGCAAACATAGATTTAATTTATTCGCGATATTTTTGAGTCTTTTTAATGTTATAAAAATATTGCAAAACTTTAAAAAACATTTGAGGAAGATATAATTTTCGATAGAATTGGTATGGTGGGTAATGACATTTTTTTGTGAAAACAAAAATTTGAAAAAGAGATTTGTTAGAAGGCGTGAAAAACGATTAGCTGCTATTCTACTCGCGAAAGACCACTACTTATTTTGAAGAAACGCAAAAATTGCTGATTTGCTTTCCCTTTTTATTTTCTTAAACATGGACAATTGATTTTCAACAGCATTGCCATATTGAAATTGCTTAATTCAGTTAAAATTTCCTTCCATTTTGTGCATTAAGAATGTGGATAATGCACGAATTAATTTGAATTAAGGCAGTTAATGCAAATTAACGCTGCCGTCTGTCTAAGGTATTAGGTAGATTTTACAACCTTGTGCATTTTAAATACTTTTACAAAGCAATAACAATAACAGAAACATCACATTTGGAACAACTTCCCTTTACCGACCCCTTGCAGAAAAAAATACTTAAATTGTAAGTTCTCTAATAGCTGTGGATTTACGACTTTCTCTTATGGACAGGTAAAAATTTCGGCTACGTGAACATAATTTTCCTTTAAATCATAATTTATGCACAAAATTTAGACACCATTGGAATCAGTACAAAAAATTAGGGCATAAATAGAATACTCTACCAGCTGGCGAAAAAATGTAATGTTTACCACAGGTAGATCTTTACGTCCTGATTACAAAAATGTAAAGTTTGTTGGGGGAAGTCCATACTTCCCGAGATATGGGCCCCTGATGTTCCGAAAATTCCCTTGTTAAAGTAAGAAAAAAAATTAAATTAGAAAAATGTTGTTTTCGTGCCCTAAATTGGCTCCTGTCCATAGGAGAAAGTCTTAAATTCCCGGCCGAAGGCTATGGTATATTTTTTATAATTTTCTGCGAACGGTCGGTAGCGGAAAGATAGCCTCAAATTTGCTAAAGGTGAATTTTCACGTTTAAATATTTGCGCTCTGCGTTTCACCATACTTTACCTTGTTTTATTGAGCACTGCGCATCCATTATCCAATGACATTTGCAACGAATATAATTGGGCCAAATTTATAAGACTTTCATGTTCATATATTTCAACGTCCGGCAGACGAATTTGAAGCAACCGTGGATCTTGAAGAAAGCGAGCCAAGCGCTCATTTACCGATGTTTTTATACTAAAACCAGGTCGTTCGCCCTTTACACGACGACAGCCGGCACGAATTTCTCGCACTTCACTCGGTTGGCAAGGTGGTGAGGACAGAAAGGGGTTTGATGTTTCTCCAGACATTTCACTCTCAATTTGCTTCATTGGAACTGTGATATCTTCAGAGACCATATCTGACCGGCACAAAGAAGAAAATCCAATTTTATTTGTTATTGTTATTGGCTCCGATGACGGATAGGGTAATTCTGTAGCGTCCCTATTTGCATCGACAGATGGCGGCCAATTCAATGGCGTGTTATCGCCAACAGTAGTATTGTTTGACATTACCGTGTCCTCTTCGCCCATCAATAATGAACCCACACTTTCAGGATCAGATTTTATTTGCGGCAATGTATTGCGTTTTGTAAGTTTTCTTTTACTATCATATTTCGATTCACCACTAATTGTTTCGTTTCCCGGCCAATCAGTTAACTCGTCATCACCCTCTCTATCTGTGTCATTAACTGCATGATCATCTGAATCAGATGAACTCAACGAGCTCGAACTGTTGAAGTCTTCGCAATCCATTGAGTGCTGATCTACGGCAAATTGCAGTACACGACGACGATGATGATGACCAGCAGAACGTTTTTTGCGGTGGATTTGAAAGTTTGTTTCCTGTTGTTGTGCCATGATATTAGAATGTATAAAAAATGGCGTTTCTTTAACCGAACCAAACATTTGGTCAGCTGGCGTATCTTGACTCATACAGAAGGCAGGCGACACATCAGCAATTGTTGATGTACTACCAATACTTTTTCCAGAATCTCGCGTTTCACTGTCTACAACGGGCAAGGTAGAGTCAAAGGTGCTTTTGTCCATACTTTCATTTTGGGTACTTTTCGCCGCCGCTTCCGACTTTTGTTGTTGCTGGGATATGCGTTCAATTTTAGACAATAATCCTTTATTTAATGGCAGAAGCCTATCGCTGTGTGGTTTTGAAGTCGACGAAAAACTGCGCGGTCTCATGCTATATTCTTCCAAATGACAATTATGTCGTGGCATACTTGAAGAGTGGTCCTGTTCTTGATAACGATCGCGATTTGATCGCTTTCTTTTCCCGCAAAAAAACATTTGACGACTATTAACATCGGGCTTCAAACCTCGTTTACGCATTGATAATGTTCCAGGGGAAGGGTTATTTGACGTCATACTAAACGCCGAAACAGATGGTTCCGGGACCTGACTTGGAGATCCAGCACCAATAACTTCGTAATCCATTGAGATTCGTTTCAACTTACGTTTCCTTCTAGCGCTCGGTTTAAAAAACCTAAAATAGAGAATGTCAATACTTCACACACACACATTTGTTATCTAAACTCCTACCTTGCTGGACTGAATGTTTCGTTCAAAGAATCCGATTCTAGTGTGCCCAACAAACGTGTTGTGTTTAAAGACTTACATGTCAAGCGTTGTACACCCAAGTCCTCCTTTTCGTCAGAGTCACTTGGTAAATTAACATTTTGCGTATCGAGTCCATCATTATTATTCGTTGCTGTCTGTACAGATGCTGCTCCTATTGCATCTGTTGGACTACTAGAATCTTCAGTTGGTTGAGGGGCACACGCTAAAATGCAAAAAATCAAACGATAAGTCCCGTGGAATGAATTGGTTTAGCTAAACATACGTAAATTGCCTGTGGAACGGGTTCGTCTTCTCTGCTGGCCCCATCTACTGACTTTAGCACGGTCAAGAAGCGAGGTTTCCTCCAAAGCCACCGTCAAGTCATGCGAAAACTGATCCATTCTGTAGAATCAGATCCTTCGGCTGATACAGATAATTAAATCTTAAACAAGTGTATTCCAATTATTTCAAAATATATTCATTCGTATCTCCTCCAAGTAAAGTATCAAGTATCGTAGGATCAGATGTGGAAGCGAGTCGATAAACATACGGCGGCGTGCCGCCGCTTCTGTTGTACAAACGCCGACGTAGTATTTTGTTCTTTTGACAAGGAATTCATCAAGCTGAAAATACATCCAACTTTTCAGTAAAGTTGAGCGACATTTCTGATATAAAAATAATAGTACGTTTAGACCATGGAGGAATAAGAAGGTGTTACATCAAATCATGTCAATCGTCAAATTTGCTCACAATAATGCATTACTGTGAATTGCTTGTTTACATTTTGTATGTGATTTTATTTACAATAACGCATTTTGACAACTGGTATGAAGATCAGCTGTTTTTGGCGTTACACCTTATTATTCCACCATGGTTTAGACTATGGTGGATTCCAAATCCAGTGGATTTAAGTTGTCATTTTCATACAATAGGTCTGTACGATAACCCAAAAGTTTGAACAAATTTGTAAAAATTTTACAAAATGCTGTTCGATAACAAACTTGTAAAGTAAAAGAGAGCGAATTTGGAGAGAATTGTGAGAAAATTTTGGAGAGTTTTGGAGACTTTTGTTACTGAGAACTTACAAGTTGTTGCAAGGAAAATTTTCCTTGTAAGAATTTGCATGTTTGATCAGCTGATTTAAATTCGAATGTTTTGTGGCGGATTTTGCAATTCTTGACAAAAACATAAACAAACATTTGGTTATTAAAATAATTACAAGATAAAAAAGAGAAGAGATAACTAAATACATTATGGAAAACGACTTATTTTGTAAAATAACTTATTTTGTAGTTAGTGATGATTGTTTTACTTCTAAGGCATGATGAAATTATAAGGTGGCGTAAAACGGCCAGCTGATTGGTTTCAATCTGTCAAATATTTTCTTATTGTGAATAAATTGTATGAAAACGTAAACAAACATTTTGACATATTGAAGAATTTTCGGCCAAAATAGAGTTGTTGTTGTGCTACTTACGTGACCTGTTAAATAGATCTTGTTCTAAGGTATCAAATCCCAAAAAAAGCGGCGCATCCATTGAGTGAGAGGAACACTATGTGGACGGCCAGCCGTTAATTTTTGATATGGAAAGAGAATTATTTTTGTAGTAATCATGGCACAATTACCCAGGTAGTGGCATCGTAAAATTTTGAATATGTTATGTCAAAACTTTCTTTATGTTGTTGGGGAAATTACAACAAAAATATTTTTT
This sequence comes from Musca autumnalis, assembly GCF_047663935.1. Taxonomy (NCBI): domain Eukaryota; kingdom Metazoa; phylum Arthropoda; class Insecta; order Diptera; family Muscidae; genus Musca; species Musca autumnalis. The sequence continues at coordinate 56,540,870 of NW_027411866.1, forward strand.
TATAAAGGGATTTGACTTTTCATATTCGATCAGCTGGTGTGATACCACTACCTGGTAGTTCTGCCATGGTAGCAATGGATAATCAATTTTCGATTTTTAGATTAAATCTTATCCGCCAAAGTTCTTGTTTGTCAAATCAGCTGACTTCTTGCAAGCTATTGCAAATTGTTGTTCGATAACATTCTACAAATTTTTAGCTTCGAGAGAGTAAAATAAGTGGAGAGAAGTTACTGAGAACTTGCTGAGTACTTGCAAGTACTTTTTACTTGCGAAGTTATCATACAGACTAATATATACCCAGCAAAAAGTTTGCATCCGCGGATGCAGTTAAATCACTAGAACAATTGCCGCTGGAGTACATCTTTTCCTATGAATTCTACAAGAGAGCGCGCAGCTCGGATGCACTGCATTTTCGATCTAAATCACAGCCTTTGATGTAGTGTTTTGGATTGAATTTAATTAAATGCAGTCTAAAGATGTTATAAGATGCAAGCTATTGCAAATATCCCAAAATAAATAAAATACATTGCTTATTCGTGTAAAAAAAGAATATTAACTTTATTACATTATTTAATAATAATTATAAAAACTCTCCATTAAATTTGATCGTAACTAAAAGTCCATTTAGACTACGCTGAATTTAGCAATTATCTGGTTTTATTTGACATATGTTGTATGAAAATGACAACTTAAATCCACTGGATTTGCTAAATCCAGCGTAGTCTAAATCAGGCATAAGTTTACTTCCTCTACTCTGCTTTTCATGAATCGAAATTGATATTGCTTCATCATCCAAATGGGTTTTCATTTTTCCTCCTACTTCAGTTGAGATTTCCAAAAAACTCCAACTCCACTTCAAAAATAAGCTGTGTTCCAGAACTAAAAAGTTTTTACAATTTTTACGACTTTTACACATTTTACTCGAAAAAGCGTTCCCGTACACAAAAAAGTTGTAAAATGTTCACTTCTCTTTAAACAAAAATGGCGCTGAATGACGCTCTCTTTAAAAACTTTTTACACGACAATTTTGGGCGAGTAAAAAAATAGTAACATGGTTGCCGGCGTCTGATTGGCTGATACGCCGACTTTGACATTTGTTCCAGTTTTTTTGGCGTATTTTCCATTTTTCCGTTCCCGAACTATTTCAAAAAACGTTTATGTGAGAAAAATTTTTTTACAGTTCTCTCTTTTACGAGTTTTACTATTAAAAAGTACGGGAACGAAGCTATAATTTGCGTCTCGTAAATTACAGCAATGTTCATAACTTTAGCTTGCATTTCTTTATTTTTTATAAAACAAATTCTTATGCTAAGTTTACATTTACGAAATCAACTCGATTTCAACTGTCAATTCCATAGCTCAAACGTCAAATGAAATCTCATCTGGATTTCATTTGACGTTTAACCTATGGATTTGACAGCTGAAATCGAGTGGATTTCGTAAATGTAAACCCAGCATTAGAATTTTAACACTCTAGCTGTGTTCCAGAACTAAAAAGTTTTTACAATTTTTACGACTTTTACACATTTTACTCGAAAAAGCGTTCCCGTACACAAAAAAGTTGTAAAATGTTCACTTCTCTTTAAACAAAAATGGCGCTGAATGACGCTCTCTTTAAAAACTTTTTACACGACAAATTTGGGCGAGTAAAAAAATAGTAACATGGTTGCCGGCGTCTGATTGGCTGATACGCCGACTTTGACATTTGTTCCAGTTTTTTTGACGTATTTTCCATTTTTCCGTTCCCGAACTATTTCAGAAAACTTGTGTGTAAGAACAAATTTTTTGCAGTTCTCTCTTTTACGAGTTTTACCATTAAAAAGTACGGGAACGAAGCTTCTTTCTTGTGTTCAAAACATGGCACAATCATACAGGTACTCGCATCAGCCCAGCTGATGTACTGTGAGCTGTCAAAAAAGTTGTTGTAATTGAAACACAAAATTAAAAAAAAACAAAAATTTAAAAGAAAAACTGTGAATTTTTGACGGATTTTTGTTATAATGTGTTTATTAATTACTGCCTAACAAAATTTTGTTGAAAAAAATGTGTGAATCGCTTTATTTTTGGAAAACATTTTTGACATTTCACAGTACTGAACTCGTTTTTGTTGTAGTTGTTTGCTGATGCATCTACCTGGTAATTGTGCCATGGTTCAGAAAAAGAGACTGCGACTGTAGGGATCAAAAAATTGGCTTGCTTGACTAGGGATCTTTAAGCGAGCGCTTCCAAAATGTATCGAGCGCAGTGCATTTTCATAACTCCGTGTGGACTGCGTCGAAAGATGTATTGAAATCATAACTCTGCATTGCACTACTTCCAAACTTTTTTGCTGGGTAAGTTGAACAAATTCAACTATGACAGAACGTTATTGTTTGTATGTGTGTGTGTTTTGTATTTTGAAATACAATTCATTGCAAAGGAAAATTATTTATTTTACGAATTCTTCTTCTTTATTTGCGGATCCGTTTTTCGGATATTAAGCGACCATACAATGTTATAGTATTACATTTGAATATGTTTTAATATTTTATATTATGAAATTATTGACAGCTCTCGGTTTTTAGCAGCATGTAGCAGATTTGTTTCACATCTGTATCCTGTCCACTCTTGGATGTTACTTAGCCAGTATATCTCTCTTCTGCCTCTGGGTCGTTGTCCTTCTATGGTACATTTAATAATACATTGCATAAACTTGTATTTATCATTCCTCATCAAGTGTCCAAGGTATGCGGTTTTTCTTGATTTGACAGTGTGGAAGAGTTGTCTGTCGAGATGCATTCGTCTTAAAATTTCTTGGTTTGAAGTGTGCGATGTATAGGGCACCTTTAGAATTCTTCGATAGACCCATATTTCAAAAGCTTCAATTTTTTTTTGATCTGCACTTTTGATGGTCCAAGTTTCTACAGCATATAGTAATATAGACCATATATAGCATTTTACAAATCTAATCTTGGTTGCGAGACTTATTTCGTGGTTGGTAAGTGTGTTTTTGTATTTAAAAAAGGCGTTTCTGGCCATCTCCACTCGACGCTTAATTTCGTTTGATATGTTACATTGATCGTTAATTAAAACGCCAAGGTATATAAAAGATTTTACACGTTCGATATTTTCGTTCTTAATAGTTAGTGGCGTTTCACAACTTACATCTTTTCGACTTACAACCATGTATTTTGTCTTTTTTATATTTATTTTGATGCCATATTTATCGCTTACGAGAGTGAGCTTGTCTAGGAGCTGTTGTAGTCCAGTTATACTGCTAGCAATAATTATGGTATCATCAGCGTAACGTATGTTATTTATAATTTTACCCTGAACTCTTATCCCGATCCGTTCTCTTTCAATTGACTCTTGAAATATTTTTTGGGAGTATATATTAAAGAGGAGCGGGGATAATATGCACCCTTGCCTGACTCCTTTTGATATGAGAATTTCGTCTGTCAGATCTCCATTTACTTCAATTCTTGCCTTTTGGTGCCAGTATAAATTTCGTATGCATCTTATCTCTTTTTCCGGTATTTCTATTCCCCTCAGTATATCGATTAATTTGTCGTGTTGGACGGTATCAAATGCCTTTGCATAATCGATGAAACATATATAAACATCTTTTTGGACTTCCCGGCATTTCTGTACCAGTACTTGAAGGGATAATAGGGCTTCTCTGGTACCCATACCTTCCTTGAAGCCGAACTGTGACTCTCCCATAGCGCTTTCACATTTGGCGTATATTCTTTTGTGAATTATTCTCAAAAACATTTTTAATATGTGGCACATAAGGCTAATAAGCCTGTAGTCAGAACACTTTTTTGCGTTCGATTTCTTCGGTATCGCAATGAAAGTTGAGTTCAACCAATCGTTTGGATATTGACCAGTATCATACACATGATTGAAAAGTTGTACAATGAGTGATATGTTGTCTTCATCTATAAGTTTTGAGATTTCAGAAGGAATTTCATCAGGTCCGGTTGATTTCTTGTCCTTTAGTGATTGAATCGCATATTCCACTTCGGATTTAGTGATTGGATTTCCTGTTATAAAAGTATTTATGTCCTGGTCATATCTTGATCGTTGGTCGTCAGTGAATAATTGTTCAATATAGTTTTTCCCTTGATCCTTTATGTGTGATGTCTCGAAAATGGGCTGGTTGTTGTCATCCGTTAGTACTGCTGGTGATGCCTTCCTATACACTCCTGCGGATTCTTTTAGTTTTTTATGAAGGTTATAATCGTCATGAATGTTTTGCAGATATTCAATTTCTCTACATTTTTGATTTAGTAGTGCATTTTTTGCTGCTCTGGTAGCGGTACGGATTTCCTTGTTGATTTCCCAGTAACGTTCGTAGTCAACGTTTTTATATTTCCTTCGTTCCACACGAAGCTCCATAATTTCGTCGTTCATCCATTCTTGCTGTGTTCTTCTCGTATATTTTCCAAGATAATTTTTTGTTATTTCGTACATCGTGTCCTTGATATTATTCCATATATTTTCTACATTGTTTGTATCGATAGCTTCGAGTTTATTATTCATTTGCACCTTCACTTCGTTCCTGGTTGATGGGTTATTGAGTATCTCAGTATTTATCTTGTTATATTTTTTCTTCCCTTTTTTAATTCGTGCAATTTTCAACCGTATATTCAGCATCAGCAGATTGTGGTCGGATGGTACATCAGCTCCTGGGTACGTTGAGCATTTGGTCACACAAGATCTAAATCGTGATCTCCATGTATAAAGCCTTCTGGGATGTAATCGAAATGTTGTATTGGTGATGGTCATCTTAAACTCTTGACAAAATTGAATTAACCTGTCTCCTCTCTCATTTCTTTCGCCAAGTCCATATCTTCCGGTTATACCATTTACTTCATCATTCCCCACTTTGGCATTGAAGTCGCCTTGAACTATTGTTATTTCATGTGATTTCGTCATGTTTTATAATTGACTTATTTCTTCATAGAAATGTTCAACCTCGTCATTATTTCCATCTCATGTAGGGGCATATACTTGGATTATATTTAAATTCAAGGGTTTTGCTGATATTTTTATCATCATAGTTCTTTCAGACATTGGGATAGATCCAATTACACAGTCTGCAATGTTTCTTTTGACGATAATGCCTACACCTCTCCTGTGTATCCCTTCCATGTTTCCTGAGTGATATACTACTACATTTTGGGACTGAAAATCGCCGCATTCTGTCCACCAGGTTTCACTCACACCTAGTATATCAATATTAAGTCGATTCATTTCATTGATTGTGTTGTTTAATTTACCGACTTCGTATAAACTTCGGACGTTCCACGTTCCAATGTTTAGTTTTTGGTTGTTTTTACCTCCGGGGATTCTTAGCACCCTCGTTTGGCCGGAGACTGAGGGCCGTGTGTTTTGGTTTGTGTTGTTCATATTGTATGGTTTTCAAGGGAAAATTACTTCAGTGGTTTCCCGTTGCCTTCTGAAGGGTTTATAGTTTTCCATCCATTTTTCAGCCGCTCCTCATGCAGTTCAGACGCTGTTTGCTGCCGCTTCACCTGAAGACAGACGCAGCCACCTGTTGGTCCACGAGACGTATTTGATTTGCGTCTTACCACCCATATCTGGGAAGCATTCCCCTATCCGCCACCTGGGGACGCGCCATATAGGGGTTACAGGTTCCCCGTAGGGATTTTACGAATGAAAGCACTTAAATATGTAAGAAACACTTAAATGTGTAAAAAAAACACTTAAATAAGTTTTGATCGCGGATTTTGTGTTTGAAATGTGGTTTTGGACACAACGTATTTGGGTAATACGGACGCTCAGAGAGCGTTGTTGTGGTAGAAAGGTTATTTGTGTACGTCCCGTCGTTAATTAGGTATAGCAGTGTCGTGTAATACGCCTGCAACATGTTTCTCTGACAGCTTAAATAACATGCTGCAAGCCATATCTTCCTTTGATGGGTTCATATTGGGCGGTAACTTGAATGCAAAAAATACCAGTTGGGTAGATAATTTGGGTAACACCAATGGTAGAGTTCTTGGAAAATGATTGGACGAAAATTCCATGGATGTAATTCGCTTATGTGATAGTAATCCATCCTTTCCCAGAGGTTCGTCATACTTGGACCATTTCTTAATAAGTGCCAGCTTAGTAAACTGTAGCTTCAGGATTACCAGTCTCCCTACCTTTTCAGACCATTATCCACTTAAAATGGATCTGCATATAAACTCTCTCAGCTTAGCGGTAAGAAGTCCCCGCATTGTAACTTCTTATAAACACACAAATTGGCCCAATTTCCAAAGGGATCTGGATTTTTCATCGGAAAGTATAATGCCTCCGGTCGACAGGAACTTGTCGAACAGTGAAATTGATGTCATACTAAGTGATTTTACATCGACTCTTTCGTCAACGCATGACATCCACTGCCAAAGAGTTGAACTTAAATATAACAAGCTGCTGATATCGGATCATGCAAAAAATCTTTACAGAATAAAACAAAGATGGCAAAATCAGTTAAAAAGGTTTTTTCACCGCACCGGGAATATAACAAGTTACGAGTACAATATACTATCGAAGCAAATACAGCTGCTGATAATAATAATAAAAGAAACTATAAATATGGAATACGCCAAATCATTCAATGATAGGCTGAAGATAAGACCGGGTCCTACGGCTTTCCGGGACGTCTTTCAGTTAGCCGGTAGAAATAAACAATCATTTTGCAATAAAATCCAAATTAATTACCAACCAATCTGAAACTAGATCCCATGGTGATTTCGGAACATTTTCGGAGCGTGTATTCGTCAACATTTCAAGAACGATTAACAGTCTATCCAGTGGCAGATCTCGAAAGCAGAGTCTCAGCAGTTTTATACCCAACTCCTTCCAGTATATACAGTTTCAGTGTGGAATTTAACTCGTTAAAGAACCCCAATAGTTATCATTTTATCGATAGCGTCAAAATAAAGGAGATAATAAATTTGATCAATAACAAAAAATCAGATGGTTTCGATAATGTTTCCAATTTTATATTAAAGAAACTTCTCAATGCGTCCATTAAATTATTGACTGTTGTTTTTAACAACTGCATAAATATTGACTATTTCCCCAGTGCATGGGAAACAGCAAAAATTGGTCTGTTCCTTTACTTTTAAAAATGGTAACAGTGGCAAAAAATGGTAAAAGTGGTGAACTGGTCTCATATAAATTGTATGCTTTTTAAAGTAAAGGAACACTTTGCAGGTTAAAAATGGTAAGAAATGGTAACCTCAGGTACGTAAAGGAACAGAGCTAATATTACCAAATAGGACAAAAGTTAACAGCATACTACCAGATGATTTCCGCCCAATTTCCATTCTCTCTAATACTGGAAAATTATTAAAGGAGATTAGAAAAGCCTTTGATTCTGCATCTAATAAAGGAATTCTTTATAAACTAGTTGAAGCTGGAGTTGATCCATTTCTGATAAAGCTTTTTCGAAAATCGGACGTTTAGAGCACAAATTGACAACTGCGTGTCCTCTCAAGGTGATGTTAAAAGCGGCGTTCCGCAGGGCAGCGTGGTAATTATACAATACAAGGTGGTAATTAGATCAGCTTTAACATATGGATTCGCAACCTGGTTCACCATCTCTCCAACAGTGGCAAATGACTTAGAAGTTCTTGAAAGAAATATTCTTCGGAAGTGTATCAATAAGAATTATGCTAATCCTACAAAACGACACTCTAATTAATTTAATTAATCGTTCGTTTATGAAACATCGAATATAACGCCTCTTTGTCAATACGCCCTCAATTTACAAAAACGTTTTGTTTTAAACTTGGAGCAGCACCATAATAGCCTAATTAGTCCGGTCAAAATAGACATGCGTATAAGGGGGAAATAGCAAAAATTCCCACAAAGCTGAATTTTGGTGGAGAGCTAGGGTTAGTCATTAGAAGCAACGTCCTAAAAGTCCCCATCGATCCCATGTGTGCAAAACAAGTTATTCGGGGTCAAAGGTCATTTTTGAAGGCATTATTCAGTTTTTTTTTAATTTTTGTCAAAAACGGTAAGACTTAGCAAAAGACGGCTAAAGTAGAAGTTGTAGATTCAATAATTGTCTACAAGAGTGGTCTTTATGATTCTTAAAAAAGACTTACCATTTTGGAGATATCACGATCTAAAGGTCAAATAAAAAATTAGCCGCGTAAGTACATTATGAGGCGGGTCGGTTCAAGTAACGACACTGTGTGTTAGATACTTCCGTAAGCTTTCAAACGATATCCACACCAAACGATATCCGGCTTAAATTTGGCCTTTCGGGTCGAATAACCGGCGAACCGGATCCGCAACCGTTGAAAATTATACAATTCCGTAATCAGCGCAACAAACCCTACCTTCGGACAAAACTTGAAAAAATCGGAGAGTTTTCGTTGGGGTCGTTCCCATTGGACTTTCGATTATACATGTGGGTTAAATTGGCTATTTTTGCATAAAATGACTCTAACATTGAATAACTCTACTGAACACGCTCCGATTTTGTTGGATTTTTTTAGAAGATAGCTATAATTTCGCTCTTCAAGAAAATATATTTTTTTTTGGGGGGACAGACCCGATTACTTTGCTTATTTTAGCCGGTTCGTCTGAATATGTGCATATTTCCCTTATAAGTGCATAAAAATCATGTGTTTTTTAGAACAGCTTTATCTCAAAAATGGTTCCTTCTAGGAAAAAAATTATAAAGGTCAACCTTGTAGATAATTTTTCTGTCTACAATATTTACTTTAGCCACTTTTTGATTACATCAACCATTTTCAAGAAATAAATCCGAAAACCTAAAACCCCTTAAAATTTGACCTTTGACCCCGAATAATTTTTTTGCACACATGGGATCGATAGGGACTTTTAGGACGTTGCTTCTAATGGCAAACCCTAGCTCTCCACCAAAATTGAGCTCTGTGGCAATTTTTGCAATTTCAAAGTCTATTTTGACCGGACTAAATGCAAGAAATATTTTGGTCTGTTCCCGTACTTTATAAAGTGGTAAAAGTCGTAAAAGTTTTAAAATTCGTAAACGATTTTCATATAAATTTTGTGTACGGGAAAGCAAAATGTGTAAAAGTGGTAAAAATTGTAAAAACTTTTTAGTTCTGGAACAGAGCTATTTGAATCAGAACGAGGCATAAGTTGGACTGACGTAGACTACCTGTTGGCGTTTTAAATGAATCATTTGAAGAAAATCCGAATGTTTATTCTAAGCCGCTTTTCTACACGAAATCCACTCCAGGTACTGGATTCTTGTTCTATGAAAATTTGAAATGAAAAATATTTCCTTTATAATTTTTTTCATTTGACAGTTTTCTCCTTTATAAAAGTTTTCATTTCACATTTTCATAGAAACAGAATTGAGCCCCAGGAAGCCGATGAGGATGATTAATATAATACTATTGGTTCGGCACCACCTCATTCGTACCCTTAAGAGGTATATTAAGGGCTTATGTAGGTGGAACTCTTATTATCTCTAATATGTTTAGAGGAAAATATATATTCTAGTAAGTCTGTGATTTAGTTTAAATTCCCAGCAGGGTTTAAAAGCCAGCATCTAAAAACATTAGCATTAGCTGTACACTTCAACTGCTACACAATATTGACACACACGGCTAAATAAGCAACCGAACGCATATTTATTTTTGTACATTTTTGCTTATTTCATTTTTTACGTCTAATCTCTTTTTCGTTAGGCATAATTGACAACCACGCTACATATTTAGCAGTCGGCTGAACAATCGTCGAAGCACATATACAACCGACCGATGTCAACGATGCCAACGCAGTAATAAAAAAGGTGCCATTTAATGTCAAAATGTCTTCATCATATGGTAGAACCTAAAAAATACTAATTATTATTGTTTAAAAATAACAAAAAATATATGTTAAACGGCTTTAACAAAAATTCACATGTCCTTTGAACGAAAAATTTGAAATAATTATATCGTGATTTTTAATGCATTACACTGGAAATCCTGATCTCAAAAACAATTGTTTGCTGAAAACCTGGCTAATGTCCAATTTACATTAGCAACTTTTTCGTCATTTGGAGCTGTTTCGTCATTTATTTGCTAACTCTTATGTTACACGCTAAAACTTTCATACGAAACTTTCCCATTATTTTGGCGTTCATAGATCGAGTTCCATACAAAAGTAATTTTATGAAATTACTGTAATGGGGAACTCGACCTAAGAACGCCAAAATAATGGGAAAGTTTCAGCGTGTAACATAAGAGTAAAACAGGCAACATTTTGCGTCATTTACCATACAAAAATAAATGACGATAGCTGCGTCATTTATTCTAAACAACGCACGAAAACACCATACTATTATAAGCAGCCCAGTTTTTTTGTCATAACCCTCCAAACATTTGGAAGTTAAATATGTCTTCTCTCAGTTAATGCGTCTCCGTAAAGTGCCTGCATTCAGTTAAAAATGCGAATGTTGTCTATTTACAAGAACAAATATGTTGTTATCGCTTTTTTATCCGTATGTGGTCACAACTGCGCGACTTACATGATTATAAAAAGCGACACTTTATGTTGTACAAAACAAAACACACGGCTAAATAAGCAACCGAACGCATATTTATTTTTGTACATTTTTGCTTATTTCATTTTTTACGTCTAATCTCTTTTTCGTTAGGCATAATTGACAACCACGCTACATATTTAGCAGTCGGCTGACCAATCGTCGAAGCACATATACAACCGACCGATGTCAACGATGCCAACGCAGTAATAAAAAAGGTGCCATTTAATGTCAAAATGTCTTCATCATATGGTAGAACCTAAAAAATACTAATTATTATTGTTTAAAAATAACAAAAAATATATGTTAAACGGCTTTAACAAAAATTCACATGTCCTTTGAACGAAAAATTTGAAATAATTATATCGTGATTTTTAATGCATTACACTGGTAATCCTGTAGTGCGATTCTGTAACTCCTTAACGACAGAATTAACGACGGATGTCGGTAGTTAACGATAATTTTCGGTAAGTGCTATTCTGTAACCAATTTTAACGATTTTTGTCGGTAAGTTTTGTCGTTAATTACCGAAAATTATTGTTAAGTTAACAACCAAAAAAAAGTAGTTGTTAAGTCTTAACGACAGTACATGATTGCAATATTTAGCCTATTTCTCTTAACAAAGGCGTTTTTATTTGAACATATGATAATAAGAAGGTGTACAAGATAAATTCCGCCTTATTGAGGATACATGGGCAGCTCCGCCACTGTTGCTCTTTCGCCAGCGCCGATTTTATTGAAGCTACATAAAGATCTTCAAAGGGAAATTTTTAGATCTTCGATGGTCTTTATGTAGCATCAATCAAATTGGTACTGCCGAAGCCCATTTTACAATACATATCAAGGCTACGCTTATATTTGTCTTTATTTGTAAAGAGGGAAAACGTAGGTAAAGTTTTAAAAGAACTCAAGTGTGGCACTTTTATATAAGACCTATACCAATGCGCTTAACACAATCTTTCTAGAAGACTTTCATTGGCTTTAATGCCGTATTGAGGTCAAAACGTGTATAGTGATCTTATAACCTACTTTGTTCTGTGGTAATCTTATAGATTTAAATTCAGCATCACTAACAATAAGAATGCTAAAAATGCCGTATAAGTTCGGATTTCCGAACTTTTCATATTATTCACTATGAGAAATTCTGTTTAATGGGGGCGTGAGATGAAGATCTGAATATATAAACTCAAATGACGATAACGTGGATCCACGAAAATCACTGAAGAGACAGGCTTAAGTCATGTTATATTTTAAACCTCAATCATCATCTAGTTCTTCTTTTTATTGCGCTATTCAGAATTTGCTTTCAAAGCGCCACAATCCAAAATATGACCCTACCTTTGTAATTAGAAAAAAATAAAACAGCGCTTTAAATACATACATATAGGATTCAACATTTATATTTTTATATCACACACACATGACCTTTTGGGCAACGATTCTGATTACACATATCTATTAAACATATACATATAATGAATCTTCTTTCACTGCAACTGTATACACCGTCTGATACTTCCTGAGACTGCAGGCAAATTTGTTGGTCCGCAAGACAAGTTCCTGTCCACTTAAACAACATAAATCGAAGTTATTCTATATTTTGCGTTGTGGTCCCTTTACGTAAAGATTAAATATTCTGAAAAAAACCACCAAATCTATGATATGTATGTACTGTTTTCATTTATCTCCTAGAGGTACTTACATACAAACTTGACGTTGAAGTTACCCTTGGGAAACGCATTGTTGGGATACTTGCAAACACCCATTGTAGGCACATTACTTCCAAAAAGAGATATGTTTTCTTCCTTACGCGTTTTGTCTTCTGTAGTTGCGAAGAAATAACATTTTCAACTTAAAAATACAATAATAAATATTTAAATATAATTTTGACAATTTGTCTTTCTATCGATATTCGTCGGTATGTGCTACCGATTTATACAATCGGTAACATAAAGTTACAGAATAGCACATTCGTTAACTCAACCGAATATTTTCGTTAACTAACGATGTCGGTTCGTTATTGAAAAAAGTTACAGAATCGCACTACTGATCTCAAAAACAATTGTTTGCTGAAAACCTGGCTAATGTCCAATTTACATTAGCAACTTTTTCGTCATTTGGAGCTGTTTCGTCATTTATTTGCTAACTCTTATGTTACACGCTAAAACTTTCATACGAAACATTCCCATTATTTTGGCGTTCATAGATCGAGTTCCATACAAAAGTAATTTTATGAAATTACTGTAATGGGGAACTCGACCTAAGAACGCCAAAATAATGGGAAAGTTTCAGCGTGTAACATAAGAGTAAAACAGGCAACATTTTGCGTCATTTACCATACAAAAATAAATGACGATAGCTGCGTCATTTATTCTAAACAACGCACGAAAACACCATACTATTATAAGCAGCCCAGTTTTTTTGTCATAACCCTCCAAACATTTGGAAGTTAAATATGTCTTCTCTCAGTTAATGCGTCTCCGTAAAGTGCCTGCATTCAGTTAAAAATGCGAATGTTGTCTATTTACAAGAACAAATATGTTGTTATCGCTTTTTTATCCGTATGTGGTCACAACTGCGCGACTTACATGATTATAAAAAGCGACACTTTTGGCTTGTTCCCGTACTTTATAAAGTGGTAAAAGTTGTAAAAGTCGTAAACGATTTTCATATAAATTTTGTGTACGGGAACGCAAAATGTGTAAAAGTGGCAAAAATTGTAAAAACTTTTTAGTTCGGGAACAGAGCTTTTATGTTGTACAAAACAAATGCCTAAAGTCTGGAGTATTGATACTACTCTCTATTATAGAGAGTAATGTTTTCAAAACATTAGTGGCAGCATTACAAAAACAATTTATCTTGCAAACAGTTAAGCGAATTGTAATGAAACAAATAAGTAGAATAAAACATGAGTTGATTGACGTGAATTCTTCAGTTCTTGTGACGTTCTGTTAACAATCGGTACAAACTTGATACAACAATTTAAATGAAAATAGTGCGGTTACACTACAGTTTTTTGCCGGGTTAACCCACTTTAAGAGGATTTATTGCTTAATCTGGTCAAATCTGACCAGATTTGCCATACAAAAATTAAATCCTCTCACGACAGGGTTTATTTTAAATCCGGCACAAATCCACCAAAAATACAGTGTTGTATTTGGTATTTGTGCAAAAAAATCCAACTCTACTCAAAAAGTACCAAAAGTTGCAACAGAGTTTGTCGTGTTTTACACGTTTACGATTGGTCGCATGAGATTTTATGGAGTTAATAAATCTAAAGTTATTTGAAAATCATAAAATTATTTATTTTTTTACATTAGACACTTTTTTAACAAAAAGTACGCTTGATACCATGATACAAAAATGTATCCCTGTGTGAAAAATATACCAATATGAGCAAAGAGGGGACCATATCTCATACGAGAAATTGTAAAAGTGTAAAACACGACTTTATTAGTTATTTTGTATGTATATGTAAACAAACATCAGCTGACAGTTTATATCCTCAAAAAGCTAAGTGTAACCAGCAAAGATTAACCCACTGGATCTATTAGACCCAGTGGGTTAACCTTCAATAGTGTAACCGGGGTATAAAGCTGTTTAGTTTCTTTATTGTATATTTACAACTTTTATAAAAAACTAAATCAAACGTATTATTATTCATTTAAATTCAATGTTAATGGGGTTATAAAATGTGCATTGTATTATAAAAATTGTTTCTTTTTTATATTTTATAATAAAATGCATCTTTTATAACCGCAGTAACATTAAATTCAAATGAATAATAATATGTTTGAATAAACAATAAAAAAACTAAATAGCCTTTTACAAATACTGTCGGTTCCGTCACTACTGAAAGTTTCGTAAACGGTACCTGCATGAGTACCTAATGCACACTCAAAGTGCCCCTCTTCCGGCACTCCAACTGAATCGCATAAGAAACATACAACAGTGACGGAAGCGAAAATAGAGTTTGGACCGCATAAGTGGAACAGTTTCTTTAGTCATTTTTGTCTTTTCGGAAACAAATGCGACTGTCGCAGTAGACACAACAATCCGTTTTCAGTGACTTTTGCGTCAAGCAAGCGATAGAAAATGTTTCTTTGTTTGTTTGTGTGTGTTGTAGAAAAACAAAAATACTCTAACGATGACAAAAGTAAAAATAAATGGTTAAAAAACTTGCAAAAATTATGTTTTTGTTTTTTAGAATTAATTTAAGTTATTTGATACACATTTGTATTGTGAAATTCCTATTTCTCTGAATAAATATATTGTGTGCGTGTGTTTGTGTTATTGTATAAGTGTGTATGTGCGATTGTGTGCGTAAGCAAATGACGCAAAAAAAAACAGATGTAAATACACTTCATTTAATTCTAGGATTTCGTAAAACGAAATCATTTAATGTGCATATGTAAATTGGACTTAAGCCGTTGAAACTTTGTTGCTTACTCTTATGTTACACGCTAAAACTTTCATACGAAACTTTCCCATTATTTTGGCGTTCTTAGGTCGAGTTCCCCATTACAGTAATTTCATAAAATTACTTTTATATGGAACTCGATCTATGAACGCCAAAATAATGGGAAAGTTTCGTATGAAAGTTTTTGCGTGTAACATAAGAGTTATTCTCTTTTCTGATATGTGTTGATCATGTGTGCTGCAAAATATGAGTATGTGTTTCCGTTGCTATTTTATTACAGCGACAATAGCTGTGTCTTTTTACGTGATAATTAGTAATAATTATTACTAATGTTGCAGATTTTGACACTTGTATAACCCAACCTTTACACATGCCAGTGACAATTCGAAAAATTCAATACATACACAATATTTTACTACCACAATTACATTTTTTGAATTGTCGACTCCACTGGCACTAGATTTTTCATGCCAGCAAAATTTTGAGCTGGCTGCCAGTGATATGTCGAAAATGAAAAAAGAGTTGCCGAGACTATTTTTTAATCCATGTACATTTTTGTTTCTTTTAAGAATGCAATGATTTAATGCATATTTTCAAAAAGATTAGGAAACACAAATAATACGTCTTGGTAGCTGCAATATATTAGTGGTTAGTAAAGACATAATTTTGATGTTTTTCATGCAAATATAGGTTGATAAATAATTTCCCCTCTGGGATTAAACAATATTGAAAAGACGGCAATACCTGATTCATTATAGGTTTGTTCCAGAACTGCAAGAATCTACTAATTTTTACTATTTTTTTTTTTCGATAACATAATCCTGCGTTTACAAATGACAGGACAGTTGACTTCATGTATTGATTGTCATAATCCCACAACTTGCCTGTGTGACGTAGGCGTCCCGACAACTGCAAAAACAGTTGTAAAATTTTGAATGAAATTCATCGAAATTCATTCATATTTTGTTTTTGTTCATGTTCTTTTGTTTTCAACACATTTCAATTATTATCTCACTTATTTTTACAAAAATGCCAAAAATTTGTCTTTCTTACTGTCTGTGAAAAATTGATGGACAGCTGGGAGACAAACGACAAATGTAAGTATGTGTTAGTAAATCAGAGTTGTATTTGTAAAGGAAAAACTGTTATCGTAGTAAAAAATAGTAGATTCTTGCAGGTTCTGGAACAGAGCATATGTTTAGATTGAAAACAATATTTTTGAAACGACATAAAATAAAAATAATGTGTATATATGTATATTGTGGATTGTGTTTTAAATCTGAAATATAATGCAATTTTGTGTGTTAAATGCGACTTAAAATAATTTTGAAATTGAACTTGCACTGGCATGTGTAAACACACAAGAAAACTGCATGCCAGTCGAACACTTTTTCGACACTTTCGAGTATAATACATGTATTCAATTGGCACCAATTTACTGGCATGTGTAACTCTTATGTTACACGCTGAAACTTTCATACGAAACTTTCCCATTATTTTGGCGTTCTTAGGTCGAGTTCTCCATTACAGTAATTTCATAAAATTACATTTGTATGGAACTCGATCTATGAACACCAAAATAATGGGAAAGTTTCGTATGAAAGTCTTAGCGTGTAACATAAGAGTAACGGAAGTCAAAGACATAAATACAACAAGATAAGACATTTTGTTTGCTATCATTCTTCAGTGAATGGCTTTTGAATTTAACATAATGTTATATCACGATATGGTGATATAACATTTTTTTCTTTTATACATTTTTACGTATTTAACCGAATTTACCGATCCAATTGACATAGAATTATTCTTGAATAGATCCTTAAATTCATAAATTTCGTTTCTGATACCATTACATGAAATGTTCCTCCTTGGTTGCGATTTTGAATTAACTGCAACCTGTTAAGGGTAATGTTTCTATACAAAGTTTCGTAAACATTTTTTTGTTGCATGCATTTTGTCATGTCTTAGTTGTATTTATGTCTTTGCGGAAGTGTAAAGGAAAAGTTGCTGAAAAAAATGTTTCAGCAACATTTAGTAAGTAAACAGACACACCAAATATCAAATAGCATCAGCACCGCTAGCAATATTTTTGTGAAATTTGTTGCTACATGTTGCCGTTGTTCATTGTTGCTAAACATATTTCGAAGAAATTTTAGTAGACAAAGCTGCAAATATTCGGTGCTGTTGCTAATATGGCGTTAGCATTTTAAACGCTGATTCCCAGAATAGAAAAATAATTTTCTTGTCGGTTTAAATAGTAAACGTTATTAGCGTATAAACATTAAATACCCAATTTCAAGGTTCTCTGTCTAAATTAATGTATTGGCAGCTCGTTTTGTTATTTAGTTTTTAAGTTTTGTTATTAACTCTGTTCCTTTACGTGCAAGAATCTTCAAGTTTTACCACTTTTTACTCGAAAAGCGTTCCTTTACTTCTGACACCATACAATTCATATGAGAGCAGTTCACAACTTTTGCTACTTTTGCCGGTTTTACCATTTTCAAAAGTAAAGGAACAGACCAATTGTTTGATTGTTAAATTTTACAGACTTCGCTCTGTTCGTAATTAGTAATAGGTCAGGAACAAGCCTTGAGTTTTAAAACTATACATTTATATGAGATTAAAAAAACTCGTCGATTTTACCCTAGCATGTAGCTTTTACTGTTTTTAGAATAATACAACTACAATTCTAAGTATATATACATTGTTATGCGCTTTATTATCATTGTAACGATTTCAAAATACTCATGGTAGAATAAGAAAAGGTAGCAGCAATACACAGCTGACTGAACTGGGTTGTAACGTTAGTGTCAAATTTCATATGACATTTATTTCTATTTCGATGTACATTAGGGACATATATTTTTGAGAAAAAAAAATATATCATTCGGAAAAAACGGTTTCCCAGAAAGACTTCTTCATATCAATGATATGTAACCTCCTCCAAGTTCGAACGATAAGCCGCGCAGTAAATCACCGCTTGTAGAGGCGATACAACGTTTGTTAATATGTGAGGTATTTTGTTAAAATTTAAAAAAATAAAGCCCTAATAAACATGTGCTTCTTTGATTTCTAAAACAAAACATTGAAACAGCTTCTCCTTTTTCTATGAATTTCCAACGACCCCAAACTTTTCTGCAAGAATTCTACTTTCTGCGAGAATTTATGCATTTAGTGGAATGATGTGGAAACATAAAAATTGAAAATGTAACGAATTTTCATTCATGTTTTCCAAAATATTCAACCAAATGTGAAAAATTATTAGTTTTTTAAATTCCAATAATTTATAGACATTTCCTTGTTTCGTTTACAAAAACCACTGGCAGTAACGTTACAAACAAAAATTCCTTTGTGGTTGTTGTTCGAGTTGTATTTGTTGTAGTATTAACTTTACCTTATATTTGTTCTACCATGCAAAATACTCAATAAATACTACTACTACTTTCTGCAAGTAAAAAATTGTAGAACCGAAAATTGGACGAAAAACAGAAGAAAAAGTCGAACGATGACAAAACTAAATTAAAAACTGTGAAATAAAAGACGAAAATTGATTTTTTATATTTCTCTTTGGCATTGCTACCAGATCTACCATTTTTCCGTTCCTTAATTTTCTGGTAAAAATGTTCATGAGAGATCAATTTTGACAGTTTTCTCTTTTACTTCTTTTACCATTCAAAAAGTAAAGGAACAAAGCTACTATGCGTACAACATTCAAAGGTAGCAAATTTGACATCTCATATGACATTCATAGATAGTGTAAACAATGCCAATGAACATGCTGCTAGTTTCTACTAGGCCAAAATTGTATGGCAGAAAACAGGGAAGAGGGTGTTATTCAGCGCTATTTTTGTTTAAAGAGGAGTGCAAGTCTTGCTAGATTTCGGAGTACGCGAACGAATTTTTAGCATTAAACGGGAAAACTACTGCAAATAGTTATATTTTGCAGGTTCTGAACACGGCTTTTATATATATCAAAATTTATTATTATTATTATATTTTTTCATTTGTTAGTACTACACACAATTAATACGATATATAGATAATTTTACGATGATATTCGAAATAAAGTTGTAAAGTTCTATATTGTCGTATATTTTTGATGACTAATTCAATTTACAGCAACTTGTGACAGTTGTTTTATATTTTTATGAATGGCAAATGGAAATAACTTCATTCTTTGACGATCATAAACATATACGGAAATGGTACGTAGGTATAAGCTGCGGCTTAGCTCGCCGGATGGTGAGGTTCTTATTCCGTGGACTGCACATTTAAATTATTGTCGTACCTTACTTTTATAAATTTTTTTTTGTATTTACGAGCATTGAATATATATTTAACTTAAAAAAGAATAAACAAAAAGAAACGGATGTATTTCAACACATCTCCATTGAATTATTTCAAATAAAAAGAATGCATTACAGATTTTCAATTGAGGTGAGGTATAGATGGCGTACCTCGTCGGCTTCCCACCCCATATGACTATAAGCCATCCGTGATACTTTCGTTGCCGCTGTTAATTTCATGAAAGTATCCCAAACAAAACTCATCTAACTGACCACTTAATTCAACCCATATTTCTATTTTTTTAGTTCAAAAACATTTTGATTGTTTACTTAATTCTTTCAAAAATTAACGAATATTTATTTTGGCTTCATATTTTCTTTGTATACATTGTTGTGTAATTATACTTAAACTTAGTTTTTTTTTTACTTAAGGATCTACTTTTTTACTATAAACTGTTTTTACATATATTAATTTTTTTATGTTATCATGATAGCATGCTATTTATTTTGTTTCTCATATTTTAGGTTACAAAATTTTCTTTTGTACAGGATTAAACAAATGCAATGAACAATGATGTGTTTATAAAATGAGGATGAATTATGTTTTAATAGAGTACGATCTTTAAAGCATAAATATATTTATCATAATGTTTTCTTAATTTGTAATTCTTTCAAATAATCTACCTCAAAAATTAGTTTTTTTATATTCATTTATTATTTGATATTATGGAATCTAGCTCCTTAAACTATGCTGTTTTTAGGTTATATTCTCCGAAATGAAATTACAGACAACTCTTTTCAATTGTTTTTTGTTTGCCAAGTACAACGTTAAGAAACCACGTGTAGAAAGATATTTCTGTATGTTGAAGTCTTTTTACAGTTACATATTGTTTAATATGTTCTTTCACGAATTATCATATTAGCAACTTCTTTACAAAATACATTTATGATTTTTCTTACGTTTACACCAAACATTCTCTTATCTTGCTACAAGCTTTGGGTTGGTGTACTCACTTTTATTTAAGAAGCTTTTTAATCAGCTGGGGGGGGGGGGGGGTATTTTGTGACAACTTACAGATATTTCCCTTGAGACTAGTGGAGTCCCCACTTGCTGTTTTGGTTGCACAATTTTTTTTGTGGACTGCGGCAAAGCGTAAATTTTGGACTGGATGGTTTAAGGTGGGTTTATACCACTATATTCTATTTGAAGTGATTCAATAATTAATTTTATTAGGTAAATTTAATAAAACTTAAACAATATTTATGCGGCATAAGCGTTTGTAAAGAAGGGATTTCTTACCCAAGGAAAAGATTTGCTGGTAACTTTATAATATACAGAAAGTTCTTTTTCAGTACAAACTTATAAGTCAATTTTGTATTTTTTTTTTTTGCCAGAGTGCAGAAAACTTTCCAATATGACTCTTAAATTTGATTAATAATTTTTTTATTATAATGGATTTTCACTAGGCAGTCACACTTTCTTCTTGAATGTTCTTTATTGGTTGTACTGTACTAAAATAACCAGCATGGTCTTAAATGTACTTGATCAAGGTGACATTTAAGGTCTCAATCTGCGTTGTAGAGATGTGGGTGTGATGATAATTAATCGATATCACATATCGCAATTTATTACTTCAAACTGTAATGTATGGCATATAGTGTAGATGGCGTTAGGAAAATTAATAAATAAGAAAAACTGTTAAATTTAAGCTTTTAAATGTGATCTCACATTAATTCTGTTTTATTTAATATTCTCGATCATTTATATTTTAAGACACTTTAAATTGCTGTTGACGCATAGTGCGTTGTACGTCAGAGACAAAAATGTGGCAAAATTCAATTTAGTGGCACAACCGAATAGGGTGGCACTGTCCAACACTTGCTTGTAAAATGACAGCTGTTTGTTTACATTTCATCAGATGTTTCATTCTGTGAATAATATTGAAATTTTTTTGTGGCAATTATGTATCTAAATAAAATAGAAGAAATTGTGTTTCAACAGGGAATTATGCTTCACAGCCCGCAGGTAGCTGTTACAAACTTGTTTTGAAAATTCATGTTCGATCAGCTGCGCATATGCATCTACCTTGAATATTGTGATATGTTTGAAATCAACAAAAAAAAAATAAGTGTAATCACCGGGGTGGATGTATTTCAGGATTTCGTGAAATCCAGTGAATTTTGTCTATATTTATATTAGTGTGACGTAGGGGATGGAAGATACCAAGGAACGGTCCTGACCGGCTTAAACATGGCAAAGCCCAGGATTTATCTTGGTCCCTCTTTCATGTCAAGTGGACACTGACCTCCCCGTGGTGTCACCTGGGTAACTACCTTTAACACCCGTTAAAGGTACTGAGCTAACATGAGCCGCGCGTTCACCCATAAGAACGTTAAAAACTTGGGTTTGGGCGTCGGGTTAGTAACCCTCCCCTAGAAAAACAGCGTACTATGAAAAAAAAACGAAAGAAAAGAAAAACTAACCCCTCTAAAGAGGCAGATGTACTTGGCAGATGTACTTGAAAAGTACAAGGCCGACATTACTGTCATACAGGAAATACGATGGAACGGGAAAGGCTTCACAACAACACCTGAAGGTGACGCACTTTATTATAACTGCCATGACACAAAGCATGAGTTTGGTTGCGGATTTGTAGTTGGTCGGAGGTTAAAACATCTGGTCTCCAGCTTCGACCCAGTGAATGAGAGACTCGCTACAATTCGATTAAAAGCAAAATTCTTCAACATCAGCTTTATTTGCACTCATGCTCCCACTGAAGACATGGACGAACAGACCAAAGATATATTTTACGAGCGCTTAGAAGAAACTTATGACCGTTGCCCTGCCCATGACATTAGAATATCTGTGGCCCAACAGTCGGGAAATTCAGTCTTCACAGTGAAACATCTGACAATGGTATGAGGCTGATAGACTTTGCAGCTGCAAGAAACATGGTAGTTAGAAGTACCAGATTTAAGCATCTCGATATTCATAAGGGCACCTGGCTGTCGCCACATCAAAGAACAAGAAATCAAATTGATCACGTTGTGATAGATGGAAGACATGCATCAAGCGTGTTGGATATACGATCGTTCCAAGGTGCAAACATAGACTCGGACCACTACCTTGTTGCAGCAAAGGTACGTACCAGATTAAACGTAGCAAACAAAGTGCGAACAGATACAACACGGAAGTTGGACATCGGTAAGCTGCAATCACAACAGATAGCCACAGCATATTCCACTCAACTGGCCCAGCTGCTTAATCAAAGCGCTCATCGTCCCTATAACATATCAGGACAATGGCAAAATATTGTCCACTCTATGCAAACAGCCGCAAAATCAGTACTTGGATACCAGAGACCTCCACCAACGAATCAATGGTATGACCAGGAGTGTTGTGCTGCTACTGAAGAGAAAAATGCGGCATATAGGGCTACTTTACAATCAGTAGTAACGCGTGGCGCACGAGGGAGGTATCGGGAGAAAAGGAGAGATGAGAAACGTCTTTTCCGCAGGAAAAAGAGAGAGAGATGAAAAAGCGGGAGTGTGAACAAATCGAGATGTACAGGAGACAGAATAAAGTCCGAAAATTCTACCAAAGAGTGAAACATCAAACTGATGACAATGGAAAGAGCATTTATCCAAACTGTTGGTATCCAATAGTAGCGAAGTCGACGAAGATACCACATATCCAATCCCAGAAGAGAACCAGAGGCGACACGCTGATAAGGCGTATGCATCAGCTAGTTAGCTCCATCTGGCAGCAAGAACGCGTACCAGACGATTGGAACCTGAGCATCCTGTGTCCCGTCCATAAGAAAGGAGATAAGACTTTATGCTCTAACTATAGGGGCATAAGTCTTCTCCCTATCGCCTACAAGATAGTGTCAGGGATATTGTGCGAACGACTAAAGCCCATGGTCAACGAAATAATTTACCCTGCGGCAAATCCTGGAGAAGACCCAAGAGATGCAGATCGGCACCTACCATCTTTTTGTCGATTATAAACAGCCTTCGACAGCCCGCTAAGTTCAAAGCTATTCCAAGCCATGTCTGAATTTGGTATCCCCGCAAAGCTCACTCGGCTTTGTAAAATGACGCTAACTGACACAAGATCTACAGTTAAAATAGGAAAGAACCTCTCGAGGAGTTTTGTACCAAAAGAGGCTTCAGGCAAGGAGACAGCCTTTCGTGTGATCTTTTCAATATCCTGCTAGAAAAAGTTTTAAGAGAGGCAAACATGATATAGACATCATGGGAGATCAGTAAAAGAAGTAACCGATACCTTTACTAGGCGTTTACACTAAACAGTTTGTCTTCAAATACAACTCTGATTTACTAACACATACATACATTTGTCGTTTGGCTACCAGCTGTCCATCATTCTTTCACAGACAGTCGGGTTAACAAAATTTTGAAATTTTTTGTAAAAATGTGTGAGATAATAATTGAAATGTGTTGAAAACAAAAGAATATGAACAAAAACAAAATATGTGAACGGAAAACAAAAGGAATACGATGATTTTCATTAATAATTTTACAACTGTTTTTGTAGTTGTCTGGACGCCTACGTCACAAAGGCAAGTTTTGGGATTTTGACAACCAATACATGAAGTCAACTGTCCTGTCATGTGTAAACCCAGGGTTATGAAGGTCGAAGGAGAATCTGCTAAAGTGGGTCTGGCGGTAAACGGCCAAAGACCATGTTGATGGTGTCGACGCGCAATGCGTCCACTGAGATCGGACCAACTGTTGAAGTTGGTTCCTATAATTTTGAGGTAGTAAAAGACTTCGTATACCTCGGCACCGTCGCACAGTGCTGCCGCGTGGACGAAAATCAAAAAATGTGATGTTAACCTTTGCATATGTTTATGTTTTTTCTTACAGTAAACACATCCGATACAAGGAATCTGAAAGAATTTTATCGATATGTGCATCCATAATGAAGTTATAGCTCTCTAAATATGAAAAATATTTCCCAGGTAATCTAAAGGGGTGAGTACATAAGCTGCCTTGCCTGCTTACCTTGCTTGCTTCTGATAAAAGAATAAACAAAGATGTCAATATTATAAGATAGCAAAAGTCAATTGTGAAAAATTAACTGTAGAGGGAGTTAACCTCTGTTGCTACGATATCATAGCAACATTCTGTTAAATGAGAACTGTTACTCATTGGAATATTGACAAGAAAAACATTAAAACTCAAGTTTGACGGCATTCGGTTTTGATTTTTTCATTGAATGAACAATAAAAAAAGAAAAGAAATAAATTTCAGCCACAAAACCGACGTTAATGTTTTCTGTCGCGAGAAAATGGAATCAAAAACTATTGGCATTGCTGTTATCAATTCCAGTGAGTTGTGTAGCCATCTGTAACCAAAATATGGAACTATTAGCATATGTTTTTGGAAAATGCATTTGTTCGGGTCTTTATTGCTATACGTCCTTTACTTCAGACACTATACAATGTATATGGAAGTAGATTACAACTTTTGCTACTTTTGCCAGGTTTACCATTTTCAAAAGTAAAGGAACAGACCAATTATGTGATATATGAAGCAAGAAAGCAAGGCAACCAGGCCTTAAAGGCCTGCGTACATAAGCTGCCTTGCCTGATTGCCTTGCTTTGCTGCTTCATTTCTGACATAATAAAAATAAAAGAATAAAGAAGGCCGAACAAATTTCGAACTGGGTCGCCCTTTTCTTTTTTATTCTTTTATCAGAAGCAAGCAAGGCAAACAGGCAGAGCAGCTTATGTACGCAGGCCTTAAAGGCCTGCGTACATAAGCTGCTCTGCCTGGTTGCCTTGCTTTCCTGCTTCATTTTTGACATAATAAAAATAAAAGAATAAAGAAGGCCGAGGCAATTTCGAACTGGGTTGCCCTTTCCTTTTTTTATTCTTTTATCAGAAGTAAGCAAGGTAAGCAGGCAAGGCAGCTTATGTACGCAGGCCTTAAGGCGATAATCATATGAAAATTAGGCGACATTTAAAATAACCCAGCAAAATTTGACTGAACGGGTTCTTTGCGATGACGTGATTTCATGTCATCTTTTGCATTGGTTCAAAGGAAGTCGTGAAAGATCCGATCTTTTCATTAGGATTTGAACCAATGCAAAGGAAGTCGTGAAAGATCCGATCTTTTCATCAGCATTTGTACCCATTCCATCGATCCAATAGAGATGATGTTTGTGTTTTTATTTACACACCTGTTTATTTTCATTTTGGTATGTTCCAGTACTGCAAAAATCTACTAATTTTTACTATTTTTTCCGATAACATAGAGGAAAAATTGTAATCGTAAAAAAAATAAGTAGATTCTTGCAGTTTCTGGAACAGACCAAAGTTGTTAGAACTGTCGTCGTGATGTTGTCTTACATTTCCTGCATATCAAACAACTAAAACTTCTAAACAATTGGTATTATATGAAGTTCCAACCATCGAGCTAAAAATAGAATCGGACTGCACACATTGCTATTTTAAAAGTTCCCTTGTCTGTTCTAAATCTGACATAGAATGAAATCAATCAAATCTCGCTTCTTGGAATTTGAAAAAAAAGTCCGATACGAAAAGGAACAAGAATCTGAAAATAAAGAAGAAACTACTTTTGGAATGAAACAATTAAAAATAAATTAATTAAGCATAAATGGTATTTTCCATAAAAAGTCTCTCCTCCCCGTTCGTTACATTTTGTTCTTAGAGATCCCTAAAGCAAGCCGGGTTGTAGATCCCTACATATTTCCGTCACTAAACAAAAGAGTATAAATTACCAAAACGTTGTTATAAAATAACAAAATTATAAAATAAAAGTAATTTACGAAATAAAAATACTTAAAGGAGTGCATTTGTAGTCCATGTTGAAATCTGAACTGGTGATGGGAAGATAATTGAAAAAACCTTTTGTAAGATGAAAGAATATCAGTTGCGGAGAACGGAGGAAGTAATCTTTTGCGTTGCAGCGGTGGTGATTACATTGCAATTTTGGATGTAAACTTATGAAAAACTATACTGATAAATTAATTGTAGCTATTTCATGAATTCGTTTGAATTAATAAAGAGTTTTGTTTTTCATGAAAACCATATTTCAATACAGCATTTCCATTTTCCAAACAAGACATGAAAATTTCATGCCAAGGGGTTGGTGAAAATGACATGCCAAAGCATTGGTTAAAATGACATGCCAAATCATTGGTGGAAATGACATGCCAAAGCATTGGTGGAAATGACATGTCAACGCATTGGTTAAAATGACATGCTTAGGATCCAGAAAAGAACGTCATCTTTTGGGGTCCACGCTCATATAAAAATCATCGATGAAGATGCTAAAAAGATGACATGCTAGATCACTTGCACCCATAATTGAATGTCATCTTTGGCATCGAACATTTTGCTGGGAATATTTTCTGAAAAATTTGTCGATAATACTAAAAGTTTTTTATGGGGATTTGATGAGTGGGCTATAAATATAATATTTTAGTACAAAAAGCTGACATTAACTGCACATGGGCAATGTACCGTTATCAAGAAATCAAAATTTAAATTTGATAAAAAAAATCAAAATTGTTAATATTTAGTAGAGCAGATCTTTTGATTGCCACCTTGGCTACTGTTTTCCGTTAATTGGACATCTCTTCCAAATCAAAGTGTGCAAAAACATTCTGCCCATCCCTGCAACCTTCTGAGACATATCGGTTCAGATTATATATAGCCCCCATATATGTATATCTTTTCACGATTTTGCTACAACTCGTTCAATTTTGATCGAAGAGCCTTCAAATTTAGTATGTGTTATTTTCTTAAGCCCCTGAGTAGCTACACCGATTTCTACAACAATCGGTTCAGATTTAGATATATCCCCTATATATATCTTTCCCCGATTTTGCTATAACTCGGTCAATTTTAATCGAATAGCCTTCAAATTTAATATGTGATATTTTCTAAGGCTCCTTAGTAGTTTCACCGATTTAGCAAAACTCGGTTCAGATTTGGATATACCCCCCATTTATATCATTCCCCGATTTTGCTATAATTCGCTCAATTTTTGATGAATAGCCTTCAAATTTAACATGGGATTCCTCAGGCCCCTGTTCAGTTTTACCGTTGACCAAGGTTGATGAATGTTTGCACAAGTACTTATGAGGGCACAGGCCTAAGAAAAAATCCCATGTTAAATTTGAAAGTTATTTTTCAAAAATTGACCGATTTATACCAAAATCGGTGAAAGATATATATATGAAGGCTAATCCAAATCTGTACCGATTTTTGCGAAATCAAATCAAAATCGGTAAAAGTGAACAGGGGCCTGGGGAAACGTCCCATGTTAAATTTGAAGACTATACACCGAAAATTGAGCGATTTATAGCAAAATCGGGAAAAGATATATATAGGAGCTATATCCAAACCTGAACCGATTTTTATGAAAATCGGTGAAACTACTCAGGAGCCTAAGAAAATATCACATATTAAATTTGAAGGCTATTCGATTAAAATTGACCGAGTTATAGCAAAATCGAGGAAAGATATATATGGGGGCTATATCCAAATCTGAACCGATATGGACCAATGTTGATATTTTTCATTCCTATGCCCTCATAAGTACTTGCGCAAAAATTCATCAACCTAGGACAACGCCTTCTCTATTTGTCCATATTTGTATGGAAGCGGCAACACTGTGCGCCGTAAACACAACAAACGACATCAGTCCCAATTTACATTGGGCGAGTTTACTTGCGGCAATTGTCATTTTGTAGGAGAGAGAGGTGAGGCATATGGTAACACTTTGCCTCTCAGCACCCTCTCTCACCTACAAACTGACAATTGCCGCAAGTAAACTCGCCTAATGTAAATTGGGACTTAGTTGTGAAATAAAACGAAGAATTGTATTGACCAACAGATGCTACTTTGGCTAAAGTAACCACTTTAAAAACAAAGCCACAGCTCATCAAACAAAAATAACGCTTTACAAAACACTGATACTACCCGTGCTGATGTATGGTTCCGAAGCCTGGTTACTTGCGTGTTGAGAGAGAAATTCTTCGAAAGATCTACGGACCAATCTGCGTTAACGGTGAATATCGACGTCGTATGAACCACGAGCTGAATCTCCCTGTCGGACTTTTATTAACCAGTTGATAAAATGATTGATAATAGATCGATAATTTTTGAACTGACTAAAAACTGGCTGAAAAGTGATCTAGAGATGAACCACTTTGATCAGAAAAAATTTTCGGCAATTGTCCATGTCTAGATAACTTTTCGACCAATATAAAGTTAGTCGAAAAGTTATCTAGAGATTAACCACTCTGAAAACAGAAACATGTACCTTCTGCAAAGTATTTGTGTTTGTCGAAAAAATAAGGCACAAATGTATAAATAATTCGCACTTGCTTTTTCTTAATATTCTTCGTATAAATGCAGCATCCAGTTATAGAATACAGTGTTGATGGACTGAACATATTCGTACATATTACACATATTATTCTGGAATTAAAAAGGAACACAAAGGAAATATACAAATTTGCCTCTTCTTCTCTCTAACAAAAAAGAGAGAGAGACAAAGGGAGGGAGAGAGAGAATATGAAAAGTCAAAAATAAAAAACACACAGAAACAAAAATTGTTTTTTTTTACATTATGTTTTAAACTGACTACAAATAGGCAAAAAAAAGTTGGTTTATTATCAGTCGAAAAGTTATCTGGCGTTGGACAATACTGACTACTCAGGCGCTCATCGCCTTGTAAAATTAGTCAGTTGCCATAAGGGAAAATAATTGATAAAATGCCACTTATGTTTAAAAAAAGCTAGCTTTATGTGAGCTTTAAATCAGCCACAGTCCCTACAGGGCTGCTATACAACGAAATCAATATAGTTCAACGAATCAAAATGCAACGATTGCGTTGGCTAGGCCATATAATAAGAATGAGCGATGATGAACCCGCTAAAAAGGCGTAGAAATTCGAGCCACATGGCAGTGCACGCAACATTTGCAGGCCAAAGAATAGATGGCGCAAACAAGTGGATGAAGAGATGACAAGGCGCGGTATTCCAGAAAGTGAAGTACTAAACAGAGAGAATTGGAGATCTTTTCTTAGTTCGGTCTATGGATCAAATGTTCTGTAATGGGCCAGCTAAGTAAGTTATATTAGGCAATTTTTCTTGCGGCAATTGTCTGTTTAAAGGAGAGAGAGGTGAGGCATATGGTAACCGGTAATCCTTTGCCTCTCAACACCCTCTCTCATCAACAAACTGGCAATTGCCGCAAGGAAATTTGCTAATGTAAATATGGACTTTCGAGCGCAAGCTTGAAAATACGATCTCTGTTGTAAAACTTTTTCGGACAAAACAGATGAGAACATTCCGGCGTCTATATTTTATTTTGTCTATGATACAACATGGTAGAACAAAGAAGGTAGAGTAAATACTACAAATACAACTCAACAGCAACCACATAGGAATTTGTTTTTGTTTGTAATGTTAGTCAACTATACATGTAAACAGAACAAGGAAATATCTATAAATTATTGGAATTTATAAAACTAAATTTTTTCACAATTGATTGAATGATTTGAAAAACATGAATGAAAATTCGTTACACTTTAAATTTGAAAGTATCCACATCATTCCACTAAATGGATAATTTGTCGCAGAAAGTAGAATTCTTGCTAAAAATTCATTGAAAAAGGAGAAGCTGTTATAAACTTTTGTTTTTGAAATCAAAAAGCACATGTTTATTAGGGCTTTAATTTTTCAAATTTAACAAAATACCGCACATATTAACAAATATTATACAGCTTCTATAAGCGGTGTTACAGTGCGCGGCACGTTGCTCGGACTTGGAAGAGGTTACATATTATTGATATGAGGAAGTCTTTACGGGAAATAGTTTTTTTTCTGTATGATATATTTTTCCTCAAAGAATATATATCCCTAATATACATCGAACAAGGAAATAAATGTATAAAATATCGTATGGAATTTGACACTAACGTTACAGCCCAGTTCAGTCAGCCGGGTATTGCTTTTGCCTTAAGCGGGGTACACACGATCAGTTTCGACTGCCAGTTTTGCACAAATAATCGGTTGCTTGCCAGTGTGGCCGCTCACTTTGTCAGTCAAATATTTTGTGGTTGCTGGACTGTTTGACAGTAATCGATAACTCCGAAATATCGACAGGATTTGTTTGAAATATAAGCAATGGAATTGACATTTAAAACCCAGTCGGTTTGTTAAATCCGGTTATATATAAACGGGATATTATATTGTTCTACCATGATGATACAACTTAAGGTGGAAACACAATGAAATACGCCGCTTTTTCACGCTCAGTTTCATGAAAAAGACTAAAGGCCAAGTACAACCTAATTCAAATGAATTAGGCAGCCTTTGAATTAGGTAGTACTTGGCCTTTAATCTTTTACATGAAACTGAGCGTGAAAAAAAGCGGTGTATTTCATTGATCACACCTTTAAGCGGGGTACACACGATCAGTTTTGACTGTCAGTTTTGCTCAAATAATCGGTTACTTGCCAGTGTGGCCGTTCATTTTTGTCAGTCATCAGGCAACCACAAAATATTTTGTGGTTGCTGGACAGTTTGACATTTATCGATATTTCCGAAAAATCGACAGTCAAAACTGATCGTGTGTACCCCACTTTATATCATTTTTTGTAGGCCTGTTCCAGAACTGCAAGAATCTACTAAATTTTATTATTTTTTTCGATAACATAAAGGAAAAAAATTACTTTTTTCGATAACATAAAGGAAAAAATGTTATCGTAGTAAAAAATAGTAGCTTCTTGCAGGTTCTGGAACAGAGCAATAATTGTATTCACAATCGTAAAAATTGCACAACCTTCAAGAAGCTACTATTTTTTACTACGACAACATTTTGTCCTTTATGTTATCGAAAAAATAATAAAAATTGGTAGATTCATGCAGTAGTGGCACAGTCCTACAATGTACATCTCTCAGGTATGGGATGAATTTCGAATCGATTTGCAATGAAAACGATTTGCCCAAAACGAGTGAATTGTTTTTAGATGTGATGGGATCCGCACCGAATTTCAATTCCACGTTGTTTCAATTTCTTTAAATTCCCACTCACAAGAAACGGACTAGTGATCCCGAATTTCCAGTTGAAAGCAACATAAAGGACTTTTTGTTGTGGCGAAGGCAAAAGTTGAAATAAAATTTAATGGAAAAAAATAAATGTGCGTTCTTATTTAAATTGGCCTATATGAGAGTTAAGTGAGGAAATTGTTGTGCTATTACATGATGAGAACTACAAACAGCGCATAACAACATATTAAGCGGTTGTCTTCACCAATTTGGGGAAAACACAGATTTTTTGTCCTGTGCTTTTTTTATCAAAATACCAAATATGTTGTTAACAAAATATGCCAAAAATAAGGATAATAAGTGTTACAGGTATGTGATGAATTCCGAAGCGATTTGTAATGAAAACGATTTGCCCAAAACGAGTGAATTGTTTTTAGGTGTGATGGGAACCCATGGTACAATTAAAAAGGTAGAAACAACGGCGAATTGCTACAACAAAGCAACTTTTTTTGTAATGTAAAATGTCAACATTTTCGCCAAATGGTCTCTTGTTGTCTCTTTTTATCGCTAGTGTTTGTTTATAAAGTGAACACATGCTATCTCTTACTTACCGAATCATATGGTTTTTTGTTTTGATTTTTCATGGCGAATTCCTAGTTTTTTGACGTTTTAGATTCGATCAGCTGGGCTGAGGCATCTACCTTTTTAATTGTATCATGTGGGAACCGCATCGAATTTCAATTCCACGTTGTTTCAATTTCATTAAACAAAAAACGGACTGGTGATCCCTAATCTGCAGCTTATAGCTATATTACATTACGTGTGTTCCATGTGTATGTTTTGAATTTTTTTTGTCCTCGTGTAATTCCTTTTTGTGTGCGAAAAATTACATTTTACATAGGATTTATAATTTTTGCTATTACACCAGTATATGTTTTTTTTTGTGTGACATAACCTATAAATGTAAACAAATATTTTATCAAATCGATTTATTTATGTTTATTTAAGAAATTATTTCTTTCAGCAAATTTTGCAAATTTCTGCTTTCATCAAAACAAACAAATCAGCTGTTTTCTATTTATTGTACATACAAAAATAGTAAGGGCTCTAAAACGAAAAAGTTACACATGGGTTCACACATTATTTTGATAGATGCAATTTTTTATATGGATCACACTATGTATACAACATGTAGATGTAAAAAAATGCAAAACATACACATGAAATACACGTAATGTAATATAGCTATTAAAGAAGAAAAATAGAAATAAAAAACATTTTTTATTTTAATAAGAAATAAAATAAATTTGTGTTCTTGTTTAAATTGGCCTATATGGAGGTTTAGTGTGGAAATTCTTGTCCAATTACATGAGGAGAACTTTACAAACAGTGTAAACAACATATTAAGCGGATGTCTTCACTAATCTAGAGGAAATAAATATGTTCAAAGTAGATTTTTTGATCCGTGTTTTTTTTATCGAAATATCAAATATTTTCTTAACAAAATATACTAAACTAGCAAGTGCCCGCTACTTCGTTAGCGGAGAATTCACACGAATATAAAGGAGGATAATAAATAAATAAAATAAATTGCAGAGTATAGTTTCACCCGTTCCTCACAAAATTAGTTTGTGAATCGCACTACTGAACAGATTTAATTACACATTTGTTTGAAAATGAAATTGTTTGGTGGATAGAATATACGGATTCGGGAGAATATATGGGAGCTATATCCAAATCTCAACCTATTCTCGTCAAAAGCAATAGCTATAGTCCTTTGATCAAAATTGCGACCATCATAAATTTTAACCCGGATAGGATAATAAATGCCACAAAAGTGCATTAACGAAAGAACGGGCACGTATAAATGGACTCAGAATGTGATGCTATGTAGATCATCGAAAGGAACCATTGACCCATTTCGTTTCCTTTTGCATGTTGCATACAAATGCACAAATTGATAATACCCCTTAACACAGTGTGGTGTAGGGTATAACAAATCGACAATCTTTATCATAAGAAGATTTATGGCCAGTTTCATTAATACGATACATATACAAATTCGTTCAAACTACTACCAAACTTTTTTTTGAAAAATATATAAAAATTTATGAGTCGTGTTTGTTTTCAGTCAAACAAATATTTTCTACAACAACAGGAGTTTGATTGGTAGTAATTCGAACGGATTTGATTTCGAATCATCTTAGAGAACCAGGCCATTAATTAATTATTTTGTCTTAAAATATTCAGCGTTAATAGAAATCTACTATACTATAATCATTCAATAACCATTATTCAAAAACGCAGATTTTTTTTCACTGAAAAGTAATGTATTGAAAATTGCAATTTTTCTGCAGATCAAAAATGTATTTATTTTCGTTGTAATTTTAAATATGTAATGGATAATTTACACGATATGTTTTTACATATGTGTTGAAACGTTGCATATACATTTTGTATGTACATATTTAGGGTTGGTCGACTTTTGTCATTCTTTTTCACATGAACATTGAGGATGTCCGAAGAAAGTATTCTGCGAAAAATGTCTACATTTCACTGTTTTAGTTATCTAAATGTTATTTGTATAACATTTATCGTATCGGGACTTTCAGGAAAAGCTGGTCTTAATATAACGTATACCTACATTGGGTATCAATTACAGCTTGTAAACTCCTGGGATTTTAAAAAATACAATTCGAAATGTCACATTTTAATGGTATTTGTGCCATTGATCTTTATTAGGTCTCTCATATTAGTGGGCTGTCTTATTCCCGACTTCTGTCTTCAGATGAAACCATAAATTTTCAATGGGGTTAATATTTGGACTTTGGACTTTAGTGTCGATGTCTTCGTTGTAGTTGTATAACAACCAAGTCCTACGTAAATAAGATTTACGTCTGTCTAGACTGTCTTGTATTGGTAGAGTTTATATTATAATTTATAATTTTCAGTGTCCAAAAACCCAATTTTGACGTTGTCGATTAAATAATTTTTTCAATGTTACCAAAGCCCTTGCTTTATATACAACCCCATGCCACAGAAAACGGATTGCCTAAGGTCGGCCAATAAGCGCAGCTGATTATTATGTTTAATGTCAAAAACGTTATTGTGATTTAAAATACAAAGAAACTAAAATCACAATAATGTAAAATCTATTATGTTTGTTGTCAAATGTTGTTAACAGTACTCTGAATGGTCGACCTTCTGTAGGCCTTGGTATAGACAAAGGACTGCTCTCACCAATTTTATTTACATTGAGTTTGTTGACAGAACAACTGAATTAAAAATACAATTGTAATCAAATTTTGTTCAAACAAAACTGTATGTAGTTAGTTTTTGACGAAATCTACATCCTCAGATAAATGTATAAATGAAAATATTGCATTTTGAAGCGGATCAACTTTTAAATCAATGAATTATTTTATTTTACTTTACTATTTTGTTTACTTATGTACATATTTTGTTTAAGCTTACGTTTACGTTTTCACTAATCGATACTATTATTACGCAACAACATTTAAATATTTGAATTTAACAGCTAAAAATGCAACTATGTCAATATTTTGTAAACAGTACTATTAACTACATCTTTGATCTTAATACCATTTTGTACAACTAATACTATTCGCGTCTCATCCTAAGCACTTAAGTCAATCGAAATTTCAATAAAATCGCTCTCATTCTTTAGGTAGAGTTGAATGCTTAACATCAATACCACGCTTGCCCAAGTTGATGGACTCAGATGTTTTGCTGGAAATAATAGCTAAATGGAGAGTCAAGTACAATTTTAAATTAATTTCGTTGTTCTATTCTTCTTTATTGACGCCCAACTCGTGGCCATGTAACACGACCACTCTATCATAAACAGCCGAGGACAACAACAACATTGAATGTGAAGCGTACGTATCTGGTGAATGTTTGGTTTACATTCGGCGTCGTTTCGTGATTTCGAAGGCGTTTCGTGATTTCGCGCGGAATCAAGCAAAATTTATCATGATTTCGCATACAAAAATGAAATCATCTCATTTCGTGATTTCAGCGAAATCAACATCGAAATCACAGTACACATGATATACAACCCTGTTTTTGCCTAAAAAAGTACCAAAAGTTGCAAAACTTTTCACGTATCATAATAAACAAGGTAGATGGTCAATTTTTTATTTTAGTATCAAAATTTGTAAACTACGTGAAAAAATATTAAATTATTTTGTTACAATGCTATTTTTCATTGTGTTCCCGTACTTTTTTAATGGTAATGTTAGAAAAAAGAGCAAATTGTCAAAAATTGCTTCCCCATACAAATTTCTTAAAAAATACGGGAACGGAAAAATGTCGGAAATTGCAAAAGCTTCAGCAAAAATGTCAAATTCAACGTATCAGATTAGATGCCAATGAACATGCTTGCTGCTAGTTTCTACTAGGCCAAAATTGTATGGCAGAAAACAGGAGAAGAAGGTGTTATTCGGCGCTATTTTTGCAGGTTTTGTGCACAACTTTTATCTATCATAATTTATTATTATGATATCCTAACAATAAAATATTTTTTTTTTTTAATTTGTTAGTACTATACACAATTAATACTATATATAGATAATTTTCAAAATAAAGTTGTAAAGTTCTATATTGTCGTATATTTTTGATGATTAATTCAATGTACAACAACTTGTTTTGAAAATCCATGTTCGATCAGCTTCGCATATGCATCTACCTTGATCATTGTGATATGTTTGAAATCAACAAAAAATAAGTGTAAACTCCGGGGTGTATTTCAGGATTTCGTGAAATCCAGTGGATTTTGGAGCGCAAGTGTAAACTTGGCAGAAGATCAGTTGGCACAGTTTACAAAACATATCCAGGCAATGCGTTATGATGACAATCCCATGCGTTTTGTACTAGGCAATCCCAGAAACATAGAGATGTCTCTGTTGTGTATCAGTTTTGAACAGCATCCATCGACAATCATCCGGATTACGCAGAAAATTTGTGGATTGGCGTAAAAAAGAACGTCAACTCCTTCGATCAAGCAAAGGCACTGATCAACAACACATTTACGTACAAGTATGAATGCAAGCAGCAAAGACGACGCAGGCACATTCATCTGTATGAAAATGAGGGTTGAAAAACAACATTGTGACGATGTACTACAACACCCACACAAAACATCAAGAAGAAAACGCACAATGGTGAACCGACGCACATCAAGCAAGAACAACAACGTCCGCACACATCAGCTCAAAATGTGCGTAACGTGCAGCCGAGAAAATCAACGCTTGCTGTGTTTGTCGCGCAAATTGTGTTTACAAGCAGAACATCAATAACGCGAACATTAGAAGATCCCAGCAGAAAGATGTTTATCCAGGCAATTTGTGACAGTTGTAACTGTGTACTTACTGTTGAAGATATTATCGCTGTATTTGGACAACCTTAGCAGCCAGAAGATTCGCAGTTGTTATTCAAGATTCTGTTGACTGCCAACCGATGACCTTAACATATCATAGCTTTTTCCGACGAGTTTTACCAGGTTGTTTGGAGAACCAACAATTCGTGGAGCAAAATAACTCTAGAAGGAGATGACAGTCCGTTACATAGTTTGGAAATGCAACAACAACTTCCTCTACACACCATTATTGCAGTGCTATTGAGGACATACCCGATTTAACAACCCATAAAAATCATGCAGTTTACCGCAGCAGATTCAACAACTCATTGTTTCTGATGCTTAATCGGGACGATTGGAGCATCAGTAGGGGGAGACTGAAGCGGATCAACTTTTAAATCAATGAATTATTTTATTTTACTTTACTATTTTGTTTACTTATGTACCTATTTTGTTTAAGCTTACGTTTACGTTTTCACTAATCGATACTATTATTACGCAACAACATTTAAATATTTGAATTTAACAGCTAAAAATGCAACTATGTCAATATTTTGTAAACAGTACTATTAATTACATCTTTGATCTTAATACCATTTTGTACAACTAATACTATTCGCGTCTCATCCTAAGCACTTAAGTCAATCGAAATTTCAATAAAATCGCTCTCATTCTTTGGCTAGAGTTGAAGGCTTAACATCAATATCACGCTTGCCCAAGTTGATGGACCTAGATGTTTTGCTGGAAATAATAGCTAAATGGAGAGTCAAGTACCACTTTAAATTAATTTCGTTGTTTTGTTCTTCTTTATTTTTTTTTTAAATCGCCTTCGTTGAGTATTTCTGTTTGGGTCGACTAACAGCATATAACATGATGCGGTGCTCTTGAACCAACATTAAATGAAAGGAGCTTACACCTGGGAATAAAAAATCGCCTAAGCGCTTTTTAAATAAATCACGGTCAAAGTTCACATTTTTTGGGGTTGTTTAGGTTTTCACGCCCTATCAAAATGAAATAAAGAAATTGTTGTAGCATCGAAAATTCTCTACAAAATTGTCCTTTATTATATTTTTGTAGGTTTTACCATTTTTAAGATAAAGATGTTCAGATTAGAACAATTCACTGACTGTATCGTCTCCATATGAAACAATGTCATGACTGCAATTTCCCTACTTTAACTTATATATCGCAAAAATGGTACAACCTAGGAAAAAATTACGAAATTTTCACAGCTATAAGATTTTTTTAGTCCCATTTTGACAATACGTGCCGTTTTCAAGCAAACTCGCGAAAACCTAACAAAAAACCTAAAACTGTGACCTGAACTTCTCTCAAAAATGGTAAAACCTAGGAACAAATCGTATGGGTAATCCTTTGTCTATACGATTCATTTTTTAACATCGAGTTCGTTTACAGAACAACTCAATTAAAAACACAATTTTAAAAACATCTTGTTCTAACAAAAACTGTATGGGGTTAGTTTTTGACGGAATCGACATCCTCAGATGTAAAAGTAAATCTTGCAATTTTTCTCAAAAATCGACTACGAAAAATGATGAGTATTTTGGTTTGAGTCTGTTGACAGCACTCAACATGAATAATCCTTTGTCTATACACTTCATTTGTCTATGCCCTTACCATAACTTACAGTTCTCCGAACTTTACAGTATGTATTGCATTTTTATTTTCCAGGGCTGTGAGAGGGTTGCGCCATATTTTTTGGGTTCCGTCGTAATAGTGCAACATAATTTTCATCTCATCAGAAAATATAACGTCATCAAAGTACTTTAACGGGCTTGAAATCTTCTTAGTAGCAAATCTGATTCATTCCTTTATATTTTGCGGGGAGAGAACTTTTTCCTAACCCTTCGTGATGAATACTTGTTATGTAATACTTTTCTGCCTTTTTCATGTAACACACATACTCCAAAATCGTTTTCAATTACCGAACCAATCTTTTGTCTCTGGTTTGGGACCTATTATTGATTTCATTAATTATTTAGCCATTTCTTCAAATTACAGATTTTGAAATTGAAAATTTAATAGTTATGACTGTACATCTCCATATACGATAAAATTCTTAATTGCAAATAAATCGTGGTAATATGCACCATTTTATTGCACTTTCATTGATTTGCAAACATTTAGTTATTACCAAAAAGTCAAGTCCATACAGTTTTTAGTTGTTGTTATTTCTGGCCGATTTCTGAATTTATTCCCCTAATGTTGTCTTCAAGAGCAACTCATTTGTTCAACAAACCCAACATTATTTATTGAAAGAATTTTTGTTTTAATTTTAAATTGAAAATCACAATTTTTACAAATGCATCGTTTGTAATCATTTTTTCTAACTGGACTTTAACGAATGAAAATCTTTTGCGCGACACCTGTTATGTGAAAACAAAATCAGGATCGGTTTGTCTTTGTCTTTCTATTATTTAGTGATTTACGATAAAATAAGTGAGCCTAGAAGTAAACTACAATATTTGAAATTATGTGTGATATATTATAGCATCAAGAAGTTATAGCATTGTTAATTTGACACATGTCTTGCAGAGGGCTAACTAAGTGAATAAGTACGTAATAATAATGAAAAATAAGGATTTTTGTTGTTGTTATTTTTTGTGGTTCCAGGACGAATTTTCTTAAACCCGGCCTTATCTCGCACATTTGCATCAACAGTGACCCACTGGTAAAATTTCAAGCTCCTAGGTTTAGCCGTTTTGGCTGGGCGTTGATGATGAGTCAGTCAGTCAGTCACTTATCACCAAGCTCATTTATATATATAGATATACGGCAAATAAATGTAAATTTATCTATTCTATATCCGTGTTCAAATCTCAAGCTCTTTTCCTAAAAAAATATCAAAATTCATTACATCGTTTATAAATCGACCACAAAAATATGACCGTTTTCAAAACGAGAAAAATTAACGATTATTAAATTGCATCACACGTCTTTTTGATCAATTTTTCCATAGAACAAAATGGAATATGAAACCGATATCGAAAACAATTCGATGTCGGAAAATGTATGTACATGCATCACACCTACAGTCGTTTTTAACTCGTTTTGAGCTCGAAATCGATTTCCATCACATACCTTTTTATCTTTTTATTCCCTTTTTTACATTTCAAACTTTTCCTCATAAAAAATCTATCCAAATTTATTACATCGTTTTTCAATCGACCACAAAAATATGACTGTTTTCAAAACGAGAAAAATGAACGATTATCGGATTGCATCACACGTCCTTTTGATCAATTTTTCCATAGAACAAAATGGAATACGAAACCGATATCGGAAAATGTACATGCATCACACCTACAGTAGTTTTATGACTCGTTTTGAGCTCGAAATCGATTTTCATCACGTACCTGTAGTGGGATTCTGTAACTCATTTTTGCTGTTACCGACAAAAATCGGTAAAATAA
This sequence comes from Musca autumnalis, assembly GCF_047663935.1. Taxonomy (NCBI): domain Eukaryota; kingdom Metazoa; phylum Arthropoda; class Insecta; order Diptera; family Muscidae; genus Musca; species Musca autumnalis. The sequence continues at coordinate 56,580,970 of NW_027411866.1, forward strand.
AATGGCAAAATTGTGACTAAAAACATAAAGAAAAGTTGGCATCACTGTTTGTGTCGGTAGAGGCTAGCGACTACTTTTTATTCATCGTTAACTTACCGAAAAATGTCGTTAATTATCGAAATTGTAAGCATTGTAATTTTACCGACAATTATCGATAACAGCAAAAATGAGTTACAGAATCCCACTACTGGGGCCTAATTACGACATTCGATTCGATCGAGAATTTGCTCGTGAATGAATAAATCGAGCTACGAACACCTTTGTGCTCTCCAAACAAAGACGTATAGCAATAAAGACCCGAACAAATGCATTTTCCAAAAACATATGCTAATAGTTCCATATTTTGGTTACAGATGGCTACACAACTCACTGGAATTGATAACAGCAATGCCAATAGTTTTTGATTCCATTTTCTCGCGACAGAAAACATTAACGTCGTGTTTTGTGGCTGAAATTTATTTCTTTTCTTTTTTTTATTGTTCATTCAATTTTTTCTTGTTTTTCTTGTCAATATTCCAATGAGTAACAGTTTTCATTTAACAGAATGTTGCTATGATATCGTAGCAACAGAGGTTAACTCCCTCTACAGTTAATTTTTCACAATTGACTTTTCCTATCTTATAATATTGACATCTTTGCTCCAAACAACACTAATGGGTACTTTACACGACATGTATTTTACATATGTCCTGTCACTTTGCATATACATTTTTTATATAAAAAATGGCAACCCATATGTAAAAAACATATCGTGTAAAGTACCCATAAGAAAGTAGATGGTAAAAAAATTGTTTATTTTAAAGCAAAAACTAAAAAACAAAACTATTAACGAAAAGATGTAAATATTTGTTGAAATCGTTGAATAAAATTTTCGGAATGAAGATGTGCTAGAAAACTGTACGAAATTATTTATTTTTGTAAAACTTTTTGACTTTGTTGTAACAAATTTCTAATGCATATATGTACATACATACCTTGGTAATGGGTACTTTACACGATATGTTTTTTACATATGGGTTGTCACTTTTAAAATACAAAATGTATATGCAAAGTGACAGCACATATGTAAAATACATATCGTATAAAGCATGGTTTAATAAGAAAGGTTAGCCAAAGCTTTATGTCAATTTAAATTTTTTTCATTCGAGTATGCCTAAAACTTCAAAACAATATAAACAAACTGTGTATGTGTGTGTGGTGTTTGAATAATATGCCAAACAATTTTAAAAACAATCGAATTCAATTATTTTTAAAATTGTTTTTAGACCATTTGTATGGAAGAAATTGCTGAGATTTGCATTGAAACAATCAGTTTATCATATTCACAACTCGACTATGTGGAGAAAACTTAACTCTTCATTCATTTTTCGCGTTTTTTATAAAATGCTCAAAAAATGCATTGTAAGCAAACCCACCTGTTGCTTTTATTTTGAAGTTTTAGGAATTCAAGAAAAACAAGGGTTCTATAGATTTTTTTCATTTAAATCTACCTCTTTACTTATACCATGGTGTAAAGTATCCATAAATGTACAGTTGGTGGCGCGAATTGGTTTTCATAGTTTGATTTTTTCATTCTCGAGCAAACAGTCGATCGAATCGAATGTCGTAATTAGGCCCCTGTATGTTATTTTTTGTTGTCGCAACTATGACAGCTATACACAGTAATCAACGTTTTCGTACTATTTTGTGCATAGCTAGTTTAACCCTTCGTTGGACACCAATATTGTTTGTCATATTCGTAACACATGAGTCTGGCCAGACCCATATAATTATTTTTAATTTTTTAGTAAACTTAATTAGTCCCAATTTACATTGGGCGAGTTTTCTTGCGGCAATTGTCATTTTGTAGGAGAGAGAGGTGAGGCATATGGTAACCCTTTGCCTCTCAGCACCCTCTCTCACCTACAAACTGACAATTGCCGCAAGTAAACTCGCCTAATGTAAATTGGGACTTAACATTTTCATATAAAAAGTTGTAGAATATGTTTGAAGGACCCTAATATTTAATAAATTATCCTTATTTGTCAAAAATCATGCCGAACAACTATAAATTTAAATGATATTATCAAGTAGGTAAAACAGGACATATACCTACGAAGTAAAAAATTCGAGGTTTTCTTGCCTCTATGCTCCAAAATCCTATTTATATTTCATTTTGAAGCACTATACTTTAGTTTTGGCCTGTTATTCAGAATGAAGAGTGTCTATTTTATAATTTTACAGCTTAGTGTAGTACAATAACGACGATATCAAGAGGTAAATAAAGGCAAATATCCTAAGGATTTTCTTATAATTCTTGTGGAGAATTCTATATTTGGTCCAATCCACCCCATAAAAAGAGCAGAAAAGCTAAGTAATGGGTTTTATTAGTCCAGTTATGTGTATAATTGTCTAGAATACAAGTGTAACCCTATTTGCAAGGGATTTTGTTAGGTTTTGGTACATTCACTGATTTTAAACCCATATCCTGCTTTCGCGAACTTTTTATGTGCAATTTTAAAGACATAGTAGGGTGAAATGCAACAAGTTTCATAAAATGGTATTCATTTTGTCAAATAATGTAGGAAACATCAAATTTTAAGAAAAATTTCGGAACATTTTCAATAAAAAATGGGTGGGGTCTGACCAGACTCATGTGTTACGAATGTGATATGTATGTCAAAAAATCCTTGTAGCTCCTTTTCTGGTGATCCTTTTGACATCATGTTTCCTTCATTTGAAAGGTAAGAAAATATCATGAAGCTACCTGGAATCTCAGGCTCATACCAGTTTAAAATGCAAAACAAAATGAAAAAGGCCTGGCCAGACTCTGGTGTCCAACGGAGGGTTAACAGCGTGTTTTTGTAAAAAGTTTTTGCCCATTCGTTCGTCGATTTCATGAACGAAGACACAATTTGGTTTTCATAGCGGTTGACGTTTGTATTCGTGTGGCAAACAAATGAAAGCTTTTTATTTTCGTAATTTTTTTTGGTTTTCGTAACAAAATCAGACGAACGAATACGTCAAAAATAAACGAATGGAAAAGACCCATCGTTTTGAATGAAAATTAATTAATTTGAGTAATAAATGGCACAAAACACACGAAAACTGGAAGGGAATGCAATTTTATTTATTTCCATAAGCACACGCGTATATGTACATCCGTTTCTTCATATTATTACAATTATTTTTGAACAAATTTGATTACATTTTTTTCTTATTTTTTGTTTGTCATCTGTTTATCGGGGTTGCCATCAAGTAACACATTTTACGTGCAGATGGCTATGCAAAATTCACAAAATAAGTATCATGGAAACCCTGAAATATAAAAGCTTTTATGAAATAGACGAAAGCTTTTAGATAAAAACGAATGGTTCGTAAAATTTTACAAGAACCAAATGTTGAACGTATACGTTTTAGAACGAACGGTTCGTGTGACAGACAAGCATTTTTACAAAAACACGCTGTAAAAGAGAACAAAGAAAAATAAGCAAGATAGTTTATTGTATACTTTACTGAACTCCGATTGGCCGACCTTCTATAGGCCTTGTCTTCTGCCCTACCCGTATGCAAAGATTGACAATTTCTTATTTTCTCCTGCTATGTAAATATAAACATAGGGACATTTGCTATTTGTTATCGAACTATAATTGCATGGCTGGTTTAAGACTTTTGCTTTTACGTTGTATTCATTTGTTAGTTTTAATGTTTTAAGAATCAAAACATTGTTAAATTTAAGTTTTTGAGAGTAGTAAATGTATAGTGGTTTTTGGATCCGATCATGGTTCTATGGGCTAGGTTTTTACATGAGCATAAAAAAATTAAAATGCTTTCAATTCCGGTAATTAACGATGTTTTTCGGTAAGTTAGCGACGAATAAAAATAAGTCGTAAAGCTAGGTACACATTGCCATTTTTGAATGACAGCTTCGCTCAAATAATCGGTTGCTTGCATGGTGGAATAAGAAGGTGTTACATCAAATCATACCAAAATTGTTCACAATAACGCATTGCTGTGAATTGCTTGTTTACCTTTGGTCTGTTCCTTTACTTTTGAAAATAGTAAAACTGGCAAAAGTAGCAAAAGGTGAAAACTGCTACAATATGAATTGTATGGTACCTGAAGTAAAGGAACGCTTTTCGAGTAAAAAGTGGTAAAACTTGATGATTCTTGCACGTAAAGGAACAGAGCTCTCTTGTATGTGATTTTATTCACAATAATGCATTTTGACAACTAGTGTGATAATCAGCTGTTTTTCCCGTTGTACCTGTATTATTGTGCCATGAGCCCTGTTCCAGAACTAAAAAGTTTTTACAATTTTTACCACTTTTACACATTTTGCGTTCCCGTACACAAAATTTATATGAAAATCGTTTACGACTTTTACTACTTTGACCACTTTATAAAGTACGGGAACAGGCGAATGGTGTGAACCAAAAAGCTTGATTCAAGGAAAAAAATTGCAGTGTATATATAAAATAAAAATTAAGAATTCGTGTGCTTTTATACATTTCGGGATTTGCTATTGGAAATATCGATACAAGCGGTCATAACAAAAGAAATTTGACGAAACCGTGAATGGGATAACAAGGAAAAAAGCAAATGGGCAAATGGTTCTGTGGATGACGCCAAAACAAAAAGAAAAAAACCAATTTGTGTATTTTGCTGATGGAAAAAATGTGCACAAAACCTTCCGGTGTCTAAATTGAATGTGCTATACAATACAAATAAATGTGCTGTTTTAATAAATAAATGCTTGTAGTTTTCCATATTTATTATTATATGTGTGTGAATGGGAAGTCATGATTAGCTGAGTAGGGAATTTCATGTATGTACATCAATCCCAAGTGAAAAGAAAATAGCTATATTTAATTATATGGATCATTTTGTTGTTTTTTTCTTTGTGGTGCCAGCGCCCATGTTTATTGACAAATTTTATAAGTTGACTGACGGCTTGGCATCCAACATGAATGATAGTGTGACCGCTTCGTGAAACCTAACAAAACTGAAGCAATCGATATTTGCGAAACATCGTCAGTCAAAAATGACAATAGGTCTGTACGATAACTTTCCCAGCAACAATTACACAGCAAATTCCAGCAACTTCTCTCAGTGAATTTTACTCTCTCAAGCAAGAAAAATTGCAGAAAGTTGTCAAACAACATTTTGCAAAAACTTGCAAGAAAGTCTGCTGTTTCCAAAAAAGTATGAAAATTGTTTTTTGTTTCTTTTGATATTTTAAACCAAATGCAACAAAAACATAAATTTTAAAATTGCATTTGTCTTATTTAAAGCAATAATCCTATCCATAACTCTTTAAAATCTAAAAAAAAATGTGAAATTGTGAAATTTCCTTGGTCAAAAATTTTAACATTTCCAGTTGTTTACATTTAACACCTGATTAAAAGTCAGCGGGACAAATATTTCCAGCAAAAATTTCCAAGTTCGCAGTCACAGAACTCTCCAAAAATCTCTCCAAACTCGCTCTCTTTTGCTAGATAATTTTGTTATCGAACAGCATTCAGTAAAAATTTGTACAGACCTAATGTGTACGGCACTAAAGCATAGTACACACGGTCCAACAAAACTGACAGTCAACGTACTTTTACGGCAATTTTCTGGCAAATAAAAACTTTTTGTTAGCTAAAAATGATTGAAATACAACATTTAAGGTATAATTTAGTGATTAGGAAAGTAATTATTCAGCTAGACTTTGATATTAACGAAATAGACCTCGATGACTGTCAGTTTTGTTGGACCGTGTGTACTATGTTTTAAAGTTCCACCGATAGCAAGAGTGCTGTCAACATTTATTGGAAACTTTCATTCAAGGACGCTCTTCTACGGAAAGCTCATAAAAGTGGCACATGACATTTTTGTAGAATTTTTGCTAAACAAAAATAATAAAAATGTACTTTCTTCTTCTGTGCAACATTTGAAAACATTGTCTAATATCTAATAGAAAACTTATCAAATGTAAAGTCTTCCATTTCCTTTACTTCTCCAAAAACGGCTTTGTCGATTCGGCTAGTGGGACTACCAGTTTTCTCAAGCCATATTTTCCTTTAAAATATCGGGTATTAGCAATAATGTTGAAGTTGTTTGAATATACATCACTTACATTTCGTTAAAGGCTTCTGGAGGGGCTTGAATTTCGCCCTTAACGGTATCATCTCTTGTATTCATGCACCATCCACGAACACCCAATTTGTTCGCTTGTTTCTCTGTAAACTGGAAACAAATTAATTAACCCAATTTCTTATCCTCTCATTTTATTTATTAATCCTCCATACCATTCGAAAAGAGACACCTACAAATATAAATGTTGCGCTAATTAGTTTTTTATGACACGTTTGTAATTACCTTGTACAATTCCAAACACTTCAAAATCGCAATGCAAAATTTTAGACATTTTGTGAATTCTGAAAGTTTAACCTTTTTAATAGATAGACAAGAATAATTCACCTGTGTCCCGTATGACAATCATATGGTTGTCGCAGTGTTGTAATGGAAATTAATTTTATTTCACATTCGTCCTCTGAAATTAAGCTTCTTATTGAGAGCTTTCTGGTACGGTTGTAAGATTTATCGTTCAACAAAAAAGATATGGGCCGTTTTTATATCGTATCCGTAAAGTTCATTTTAGTTATCCCATTTAAAATAATGTTACGGAATTAGATTTAACTAATCTCCGTGTAGACGTTGTTTTATTCCCCGATACGATTTGTACCAAATAAAACAGGGTTCGTTTTAGATTACGTTTCTACAATGCTTTATTTACATTATAACACTTATTCGGAACCGACTTTAATTACTAAGCACACAGCCTGTCTCTAGTTAGCACGCAGCTATTCTTTTACCGATCTGTTCAGTTCAACGCTTAAAACACAACTCACTCCATGTTGCCGTTCCTACCGCTATTTATATCCAAAATCTCCTTGGTCTAGAATTATCCACAAAATCTGGCAACATCTCGAATCTGTGCAGCGAACACACAGACGCACATTCGCATTAAGCGAACAACCATACTCACATACATACAAGTAGACAAGCACAGTAATGACGTAATTACAACAACAAACAAATGCAAGAAATAAACAAGTAACAAACTAAACAATAATTACATGAATAAAAGCACATTAATGAAAGGTAAAGTAACATCTAGAATAATGAAGAGAGTTCTACATGGTAGTTTTTGTTGCTTAAATAAAGTAACTGCGTAATAAAACTTTACGTTACAATTCAAATTTTTAAATTAACGGAAATTAAACTAAATTAACTTAAACCTATCAGTTACATTCGTAACAATAATGTTATGTTTTTTAAAAATATGGTAATATCAAGACTAGTATACTTCAAGCTTACCCAAATCTGATTGTTTGATTTGAATTTGCTGTAAATTGTTTCTGGTTTTTGGTGTAGCCCAAGGCGAATTTAAAAAGGTGATCCAAAAGGCGAATTTAGGTCGTAGTCTTCATATGCTGTCACCATTATGGCCCCGGCACATACGGTCCGTTGTGCGTCGCGTCGCGCGTTGAGAACAACAACCACATGAAAAAAGTGTAAGTGATGCCAAGTTTGTTCTTAAAGTTTTCATGTGGTTGTTGTAACGCGACGCTCTACGCGCCGTATGTGCCGGGGCCATTAGGTGTGTACGATAACTTTCCCAGCCAGTGCTGCCAGTATTTTTCGGTCTCTCATCCCCAATTTCAAAATAATTTTTCCCCAAAAATCCCCAAATTTTATCGAATTTCCCCAAAATAAATCCCTTCATACGCATTATGAAAAACCAAAGAGAATATATTTATTTGAAATAATATTTGTACAGTGGAATTCAATTCACAGACAAGTATATGTTTCGCATTACTCATAAAAAGCAACAAACATAAAAGAAAATGCAAATAAAAAGCCTCTTTACTAAAAAGCAGTACAAAGTGTACAAATGAAATTCATTTCATATGCTAGCATTTTTAAACATTTTAGTTCTACTACTCCATGGCCACAATATTACTTCTGGTACACAGCACAGCTGAGTTTCCATTAGTTTCAGAGATATAGCTTTAATCTTTTTTAGCCCGTTCTAGATGAGGCTATAAAATCCAAACCCAATCTAACAATAAATAACTCAACTACGATTTTTGTAGCCTCAATATTTACTTTCCGGAAATGCCTAATGGCCCCGGCACATACGGTACGTTGTGCGTCGCGTTACAACAACCACATGAAAACTTCAAGAACAAACTTGGCATCACTTACATTTTTTCATGTGGTTGTTGTTTTTAACGCGTGACGCAACGCACAACGTACCGTATGTGCCGGGGCCATAATAGAAGTTTTTTGAATCGGCAGTATTAACATTTCTTTAGGGGATTCATAACTGACATATTATATGCAAGCATTGCTGGTTGACACCGAGAGCGAGTTTAAAACCACCTCTGCAAGTTGTTCAGAAGGCTTTGATCATGTTGCATTTTTGATAAGAATACCCTGTTCCAAAATGTGTTTGAATTATTGGTTGTATCTTCTCAAAATATATCATTCTATTTTATTAACGGGAGTTTCTTTCACTGTTATTCATAAAGGTTCATTGAAGCTTCGTTCCCGTACTTTTTAATAGTAAAACTCGTAAAAGAGAAAACTGCAAAAATTTTGTTATCACATACAAGTTTTTTGAAATAGTTCGGGAACGGAAAAATGGAAAATACGTCAAAAAAAACTGGAACAAATGTCAAAGTCGGTGTACCAGCCAATCAGACGCCGGCAACCATGTTACTATCTTTTTAATCGCCCAAATTTGTCATGTAAAAAGTTTTTAAAGAGAGCGTCATTCAGCGCCATTTTTGTTAAAAGAGAAGTGAACATTTTACAACTTTTTTGTGTACGGGAACGCTTTTTCGAGTAAAATGTGTAAAAGTCGTAAAAATTGTAAAAACTTTTTAGTTCTGGAACACAGCTTGAGTTTTTCGTCTTTACAAAGTGTTCCAAAAATCCTCTTATGGAACTGGAATTTGTTTGCTCCAGAGAATTACAACATACATATATTACGTGAAAACTTTTTGTATGTTTTATAAAACTGCACATTTGTGGTTAACGTTTAAGCATCTGAGCCAGAAAATGCTTCATATATTCAAAGCAGGCGTCTTTAACCTTTTTAATTAATGCTATGGCATTTTATGAAAATGGCATGGCATTTTATGCCAAGTTTACACTTACGCTCAAAAATCCACTGGATTTCACGAAATCCTGAAATACACCCCGGTGTTTACACTTATTTTTTTTGCTGATTTCAAACATATCACAATAATCAAGGTAGATGCATATGCGCAGCTGACCGAACATGAATTTGCAAAACAAGTTGTTGTAAATTGTATTAGTTGTTAAAAATATACGACAGTATAGAACTTTACTGCTTTATCTCGAAAATTATCGTAAAATTATCTATATATCGTATTAAATGTGTATAATACTATCAAATGAACAAATAAAAAATTATTTTATCGTTGAGACATCATAATAAAAATAAATTTTGATAGATAAAGTGGTGTTCAGAACCTACAAACTATTACTACTTGCAGTTGTTTTCCCGTTTAGTGCTAGAAATGCGTTCCCGTACTCCGAAATCTAGCAAAACTTGCTCTTCTCTGAATAACACCATCTTCTATTTTCTGCATGGCACAATTACCCAGGTAGTGGCATCGTAAAATTTTGAATATGTTATGTCAAAACTTTCTTTATGTTGTTGGGGCAATTACAACAAAAATAATTAATATTTTATAAACGGATTTGACTTTTCATATTCGATCAGCTGGTGTGATACCACTACCTGGTAGTTCTGCCATGATTTTCTGCTATACAAGTTTGGCAGAGTAGCATGTTTATTGGCATATGAATACGTTGATTTTGACATTTCTATTGTTTTGTTTTACAATTTCCGTCATTTTGCCGTTCTCATATTTTTAACTAATTTGAATGGGAAAGTAATTTTTGACAATTCGCTCTTTTTTCTAATATTACCATTAAAAAATACGGAAACACAATGAAAAATAGCATTGTAACAAAGTAGTTTACTATTTTTTCACATTGTTTACAAATTTTGATGCTAAAATTTTTTGTTGCAGGAATTGACCATCTACCTTGTTTATTGTGATACGTGAAAAGTGTTGCAACTTTTGGTACTTTTTTAGGCAAAAACAGGGTTGTATATCATGAGTACTGTGATTTCGATGTTGATTTCGCTGAAATCACGAAATGAGATGATTTCATTTTCATATGCGAAATCATGATCAATTTTGCTTGATTCCGCGCGAAATCACGAAACCGCTTCGAAATCATGAAACGACGCCGAATGTAAACCAAACATTACTTCATTTTCGAAATCATACTCTAAATCAGTTGATTCTAATGATAACGATAAATCATTATTAATAGTTTCCATTATTATTGCATCAAGGTCATCCTCATTCTCGAGGTTTACCCCTACATACGGTTTCAAAATTCTTGTACACAACGAGAAGATGCATATAAGCAATTCGTCATATATACATACATAGTTTCTTTTATTACTTTGGAAAGTAATATTAAGAATATTCATTTTTTAGGGGACAAGAAGACCTAATAAAGTTTTATTTGTTTATTACCTATTTGTTCATAGATGATTTTTTGCAGTAAAATCAACTTAACCCTGCGTTTACACATGACAAGACAGTTGAGTTCATGTATTGATTGTCAGAAACCCAAAACTTGCCTTTGTGACGTAGGCGTCCAGACAACTGCAAAAACAGTTGTAAAATTCGACACCTCCAAATAATAGTATGCTAAGTCTGAAAAGTGAGTTTTGCAGGAGATGCTCTCAAAGTTTACAGTTTTCTTTGATCTTCACTACTATTCTGAGTAAACATTTGTTTATAACTTCTGTTCGGATTGACCGATCATTACCAAAATTTGACAGAATTTAAGTTTATGGACGTAAAATGTAAAAATGTAAAGAACTTGAAAACATGCTAAGTCGACTTAGCATACTATTGTTTGGAGGCGTCGAATTATGAATGAAAATCACCGACTCCTTTTCGTTCTCCATTCACATATTCTGTATTCGTGCATATTCTTTTGATTTCAACACATTTGAATTATCATCTCAGTTCCTTTTCACTAAAATGTCAAAAATTTGTTAACCCGACTGTCTGTGAAAAAATGATGAACAGCTGGAAGACAGCCGACAAATGTATGTATGTGTTAGTAAATCAGAGTTGTATTTGAAGACAAACTGTCTGGTGTAAACGCCTAGTAATTCATAAAATGTGTAATGTAACAGATATTTCAAAGCAGAAAAAATCCCCATAAAATCCCCGATTTTTTTAGTTTATTTCCCCATCAAATCCCCAGATCCCCAATTCAAATTTTTCATCCCCATTTTGTAAAAAATACCCATTTTGTAAAAAATACCCAGCAATAATAACCCAGCAAGTTCCAGCAACCTCTCTCAACGCATTTAACTCTCTCAGGCAAGAAAAATTGCAGAAAGTTGTCGAACAAAATTTTGTAATAACTTGCAAGAATGTCTGCTGTTTTCCAAAATATATGAAAATTGTTTTTGTTTATTTTCACATTTTTAACCAAATGGAAGAAAAACATAAATTTTAAAATTATATTTTACTTATTTAAAGCAATAACATCATCCATTGAAATTGTTAAATTTTCTTGGTCAAAATGTTAACATTTCAAGCTGATTAAAAGTCAGCTGGCCCAACTCACAAATTTTTGCAGGACACATTTTCCAGCAAAAATTTGCAAGTTCTCAGTCACACAACTGTCAAAAATCTCTCTCAACTCGCTCTCTTTTGCTGAACAATTCTGTTATCGAGCAGCTTTCAGTAAATATTTGTACGAATTTGTACAAATTATTGGGTTATCGTACACACCTATTTTAATGTGCCGTTTCCACGGTAATGCTTGGTTTACATTTAGCGTCATTTCGTGATTTCGAAGGCGTTTCGTGATTTCGCGTGGAATCAAGCAAAATTTATTATGATTTCATTTCTTGATTTCAGCGAAATCAACATCGAAATCGCACTACACATGATATACAACCCTGTTTTTGCCTAAAAATGTAAGCTTTGTTCCTTTACTTTTGTAATGGTAAGGGTGGTAAAAGAGAAAAGTGTCAAAATTGCTCAAAATTTCTCTCTCATTAAGATTTTTACCAGAAAAGTAAAAGAACGGAAAAATGGTAGATCAGACAGCAATGTCAAAAAGAGACATAAAAAATCAATTTTCGTCTTTTATTTCACAGTTTTTAATTTAGTTTTGTCAGCATTCGATTTTTTCTTCTGTTTTCCTCCATTTTCTTTTTCATTGTGAAATAATCGTCAAACAAAAGTCGAAAAATCAGTTCTGCCATTTTTTACCTGCAGAAATTTTGCTGGTAGCCTGTGGTAGAAGAGAAAGCCATTTTCGCACTCTCTCCACTCTCACTCTCTTAAAAATTGCTTCCTGTTTTGCCACTTTTCGGGGTTAAGGAACGCTTTGCAGGTTAAAAATGGTAACCTCAGGTAAGTAAAGGAACACAGCTGTAACCGTGGCACAATTAACCAGGTAGTGGCATCGTAAAGTTTTGAATATGTTATGTCAAAACTTTCTTTGTGTTGTTGGGGAAATTACAACAAACAATTTTTTTTATAAACTCTAAAGCCACACGCTGAAACTTTCATTCGAAACTTTCCTATTATTTTGGCGTTCTTAGGTCGAGTTTCGCAATAAAGGAACGCTTTTCGAGTAAAAAGTGGTAATACTTGAAGATTCTTGCACGTAAAGGAACAGGGCTAAAATTTGTAAACAATGTGAAAACATTTTAAATTACTTTGTTACAATGTCATTTTTTATTGTGTTCCCGTACTTTTTTAACCCTTTCGGTGCTTCTTTTTTGTTTTTGATCTGAAAAATATATTTTTCCAATTTTATATATACTTAAGCCCACTATATGAATAATCAAAACTAACTTTTTAACATTTTGTTTGGAAAAGTGGTTTTTGGACACTATGCCATATGGCATAGAATGTATTTAAAGGAAAAAAAAAAAACAAAACTAAAATATTCAAGTTTTTAATTAAATTTCATCTTATAGAAGACCAGGAGGCCTTATAGAAGAGGAAGAGGTCTTCATATAGAAGAGCAGGACGTCTTCTCATAAAAGAGCAGAAGGTCCTCTCATAGAAAGGGCAGGATGTCTTCTCCTGGAAGAGCAAAAGGTCGTCTCATAGAAAGACAGGATGTTTTCACATAGAAGAGCAGGACGTTTGCATATAGAAGGGCTGGAGGTCTTCATATAAAAGAGCAGGAGGTCATCTTATAGTAGGTCAAGAGGTCTCCTTATAGAAGAGCAGGAGGTCCTCTCCTTGAAGAGCAGGAGGTTCTCTTCTTGAAGAGCAGGACGTATTTTCATAGAAGAGCAGGACGTTTGCATATAGAAGGGCAGGACGTCTTTTGATAGAAGAGCAGGACGTCTTTCCATATAAGAGCAGGACGTTTGCATATAGAAGGGCAGGAGGTCTTCTTATAGAAGAGAAGGAGGACTTCTTGTACAAGAGCAGGAGGTCTGCTCATAGAAGAGCAGGGCGTCTTCTGGTAGAAGAGAAGGACGTTTGCATATAGAAGGGCAGGAGGTATTCTTATAGAAGAGAAGGAGGTCTTCTTATATAAGAGCAGGAGGTCTGCTCATAGAAGAGCAGGACGTCTTTTCATAGAAGTGCAGGACGTTTGCATATAGAAGGCGGGAGGTATTTTTATAGAAGAGAAGGAGGTCTTCTTATACAAGAGCAAGAGGTCTGCTCATAGAAGAGCAGGACGTCTTCTCGTAGAAGAGCAGGACGTTTGCATATAGAAGGGCAGGACGTCTTCTGATAGAAGAGCAGGACGTCTTTTCATATAAGAGCAGGACGTTTGCATATAGAAGGGCAGGAGGTATTCTTATAGAAGAGAAGGAGGTCTTCTTATATAAGAGCAGGAGGTCTGCTCATAGAAGAGCAGGACGTCTTCTCATAAAAGAGCAGGAGACCTTCTTATAAAAAACCAGATGGTCTTCTCATAGAAGAGCAGGGGCCCTTCTTATAGAAAAGGATAAGATCTTCTCATTGAAGACCAGGAGGTCTACTTATAGAAGACATGAAGGTTTTTCATAGAATATCTGGAGGTCTACTATTAGAAGATTTGGAGGTCTTCACATAGAAGGTCTTCTTATAGAATATCTGGAGGTCTTCTTTTAGAACATTTAAAGCGTCTTATAGAAGACCTAGGGTCTTCTTATAGAAAACCTAGGGTCTTCTTATAGAAAAGCTAGGGTCTTCTTATAGAAAACCTAGGGTCTTCTTATGGAAGATTTGAGGCCTTCTTATAGAAAAACTGGAGGACTTCTTATAGAAGACCTGAATGTCTTCATATAGCAGATCTTAAGGACTTCTTATAGAACACCTGAATGTCATCCTATATAATATCTGGAGGAGTTATTTTAGAAAATCTGCAAGAATTGTTATACATCATCTGGAAGTTTTCCTATGGTGGATCTGGAGGTTTCCTTATAGAAGACCTGGAAGTCTTCGTATAGAAGACCTGGAGGTCTACTTATATAAGATCTGGAGGTCTTCCTTTAGAAGAACTGGAGGTCTATTTATACAAGATCTGGAGGTCTTCTTTTAGAAGATCTAGGGGTTTTACAATAGAAGATCTGGGAGTCAAACAAAGTGAAACATTTCCGTTGGGAAAAATCTATGCCATATGGCATAGTATGAAATATAAAAAATCTGGCAGCTCCATTGAACTATATTTCGGATCTTTTTTTCGTTTTAATTATTAAGGCAATGATTATCTACTAAATTAAATACAAAAAGTTAACAAAAAATATATTTTTGTTAATAAAATATATAAAATTATAAGATGGTATTTTCATGCAAATTTTAAATCGAACGAGGAGCGCTTGCTCTTTGAGACATATGAGTGTATAGGGTCCACCAAACAAAAATTTTTGTCGAATTATTTTTAGATAACACTTCAGGGAAAAATACAAAATTATTAAAAAAAGAGTGCCCATAAGTATTTTGCCTTAAAACGGGCTTCAAAAACTGGTTATGCCATATGGCATAGAATCCCCGAAAGGGTTAATGGTAATGTTAGAAAAAAGAGCGAACTGTCAAAAATTGCTTCCCCATACAAATTACGTAAAAAATGCGGGAACAGAAAAAAAAAATGCAAAAACTCCAGCAGAAATGTCAAAATCAACGTATCAGCAATCGTATTTACATGCTAATGAACATGCTGCTAGTTTCCACTAGGCCAAAATTGTATGGCAGAAAACAGGAGAAGAGGGTGTTATTCGGTACCATTTTTGTTTAAAGAGAAGTGCAAGTCTTGCTAGATTTCGGAGTACGGGAACGCATTTTTAGCAATAAACGGGAAAACTACTGCAAATGGTAATATTTTGCAGGTTCTGAAAACATCTTTTATCTATCAAAATTTATTATTATGATGTCTCAACGATAAAATAATTTTTTATTTTTTCATTTGTTAGTACTATACACAATCAATACGATTTTGGATAATTTTCGAAATAAAGTTGTAAAGTTCTATATTGTCGTATATTATTTATGATTCATTCAATTTACAACAACTTGTTTTGAAAATTCATGTTCGATCAGCTGCGCATATGTATCTACCTTGATTATTGTCATATGTTTGAAATCAACAAAAAATATGTGTAAACACCGGGGTGTATTTCAGGATTTCGTGAAATCAAGTGGATTTTGGAGCGCAAGTGTTAACTTGACATATCGTCGGTGTCATGCTTAAGGGCTGTTTACACCATCTATCAATGTCATATGAGCTGTCATTTCTTTCACCCATTCGACATTCTCTATGTTTGTCAAAATTGACGTCATACATACAACATTCAATTTGTGCCTTCATACCTACAAGTGTTATTTTCGTATGACATAACCTATAAATATAAAAACAGCTGTTTTTGTCATTGTTTACATTTATTGTTGAGTTGCGAATTTGCGCAAATTTTAATTTTGGTTGAAGGAAAATGAATATCTAGCATGTTTGTTGTGGTATAATAGGCTTTTGGGGTTATAGAAGCATTCATGTTTTTGGCACAAAGCAATCATTTCCAAGACTGCTTCTTTCGACCAATCGATCTGAAAATAACATTATAAACACCATTTATTTACTTTTCTAAATATTTAAATATACATAACTCTCCATTTTCTTTTTTAAAAGATTTTGTTTTTCAATTTTTTTTTTGAGAATGCCAGAAAACAGCTGATTAATTTATGTTTACATACGAGAATGCCGTATCAAATAGAGCGCCCCCTAAATGAAAAATTTACATATGAGTTGCCAAATCATTTTGATAGATGAAAATGTTCATAGTGGTCACACTAGCTGTGTTCCAGAACTAAAAAGTTTTTACAACTTTTACGACTTTTACACATTTTACCCGAAAACCCGTTCCCGTACACAAAAAAGTTGTAAAATGTTCACTTCTCTTTAAACAAAAATGGCGCTGAATGGCGCTCTCTTTAAAAACTTTTTACTCGACAAATTTGAGCGTGTAAAAAATAGTAACATGGTTGCCGGCGTCTGATTGGCGGATACGCCGACTTTGACATTTGTTCCAGTTTTTTTGACGTATTTTCCATTTTTCCGTTCCCGAACTATTTAAAAAAACTTTTGTGTTAGAAAACATTTTTTACAGTTCTCTCTTTTACGAGTTTTACTATTAAAAAGTACGGGAACGAAGCTACTATGTGTACAACATTCGCAGGTAGAAAATTTGACATCTCATACGACATTGATAGATGGTGTAAACAGCCCTTTAAGTGTTCCATACACCATTTGCCTGATTCGAGAAAAACTCAAGTTCATGGTATAAGTAAAAAGGTAGATTTAAATGAAAACAATCTATAGAACCCTGGTTTTTCCAGAATTCCTAAAACGTCAAAATTAGTAAACACAAAAGCGACAAGTGGGTCTGTTCACAATACCATTTTTGAGGATTTTATAAAAAACTCGAAAAATGAATGAAGTGTCAAGGTTTCTCCACATAACCGAGTTGTGGATATGATAAAATGTTTGTTTCAAAGCAAAACTGACGAATTTCTTCCATACAAATGTTCTAAAAACAAATTTAAAAATCATTGAATTCGATTGTTTTTAAAATTGTTTGGCATATTATTCAAACAGCACACACACATACACAGATTGTGTATATTGTTTTGACGTTTTAGGAACAATCGAAAGAAAAAAATTAAATTGACAGAAATCTTTAGCTAACCTTTCTTATTAAACCATGCTCAAGTTAATGTTTTAATCCATACAGGCTAGATGTGGTGCAGAAATCCAATACTTTAAGAGCCCAGGGGCTGGATTCTCGTTCTATGAAAATTTGAAATGAAAAGTTTTATAAAGGAGAAAACTGTCAATGAAAAAAATTATAAAGGAAATATTTTTCATTTTAAATTTTCATAGAACAAGAATTCGGCCCCAATTCTACTTAACTAAACTCAAAGAATATATTAGGAGTTTATTTTAGTCACATATCTGTTATAGTCTAGAAGTTATGGCCAATTTTTATAAATGCAAAAGGTTGTTGATTTGTTCCATAGGATCTTTTTTTCATGTCTTTTGCAATTTGTGTCACATGGAACACTTTATGTCACATTTTAACAAACAAACTTTTGATCAATTGTGTTCCACCTCCGTTATGTGAAGTGCTGCTGTAAAGCTGAAAATTCGGTGGCTTCAATAAAACAGTTGCAGTAGATAATAAATTCTTTAGAGACCATTGTTATATGTTTCCTTTACATTTATTTAAGGAGTTGACTTCTCCACTTTCGGAAAATATTAAGTTTATAAGCTTATTTTTATTGTCTCATTTTATAGTTTAATTAATTCGAAAAAATCAATAATCGTTCTTTGAACTATTGGTAGTGGCAATAGAATTCTATTTTAATTCATTTTCCGACATTTTAATTATCTTACATTTAGCGGGAGGAGTTAAATTTAAGCAACAATTAATTTTAATTTCATATAACAATAAAGAAGTAGCAAACTAAACGATAATTACATGATTATGGCAAAGCAAAAGCACATTAATGAAAGGCAACGTAAGAACTAGAATGATGAAGAGAATTCTACATAGTAGTTGTTGTTGCTTAAATAAAGTAAAGGCGTAATAAAACTTTACGTTACAATTCAAATTTGTATATCAGCGTTCGACTTTTTCTTCTGTTTTTCCTCCATTTTCTTTTTCATTGTGAAATAATCGTCAAACAAAAGTCGAAAAATCAGTTCTGCCATTTTTTATTTTGCTGGTAGCCTGTGGTAGAAGAGAAAGCCATTTTCGCTCTCTCTCCACTCTCACTCTCTTAAAAATTGCTTCATGTTTTGCCACTTTTCGGGGTTAAGGAACGCTTTGCAGGTTAAAAATGGTAACAAATGGTAAAAATGGTAACCTCAGGTAAGTAAAGGAACACAGCTGTAACCATGGCACAATTAACCAGGTAGTGGCGTCGTAAAATTTTGAATATGTTATGTCAAAACTTTCTTTATGTTGTTGGGGAAATTACAACAAATAATTTTTTTTATAAAGGGATTTGACTTTTCATATTCGATCAGCTGGTGTGATACAATTACCTGGTAGTCAGGGACGTACGAAATGGTTTGGTCGAACAAAATTTTTTAAGCTACTGTAACTAGTTATTATATTTTTTTCTCATAAAAATGTTTGTATATTTGAAGATTTCAAATTAAAACTTATATTTTCTTAAGTTTCTGAACAGAAAATGTACATCATTAACAAGTTTTGTAAGAAAATATTTTAAAAATTTTTGTTTGTAAGCTGTTTTTGAGAAAAACTTCCAATAAAATCTGAATTACTTCTTCATGTCATATCATACCACTATCAAATGCTAATTCCTAAATGAATATACCCCATGTCTATTATTTATTCGAACTGTATAGTGCTCTCGAGGCTTAAAACTCATCCGGATATAACAAAAATAACGAGTTCAGTATTATAGGAATGGAAATATATAAAAAAAACCATTGAATAAAATGTATAAAGGGTCGGTCCTTCGTGGACTACATATTGAAAGCCAATTAGAAATTTGTTTTACTGCCATCGCCAAAATTTTGTTATTCTGTTTTAGACAAATTTACTGCTAAACAGTATGAGAAAATAATGAAGACAAATGAATTTTTGTGCGTCACTTGATTTTTGTGCGTCACGAGATTATATACACTAGGATTGTATCGTATAGATTTCATCAAAATAATGATTTAAGACTTCACATATGTTTGGACGATATTCGTTTCAGCCAAGATGGAAGTACTTACCACCGTCCGTCCGTCTGTATCTCTGTTTGTCTGGCAGGTTGGAACTCATGATAACTCTCGGTCCAATTTATGGATCTCGTAATGTTTTGTCCAAATTAAATTTAAGTCATATCGGTATCTCCGCCATAAAAGTTCAAAAATGTTCACTAAAATGGTCTAAGGGACTAACCGATTCGGTCTAAAATCGAGCCTAATATGGTTCGCAAGATTACTTCCAAAAGTGCATCAAGGTCGAAGAGAATATGTTTGGACAACATCTTCAGGTCTCTTATACAAGTCTAACATAACTGCAGTTAAAAGACTGGTCGATTATTCTTTGGACATTTTGTAGTCTTGTTTACAGCGATATGCTACTTTTCGTGGACAAGTTTATGCTTCCTGACAAAGCTCTAAATACTACTAAAAAGCTTATGGGCGCGGTAACTATCGAGAGGAGTGTCTCTCAAATAATTATTAGTGAATAATTATGTGGGGTTCAATAAGGATCGGGCTGTTTGCTCAAGAAGTATGGACTTGCCCCTAAAAAAACTTTTACCATCGTAAATGAGGCAGCGAATGCAAGTTGCTTCAACAACGCATTCATTTTCTTATCGACATACATATGTACATGAACAGGCCCATAGTTGTACAAATGTACATTCAAATTAGTATTATTTCGCATAGGATACGTAACGGCAGTCGCACGATAGTTTGCGAAATACATTAACGCATTTTTAGACGGAAGTGAGTGACTGCTTTCCTTTCGTACAGGTTTCCGTGCGACATACATGAACAGGCGGTTAAAATTGTATCCTTAGTCCCAATTTACATTAAACGATTTTTCTTGCGGCAATTTTTCTCGTTCTCTTTTAAACTTGCCTCTTGCGTTTATATAGGCAATTCTGTTTCTGCAAGTTTTGTTTTCAAAACAATGAAAATAATGTCAAAAACGAAAAATATAAAAGGAATTGCCTGAAATTGCCGGTACGAGCAATTTTTTCCACTTCCATACCCCTTACGTGTCTCTCCTACAAACTGAGACTTGCCGCAAGTAAACTCGCCTAATGTAAATTGGGACTAAATATTATGAATTCTTTCTATTGAATTTATGTACTTTGTACCATTATTTCATATAAAATATAGAATAGAATATGAGCCAAAATTTCCAGTCCATCGGACAAAAATTTCGAAGGGAAACATTTATTGTGTTTTGTATGTAGCATAGAAACCAAAAACGTCTTTTCCTCGAAGTGGCACTTTATATGTTTTTGTGGGACTATTGTACACATAAATCATGTGCTTAACCGAGAGAGAAAAAAATTTCAACTTTGTACGGTGTTTTGTTTTTGTTAAAATCGAAATTTTGATTTTAACTGTTCAAAATTTTTAAAAATTGATTTTTTTAATTCCTTTTCGATAATGGACAATATTATTAGGTTCGTAATGATCCCACAAAAATATATGCTGATCGGTTTATTCTTTTTCAAACTACAGTGGGTACCGCCAACTGCTTTAAGCTAGGTACACATTGCCATTTTTGAATGACAGCTTTGCTCAAATAATCGGTTGTTTGCCAGTGTGACGGTATGATAGTGCGAACCAAAAATGTCATTCGAGGAATGAATTTGCAGCGTAAATATCAAATAAAAATGAAGAATTCGTGTGTTTTTATTAAATTTGGAGAATTACTATTGGAATTAGCGATACACGTGCTCATAACAAAGGAAACTTGACGATGCAGTGAATGGAGTAACAAGGAAAAAAAAGCAAATGGGCAAATGGTTCTGTGGATGACGACAAAACAAAAAGGAAAAAATAAATTTGTCCATTGTGCTGTTGGAAAAATATAAAAATCTCCCGGAGTTTGAATTGTATCTGTGCGGTACTAATAAATATGGAAAAGGCTATACATAAAACCAAATTGTGAAAGGAGTGAATATAATAAAAGGAATAACGAGATGGTTCAGTGGATGACGCCAAAACAAAAAAAAACCAATTTGTGTATTTTGCTCATGGAAAAAATGTGCACAAAACCTTCCGGTGTCAAAATTGAATGTGCTATACAAATAAATGTACTGTGTTAATAAATAAATGCTTGTAGTTTCCCATATTTATTATTTGTGTTTTTTTTCATGTGAATGGGAAGTCATGGGTCGCTGAGTAGGGAATTTCAGGTACATCATTCCCAAGTGAAAAGAAAATAGCCATATATTTAATTATATGGATTATTTTATTTTTTTATTTCTTTGTGGTGCCAGCGCTAATGTTTATTGAGCAAATTTTATAATTTGACTGACGGTTTGTCGTCCAACATGAATGATAGTGTGACCGCTCCGTAAAACCTAACAAAACTGAAGCAATCGATATTTGCGAAAAATCGTCAGTCAAAACTGACAATGAGTACGGCACTTTAGTAAAAACAGTGCTTAATAAGCGGGCATTTGAAAGTAAGATTTTTCAAAAAAAAAAAAAAAAAAAAAAATAGAAGGTAACTTAAGGTTTAATAGATTTTTAAAAAAAAATGCATGAAAATAGCTTTTCTCATGCTTATAAGTTGCCATAACCCCTTAAAATAGCTTAACGTAACGCTTCACAACATTTGAATTTTTTCATGATTTTTGGTTATAAAAATGAAAAAACCGACAAAAGTAGTAAACTGCTGCCATATGAATTGTTATATGGTGTCTGAAGTAAAGGAACGTTTTTCTAGTAAACAGTGGTAACACTTGAAGATTCTTGCACGTAAAGGAACAGGGCTAAAATTTGTATACAATGTGAAAACATTTTAAATTACTTTGTTACAATGTCATTTTTTATTGTGTTACCGTACTTTTTTAATGGTAATGTTAGAAAAAAGAGCGAACTGTCAAAAATTGCTTCCCCATACAAATTACGTAAAAACTGCGGGAACAGAAAAAAAATGCAAAAACTCCAGCAGCAATGTCAAAATCAACGTATCAGCAATCGTATTTACATGCTAATGAACATGCTGCTAGTTTCCAGTAGGCCAAAATTGTAGGGCAGAAAACAGGAGGAGAGGGTGTTATTCGGTACCACTTTTGTTTAAAGAGAAGTGCAAGTCTTACTAGATTTCGGAGTACGGGAACGCATTTTTAGCACTAAACGGGAAAACTACTGCAAATGGTAATATTTTGCAGGTTCTGAACACATCTTTTATCTATCAAAATTTATTATTATGATGTCTCAACGATAAAATAATTTTTTATTTTTTCATTTGTTAGTACTGTACACAATCAATACGATATATAGATAATTTTACGATAATTTTCGAAATAAAATTGTAAAGTTCTATATTGTCGTATATTTTTGATGATTCATTCAATTTACAACAACTTGATTATTGTCATATGTTTGAAATCAACAAAAAATATGTGTAAACACCGGGGTGTATTTCAGGATTTCGTGAAATCAAGTGGATTTTGGAGCGCAAGTGTTAACTTGACATATCGTCGGTGTCATGCTTAAGTGTTCCATACGCCATTTGCCTGATTCGAGAAAAACTCAAGTTCATGGTATAAGTAAAAAGGTAGATTTAAATGAAAACAATCTATAGAACCCTGGTTTTTCCAGAATTCCTAAAACGTCAAAATTAGTAAACACAAAAGCGACAAGTGGGTCTGTTCACAATACCATTTTTGAGGATTTTATAAAAAACTCGAAAAATGAATGAAGTGTCAAGGTTTCTCCACATAACCGAGTTGTGGATATGATAAAATGTTTGTTTCAAAGCAAAACTGACGAATTTCTTCCATACAAATGTTCTAAAAACAAATTTAAAAATCATTGAATTCGATTGTTTTTAAAATTGTTTGGCATATTATTCAAACAGCACACACACATACACAGATTGTGTATATTGTTTTGACGTTTTAGGAACAATCGAAAGAAAAAAATTAAATTGACAGAAATCTTTAGCTAACCTTTCTTATTAAACCATGCTCAAGTTAATGTTTTAATCCATACAGGCTAGATGTGGTGCAGAAATCCAATACTTTAAGAGCCCAGGGGCTGGATTCTCGTTCTATGAAAATTTGAAATGAAAAGTTTTATAAAGGAGAAAACTGTCAATGA
The DNA here is from genome assembly GCF_047663935.1 of Musca autumnalis. Lineage (NCBI taxonomy): Eukaryota > Metazoa > Arthropoda > Insecta > Diptera > Muscidae > Musca > Musca autumnalis. The sequence goes on from NW_027411866.1 coordinate 56,604,406, forward strand.
AAAAAATTATAAAGGAAATATTTTTCATTTTAAATTTTCATAGAACAAGAATCCGGCCCCAATTCTACTTAACTAAACTCAAAGAATATATTAGGAGTTTATTTTAGTCACATATCTGTTATAGTCTAGAAGTTATGGCCAATTTTTATAAATGCAAAAGGTTGTTGATTTGTTCAATAGGATCCTTTTTTCATGTCTTTGGCAATTTGTGTCACATGGAACACTTTATGTCACATTTTAACAAACAAACTTTTGATCAATTGTGTTCCACCTCCGTTATGTGAAGTGCTGCTGTAAAGCTGAAAATTCGGTGGCTTCAATAAAACAGTTGCAGTAGATAATAAATTCTTTAGAGACCATTGTTATATGTTTCCTTTACATTTATTTAAGGAGTTGACTTCTCCACTTTCGGAAAATATTAAGTTTATTAGCTTATTTTTATTGTCTCATTTTATAGTTTAATTAATTCGAAAAAATCAATAATCGTTCTTTGAACTATTGGTAGTGGCAATAGAATTCTATTTTAATTCATTTTCCGACATTTTTGCTGGTAGCCTGTGGTAGAAGAGAAAGGCATATGTGCTCTCTCCTCTCTCACTCTCGTAAATAATGCTGATAGTTTTACCGCTTTTTGGGGTTAAGGAACGCTTTGCAAGTTAAAAATGGTAAAAATGGTAACCTCAGGTAAGTAAAGGAACACAGGTAATAAAACAAACTAGTTTCCATTTCAGACAGTCCCGACAATGGTGCGAGAATTGATAAAATTCTTTGAGGCAGTTAAAATGGTCCATAGAACATAATAATACAAATGGTCGAAAGATCTCCACCATTTCCTATATATCCGTTGTTTCTTCTCTTTTCGGCGACCGAAAGAAATTTAATTTTTAAACTTTTTCACTTCACTGGCTGCAACAACAACATATGTTCTCTTTATTCTCATCTGCCGTCGTTTAGCAATGGAAAGACTTGCTCAGAGAAACTAATGCACAAAATATTTGGACCACCGCCGCTCTAGAGATGCTGCATATCAACAACATACCAACAAAGAAGAAGATCAACTACAAGAGCGACACAGAAAATGCAGCTTATTGTTGCAGACATTTAACACAAAAGAGAATGTGCAATACGTCCAGGTCAGGCAATTAGGCGCCCGTGTGCGCTCATTTAGCGTTGCTCTCTCCACACACACAATTCAACCCATTGAAAAAGCATGCACTCACACAATGAAGCCCCGTAAAGTATGCAATAGAAAACTATGGTGCCTGACCTGGCAATACGTAGAACTTTTAATGCAATATTTACAGCCGACAATAGTAGTGAAACTACAGTAGTTTGTAGGAAATATTTGACGAATTTAGTTTTTACGTAGATGTAAGCAATTTATACTCTTTTGTGTTAGATATATTATGATGTTTGTTTTCTATAAAAATTATTTTGATGTTTATGTCTAAAAATTATAATAACGCTGTGATAATATAATAAAATATCAATATTTATATTGTTTTGTAGATTAGCCCCTGATGATGCAATTAAATAATTGCGAAATATTGGGAAAAAGAATGATGAAATAAAGAAACAAATATAATGACCTCAAGCTCAAAAAACTTATTATTTGTTACACTTTTTCACTTCATTGAAAAAATAAAATGTAATTTTCATATTTACTGACATTACATACTTGTGTATGTGCGTAGGCATAAGCATTTTTTTTGTCAAATTCACTTTGACAATGAACGTACTTCAAATTCAAAATTTGAAAAAATTTAAATCAGATGTTAGCATGAAACTACCTTTTTGTTCTACCATGATAATATTTGGAAAATTTGAAAAAAATATATGTATATATTCGTATTCCTGAGAAGATAAATATCCTCTTATGGACGATTTGGATTCTTTGGATGAAGATTTCTCATCTGAAAGTGTACCCCCGGACAAATGCGGGGATAACAGAAAATAGAAGAGAATCAATACGAAATTGCCATCAAACGTTTGCTCTGAGGAATCAATGAACACATCCGAAATTCCTACTAACAGTTTGAAGGTCAAACATAAAGCCGCTAAGTCAAGATCTAAATCAAAAGCTATTGATGAGGGAAGATTTCGTAGCGATTGTTGCCAAAATAAAGTTCTCCCAGAATGCTCAAAATGTAAACATTACAGAATTGATACACACATTGAAGTCCAAAAACACAATTTTCAAAATTGTAAACAAAAGCCAACGTAAAAGTAAATTGTACATTCAAGATCCATTAGTTCATTCTGAAATGATTGAACTCCTCAAAACCAAAGAAATTTTAGCATAAACTTATACCCCAAAAGAACTTAAACGTACCAGATTGATTTTGAGGGGACTTCATTACAAAACAACCATAAATGATATAAAGAATGACATTGACACTTTAGTTTCCAATACTGTGGGTGATGTTAAGGAATTTTCAACTGAATATTCCAAAAAAAAAAAAATAATATTGATTCGGGACTTTATTTAATTACACTGGAAAATCTGTAGATGAATTGAGGGTTCTAAGATATATTTGTACACAAAAACTGACATGAGAAACGCCGAAATCAAATTTGAAGGTTGTCCAATGTTGGCGTTGCCAGCAATGGGGCCATATCTCCAAAAATTGCAGCAGATTACACGTCTGCGTTAAATGTGACCAAAAACATGCACCAAAAGATTGCAAATTCGTATCAACTGAAGAAAATAAGCCTTATTGTGCAAACTGTAAGCAATTTGATCAGCCATCAAATTATCGGGGTTGTACTGCATACAAGGAGTATTTAAAGAAAAAACAGCAATTTAGGGCCGCGGCTAAAGAAAGAAAGACGTTAGCTTCCAAAAATGTGTCTACTGTTTTAAGCGGTTTCAATGTTATTTACCCAAATAGAACATTAGCTAACTGTTTTGTTGACCTTCAGCAAGTTAGATCTAAACCTATTATTAAAGATGAGTTTATGAAAATTGCCAGAAATATTTGCCAGGTTGAAACTATGACCTTGGAGGATAGAATAGGAAATTTTCTAAGATGTTTTAGAACAATTTCAAAGGAACAAGCAAAAATTCAAAGCTTAGAACTTTTAGAAGACGTAAAACGTCAATATGGTTAATAATTCTCTAATGTTTTTATCTTTTAATGTGAGATCACTTATTGAGTGGAGCCGAAAAATAGAATTATCAAATATTTTATATGCAAACAAAATTGATTTCGCATTTATACAAGAAACTCACTTAGTCGATGGTCAGACTAGCAAGGTTTCATGAAACCAATTTCGTTAAAGTTTCTTTTCAAATTTCGTTAATGTCCACACACGTTAACGTGAAATTTAAGGTCTTTGCGTTTCCTCTTTATTTTACCATTCGCGTTTGTTTTGTTTCTCATACTAATAAAAACAAAAAAAAAGACATACATAAACAAAAAAAAACAACACAAAATAATTAACATTAATAATTGAATTAATATTAATAGTTAAATTTTCACTATTTCATTAATAAAATGTTTTTATTAAATATATTTATGTTTGTTTTGTTGTTAACGTTTGCTTGAGAAAATAAAAATGAAAGAAAATTGAAGAAAAAATCTTGCAACGAAGAACAAGAAGAGGCAACACAACAAACACAGAAAACCATGTACATGGGTTTCACTACTTCATACCCCTCGCCTATAAACTTGACGTCGCCATGTTGAAATCGTGCTTGTCTGACCATCGACTTACGAGATGATCACAGGGTTTCACTAGAAAATTATACGTTCATTAGAGACAATGGCTCACAGGGAGTAGCTGTTGTTCTTAAAAAATCTTATAAGTTTCAAAGGATTTTTATAAAAGATTTTGTTTATCCTAACCTATTTTTAAGTATTCGTATATTTTTAAATGGCGTTGAGCAAAACATTTTAATTGGTTCAATTAATATTCCTTGTAATGCTGATCGTACTGAGTACATGGCTAGCTTGTCAGCTTTAAACAATGTTTCCCGAAATTACTACGGATTGATAATTGGTGGCGACTTTAACTCTAGACACATGTCTTGGGGCGATATGATGAACAATATGAATGGGAATATCCTAAGCACATGGCTACAACAATCGTCGGTAAATTTTTTGAGATTATCAGATTCAGTCCCAACTTTTCCGAATGGAGCTTCATTCCTCGACCACTTTATAGTCAGTACAAAATTAGTAGATCTAGTAGATCGTTATCTCAAAATTTTCAAATTAGTACCTTACCAACGTTTTCCGATAATTTCCCTCTAAGATCAAACTTGCAATTACATATCATCAGTTTCTATAATTGTAAATACTTCCAAGTGTTACACCTCTTATAAAAATACAAACTGGGATATCTTTCGAGTAGATGTTCAAAATGCTTTGTTGATTAACTTTTCCGATCCAAAGAGAAATCTTTCAAACTCTGAGATTGACTTTTACTTAGCCAAATGTCGGACGCGATAAATAATGCGCATTCCAGACACTCAGCAATTAAAAATATCGGTAAAAGAGTTATAATTTCGGATTCAATTAGAAACCTGTTTAAGTTAATGTATACTTGGCAGAGGGACTTAAAAAGACTTTTTAACAGAACTAGAGATAGATCAGACCCAAACTATCGATTAATATCAAAGCAAAGGTGCAACTGTTATATAATTAAAAGACAAGTTGAAATTGAGCAATCTATGACTTTTGCGGAAAGGCTTAAGAAGATAAAACCGGGTCCAAGGGCACATAAAGAGGTTTAGAAAATAATTGGTCATAAAAGAAAGATTGGTCTAAATAAATTGTCAGAAAATGGAGTTCCAATTGGAGATAACATAGTTGCATGTGATAAACTTAAACAATATTTTGGTAACATTTACAGTCATGTAATTGTAAATCAAGCAACAGAAACCATGGAACATATAGTTCTCAATGCAGTATCCAATAGTTCCCATTTGATTAATTTTAACGAAATTGAATCTTCTTTAAACTCTATGGGTAATCCAAGACTAACAACTATGGACGAAGTTATCAGCCATAGCAAAGATATTAACAACAAAAAATCTTTCGGATTAGATAACATATCCAATTTCATAATAAAAAAAACTACCTGCTAAAGCCTTTGAGTACCTAACAATCATATTTAATAACTGTTTAAATAATTCATATTTCACTGATAGGTGGAAGATTTCTAAAATCGTTCCAGTTTTAAAAAAGCCAAATAATTCGGATACTAACAATTTAAGACCCATTTCTTTGCTTTCTAATTTTGGAAAATTACTAGAAAGAATAATTCTTATTAAGATGGACTACGGCTTAAATACTCCTTACACATCAGAACTTCAGTTCAGATTTGAAAGAGGCCACTCTACGACAGATGCTCTACATAAATTTCGAAATGATATTGTATGTAATTTGCGGGAACGGAAATGTACTGTATCTCTTTCACTTGATGTAGAAAAGGCATTTGATCACGCAATGCACTTAGCAATTTAAAAAAAATGGTTCAACTTAATTTCGATCTCTTTATTATAAAATTGTTCTATAGTTTTTCTCAAATAGAACATTTTGTGTACAATTTCAAGAAGTAATTTCTGAGCTCGGCGACATTAGATGAGGTGTCCGTCAAGGATCCGTTTTATCGCCCCACCTATATAGCATATTTATGTACGATTTTCCACACATTGATTCGGATTCTTGCGGCCTTCTTTATGCAGACGATTCATTATTGTATGCACACGATGAATCAACACAGATGGCATCGTGCAAAGTTAAAAATCATTTGGATAAAGTAACACAATTTTACAGTGAGTGGGGCATACAAATTAATGCATCCAAAACCGAAGCTGTGTGTATAAGGAATGAATCTGAAAAATGCAAAAAGTATGTGGTCCTTTAAAGCAAAAATTTAAAGTTAACTTTCAATAACGTTGACATTCCCATAGGTAGCTCTATAAAATATTTAGGAGTTTATTTTAATAGTCTATTAAAATTTAATAAGCATGCCAGGTTGGTATGTGTTGGGGAAAACGTATAGAATTCTAGGATCTTTTTCCAAAATCTTGGTTAATAAAGACCTTCCATCGAGTACTAAACTAATACTATACAAAACAACTATAAGCCCAGTATTTCTTTATGCTTTTCCCATATGGTTCAATATATCACCTACAATAATCTGCGAAATGGAAATTTTAGAAAGGAAAATTTTAAGACACTGCATTGGAAAATACTACGCAGCAAAAAGTTTGCATCCGCGGATGCAAATGAATACAAGTGTACAGTACAAGTGCCGTTGGAGTACATCTATTTCTATGAATTCACTTATGAATTTTACAAGGGAGCGCGCAGCTAGCATGCCCTCCATTTTGCTTCCACAGCACACAACTAGGATCCACTCCATTTTCGATCCAAATCACAGCTTTTGATGTAGTGTTTTGGATTGAATTTAATGGCATTCTTCGGATTGCATTTTTAGTCAGTCTAATACCCCGGTTACACTATTGAAGGTTAACCCACTGGGTCTAATAGATCCAGTGGGTTAATCTTTGCTGGTTACACTTAGCTTTTCGAGGATATAAACTGTCAGCTGATGTTTGTTTACGTATACATACAAAATAACTAATAAAGTCGTGTTTTACACTTTTACAATTTCTCGTATGAGATATGGTCCCCTCTTTGCTCATATTGGTATATTTTTCACACAGCGATACATTTTTGTATCATGGTATCAAGCGTACTTTTTGTTAAAAAAGTGTCTAATGTAAAAAAATAAATAATTTTATGATTTTCAAATAACTTTAGATTTATTAACTCCATAAAATCTCATGCGACCAATCGAAAACGTGTAAAACACGACAAACTCTGTTGCAAAAACAGTTGCAACTATTGGTACTTTTTGAGTAGAGTTGGATTTTTTTGCACAAATACCGAATACAACACTGTATTTTTGGTGGATTTGTGCCGGATTTAAAATAAACCCTGTCGTGAGAGGATTTAATTTTTGTATGGCAAATCTGGTCAGATTTGACCAGATTAAGCAATAAATCCTCATAAAGTGGGTTAACCCGGCAAAAAACTGTAGTGTAACCGCACTATAAAGATGCAATAAAAATGCAAGCCATTGCGAAATATCCCAGAATAAATAAAATGCATTTATTATTTCCATAAAACAATAATGCAAAGAACTTTAAACACAAATTAAAAAAAGTTTCCATTAAATTCAATCATATTTGAGTTTACTTCCTCCGTTCTCCATTTAATTCAAGCGCATTTGATTTTGCTTTATCATCCTAAAGGTTTTTTTATGTTGCCTTCCCATCACTAGTTCAGTTTTCGACTTCCAACTGGACTCCATTCCATTAAAAATTTCCGTCTCGTGAATTACCGCAAAAATGTTCGCAACTTAAGTTTTTATTTATTTATTTTATAACAAATTCTTAGAAACGTATACACTTTCTCTTATTTTTAGAATAACTAAATGATTTCATCAGCGGCGGGTAGGGATCAACCAATTGTTTTTTTTTTTGGTAGGGATCTCAAAGGCAACTGCTTATAAATTGTATCCAACGAAGTGCATTTTTCATAACTCCGTGTGGACTGCATCGAAGGATGTTGTGAAATCATAACTCCATTTGCACAACCTCCAAAATTTTTTGCTGGGTATGAATATAGTTGTAGACGTTTTTCTAATAGATTTATTTACTCTGAATCCAAAATAACCCCTATTGGTTTATATGTCTGTGACTTGATGTCAAAATTTGCTCAGCGTATAAGTATTCATGAAAATAGCTATGTGTCTTGTATATATGACAGTCAACGACAATTTAGCTGGACGAATTCAAACTATTTATCTCCAATTGGTTATATCAATGAACTCCCGCCTAATTTTGATATCAATGCCAATATTCGGCACCCTTTTTATGAAAAAGTCATATCTGGTACGAACAGAGGCTGAATTATTATATTTATTCATTTTTATACCCCCAGCATTTATGCTAACGAGGGTATATACACTTTCATACGGGCAAAATGTGCCTCATCGAAATAATGGTTTTAGACCCCAAGTATGTTTGGACGAAATGTGTTTCAGACAATTTGGAGTCGATTGAGCAATGTCCGTCCGTCTGTCTGGCTGGCTGGAGCGCACGATAACTCTCGAACGGATCAACCGATTCGGTCCAAAATTTGGCTTTCGTAATATTTTGTCCAAACTTAGTTTAAGTTCGAAGATGGGCTATATTGGTCCACTCCTTCCGGTACCTCCCCCACAAAAGTTCGAAAATGTTCGGAAATTTTTTGCGCACAATAACTCTTGAAGGAAGTAACCGATTTGGTCAATACTTTGCACATCGTGAAATTTCTACTAGACTTAAATAAGGTTTCATTATGGTCTCAATAGGTCCAATCCTTCGGGTACCTCCCACACAAAATTTCGGAAAAGTTCAGTTTAGGGCCATCTCTCGAATCGCTTTGATTTTTGTTGTAGCAACTTGTATTCACTGCCCTCCATACGACGGTACAATTTTCATCAGGGGCAAGTCCATACTTCCTGGGAAAATAGCATGAAAGTTGCAAAAAATCCCTATGACACCGTGTGAGGTGGTTGGAGCGCAAGATAACTCTCGAACGGATCTGCCGATTCGGTCCAAAATATGGCCTTAGTAATATTTTGTCCAAACATACTTTAACTTTGAAGATAAGCCATATCGGTCCACTCCTTCAGGTACCTCCCCCACAAAAGTTCAAAAATGTTCGGAAAAATTTTTCGTGCGGTAACTCTTGAAGGGAGTGGCCGAATTGGTCTATACTTTACACATCTTAATATATACCAGATATAGATCAGGTTTAAATATGGACTACATTTGTCCACTCCATCCGGTACCTCCCACACAAAATTTCGGATAAGTTCCCTTTAAGACCTAATATCGAATCTCTTTGATTTTTGTTGAAGCAACTTGTATTCGCTGCCTCAATTACGATGGTAAAAGTTTTTTTAGGGCAAGTCCATACTTCTTGAGCAAACAGCCCGAAGAGTGTAAAAACCCCCTATGGCACCATATGTTGTGGCTGGAGATCCTCTTCCATAACGGTCAATGTCGATCCATTCCATTTAGTATCTCCTCCGCAAAACTTTTGATCTCTAATCCTAATCAACATTTTTGCCGGTTCATACGCCACAAATTTTTAAAATTTCTGATACTTTTTTACTTGTTTCTTTTATATTTTTTATTTTATATTTTTTATATTAGCTTGTAAGTTTATTTGAGTTTTTGTTTAAAGAGAAGTGAACATTTTACAACTTTTTTGTGTACGGGAACGCTTTTTCGAGTAAAATGTGTTAATGCTATTATAATCTTAAGTATTAAGGTCTGCGTACATAAGCTGCTCTGCCTGATTGCCTTGCTTTCCTGCTTCATTTTTGACATAATAAAAAAATGAAAGAATAAAGAAGGCCGAGGAAATTTCGAACTGGGTTGCCCTTTTCTTTTTTATTCTTTGTCCTTTTCTTTTTTTCTTTTTTATTCTTTCCTGCTTCATTTCTGACATAATAAAAATAAAAGAATAAAGAAGGCCGAGCAAATTTCGAACTGGGTTGCCCTTTTCTTTTTTATTCTTTTATCAGAAGCAAGCAAGGTAAGCAGGCAAGGCAGCTTATGTACTTACCCCTTTACTTCCATGGTACAAATACACAGGTAGCCGCATCGGCAATTGTTAGTAACATAAGGTGTCAAAATTTGACATCAATTCAATGCAGTTGACACATTATGTTACCATCAGCTGGCATGATAATGCTACCTGTATTATTGTACCATGATTACTTCCATCTATTGGTGCTCTCATGGTACAATAATACAGGTAAAAGCAAGTCCCAGCTGATTAGATTCAGCCGTACTACTAGTGTCAAAATGTATATGACGTTTTGTCATTGTCTATACTTTTTTGTCAACCCTTGTATTGAAAGTTTAAAAATAAATCATCCACAAACACATTAGAAAGTAAAAATATGAAAAATTGAATTTTTATATTAGCATATACATCGGTAAGTACAAAGAAATGCAATATTTTCATAAATAATGGTTATTGTGCGTATTCTGCGATGAAATAGAAATGAAGGAAAAGGACCTTATTTCAACATACCATTAGATCCACATAAAAGGCGTGACTGGGCTAAAATTTATGGAAAGGATTTCAAGAAGAATGACTGTATATGCTGGGATAACTTTTAACCGGAGGATACGAGAAGAGTAGGAAAAATGAAAGCTCATGCCACGTGCAGAACCATTTCTTGTGCATTCGACTATGGAATGGTAAGTAGCTGTATGTAATTTAGAATTGAACATTTATGTAACATGTACATATTTTATTCTATTTAACAGATGTAAATATACCATTCCATTCCAAATTGGTTGAAGAATATTGTGAGGAAATGGAAATAGATACAGACAAGGAGAAAAAGTTAGTCTTACATAAATAATCCATATTATGTGTTTACTGCATTTTTCTTTTACGCAGGAAATAAAATGGAATCGTAAAAGTTTGATGAATGTGGTACGCAGGCAGTTAATTGCCAATATTTTGTAACATTTTGAGTTTCATAAAATACAAAATAAAATTAGTATGTATATAAAATTAGTAGTGTTTTATTACTATTCCGCTACTTTAACAAGTAAAAAAGAACGATTCGTTGTTACTGATATATAATTACTTATTAGCATAATATAATTACTTTATGGGACTCCCGTGTCCAACATACCACATATCGTCCATAAATGCCCAAAGACGTATCTCCAAAAAATCAAAATTCATTCTTTGATTTAATCTAATACATAAGACTAAAATACATGATCTTGCAAAATTTCAAGCTTCTACGTTAAAAAATAACGATCCTATTCAAACAAAGGGATAACATTGCAGATTTTGTTGTAATGACGCATACCAAAACCAAGTGTTACCGCGGTTTTGGTTTCATTACTTACTCCCATTCGTATCTGATTGATAATATCCCATATACTCGCCTTCATAAGATGAATATTCCATAAAACAGTTTTTTATAACCTTTTTGCTTCTCCTGTGAAATTATTTTTCTGTTAGTTACGACTTTGGGCATTTATGATGACGATATATCAATGAATGCACGCCGATTCACGTTAGCTCAATAATGTAATGGAAACATATTTAAAAAAACCCTTTTCATGTAATATTCTCCTTTATTTAACTTCGTGTGGATTTGACACATGGAAATGGGACATTTTAGAAGTTCAAAATATAGGCCCTGTGAGAAACCTGGTGATGATCGAGTAAGGCCCACGTTGGTCCTTTCCCTTTCTTAATGTTCTCCTCATCTTCTGCACTATTTACTTCCTCTTTGAGGGCCGCAATGGCAGCACTCATCAATGGTTTGGCCTTTTTATGAGTTTCACTTTACCCGTTTCCAATTCGAACCTTCTTTGGGTAAATATCTCTTCGATGTTTTAGCAGCTTTGTAAATTTGTGAATCCGGTTCATTCAATTGACACGCATTCTTGTGGCAATTAATCTCAAATCAATGGGATATTCAATAACATCATAGTAATCAGGATACATTTTCTTGGAGGGCAGCAAAAACATTCTATGCAATGGGCGGTCATTCATGTTGCTATCCACCGATGTCATTACAGATGAAACAGTTCTTCATATAAATTCAAGTCATCTTTCTTATTACCGGTACCATCTTCATCGGCTGAGGAAGTCAAACGTCTGCTGCCTCTTTTCTTCGGTTCATCTTCGGCGAATCTGTATTCCAGTAGTTTTTGTTTGTGAGCTGTAACACATTGCCACAATGCCACAGCATCTTGGTTTGTAGAAAGCTTTGGCGTTGTTAACCAACAATTCAGAATCTTGCACCAGCAAATCCAAATCATTATAAACATCAGTTTTATGTTCTTGTTCTATTTTCAACAAATCACTTGGATATCTTTCAATGGAATCGGTTTTGTCGTCCTCGTCCTCTTTCTTCATAATTATTGATATCATCTGAAAAATAATCAATTATTGATTGTAAATATTTTATTTAGAGAAATACATACCGCTAACAACTCCTTGTTAAGAAAAAATGTAGTGGAAACGTTAAAATTGAAAATCTAACGTTTTTTATTCATCTCTTTTTAATTAAGAAGCCTTGAAATTTTTCAAAACAATATTTATGAACCCTCAAAATGTGTGTTTATTTTTTTTATATTTGTTTACATTTTTGCCCATATGGCTATGACACTTGTATTACGTACAAAAACAAATTTCTATGTGGTTGTTGTATCGATTGTTGTACAACAACACTTGCTTTTACCTGTAATAATTGTACCATGTGGTGCTCTGTAAAATTAGTCCCAATTTACATTAGGCGAGTTTACTTGCGGCAATTGTCAGTTTGTGGGTGAGAGAGGGTGTTGAGAGGCAAAGGGTTACCATATACCTCACCTCTCTCTCCATCAAACTGACAATTGCCGCAAGTAAACTCGCCTAATGTAAATTGGGACTTATAACGTTTCTAAAAAAGGCTCAATAAATTAAACCTTAACCTTGTACGACTAGATGTTTATGGACTCGATGACCTTAAAAACTTTTCAAAGACCAATCACTTCTTTCGCCACAGCAAATTGCTTTAAAACAGTAAGTCTTATCGAAATAAGACTACAAAAAATCCTATAGCTGTGAAAATTCTCTACAAGATTGGGCTTCGTAATTTTGCTCGGTTGTGCCATTTTTGAGATATATAAGTTTAAGCTGGGAAATTGTAGTCATGACATTGTTTTATAAGGAGACGATACTGTCTGTGAATTGTCCCAATTAGAACTTCTATATCTCAAAAATGGTTAAACCTACGAAAATATCATAAAGTACAATATTGTAGAGAAATTTCTTAGTTTGATATGGTTTGTGGTTTCACAGCAAATCCGTCAAAACCTAAAAAACCCTGACACACTTCGCAGATGTAAAAAACATGGTAGCTACCAAAATCAGGCTATCTCCGGATCAGAAAAAAATAAATCAAATTGATCACGTTGTGATAGATGCAAAATATTCATCGAGCGTGTTTGATTATGTACAATCGTTGCGGCTGTACTGTTGCAGCAAAGTTTCATATCCGATTACACGTTGCAAATAAAGTACAAACTGACAAAACCCGGACGTTGGACATCGGTTAGCTGCAATCACAATAGACTACTGCAGCATATTCCACTCAACTGACACAAGTACTTAATGAAAGAACTCCTCGTTCCGACAACTTGTCCTCTCCATGCAACAGCCGCAAAATACATACATAAGTAGGAGGGTCGAACTGCTACCGAAAAGAAAAATGCGGCTACCTTCAGTAGCAACGCTTGGCGCGCGAGAGAGGTATTGGGAGGAAAAAAGAGAGTAGAAACGTATTTTTCACAGGAAAAATAGAGAAAAGAAAAAGTGGGAGTGTGCAAAACTCGAGCTTTACAGGAGCCAGAATAAAGTACGAAAAGTCTACTAAAGAGTAAAAGTAAAGATAATCCAGTGCCCATCCTCAATAAAGGTCTGCTCCTGCCGCATATAAGGTGGTGTCTGGGATATTGTGTGAACGACTTAAACCTGTGGTTAACGAAATATTTGGGTTATAACCATGCGGCTTGAGACCAGGCAAATCTACCATTGCCTAGATATTTACCTTTCGTAGAATACGGGCAGAGTACATAAGCTGCCTAAAGGGCAGAGTACATAAGCTGCCTTGCCTGTTTACCTTGCTAAGTCTAAAGCTACACGCTGAAACTTTCATACGAAACTAAAGTGATTTTATGAAATTACTGTATAGGGGAACTCGACCTAAGTCTGTGTTTAGACACACACATTTCTCGGGAAAGTAAATATTTTGGGTGACGTAGGGGATGGAAGATACCAAGGAACGGTCCTGACCGGTTTTAACATGGCAAAGCCCAGGATTTATCTTGGTCCCTCTTTCATCCCAAGTGGACACTGACCTCCCCGTGGTGTCACCTGGGGAACTGCCTTTAACACCCGTTAAAGGTAGTGAGCTAACATGTGCCGCGCGTTCACCCATAAGAACGTTAAAAACTTGGGTTTGGGCGTCGGGTTAGTAACCCTCCCCTAGAAAAAACAGCCTACTATGAAAAAACGAAAGAAAAGAAAAACAAACCCCTCTAAAGTTGACGAACCCCGCAAACGTTTTAAGGACCATGATCTGCGAATCTGCACCTGGAATGTTCGCACTCTTTATAGAGAAGGTGCAGTCTTCGCATTGGCAGACGTACTTGAAAAGTACAAGACCGATATTACTGCCATACAGGAAATACGATGGATTGGGAAAGGCGTCACAACAACACCTAAAGGTGACGCACTGTATTATAGCTGCCATGACGTAAAGCATGAGTTTGGTTGTGGATTCGTAGTTAGTCGGAGACTAAAACATCTTGTATCCAGCTTCACTCCAGTGAATGAAAGACTTGCTGCAATTCGAATAAAAGCTAAATTCTTCAACATCAGCTTTATTTGCGCTCATGCTCCCACTGAAGAAAAGGATGAACAGACCAAAGATATATTTTACGAGCGCTTAGAAGAAACATATGACAGTTGCCCTGCCCATGACATTAAAATCATTCTAGGCGATTTTAATGCCAAAATTGGAAAGGAGAATATCTTTGGCCCAACAGTCGGGAAATTCAGTCTCCACAGTGAAACATCTGACAATGGTATGAGACTGATAGACTTTGCAGCTGCAAAAAACATGGTAGTTAGCAGTACCAGATTTAATCATCTCGATATTCATAAGGGCACCTGGCTGTCTCCAGATCAGAAAACAAGAAACCAAATTGATCATGTTGTGATAGATGGAAGACATTCATCGAGCGTGTTGGATGTACGATCGTTCCGAGGCGCAAACATTGATTCGGACCACTACCTTGTTGCAGCAAAGGTACGCACCCGCTTAAACGTAGCAAACAAAGTACGAACAGACACAACACGAAAGTTAGACATCGGTAAGCTGCAATCACAACAGATAGCCACAGCATATTCCACTCAACTAGCCCAATTGCTTAATCAAAGCCCTCCTCATCCCGATAACATATCAGCGCAATGGCAAAGCATTGCCCACTCCATGCAAACAGCCGCAAAATCCATACTTGGATACCAGAGACCTCCACCAAGGAATCCATGGTATGATGAGGAGTGTCGTGCTGCCACCGAAGAGAAAAATGCGGCATATAAGGCTACTTTACAATCCGTAGCAACGCGTAGCGCACGAGAGAGATACAGGGAGAAAAGGAGAGAGGAGAAACGTCTTTTCCGCAGGAAAAAGAGAGAGATGGAAAAGCGGGAGTGTGAAAAAATCGAGATGTACAGGAGCCAGAATGAAGTCCGAAAATTCTACCAAAGAGTCAAGCATCAAACTGATGGCTTTGGTACAGGCACAACCTCCTGTAGAGACCAGCAAGGTAATTTGGTAACTGATACAGATAGTGTACTCAGGATATGGAAAGAACATTTTTCAAATCTGTTGGTATCCAATAGCAGCGAAGACGACGAAGATACCACAGTCCCAATCCCAGAAGATGGTATTGAATGTATACCGCCCAGCCAAGATGAGGTAAAGACAGCAATAAATCGGCTGAAGAATAATAAGGCAGCAGGGGCCGATGGCTTACCAGCCGAGCTGTTCAAAACCGGAGGCGACACGCTGATAAGGTGTATTCATCAGCTAGTTAGCACCATCTGGCAGGAAGAACGAGTACCCGACGATTGGAACCTGAGTATCCTGTGCCCCGTCCACAAGAAGGGAGATAAGACTGTATGCTCTAACTATAGGGGCATAAGTCTACTCCCTATTGCCTACAAGATCGTGTCAGGGATATTGTGCGAACGACTAAAGCCAATGGTCAACGAGATTATTGGACCATACCAATGCGGCTTTAGACCTGGCAAGTCCACCATTGACCAGATATTTACCCTGCGGCAAATCCTGGAGAAGACCCAAGAGATGCAGATCGACACCTACCACCTTTTTGTCGATTATAAAGCAGCCTTCGACAGTCCGCTGCGCTCAAAGGTATTCCAAGCCATGTCTGAATTTGGTATTCCCGCAAAGCTCATCCGGCTTTGTAAAATGACTTTAACTGACACGAGGTCCTCAGTTAAAATAGGAAAGAACCTCTCCGAAGAGTTTGGTACCAAAAGAGGTTTCAGACAAGGAGACAGCCTTTCGTGTGACCTCTTCAACATCCTGCTAGAAAAGGTTATACGAGAGGCAGACGTCAAAAGAAGTGGCACAATCTACACCAATAGTCACATGTTACTTGCTTATGCTGATGATATAGACATCATGGGTCGATCAGTAAAAGAAGTAACTGATACCTTTATAAAAGTCGAAGGAGAATCTGCTAAAGTGGGTCTGGCGGTAAACGGTGAGAAGACCAAGTTGATGGTGTCGACGCGCAATGCGTCCAT
Organism: Musca autumnalis; assembly: GCF_047663935.1. Taxonomy (NCBI): domain Eukaryota; kingdom Metazoa; phylum Arthropoda; class Insecta; order Diptera; family Muscidae; genus Musca; species Musca autumnalis. The sequence continues at coordinate 56,620,845 of NW_027411866.1, forward strand.
TGAGCTCGGACCGACTGTGGAAGTTGGTTCCTATAATATTGAGGTAGTAAAAGACTTCGTCTACCTCGGCACCTCCGTCAACACAACAAACGACATCAGTTGTGAAATAAAAAGAAGAATTGTATTGGCCAACAGATGCTACTTTGGATTAAGTAAGCAGTTTAAAAACAAAGCCACATCTCGTCAAACAAAAATAACGCTCTACAAAACACTGATACTACCCGTGCTGATGTATGGCTCCGAAGCCTGGGTACTTGCGCAAGCAGACATGGCAGTGCTTGGTGTGTTTGAGAGAAAAATTCTTCGAAAGATCTATGGACCAATCTGCGTTGACGGTGAATATCGACGTCGCATGAACCACGAGCTGTATCTGCTATACAACGACATGAATATTGTTAAACGTATCGAGATGCAGCGATTGCGTTGGCTAGGCCATATCAAAAGAATGAGCGATGATGAACCCGCTAAAAAGGCGTATGAATACATGCCACATGGCGGTGCACGCAGAATTGGCAGGCCAAGGAATAGATGGCGCAAACAAGTGGATGATGAGATGACAAGGCGCGGTATTCCAGTGTGCAAAGCAACAAATAGAGAGGAATGGAGATCTCTTCTTAGTTCGGCCTATAGAACAAATGTTCTGTAATGGGCCAGCTAAGTAAGTAAGTAAGTAAACACGGAATAAGAATGCTAAAATAATGGGAAAGTTTCGTATGAAAGTTTCAGCTTGTGGCTTTAGAGTTACTTCTGATAAAAGAATAAAAAAGAAAGGGCAACGAAATTTGCTCGGCTTCTTTATTCTTTTATTTTTATTATGTCAGAAATGAAGCAGGAAAGCAAGGCAACCAGGCGAAGCAGCTTATGTACCCAGGCCTTTAAGGCAGCTAATGTACTCAGGCCTTAAGAGAGATGCAGCTCGACACTTACCATATTTTTGTGGATTACACAGCAGCCTTCGACAGCCCTATAAGGTCAAAGATATTCCAATAATTTGGTATTACCGCAAAGCTCATTCGGCTTTATAAGATGACATTAACTGACACACAGTCCCTAGTTCAAAAAGGATAAAAATATCTACGAACAGTTTAGTAAGTAAGGTAGTAACTTAGGTAGTTTGGTAAAGGAAGGTGACATTAATTTTAGATGATGATCGGATAGTAGTTAGTGGGTGAATCTGACCATAATGCTTGGTTTACATTACGAAATCCACTCTATTTCAACTGTCAATTCCTTTGCGTATACGTCAAATGAAAACTCATCTGAAATCCATTGGATTTCGTTTGACGTTTAATCAATGGAATTGACAGTTGAAATCGAGTGGATTTCGTAAATGTAAACCAAGCATAACTTTTGTTTAGTTTTGGTCCATATTTTAATTTCTCGACATATTCCGACAATGGCTTTAGAGTTACTTCTGATAAAAGAATAAAAAAGAAAGGGCAACGAAATTTGCTCGGCTTCTTTATTCTTTTATTTTTATTATGTCAGAAATGAAGCAGGAAAGCAAGGCAACCAGGCGAAGCAGCTTATGTACCCAGGCCTTTAAGGCAGCTAATGTACTCAGGCCTTAAGAGAGATGCAGCTCGACACTTACCATATTTTTGTGGATTACACAGCAGCCTTCGACAGCCCTATAAGGTCAAAGATATTCCAATAATTTGGTATTACCGCAAAGCTCATTCGGCTTTATAAGATGACATTAACTGACACACAGTCCCTAGTTCAAAAAGGATAAAAATATCTACGAACAGTTTAGTAAGTAAGGTAGTAACTTAGGTAGTTTGGTAAAGGAAGGTGACATTAATTTTAGATGATGATCGGATAGTAGTTAGTGGGTGAAACTGACCATAATGCTTGGTTTACATTACGAAATCCACTCTATTTCAACTGTCAATTCCTTTGCGTATACGTCAAATGAAAACTCATCTGAAATCCATTGGATTTCGTTTGACGTTTAATCAATGGAATTGACAGTTGAAATCGAGTGGATTTCGTAAATGTAAACCAAGCATAACTTTTGTTTAGTTTTGGTCCATATTTTAATTTCTCGACATATTCCGACAATATAGCTTACATATATATAAACAAAACTCTTGATCTTTCTCTTGATGCTGATTTCTCAATGTGGTGGTTCTATAACTGGACTACATATAAGTGTATTCCTTTATTTATTGCGAGTAAAATGCCTGCTTTAATTTACCCAATACCACTTTTCGTAAACATAAGTACGAATTTCCTAAACTATCTCCATATGTCAATCAATCCAACAACAATATTCAGTCCAAATTTCAGGATTCCAGCTTCATCCCTTATCCACATTGTACCAAATTTAGTACTATTTAGCACGTTTCGAACACATGAGTACACATTTCAAAACACCGCTCCAAATTTCAGAATTCTAGGTCTATCCTTCTATACCAAAGCGAGCTTCTCAACTCTACTCTACATACTAGTAGCGGCCCAGCTCTGTTCCTTTACCTACCCAGCAAAAAGTTTGCATCCGCGGATGCAGTTGAATCACTACAAGTGTATAGTACATTTGCCGTTGGAGTACATCTTTTCCTATGAATTCACTTATGAATTTTACAAGAGAGCGCGCAGCTAGGATGCACTCTATTTTGCTTCTACAGTACACAGCTAGGATGAACTCCGTTATCGATCCAAATCACAGCTTTTGATGTAGTCGTTTGGATTGAATTTAAAGGCACTCTTCGGATCGTGTTTTTAACCAATCTAAAGATGCAATAAAAATGCAAGCTATTGCGAAATATCCCAGAATAAATAAAATGCATCTATTATTTGTGTAAAACAAGAATACAAAGAACTTTATTATATAAATAGAAATTAAAAAAGTTTCCACTAAATTAAATCACAATTGAGTGTACTTCCTCCGTTCTCCATTTAATCCAAGCGCAACTGATTTTCTTTCATCATCCTAAAGTTTTTTATGTTGCCTTCCCAACACTAGTTCAGCTTTCGACCCTAACTCCACTCCATTAAAAATTTCCGTCTCGTAAATTACCACAAAAATGTTCGCAACTTTAGTTTGTATTTTTTTATTTTATAACAAATTCTTCGAAGTATATTCACACTTGATTCTCTTTTGAAGAAATTATGTCGGCAGCGACGGGAAGGAATCAAACAACAATCAATGTAACGAACGGAGTACATTTTTCATAACTCTGTTGGACTAACTCCAATTGTACAACTTCCAATTTTTTTGCTGGGTAATATCAAATTGTACCACATTTTGCACCATGTATACTGGTCGTACACGTACATATATAATATATTTTCAAAAGTACCTCCTTATCTCACCCCTACCAACAGTGATCTTTATACCAAACTTCAAAATTCCCGCTGTATTCCTGCATCCAATATCAAATTTAGTACAATGACCCAGATTTCAATGACCAGATTTCAGAATTTTAGATTTCCGTTCTATCTGTTCATAAAAAAATTAAGTTGCAAAATTTAGTACCTTTAGTACTCCTGTGTACTCTTTTTCTTCGAATTTCCAAAAACCTTTTGTACGAACTGTAGTGTATTCCATTATTACATTTCATACACATGGCAACTCTATTTCTATGTTATAAATTCTCTCTTTAATCAAAGTATCTTTTGTACTAATTAGTATTCGTTACATTTTTAGTAACTGCCATTTTGCTTTTATTAGTTACAATCTTTGTTCACTTCGATTTCAACCATCAAACAGATCAAAACGTTCGACTCCATTTTTATAATCAACCTTTAATCTTTGTTGTTATTATTTATTAAATAAAGCATTATTATTTAAACATTAATCAACGCGTGCTTACTTTCAATTTAAATACACAACAAAGAATTGGCGACGAGGATAAACTCAAGTTCAAAGAGTTCTCAATAAGATTTTGTGAAAAAAATCTATTTTCAACTTCAACAAAATCCATAACCTAAAATGGATCAAAATCAATTGGCAAAACTGTTGGATGCCATTACAACAATGGCAACAGCCATGCAAAATCAGCAAGCAGCTTCTACTTCCACAACAAACAGTGTTCAAATCATCACAAATTTCGATGCTTTCGACCCAAAAAGGGAAAATTTCAAAACCTACAAGGAACGCTTGGAGCTCCACTTGCAGCTAAAAGGGGTGTTTGACGACAAGGCTACCAGTGCAAAGCTTTTGTTGCAGTACATCGGTTCACCTGTATATTCAACCCTAACCACACTAGCTGCACCAAGGACAATTACCGAGTTAAAGTACGAGGAAATAATTCAAATTCTAAATTCACATTTTTGCCCCAAAAAGAATATTTTGGTTGAACAGCATAAGTTTCTGTGCGAAATTCAAAATGAAGACCAAAATATCTCAGATTTCGTTGCAGTTTTACAAGAACGAGCCAGTGCATGTATGTTTGTGTGTGAGTGCAAAAAGTCAGTGGCCGAGATATTTTTACGCTCTCAATTTATAAGAGGATTGAGAGATGCTCACATACGAGAGCAACTATTACAAACACCAGAACTGACTTTCACACAAATAGTTCAAAAAGCAACAACACTAGAAGCGGCAAAAATCGACAGCAACATAATTTCTCACAATACATCAACATCAGTACATCAAATTCATCAATACCGCCAAAACAAAAATCGAAGCCGTAGTCAAAACCGCCAAACAACAAGAATCAATTACAGCGAATTGGGTTTGGATGGTATGTGTGTGCGCTGCGGACAATCAAACCACATAGCAAGTGAGTGCAAGGTAAAGAAGCAAACATTAAAATGTCAATATTGTGGAAGAAGCGGACATGTTCAAAAGGTATGCATTCAAGCGAAAATGAATCAAAACAAATTAACAATCAATGAACATACCCAATCGATCGATGAGTGCAACCAGCTGTTCTCTCAAAATGATTCTAATTCAATTCACGGAACATACCCCATCGATGACTGTTTTGGTATCAACAAAATTATCGATATCGACCAAAACAAAAACAGAAAAGAAACGTCAATAGATGCAGACAAATTTTATGCAAAAGTGCAAATAGAAGACAAAAATCAAATTTTCGAGGTGGATTCGGGTGCGAGCCACACGTTAATATCGAAATATCAATTTAAAAAATTAAATGTGAACAATCAAATACGAAAACCGGAAATTACATTTCGGTCATACACCGGAGAAGTGATTGTGCCTGTGGGTGTTGTGGACGTGCGAGTGATATACAAAAACAAAACATCAATCGAACAAATGTATATTGTAGATTCAAAATGTGCCACAGTGCTAGGTCGTACTTGGATACGACACCTGAATATAAATTTCTCTGACATCGATTTGGACCGTAATACTTGCACAAATTAAGCCTGGGAGAAAGAGTGCGAATTCCTGGGAAAAAAATCACACACACACAATCAATGCAACAATTCAAAATGATCAATTCCCCAAAATCAACATCATCAACATTTTTCTTTTCTGCCATCAAAATCATATCCAGTTTTCAATAAAGTGCCGTGTCATCACTACAGTCAACAGTCCCTCTCTGCTGCACCTGATGTATAAGAAGTTCAAGCCTAAGGAAACAACCTACTGCTCTCCTGACGGACCAAGTCCTTATTTAAGCCTGGGAGACTGTAGTGTATTCCATTATTACATTTCATACACATGGCAACTCTATTTCTATGTTATAAATTCTCTCTTTAATCAAAGTATCTTTTGTACTAATTAGTATTCGTTACATTTTTAGTAACTGCCATTTTGCTTTTATTAGTTACAATCTTTGTTCACTTCGATTTCAACCATCAAACAGATCAAAACGTTCGACTCCATTTTTATAATCAACCTTTAATCTTTGTTGTTATTATTTATTAAATAAAGCATTATTATTTAAACATTAATCAACGCGTGCTTACTTTCAATTTAAATACACAACACGAACTATCCTGTACGCCATCAGAGACTCTCATTCCAAATTTCCAAACACAAAGCCTTATCACGCGCTTACACCCCACGCCTAACCCTCACCCAAAATTTTAAGATTCTAGCTTCAGCCGTTTCGCCTAGGCGTTGATTACACTGTGCAACAAAATGGAGGTGAAAGTCTTGGGGAAGAAAGCCCTTGGTGAGTATATTAAGAACCCCGAAGGACAGATCCGCCGTGAGTCGAACTTCCGCGTTATGGCGTGATGAAGTTTTTGCTAGAGACCCTGTAAGCAGGGTTTAAAATGCTAACGCCATATTAGCAAAAGCAACGAATATTTGCAGCTTTGCCTGCTAAAATTTCTTCGAAATATGTTTAGCAACAATGAACAACGGCAACATGTGGCAACAAATTTCACAAAAATATTGCTAGCGATGCTGATGCTATTTGATATTGTCGCTTTAATAAAAAAGCATCGGACACGCATACTCATATTTTGCAGCTCACATGATCAACACATATCAGAAAAGAGAATAAAGGTAAGGTTACATTAGACAAATATTTGCTCCAGCGACCGGCAGTGTGCACTTACTGAGAGCAAGTGAGCATAATTTTCAATGCATTATTTGCGCTCAATTGCTCTCAGTAAGCGCACACTGCCGGTCGCTGGAGCAAACATTTGCCTAATGTAAACTTACCTTAAGCAACAAAGTTTCAACGGCTTATGCTTGGTTTACATTTACGAAATCCACTCGATTTCAAAAACAGGGTAAATGCACAAAACGAACACGGAAACGCGACAAAATCGATTAGTTGTCAATGGTCGTCCAACAAGGGACTGCTGGTTGGACGTATTTGTGATACACAACGGCAAGAGGTCAATTTTTCCTCGGTGGCAGGAGATAAAGCAGCGGTGCTGGCGCAAGAATTCCTGTAGGTGTGGAAATAATTTGGTGAATGAAACGGCTACTTTCCTCTTGGACGTGAGGGCAAATATATTAATGGTTATAGAGCCGGACTGGGCTGGTCATTACCCATAATTTGGTGCGTCTTCGTTTCATCCCAAACCGCTGCTGTTGTCTTAATTCAAGAAACTCAATTTGAAGATAATTGTGGCGTTTAAAATTTCGCCTGTCAGCACGAATGTCCCGGTCCACACTAGAGTGATTTCACTGAAAAAAATGCATGAAATTATGCGCCTCTAGATCGACTTCCACAGTAGAGTAAAATCATAAAAGCTGTGTTCCTTTACTTACCTGAGGTTACCATTTCTTACCATTTTTAACCTGCAAAGCGTTCCTTAACCCCGAAAAGTGGCAAAACTGGAAGCAAGAGAAAATGGCTTTCTCTTCTACCACGGGCTACCAGCAAAATATCTGCAGGTAAAAAATGGCAGAACTGATTTTTCGACTTTTGTTTGACGATTATCGAAACTGGACGAAAAACAGAAGAAAAGGTCGAACGCTGACAAAACTAAATTTAAAACTGTGAAATAAAAGACGAAAATTGATTTTTTATGTTTCTTTTTGACATTGCTGCCAAATCTACAATTTTTCCGTTCCTTTACTTTTCTGGTAAAAATGTTCATGAGAGAGCAATTTTGACACTTTTCGCTTTTACCACCCTTACCATTAAAAAAGTAAAGGAACAAAGCTAAAATTGCTGTAGTGGGGAATTCAATTTAAGAACACCTAATTTCATGAAATTTTTTAATGAAATTCACGCTAGTGTGGACCGGGACAATGGCGTGAGCTGTAAGAAACAAGATAATAAGCCAATCAATTGTTTGAACATAAAATACCAGGTAGAAGGTATCTCACCGTTGTGTTGTCCATTATATATGTTTCGTACACAGTTTTCTATGCTGTTATCGTAGGTTTTTTTGTACGCATTTTGATATGCGTTACTTCTTGGCGTTTTGGTGAATTTTGTGCTTAACGTCTGTAAAGGGCATTATCAAGCAGCCGAGTCTGCGGAAATCTGGAATAAAGTCGTGCACAGTTACAACTGAATGCAACAGTTTTGATGTTTTTCAGAAACCAGTGAGCAGTGTGACCGTTGTGCCACTAAAGTATCAATTTTGACACTTTTTTTCGGCATTGATACTTCTGTGCCACTTTTTTACGTCGATACCAAATGTGCCACTTTTTGAACATTTGTGACACTTTTTCATACCTTGTGCCACTATTTTTTAAATTAGATATATTGTAATGTAATCTCAAGTTTAATCACAAGGGAGTGTAGAAAAAGCGTCGAACTAAACGATTCGGAATTAGGGAGTTGATGCAACATGCGGCAAACAAAAATGTTTGGTAATGGTAGTCAGGCAGTTTGATCCGCATAACGGGTACACTCAAGACACTTCTTATCAAGTGAAGATATTTGCAATGTTATCCTATCTACATTATAGTGTCATTACCTTCCGTGGAATAATTTTGTGGGAATTTCTACGGATAATTCATTCAGTACAATAAGAAAAAAAGTTGTGTGGATTCCTTATTAGAGGGAAAATAACCAATATTTTGCAAGTAATTATAAAATAACTGTGATTCAATATTATTTTTGGGTTAGTAGTCCTTAGCAGTTCAAAGAATGTTTTTAGAATGTATTTAATATATTGTATATTAATTAGTCTCGATTTACATTAGGCAATTTTCCTTGCGGAATTTTACTCGTTTCCTTTTAAACTTGCCTCTTATACAAGCAATTATGTTCCGGCAAACAATGTAAATAACGAAAAATATAAAAAAATATCCTGATAATTGCCAGTACGGTAATTTTTTCCTTTTCCTATCCCCTCCTCCTACAAACAGAGACTTGCCGCAAGTAAACTTGCTTAATGTGGATTGGGACTTACTATTTATATACTGTTACGGAATTAGATTTAACTAATCTCCGTGTAGACGTTGTTTTATTTCCCAGTACGATTTGTACCAAATAAAACAGGGTTCGTTTTAGATTACGTTTCTACAATGCTTTATTTACTTTATTACACTTATTCGGAACCGACTTTAATTACTAAGCACACAGCAAGTCTCTAGTTAGCACGCAGCAATTCTTTAACCGATCTGTTCAGTTCAACGCTTAAAACACAACTCACTCGTCATTGCCAGTTCCCCTGTATTTATATCCCAAAGTCTCCCTGTTCGAGAGTCCTCTAGAAAATGTCTGGCAACTCCTCGAATATGTACAACGAACACACAGACGCACATTCGCACTAAAGCCGCCATCAGACCATCTGCTTTTTCGTATATTATGTATCTGTTTTCAGATCTGTAAGTACTACTCGTCGTGTAATACATAAAAAAATTTTGATCAATCAAAATGAGATGACAACACATATGTACATTTTTCGATTAGAGCGTGCTCTATTCTCGTCTGCAAACATAAAAGGAAACAGCTGTTTTTCTTTGTTTGGCAAAATTTGTAAAAGTTGCAAAAATTGTTTGTTTCTTGAAAAATTAGCGGAGATGGATAAAGATAAAATTTGTTGCATGTAATAAATGTAAACAAATGGCGAACAAAATGTCAGCTGTTGTTTACATTTTAGGTTATGTCTTACAAAAAAACATAACCACGTATGATAGCAAAAGTCACAAACTGCATGTAAAATGACAGTTTTGTAGTACATATGCATTTACATGTGAATATGAAAAGCTACATAGCATACGAAAAATACAGATGGTCTGATGGCGGCTTAAGCGAACAACCAGACTCACATACATGGGGGATGATCAATGACGTAATTACAACAACAAATAAATGCAAGAAAAGAAGTAACAAGCTAAACGATAATTACATGATTTTGGCAAAACAAACAAAAGAACATTAACAAAAGGTAATGTAACGACTAGAATGATGAAGAGAGTTCTAAATGGTAGTTGTTGTTGCTTAAATAAAATAACTGCGTAATAAAACGTTACGTTACAATTCAAATTTTTAAATTAACGGAAATTAAACTAAATTAACTTAAACATATCAGTTACATTCGTAACAATACTAATTGTGCTGTTAAGGTCTGTTCCAGAACTGCAAGAATCTACTTTGTTTTACTATTTTTTTTTTTTTTTCATAAACATAAAGAAAATAATTTTATCTTAGTAATAAATAGTAGCTTCTTGCAGGTTCTGGAATAGAACAATTGTTTTCCGTTTTTAATAACAAGAAAAATGTGTGCCACTTTTTGTGCTTCTTTTTCGAAATACATGTGCCACTTTTTTCTAGAAATGATCCTTTTTGTGACACTTTTTGAAAATTTCCAGCGGTCACGCTGCCAGTGAGTATTGATGAGTGTTGTCAAGTTTATGTTACTGGTTGTTATTTTTACTCTTTCAAACAGTTATTAAAGAGAGAAAGAGAGTAAGTGCGTTTTCAGACGATAGGGTTTGACTGCTCAAAAACGTGGTTTCCGTTTTGACTCTCATTCGTAATTTTCACATCTAGTGTTGCGCTTTTGAAGTCATTTTATACAAGCGTACTTTTTGAACAAAAAGAAGTACGGTTTTACATAAATGTACCAAAAAGGTTTATGTGTGTATTGTATTTGAACATTTACAAAAGTAATTCTTGTGAATCCCATAAAATTGGGTAAAATGCAGGGATGGAAAATTAAAAAATTCAAACAGTACTAAAATGGTACTTTTTTCATTGAAAATGTATTTTTTTAATATTTTTTTAGGAAAAAAAATAAAAATTTTTTATTCAGTAAAAAAAAACAACAACAAAGGCTCATTATCCCATCGAAATAACTGAAAATTGATACTTTGTATTCGATATGGATATAAAACACTCCTATAGAGAATGTGGGTATAGATGCACGTTTTAAATAGCCTAGAGCTGGCAAACTATCGTTAGTTTGACTATCGCTTTGATCGCTGTCGTAAAGCCATGTTTATATTGAACTCTAAACAAATTATTTTTTAAATAATTCGTGACAGATAGTCCAAAAAAGTTTTGGTGGCCGATATAAACTTTGTTTTTCGTCAGTAATCAAAACGATAGTCAGACTGTCTTGGTTTTGTAGAACCAATATGGCCCCCATAGAAGAGATATTGCAGATTCTCATATTGGAATCATGGTAGAACAAACCAGGTAAAGTAAATACTACAACAAATACAACTCAACAACGACCACATAGAAATTTGTTTTTGTTTGTAAACGTTAGTGTCAACGTACATGTAAACAAAATAAGGAAATGTCTATAAATTATTGGAATTTAAAAAACTAATAATTTTTCACATTTGATTGAATATTTGAAAAACATGAATGGAAACTCGTTAGATTTTCAATTTTAATGTTTCCATATCATTCCACTAAATGCATAATGCTGGTAATTCATTGAAAAAGTAGAAGCTGTTTCAATGGTTTGCTTTTGAAAACAAAAAGGCACATGTTTATTAGGGCTTTATTATTTTCAAGTTTAACAAAATACCACGCATATTAACAAATATTGTACCGCCTCTATAAGCGGTGTTTTAGTATATGGCATGTCGTTCGGACCTGGAGGAGGTTACATGTCAATTATATGAAGGAGTCTATATGGGAAATAGTTTTTTTCTGATGAATAAATTTGTTCTTCAAAAAAATATATATCCCTAATATACATCGAACATAGAAATAAATATATAAAATGTCGTATTGAATTTGACACTAACACTACAGCCCAGTTCAGTCAGCTGGGTATTGCTGCTACCTTTTCTTGTTCTACCATGTATTGGAATGTACTTCGATACCGCTCGATGTGAAGTCTTCTAAATGATTGATACCGTTGTGACTGTAACTTGATATTTCGGATTCTCAAAGAGTGGAAGAACTCCACAAAGAAAATGATCAATATATTTTGGTATGTTCCCAACATATATCCAGATTTTTAAAATTTCTAGCAAACTTACCTTGAATTTAGCATTTTTAGTTCCACATAAATGGTACTTAATTGGCTGCGGGGGTACTTCGGTACTTTTTATAGTGAAATGGTACTGAAAAAAGTACTATTGTACTGAATTTTCCATCCCTGGTAAAATGTATGGGTTGTTAAAATTGTTGCCTCATATGCGCATGTCATGTAAAAAATAACGTAATAATTCTTACCACCTGAAGGTAAGATGATACCTGTGTTAACAGTGTAAATTTTTCAAGAAAGATTTTTATGAAATAGGAATATACCTTTGTTATTACAGGTACATAGAAGTCATATTGTTTTGAAGAACACCTTTATTTGTAAAAAATATGATGAAACAGGTAGATAATATCTTACATGCTAGTGTTGTATGTATGGCACAATATGCATATTTTTCTCTTGAATAACTAGTTACATAAAGTCCACCAAACGCAAAAATAAAAAATCATAACATTTATGTACGTGAACAATTTGTTGTATAATACTACAAAATAAATAAAAAATATTTCATGAACGAATTTATCAAAAAGTACTTTATGTACGTTTTCGTTCACTTACTTCCACATTTTGTTTCAACACTGGCACAGTTTGCGAATGAGAACCAAAACGGCCAACGCGTTTTTGAGCAGTCAAACCCTATCGTCTGAAAACCCTCTAACATATCTGCTTCCATCTGCTTCGCCCAAACTGTTACAAACAATTACTGGTGGTGATACCACAGGTATCTGTTGTGCGTTGTCAGAGTGAAAGGGTGGTTGATTGTTTCAAGCTGTTGTGAAGAAATACTGCAAAACAATTCCATATTCTGCCTCGATATTTTTTAATAATTTTAATCCAAGATGTCTAAGATATTTCATGTTTGTTTATGACATAAAAATGGTTTTTATTTATAAATAATAAAGAAATAAAAAAGTATAACAAAAGCTGTGTTCCTTTACCTACCTGAGGTTACCATTTTTACCATTTGTTACCATTTTTAACCTGCAATGCGTTCCTTAACCCCGAAAAATGGCAAAACTGGAAGCAATTTTTAAGAGAGTGAGAGGGGAGAGAGAGCGAAAATGGCTTTCTCTTCTACCACAGGCTACCAGCAAAATTTCCGATTATTTCACAAAATGGACGAAAAACCGAAGAAAAAGTCGAACACTGACAACACTAAATTAAAAACTGTGAAATAAAAGACGAAAATTGATTTTTATGTTTTTTTCTGACATTGCTGCCGGATCTACAATTTTTCCGTTCCTTTACTTTTCTGGTAAAAATGTTCATGAGAGAGCAATTTTGAACTATTTTGACACTTTTCTCTTTTACCACTCTTACCATTAAAAAAGTAAAGGAACAAAGCTAAAAACGTATAATTTAACCCTTTAAGGACAAACATAAGCAAAGAAGTATAACAAAATATTTTATTCGATCCCTAAAGAAACACGGTGCTTTTGAACCAACTTTAAATGAAAGGAGCTTACACGTGGGAAGTTTTTACGCATTCTAAAAGGGTAGTAGGCATGGTACAATAATACAGGTAGCATTATCATGCCAGCTGATGGTAACATAATGTGTCAACTGCATTGAATTGATGTCAAATTTTGACACCTTATGTTACCAACAATTGCCGATGCGGCTACCTGTGTATTTGTACCATGGTAGTAGGGTAGTTTCGAAAAATCGAAAAAAAAAATTGTATGGTCTTATTTTGAAGTAAAGGTAATATAGATTATGACGCCAAAAGTCGATCGGAGCAAAATTGGCTGAGATATGACTTTTAAAAGTGTGTTTAGGGCGTACTTTATTGGTTTATTATACCACTTCTTTTTCCATAATTTAATATACCTTACAATGGCTACCTGTTGGGAATTCCCTGAAATTAGTACACTTGTTACCTATGAATAAAAATGTGGACTGTCAGTCATTCATTTCCAGATGTCCTTGTAAATTTACCAAAAATATATGTTTTATTCATATAAATTGAATACAAACTTAAAACGCGTTTTTCTTGAAATGCCCTTTTTGAAGTCGGTGCCAACGATAGCTCGAAAACGAATATACCGATCTTCGTATATTTTGGGGAGCTTATTTAATACATAAAAACCTTGTCTTTAAGCGAGACAGTTTTTTTTTTAAAATTTTTTTTCGTTAAAATCGAAATGTTGACTTTTACAGGTCAAATTTTTTGCCAAAGTAGATTTTTTAAAATTCTGTCTAGCACCAAACTATATGAAGATCGGCCCATTCGTTTTCGTGATATCGTTGGCACCGCAAAACTCTTTTACAAAAAATGGGTTTCGCAGGTAACCATTTACCACAAAACTGTGCAATATTTTTCAGCAACAAAAATTCTACAGATACTCTAAGATGTGCTCTTTCATATGAAAAAATATCTACTTTAATAGCCCGTTTCCACGGTACGTCGTTCGTTCTCTATTCGTTGTTCGACCCTCAAATACGAATAAATTACTTGATTCCCCATACAAAATTCTAAGAACGAACGACGATTTTTCTACGTTGTTCAAGTAGAAATACTCTCCGAACAACGATAAAATATGTCCCATCTCTAACAAATGAGAGCATTTATCGAAATAAATTAATTATGACATGTCTAAATTCAAAATAGAAAAATTTGTTGAAAACACAAAAATTTTTAGAAAAAAGGAAAAAGATGAATGGAAATTAATGAACTAAACATTTTATTAAGAAGCAGAAGGAAGATGGTTGTGTTTCCTTCTTAATTCCACACACATTTCTTGTCCATTAGTTCAAAATCGCGTAAAAAATCAGAAAGAAAAAGGAAACAAATAACTGAAAGTCTGTACACACAAACATTGTTTTGACATGTCTCTCTCACTTTAATTTTGAAAATAGAAAAATATAAAAATATATTGAAAATACAAAATTATTCGGAATTGATGGAAAAAATGAATGAAATGTGTATAGTTAAATATAGAAGATACATTTGAAGGAAAGTCTATTGCTTTTCCTGTTCATTTAATGTATATTTTATGTGTTTTCGGTTCAAATTTTCGTAAAAACAAGGAAACAAAAATGAAGGAAATTTTGTTTATGTTTCTGTTAATTACGAATAGTGTCGTGGAAACGGGTTAATTCGTGTACGTCGTTCGACAGACGAACAACGTAATTGAAACGCTCGTGTGAACATGACATAAAATGTTGATAGTTTCCCCATTAAAAAATTATGAAAATCAAGGCATATTCATATAAGGTAAATGCATGAATTACAACAACTAACAAATTTACAAAAACAACATTGTTGTTATTGAAAATTAATTGTCAAAGATAAATATTGAATAATAGGGTCGTTCCAAAAATTTGTTCAGGAAAAACATAAATACATTTTGAAAATCCTCTAAATTAGAACACATTTTAATCAAAATGTAAATATAAAGCATTCAGAACTGTCGTAGGTCATTGTTATTACACGTTTACTGTGAAAAGACGAATTTTGTGGTAGCAAATTTCGAAGTTAAAAATTTCGTGAGTAGACCCTATAACATTTTGAAAACTAAATTTACAAAAAAAGTAAGAATACAGCTGATTGTCACTTCTACCTTGTATAAAAATGCCTTGATGAAAGTTAAGTTTTTTGGCCTGTACAACTAGGGGTAACCCCTCAAACTACAATGTTCATAGATAAAAAAATAAAATCGACGGATCTAATTTTTAAATTAATTGTTTATTTATCCATACAATCTTGTCTTAAATAAGTCGACCAACTATTTTTTGCACATGCTCCGAAATTTTTATCATTTCATAAATTAATACAAAAAAGTTTCGTTTTCTTGGTTCAAAAACAATTACTTGACAATGTTTTTAATTATTTTCATTAATATTAATATATTTTTTCCAATATCCCTTAATTTCCAATTTCTACGAGTATTATGTTTTTTGCTATGCATAAGTAGCCATAAATCACACAATTCCAGTTGTTCCACCAATGGTATTTATAGTATTTGAAAAATATCTGTGGTACCACAGTTTTTTGTTGTTATACAACACACAACTGTTTCTCTCTGTTATGGTAGGGTGAGTTCGCACACACAAAATCATAACATAACTGTTACACTTACGAGATGGTCAATCAATTATCAATTTCAGCCAAACACAATTTGCTTACTGCTATGAACGATTCCTGGAAAGAGTGTAAAATTAGAGATGAGTGGAGAAAAATAAAAATTGTTCCAATACCCAAGCGAGGCAAAGACTTAGAGGTTCCCACCAATTTTTATCTATAATTATCAATATGGCTTCAGGCGTGGACTTAGTACCACCTCTCTGTTAGTAGATTTAACGGATCTGATTAGGGAGACTGTTGATGGAGGTGAGAGTAATGTTCTTGTTGCCCTTGATTTG
This sequence comes from Musca autumnalis, assembly GCF_047663935.1. Taxonomy (NCBI): domain Eukaryota; kingdom Metazoa; phylum Arthropoda; class Insecta; order Diptera; family Muscidae; genus Musca; species Musca autumnalis. The sequence goes on from NW_027411866.1 coordinate 56,637,000, forward strand.
TCCAAGGCGTTTGATTGTGTAGACCATTCGAGGTTAATTGAGAAGCTACGCTGTAACTATGCGTTTGATAGCACTTCTTGTAAGTTAATTTGTTCCTATTTGTCAGGACGTTCTCAGTACGTTTCCCTTAACGGTGTTATTTCCAGCAGATGTAATATTTATGGTGGGGTACCTCAAGGTTCCATTTTAGGCCCCCTTCTTTTCATTTTATACCTCAATGACATTGGTAGTTCTTTATGTAATAGCAGTTGTCGTCCATTCTTGTATGCTGATGACATACATTTACTGTTTAAAGGTAAATCCAGCGCTCAGTTGGAGCATGATATTAATACTACCTTGTGCTCTATATCACGTTGGTTAGGTAACAATAATTTGGTAGTGAATGTTTCTAAAACCAAAGCTATAGTTCTGGGTCCCTTATGTCGCCTGAATAATGGTATTAATATACAACTTAATGGAATGTTGATTGAGTTTGTTGATCATTTAAAATGTTTAGGAGTTATACTCGACACAAAACTTGATTTTTCAGCGCATATAGACGCGTTATACCCTAGAGTAGTTAATATTCTCCGGAAATTGTATTCTACTGAATTGTATTTGCCTCTCTTTGTCAAGAAAAATCTTGCTTATTCTATGTTAATATCTATCATTTCTTATGGCATAGAAGTTATATCGGGTACAACGCATGAACATTTTGGTAAAGTAGAAAAGCTGTTCAATATGATTGTAAGATATGTTTATAACATGCGCCGATATGACCATATTTCGGAGCAGGCAATGATTTTCCTAGGAGTCCCGTTTAATACTTTTGTTCAGCTACGAGTTGTTTCATTTCTTTATAAATCGGTAATTTCTGAACTTCCCGGTCTCCTGCGAGATCGGCTTGCTTTCTCTAGATCTACTAGAAACACACAACTTACATTTCCACGTTTTTCAACATCATTATACGAAAGATCTTTTATTGTTCGCTCTCTTCGTTTATGGAATCATCTTCCTGCAGAGCTACGAAAATTTTCGTTTTCCAGAAGTATATTTCGACAAAGGTTTGAAAGCTTTGCAGTTAATAATACGTTGGGCTGATGTAATATTATTGTCACGAATATAACTTGTCATTTGTTTTGTAGAGTCTACTGTATTGGAATTCTGGTGCATTGATTCATTTTGTTATTACCAACAATAGGCAAATATTAACTCTTTTTTTATTTTGGCTGGGGAGCCTTATTCATGCCTTGTAGTTTTTTAGCGCTCACACATATGTACATTTAATTATACTTATAGTTATAAGATTTGAATTGTAATATTTTAAGATACATTTCCTGATTCGAAGACCACATTTGTAGTTATTGCATGTTGTGATATTAATAGGCCAAATGGCTTCTTCGCAACAACAAAAATAAATAAATAAATAAATTTTAGGCCTATCGCTCTCATTCCTGTATTTGCCAAAACAATCAACCTTATGGTAAAGGAAAGACTCCAATTTTTCCTTGACACCAATCATATTTTACCGGACAATACTTACGCGTACAGAAAGCACCTGTCAGCATCAATGTGTATAAACAATCTGTGATATACTATCAATGTCCACAAGGAAAAAGGCGAAAAAGTGATCATCCTTTCTTTGGATATTTCAAAAGCATACGATTGCGTAAAAATCGAACTACTTTACAAAATTTTAAATGAACTTCAATGTCCAAATGAGATCACAAATTGGATTGTACACTTTCTAAGACAACGAACTTCAGTTATGGGTAAAGAAAATCTGGTAATTTATAATGGTCTACCGCAGGGAAGTTGCCTGAGTCCCACTCTGTTTAACATATACATATACTCTTGGATTGCACGGAATAAATGATCAGTCTACGAAAATCTTTCAATTTGCTGACGATTTTATAATCTTGGCTGCACATAAAGACTTTGATGCTGCAAATCTCACGCTTCAAGCAAAAGCCAATCAATTCTGCAGTCTCTTGGAATCATTAAACCTAACATATAACGTAGAGAAAACTGCTGTGATGTATGTGGCAAAGGGACCTAGGACAATTCCTCAGATTACCATACGCGGATCATCAATCAACGCTGTAGAGAAAATCAAATTTTTGGGAAGGCATATAAAAAATAGCCTCACACTAAAAAATCATTATGATGAAGCTTTAGACTCCTGTAAAACTACATTAAATGCGTTAAAAATGATTAATGCAAAGAAAAGAGGGGTACACCCCAGTATTTCTATTAATCTCGCTAAATCGCTGCTTTTTTCTAAAGTTGAGAATTCAATTTCCTCTATGGCTCATATGCCCAAATATATCAATAAAAATAACAACATTCCAGAATCAAATTCTGAGAAAAAACCTTGGCTTAACCCCATCAACACCAGTTCATATAATATATGCTTTGGCAGCTGTTTTACCTCCCGAACAACGATCGTTATATCTTACTGCAAAAGAACTCTTAAAATTCAAAATGTTTCATAATGAATCATACAGTAAATTTGTCTCAAATGCGACAAACAAAACCAGTCTTGGTCTAGTATACAACAAATTCAAAGATGTATTTGATAAAACAAAAATTTATCCTTTTGTCCAACCGGAAAACAAAACTAAATTTCTTCTAAATATATTCAATGTTTCTAAACACGCACAATCAAATGAATTTTTCAAAACAAATGTGTTACAAAAGCTCGAGGAATGACATTTGAAACCCAGACCCACTGGGTTAACCCGGTTATATGTAAACGGCCTATAACTTGGGGAAATTTGCGGTGAAGTAAGTGTGTGAGTCAATGTGTGGTTTGCGGGGGGTCCAGACAAAAGAAGGTATGGACATTCTGGATACAGGAAGGGTGGGCTAGTGCGGGATCACTTGCATCAAGATCACTTTTATATGTTGTGATGTGTCATAAAAAAGTCAATAGAACGTACCCTCATTCGATATTAGTGTGTTGGGTTCGATTGTGTAGTTGGAAGGACAGCCTAATCGAAAGCCGCATTAGCAACATAAGCGGCTGGCTTTCTAACTGAAGTCATTTCTGGAAAAGGAATAATGAAATGTCAGAACCACATTTGAATTAGGTCGAACTTGGTCTTTAGTATTTTACCAGAAATTTCTTCAGCCAGAAAGCCAGCCGCTTATGTGTCGAGGCCTTTATTGCTCTGTTCCAGAACTGCAAGAATCTATTAATTTCTCTAATTTTTTTGGATAACAAAGGAAACAAATTCGTACAGGTTCTGGAACAGAGTATATCCCAGCAAAAAGTGTGTATCCGCGGATGCCGTTTAGCCACTGCAAGTGCACAGTACATGTGCCGTTGGAGTAAATTTTTTCTATAAATTCACTAATGAACTTTAAGAATCAACTAACTTTTACCATTTTTTTATAACATGATGCCTGTTCCAGAACTTGCATGAAAAAACATTTTTAATACGATAACAATTTTTCCTTTACCTTATCGAAAAAATAGTAAAAAGTTGTTGAGTTCTGGAACAGACCAATTGTGAAATTGTTATCGTAGTAAAAATCTGTAGATTCTTGCAGGTTCTTGGACTAAATTCTGGCTGACTTCCGAAACGTCAGTTGCTTCGTATTCGTGCAAGAAACTAGGGGTTTTTATACAGTATGCAAAGTTCATATTCGTACACCCCTAAAAAATGAATAAAATCGTTATTAATTCCATATTTTATGTGCAAATATGAAATAATTGATAGGAATTACCATAACGAAGAAAGATTTAAGAATAACAAAACAAAATTTTAATTTATTCCGCCATTTAGGTATAGATGGCGCCTGTCTGGGTAGCAAAGTTCGTATTCGTACACCTATAAACACTATATATTTGGAGTTTTTAAGGATTTTCAAAGGAAAATACCGCAGATTTTTGTTCTTTTCTTCTTTTGGAATGCCTCTGATATAGAAATATGTAAAAATAACGGTAATTTTATTAAAAATTTTGCATGAATAAAAAGTCGGACGAATATTTGAAATAATTAAGAAAAATGTGCTAGATATGATTAACTATTGCAACTTTTTCCCGATTTTTGGACGAAAATAGCTAATAGCAGTCATTCTGTAACAATATTCGAGGTATAATATGAAAATAAATGTTGGCAGCGATTGGAAATGCAAAGAAACGTAATCCGGGCTTAGGTAAAGAAAACACATTTTTGGTCTATACTTGGTGAATATCGCAAGTTTCGTTTTATATTTGACATTCAATGTAATGAAGTTTTAGAATACGGTTTCGAAAATCATTTTATGTCAAAAACTGTGAGAAATTATGAAGAAAAATGAAACTGTACAAGTTTTCATACTGTCCGCATACAACTGAAATTCTACGCTTACTATGAACGAGGGTTATGGCTGCCAAAATTGCGAAAATAATGGGTTTTACTTCTTGAAAATTATATTTCTTTACCGAAGGATCCAAAATGAGTGCAAAAATGTCAAAAGAATGAAGTAAATTGTCCAGGAAAGAACGTGGGGTAACCTTTTAAAGTAATGCATTATTTTCGTGGAAATTTTCATCCTTAAAAAATTATTATTCCTCTTAATTTCCGATATGTCTTGACATAAAATGATGTTCGAAACCGTATTCTAACACTTCAATACATTTAATGTCAAATATAAAACTAAACGTGCGATTTTCACCAAGTAAAAACCAAAAATGTGCTTACTTTACCTAAGCCCGGATTACGTTTCTTTGCATTTCCAAACGCTGACAACATTTATTTTCATATTAGAACTCGAATATTGGTACAGAAGGACTGCTATTAGCTATTTTCGTCCAAAATTCGGTAATAAATTGCAATATTTAATCATATCTAGCACATTTTTCTTAATTATTTCAAATATTCGTCCTACTTTTTATTCATGCAAAATTTTTAATAAAATTACCGTTATTTGTACATATTTCTATAGCAGAGGCATTCCAAAAGAAGAAAAGAACAAAAATCTGCTGTATTTTGCTTTGAAAATCCTTAAAAACTCCAAATTTATATTGCTTTTAGCTGTACGAATACGAACTTTGCCACCCACACAGGCGCCATCTATACCTAAATGACGGAATAAATTCAAAATTTGTTTTGTTATTCTTAAATCTTTCTTCGTTATGGTAATTCCCATCAATTATTTCATATTTGCACATAAAATATGGAATTAATAACGATTTTATTCATTTTTTAGGGGTGTACGAATATGAACTTTGCATACTGTAGTAATTTTATGAAATTGCTTGCAGTAGTGGGGAACTCGATCTAAGACCCCTGCACGAATACACAGCAACTGACGTTTCGGAAGTCAGCCTCTGTTTCTTGCAGGTTCTGGACGAAGAGCATGTGAAATGAAAACTTTTATAAAGGAAAAACTGTCAAATGAAAAAAATACTTATAAAGGAAATTTTTTTCATTTAAAATTTTCACAGAACAAGAATCCATATACAGTTTGTCAAGTAATTGTTATCGAACCATGAAAACTAACATTTTTCTGTATTAATTAATGAAAAATGGCTGATAATTGGGATAAAAATGTCGGGTTTTTTTGCAAAAAATAGTTGGTAGACTTATCAAAGACAAGATAGAATGTATAAATAAAAAATTGACCCACGTAGGCCAACACAAAATAACGAAAACCCATATTATTCAAGCTGTCAAATAAATGTTTTCGAAATTTAATGGAGGTTCCAAAATAACCCATATTTTTGGTAAATTGAAAATCATGACCTTTTATGAATGTTATACTTAAACAGGGTTAACTACTAACAAGTACCAACAATATTAGGCATAGAATATCCCTACTAGGAGGGTTACCATATGGACCATGGGAGTACCATGTCATATTACACGTAAACAGGGTCCTATAGGTCATATACCGCGAATATCTGAAAACTAAGGCGTTTTATGATTTTTTTCGTTCACCAGGATGGACTGCTATCAATTACAATAAATATTACCTACAGAATAATTAGATCAGGAGGGTTGCCAGATCTACTAAAAGGTGCCAGGTTATATAAACAGTGAACGAGGCCTTACTTAAGTTCATATGAAGGAATAATTTACAAATGAACTTCAGGATATTTTCTTTCAGTTTATATACTTTCAAATAAAAGCTAAAAAATGTCTCGCGGAATAATGGTTTTGGCACAATTAATTAGAGGCCAAGAACATTTCTCCGAAGAACAAAGAAAATTTTTAATTATTAGAGCATTAGGTGGAAGGAGTGCATAAGAAATAGTGGATCAATCATGCTTAAGTGCCAATTTTCCACCATTCGATGTAGTGGAAAGTTGGTACCCAACAGAATTAACTTGGGTTGATGCTTGTCAACTAAGCATCAACCAGTACTGTTGTTCTTGGTAAGAAGTCGTTCTGTTTTACTGAATTCAATAAAGAAGAACCATTACTGTTCTTATTCCAAACCTCTTATACATCGCATTTTCTTTCCTTTTTTCCATTTCCATATTTCCTTGGTGGATGAATCTTGAGGAAAATATTTCCATTACTGAAATACTTTCGAGGCTTACAGCAGAAACCCAACCGCCCTTCTTTATAGTGAGAACACCCACAATTGGCGTTTTTATTTTGACATTTACATTTGTCAATTGGCATTTTGCTAATAACAAATATATTTTTCTTCTTCTCCCAAGTCCAAGAACACCATCAGAAAGTGATATTCGTGGAAGCGTGGGCAAAAAGAAAAAGCCCTACACGGAAGAAGAGTACAGAATTGGATTATACCTATGCCACACAGGCCAATGCTCACTGATTAGCATTTCAGATGTGTTAAAGATTCCACGTAAGTCTCTTCTACATCATTTATATCAGTTTGAAGGAGGATACTACTCGAAGACTCGTTTCGTAGAAAGTGCAAAAAGGGCAAAATACAGAAAATTTTCAGAGAAAGACATAAACTTTGATGAAAATGACATTAGAGTCAGAGTTGTGAGAAGAAGAGTAGAAATGCTGGAAGCTACCAAAAAACAAAAAAACAAATTAACACTCCACACATCAAATGCTAGTTCCTCCAATGGACTACCAAATGCATAGATTTTGTATATAGTTATATATATAGTTTTAATTTTTATAAAGTTTTTGTGTTTTCATTGTATAAACCGAATTTAACAAAAAGACTGAAATGTGAATTCCATTGCTTATATTTCAAACAAATCCTTATAACGAAGGTTAACCCTGTAAAAAGCTCTAATATAAACAGCATATTATTAATATGGTTTTTGGTTTTGTATATAGTTTTTATTTTTTTTTATAATTTTTGTGTTTTTATTTGCCATTTCATTGTATAAACCGAATTTAACAAAAAGACTGAAATGTGAATTCCATTGCTTATATTTCAAACAAATCCTTATAACGAATGTTAACCCTGTAAAAAGCTCTAATATAAACAGCATATTACTAATATGGTTTTTGGTTTTGTATATAGTTTTTATTTTTTTTATAATTTTTGTGTTTTTATTTGCCATTTCATTGTATAAACCGAATTTAACAAAAAGACTGAAATGTGAATTCCATTGCTTATATTTCAAACAAATCCTTATAACGAAGGTTAACCCTGTAAAAAGCTCTAATATATACAGCATATTACTAATATGGTTTTTGGTTTTGTAACTTATATAGTTTTTATTTTTTTTTTTTTTTGTAATTTTTGTGTTTTGCTTTACTTGTTATTGTTGGTGTTACTAATATGGTTTTTGTTTTTTGTTATTGTTATTTATATAGTTTTTTTTGTTGAATTGAATAAATATGACATATGTTTGCTTTTAACTGAGTTCAAAATGCGTATTTTTCATGTTTTGATGCTTCTAATACTGCACAAAAAATTTATTTATTTATATATTTTATTTTCTATCTTTTAACAGCGCATAACACAGAAGCACATAAAAAGCTATTTATAGCTAGCACAAACAATAGCCGCCCCACTCTCACCGGAAGTGATAGCCTACAGGAAAGGGACTACGATCGGCGACCGATAAACAACGTAACAGTAGTTTTGGTGGGGCAGTAGTTCAGGAGGAGCAGCTAGTGGAAGTAATACAAGAGGTTTGTCTGGTTACCATAAAATTTGTAACAACTTGTAGCAATTGTTGCTGGAAGTCGTCTGTTAACACAAAAAACCAGCAAAAGAGAGCGATTTGAGAGAGAAATTTTGACTGTTCTTTCACTGAGAGTTTGCAAATTCTTGCTGGACAAATTTCTTCTAGCAAGAACTTTTAACTCTTCTTCTTCCTGAGAACAATCAATCATCTGTTGTTAATTTTTTGTTGGTTTATGTTTGTGAAAATTAAAAGCAATTTTATTGTGGAAACAACAAGCCTAACTGTATTGTTTTTTTTTTTTTTTTGGAGAACAAGTTTGCAAAGCGGAAAAATCTTTTCTTGGTTAATTTTCTGTTTTATTTTTAATAAAATACAACGTGTTTGCTTCCTTTATTGGCGGACAAATTGTTTTGTTTTTGGCAAGCCAGCTGATTGCTTGCTGGTTTTTGCTGGGAAAGTGTCTGTTTACTTTTTAAAATTTTCTAGCAAAAGAGAATAAAAACCTCTTAATCTCTGACAATGGTGGGCAAATTGCGAGAGACTCATGTATTTTTTACACTTTTGTGTATGAGGCCGAGCATTTCTGCCCAACAGTGATCTCTGAGAAAGTTCTTGCTGGACAATTTTGCTGGGAAAGTAACCAGACAGACTTAAGGTCTTTGTAAAAAATACTGTTACGAATGTAACTGATAGATTTAGGTTAATTTAGTTTAATTTCCGTTAATTTAAAAATTTGAATTGTAACGTAAAGTTTTTATTACGCAGTTACTTTATTTAAGCAACAACAACTACCATGTAGAACTCTCTTCATTATTCTAGATGTTACTTTACCTTTTATCAATGTGCTTTTGTCTGTTTTGCCATAATCATGTAATTATCGTTTAGTTGCTACTTCCTTCTTGCATTTGTTTGTTGTTGTAATTACGTCATTACTGTGCTTGTCGTTCGCCTGTATTCCCCCTAGAGTTGTGCCAAAGGAACTATTTGGAACTATCTAGTTCCTTTCGCAGTTCCAACGGCCCACATTTTTTCTTTGAACAAACTGCGTATACTTACTATCACACGTTATATTTCATGATGTTACTCATACGTTTTGTAACTGGTACAAGGAACTAGGAACTAGATTGCCCAACTCTAATTCCCCCATGTATGTATGTGAGTATGGTTGTTCGCTTAGTGCGAATGTGCGTCTGTGTGTTCGTTGCACAGATTCGTGTGCTGTGTGCTTAGTAATTAAAGTCGGTTCTGAATAAGTGTAATAAAGTAAATAAAGCATTGTAGAAACGTAATCTAAAACGAACCCTGTTTTATTTGGTACAAATCGTACTGGGGAATAAAACAACGTCTACACGGACATTAGTTAAATCTAATTCCGTAACAATACTATTTGCTTTATATGCGTTGTTTACATCAAAGTGACGATCAAAGTTCACAGTGTCGCAAAGAAGGGAAAATTGTACAAAACAACAACTACACAAGATAAAGTAAAACAGCAACAACAATAAATGCAATTCGCACTAAATAACTTTCAGTGTTACGATGGGTACAATAGCATGTATGTACGTATGTTGAGCAACATACCATTAAAGTATTGGAGGACTGCGGGACGGATCAAATATCCAAGTCAGCCAGCCAGCCAGTGAGCCAAGAGCAACATCATGCAGTGTGCGGATGAGTCAGCGTTGCCAGTATTTTTTAGCCTCTTTTCCCCAATTTGTCCAAAACTTTTCCCCAAAATTCCCCAGATTTTATTGAATTTCCTCAAAAAAATCCCCATAAATTTTTTAACAAATAATTACAAAAAAATCAAAAGTAGTTTTATTTTACTATTGAAATTCATATCATTAAACTTGTAAAGTATTCTATACACTTATATATGCATTAAACTAACGATATTGAAAACTTCACTTTCAAGTGATTCAGAATCATTAGTCTCATTGGATTTATGTGAATTTTTATAATGAAAGAGTTGTAACAAGTCTTTAGGTGGTTCAAAATTTCTACAACAAATGGAGTTGTTAGAAAATTGATTATTTATTCAAGTAACTCGTACTGCATTTTATTTCTGAATATGGTTCAAAATAGAAGACTCTTTCTACTTAATAATTACTTGTAGGAACGGAAAGCATATTTAATACCATCTCCAATTTACGAATGATAACTTTCTCCATTGCGATTCGTAAACATCGGTGGAGATGTTTGTGTTGACTGGTTCTAAAAAGGTTCGTATATAGCTAAAATTGTGTTGACCCAGTAAATTGCTGCAAATATTGGGGTAAAATTGCTTGTAAATTTAAGAAATTGCATATTTGTAGGCATCGGTTTCAGCATTTGTATTAACAGCGTTTAAGATATTCGGCACTGGTCTTTTTAACTTTAATAATTGTCTAGTCAAAAAAGTACAAGTCAAAATTAAAGCCTAGATCCGTGGCTCCTCATGGGAGCCAGGGATTTGTTTTTACATCTTCTATTCCATTTCAAGCAAAACAGTCTGTATACATCAAATTTACTCAAATCGGATTGGTTGATTTGAATATGCTCTCAAATTTTTCTTGTTTTTGGGCGAACTTTAAATTTTAAAAGGAACACAAAGTTCATTTTAGTTCATCTGCCACTTATTATTAAAGCAAACTTGTAGGAATAAAAAACGGGTTATCTGTCCGATATTGGCCAACATTTAACTACAAAAAGAATATAATAACGGGCCTAAGCATATTTATCTCTTTTATAATTGGAGCCATGAATGTTAAATAAATCCAGAAATCATTTCCGCAGTTAAGTCCACTTCAGCCGTAGAAACGGTGGAAAATGTTATTTCAATTCAACCCACTGATCTAGTACGCTGTCAGTCATCGAACCGCATGATAACACTTCAAATCTGTCATAAATTATTACAGATGCGATTAGTTAGTATATGATGCATGTTATTTGTGCGTCACGCGTGCTCTACTACTATTCACGTACTGAAATTAAAAAGATCAGATAATCTGAAGTAGTCAAATGGAAATTCCCCAAAAATCCCCAAATATTTTTCAGATTTCCTCAACATTTTCCCAATTCCCCAAGTCGAAATTTTTTTCCCCATTTCAAATAAAAATTCCCCAATTTGGGGAAAAATCCCCAATACTGACAACGCTGGGATGAGTGGTGGTGCTATCTTGTTTTTCTTCTCCTTATCTTTTGTTTAGGTTGTTGGTTCCCTGTAGGAAATGTCAATAGTGAATCTATACTGACTTACTGCTGACATTGTCAACAGTACTACTGACAAACTGTAGACAACTAATGTAATTTCCTATAGACATTTTGTATGAACGTGTCATTCGAAAGTCAGTACTGACAATGGAACTAGTAAGTCAATAGTAAGTCAGTAGTTCCTGAGGAACCATGTGTTGACATTGGAGGTAGTGAGTCAGTATAGACATTGGAGGTAGTAAGTCAGTATAGACATTGGAGGTAGTAAGTCAGTATAGACATTGGAGTTAGTTAGTCAATAGTACCAGATTTTCAATACTAAATTTTTTAGCTTATTTGGAACTTTTCATAGATAAAACTGCTATATAGTACGTCTAATAAGAAGATGAAGCTACACATTTGTTTAAATACTTTATTTCATTAAAGAATAAAACAAATAATATTGAAAATGCTAAAAATGTACAAATTTAGTCCGGTCAAAATAGACATTGAAATAGCAAAAATTCCCACAAAGCTGAATTTTGGTGGAGAGCTAGGGTTTGCCATTAGAAGCAACGTCCTAAAAGTCCCCATAGATCCCATGTGTGAAAAAAAAATTATTCGAGGTCAAAGGTCAAAATTTAAGGGTTTTTAGGTTTTCGCATTTATTTTTTGAAAACGGTTGATCTAATCAAAAAGTGACTAAAGTAAATATTGTAGACAGAAAAATTATCTACAAGTTTGACTCTTATAATTTTTTTCTTAGAAGGAACCATTCTTGAGATATAGCTGTTCTAAAAAACACATGATTTTTACGCACTTATAAGGGAAATATGCACATATTCAGACAAACCGGCTAAAATAAGCGAAGTAATCGGGTCTGTCCCCCAAAAAAATATATATTTTCGTGAAGAGCGAAATTATAGCTATCTTCTAAAAAAAAGTTCCAACAAAATCGGAGGGTGTATAGTAGAGTTATTCAATGTTAGAGTCATTTTATGCAAAGAATAGCCCATTTAACCTACATGTATAATCGAAAGCCCAACGGGAACGACCCCAACGAAAGCTCTCCGATTTTTTTCAAGTTTTGTCCGAAGGTAGGGTTTGTTGCGCTGATTACGGATATGTATAATTTTCAAAGGTTGCGGATCCGGTTCGCCGGTTATTAGACCCGAAAGCCCAAATTTAAAAAACCGGTTAGACCCGGTTCTACTGAACCGATTACTGCAAAGTGGATATCGTTTGAAAGCTTACGGAAGTATCTAACACATAGTGTCGTTACTTTAACCGGTTCTCCTCATAATGTACTTAGGCGGCTAATTTTTTATTTGACCTTTAGATCGAGATATCTCGAAAATGGTAAGTCTTTTTTAAGAATCATAAAGACCAATCTTGTAGACAATTATTGAATCTACAACTTTTACTTTAGCGGGCTTTTGCTAAGTATTACCGTTTTTGAGAAAAATTAAAAAAACTGAATAATGCCTCCAAAAATGACCTTTGACCCCGAATAACTTGTTTTGCACACATGGGATCGATGGGGACTTTTAGGACGTTGCTTCTAATGGCCAACCCTAGCTCTCCACCAAAATTCAGCTTTGTGGGAATTTTTGCTATTTCCCCCTTATACGCATGTCTATTTTGACCGGACTAATTGCGTATTACAGTATTTTTATATTTTTAAATGGCTAAGCCAAAGATTCCACATAAGTAAAAATTAGTAAATAAAGACAATGTTTTCAAGGCAGCTTAAACATTTTAACATATAAATAATAAAACACGTTTTCGTTTTATTTTCTTGGCCAAGTCGCACCAATGACTTGTCTGCTTAAAATAGTCTTCTTCTGTTGCACTTAACGTTTTATCAGGCGATTCGCTGAATGTTGATATAACATCTAGGAATTGAAAAGAATAAACATGTATAAATAAACATACATAAATAAAAAATATGTCCTTAAATTTGCTTGCCTATTACAGCTGTATAACATTGGAAAAATCTCACAATCGATTTTCTGCCAAATAATTCTTCAACATTGTAATTCATTATTATGTTTAGTTGCATTCAGCATTTCCAGCGAGAAGGGACAATATATACATAAGGCTCCACAATCTTTTCTAAAGGTTCCACATAATGTCTAATTGTCGAAATTTCACCACAAATGTCGCCTCAGAATTCGTACTTTGCTATAGAATTGTTTATTTTTCACATGTCTTTTATATTTTCTTTTGCTCATACTTGTTATTGAAAATATATGCTTTAAGTTTTCACGATATTTTATTGATTTTTACAAAAACACTTTTTTCACCAACCGCAAAACTGATTTTACGCCAAACAATTAAGAAAATTAAAAAAAGATGCTTCGTTGGGCTATCATCTGTCAATATACACAATGCTTCTTCTTATTAAGGTAAAGGTATCAATAGTTGACAACCTGGTGACAAAGTATTGACTTTGTCACCATATTAGTAGACAAAGTGGCGACATGTCAACACATGACTCCACACTAGAGTTGGGCAATATAGTTCCTGGAGCGGATCGATCTTTCTAGTTCATTTTGCCAAATGGAACTAGTTCCTTAATATAGTTCCATAGTTCCAAATAGTTCCGAGAGCGATATAGTTCAATGCATCTTTCTCGTTCCATGTTCTTTTTATTTCCTTAATTCCAAATATTTCCGAGAATGAAGTAGTTTAACGCATCTTTCTCTTTCTTTTTGTTTTCATTTTTTGGTGGATGAATTGACACAAAAATAAATCAATTGCAGCAATGTAACAAGGATGTAATTTACATTTATTTAACAATGTGGCCGCATCTGAATGATGAAGGAACCAAACGTGAAAGATCGAAGAAAGAAAATGAATTATATAAATGAAGGGAATTATATGCACGGCTGGAACTATATGAACTAAAGGAACTATATAAAGTCCGTGTTTACACACACGGGAAAGTAAATTCAGTTTTTAGGCAATAGGGGGTAGGAAAGAGTATTGAGGAGCTCTTTCCTCTCCGCTCTCTCCCAAAAACTCAATTTACTTTCCCGAGAAATTTGTGTGTCTAAACACAGACAAATGAAAGAGCCGGATATAGTTCCTTGTCCGGAATAGTTCCTTGGAACTAGTTCGTTCCGGAACTACACAACTCTACCCCACACTTCCTACAGGGTTGTGTCAGCTTGATCATGGTGTTGGTGGTGTTATGTTACGCGAATTTTATACATTTGACTAACCAACCAGCTCCAGTCAAACAACTACTAACCCGACTGACTATACAAACAACCATTTAACAAGTTTTTGCTCTATTGTTGTTGTTGCTGTTTTTGTGTATGTGTTTTGCTTAATTTATTTTTATTTGTTGTGTTATCGCATCAGAAAAATGCTAGAGAAGAGAATGTAAATACCCAAATGAAAGAGCAAGCCAGAATCGAATCTATATTCTTTATACTACCTGGCTGGCGTTTTATTTGGTCTGTTCCTTTAAATGGTAACAATGGCAGAAAATGGTAAAAGTGGTGAACTGCTCTCATATAAATTGTATGCTTATAAAAGTAAGGGAACACTTTGCGGGTAAAAAGTGGTAAAAACTGGTAACCTCAGGTACGTAAAGGAACACGACTATTATGGTTTGGTTTTTTCTCTTGTTTTTGGAAATACCTAGACTAGAGCAAGCAACATATGTATGCTTTAACTACCTACCTAACTAACCATGCGAACATTAAAAATTAATATTTTTCCAATTAACATCGAGCGATTTGATGATTGATGATTTTCACGCTGACGTTTGTCAATACTTAGAAACAAATATGTTGTAAAGCGCTCGGCACATACGATGCGTTGAGCGTCGCGGTACAACAACCACATGAAAAAAGTGTAAGTGGTGCCAAGTTTTTTGAAAAACAACAATGTGGCTGACGCATTAAAGTTAAACATCATTTAACTGTTTTGGGACAACGCGTGTCCCAACGTGTCACTAAACGGACCGTATGTGCCGAGGGCTTAAAAGAGACCCTTCCTTGTTATCGTCTAATGACCGCGTGCTCCGCCGAACCGATATGTGAATCTGTTTGTCGGCTTTCACACAGTGTACTTTCGTCACGGAGACGACGCCATTTCTTGCTCTCCGTTTTCGCTTCATTCGTATTTTTTGTAAGCAGGGTTGCATTTTTGCGGGATTTATGTACCGAATGTACAAAAATGTTTTAATGAAATATGTTGAAATAGAGATTACAAAATATGTGTACATATATATTGATTCTGATTATAAAACATCATTGCAGGTAAGAAACATAATAAATGAGTGCAATAAAATAATTATTTTGTGTATGAATTTACATCAACAGTACTTTTTCGTACGTTTTCTTCACTACATTTTCCCACCCTGACAACATCTACGAATAAACATCAAAACGGAAACTGTGAAATGGTGTCGTCAAAACGACACTGTGTGAAAGCCGTCTTTGTAATAACTGATGATGGCGATGACTAAACCGGAACTCTATAAAGAAATAACCGGTTTCTTCAGGCCCCCGCACATACGGTCCGTTGAGTGTCACGTTACAAAAACCACATGAAAACTTCAAGAACAAACTTTGGATCACTTACACATTTTTCACGTGGTTGTTGTTTTCAACGCGTCACACAACGGACCGTATGTATTTGGCCCTTTAGCGGAGTACACAGTGGTCCCACTTGTATGGAAAGGAGTGTCGAAGATAGTTCTAATCAAGCTACCGCCTCGAAAATAAATAAATTTAGTGGATGTAGGTCCACATTTGGGTATAGCCCCCATATAAAGGTACCGCCCGATTTTTGGTATTTTGAGAATGTTAGCTAAATTTTCCAACCCATTTGGTTGTAATTTTGCATTTTGAGTTTCGAGTGAATAATATACCTACATCATTGCAAAAAACTTTCAATATAGGTCCAAATTTACGTATAGCCCCATATAAAGGTACTGTCAGATGCTTGGTATTTTGACGATTTTTGCCAAATTTTCTAACCAATTTGTCTGTAATTTTGCATTTTGTGTTCTCAGTGAAAAAATACCCCCTCGCAAATAATATTCAACACAGGCCCACGTTTAGGTATATATCCCAACCCGATTGCCAATGCCATCATTGATGCCCACCTCGGGCATCAATAACAGCTTGTAAACGACTCGGAATTGAATAAGTTCCAGAATGTCATATTCCAATGATATTTCTTTAATGTATTTTATTAATTCGCTCCTATTATCAAATTTTAGATGGGGTTAATATCAGGACTTTAGGCTGGGGTGTTGACGACTTTGGTGCAGTTGTATAACAACCGATTCCTACATAAATACGATTTATGTTTAGGAGCGTTGTCTTGGTAGTTTTTATTTTACAATTTGTTTGCATTTTCAGGGTCAACAAATCCAAATTTCTTGAACCTGTCGGTTAAATTATTGTTTAAAACATCCAAACAAACATCCTTTGTCATTACTTCCTCCAAAATCGGAATATTACCGACGCCTCTGCTTTGTATGCAACCCACTTACCATATCTGTCAGTTTTCCGAACTTAATATTAAATTTTTGTTTTCCAGGGCTGAGAGGGTTATATTTCGGGATCTATCGTGATAGTATAACATAATTTTGGTATCATCAGAAAATATAACGTCATTCCAGTGGGCGTTAAATGTTCTTTGCATCAAATCTGAATCGTATCTCTATATTTTGCTGGGAGAGCATTGGCTTTTTCCTAGCCCCTGATGAAAACTTGTGGTTATGTTGCACAATTCTCGGGCGGATTTACACCACTATGTGGGGAAGGCATTATAGGTTGGTTTTGGCCAAAAAGTTTGTAACGCATCGAAATAACGGTCGTAGACCTATACTTATACCAAAATGATGTTTCGATGAGCTGAGTCGATTTGGCTATGTGTGTCCGTCCCTCAATCTAAACCTTGTAATCACGCTGCAGGTCGCAATTTTCATCGGATCGTTACCAAAGTTCGGCTGTTGATGGTGATCCCGAAGGGGAAGATTTTGGTGATAGTCGGATAATATTTAGGGGTCGGAATGGGCAAAAAACTTATTTGGAGAAAAAGTCGACGTTTTTTCCAAAGCGAATATCCCAGCATCTATAAGGGGTAATCCCAATTTTTGGTATTTTGAAGGCTTTAGTCACATTATTCTCATACACATTTTTTAGTCTATGTTGGAGGAGCTGCAACGAATTGCTGCACATAATGTCGGTGTAGGTCCACGTTTTAGTATAGCTCCTTTAGAACGGTACCAAGAAAAACAAAGGTCGAAAAGGCAATCTAGGAATTAAGATAGAGAGACACAGTGGTCTACAAAAAAAACGTTATTAGATTTGACCGCTATGTCAAAAATATGCTAAAATAGTTTTAATCAACGATATAAATCTACCACATAAAACATCATAAGTTAAAAATGTATCACGTCATATCCCAAGAGTTCGACTCAGGGCGAATCTGCCCTCTTCTGGGTTTTTGGTATACTAACCTAGGGCTTCATTCTCAAACAAAGGTATTTTCCTCCCTCAGAATTGTCCTCAGTTTCAATGCACGTTGTGATCTGTACTCATCAAAATACCCTACAAGGATTTATATTTCAAATGGAATTCTCATTAAAATACGTTAATTAACAAAAAACTACCCATTGTGCAATGTTTAAATGTCTTATCATAATCGATTTTTTTTCTACTAGACATTAATTATGGAAAATGGAGTTAGAGCGTTTTCAGACGATAGGGTTTGACTGCTCAAAAACGCGTTGTCCGTTTTGGTTCTCAATCGCAAACTGTGCCAGTGTTGAAACAAAATGTGGAAGTAAGTGAACGAAAACGTACATAAAGTACTTTTTTGATAAATTCGTTCATGAAATATTTTTTATTTATTTTGTATTATAGGTACAAACATTACTTCAAAAACATGTTATGATATTTTAATTAATTTCTTTTATAGTTTTCGTAATTGAGATTATTTTAAATGTTTTGAAATAAAAAAATGTTCGAACAGAATTGTTTGTATAAAAGGGGGCGAAAAAATCCGTCAAGGAAAATTGCCTGATGTAAATCTGATCATGGTATAAGTAATAACTGTTTCCTCACATATTTTTATAAAATTAAAAATGTGTGTGTGCGAAATCTGTAAGAATAAAAATGTAAACTAGAGTTGTGTAGTTCCGGAACGAACTAGTTCCAAGGAACTATTCCGGACAAGGAACTATTGGAACTATATCTGACTCTTGCATTTATATAGTTCCTTTAGTTCATATAGTTCCAGCCGTGCATATAATATAATTCCTTTCATTTGTATTATTAAATTAATTTTCTTCATTTAATTCCACACTCACTTCGATCTTTCACGTTCGTTTCCTTAATCATTCAGACGCGGCCACATTGTTAAATAAACGTTAATCACACCTCGGTACATCGCTTCAATTTATTTTTATTTCAATTCATCCACCAAAAGATGAAAAAAATGAGATTCGTTCAACTACTTCACTCTCGAAACTATTTGGAACGAAAGAAATAAAAGGAACGACGAAAGAGAAAGATTCATTGAACTATATCGGCCTGGGAACTATTTGGAACGAAGGAAATAGAAAGAACGATAAAAGGGAAAGATGAAAGATTCATTGAACTTTATCGCTCTCGGAACTTTTTGGAACTATGGAACTATATTAAGGAACTAGTTCCTTTTGGGAAAAGGAACTAGAAAGATCGATCCGCTCCAGGAACTAGATTGCCCAACTCTAATGTAAACGAATAATCATTTTTGTGTTAAATGCTGTAAGAAGTGACAATACACACATAAACCTTTTTGGTACATTTATGTAAAACCGTACTTCTTTTTGATCAAAAAGTACGCTTGTATAAAATGACTTCAAAAACGCAACACTAGATGTAAAAATTACGAATGAGAGTCAAAACGGAAACCACGTTTTTGAGCAGTCAAACCCTATCGTCTGAAAAAGCTCTTATGTTTGGTTTACATTCGGCGTCGTTTCGTGATTTCGAAGGCGTTTCGTGATTTCGAGCGGATTCAAGCAAAATTTATCATGATTTCGCATCATTTCATTTCGTGATTTCAGCGAAATCAACATCGAAAACACAGTACACATGATATACAACCCTGTTTTGCCTAAAAAGTACCAAAAGTTGCAACACTTTTCACGTATCACAATAATCAAGGTAGATGTTCAATTGCTGCAACAAAAAATTTTAGTATAAAAATTTGAAGAAAATGTTAAATTTGTTACAATGCTATTTTTCATTGTGTTCCCGTACTTTTTTAATGGTAATGTTAGAAAAAAGAGCGAATTGTCAAAAATTGCTTCCCCATGCAAATTTCTTAGAAAATACGGGAACGGAAAAATGACGGAAATTGCAAAAATTACAGCATAAATGTCAAAATTAACGTATCATATTATATGCCAAGATCTATTTAATAGGTCACGTAAGTAGCACAACAACAACTCATTTTTGGCGGAAAATTCTTCAATATATCAAAATGATTGTTTACGTTTTCATAAAATTTTTTCACAATAACAAAAAATTTGACGGATTTAAACCAATCAGCAGGACGTTTTACGCCACCTTATTATTTCATCATGATTAGATGCCAACGAACATGATTGCTGCTAGTTTCTACTAGGCCAAAATTGTATGGCAGAAAACAGGAGAAGAGGGTGTTCTTCGGCGCTATTTTTGTTTAAAGAGAAGTGCATGTCTTGCTAGATTTCGGAGTACGGGAACGCATTTTTAGCACTAAACGGGAAAACTGCAGCAAGTAGTAATATTTTGCAAGTTCTGAGCACAAGTTTTATCTATCAAAATTTATTATTATGATGTCTCAACGATAAAATAATTTTTTTTCATTTTTAGTACTATACACAATTAATACGATATATAGATAATATATATATATATATATATATATATATATATATATATATATATATATATATATATATTTAAATAAAGTTGTAAAGTTCTATATTGTCGTATATTTTTGATGATTAATTCAATTTACAAAATTTGTTTTGAATATTCATGTTCGATCAGCTGCGCATATTTATCTACCTTGATCATTGTGATATGTTTGAAATAACAAAAAATAAGTGTAAACACCGGGGTGTTTTTCAAGATTTCGTGAAATCCAGTGGATTTTGGAACGCAAGTGTAAACTTGGCATTAAACTAGTTTTCTTTTTCCAAATGAAAGGGAAAATCTCATTCAACAAATTATTCTTGCTTTTTTATCTGTATCTTCTTCCTCGTTTTCACGTGCTGTGCTATGTTTAGAAAAATAAGAAAAGAAAAACTAAAAGTAAAGCAAATTCATACACATACATAGACCGAAATCATGTTATCTACCGAACCCCCCTAACCCTGCGTTTACAAATGACAGGACAGTTGAGTACATGTATTGATTGTCAAAATCCCAAAACTTGCCTGTGTGACGAAAACAGTTGTAAAATTATGAATGAAAATCACCGATTTCTTTTTGTTTTCCGTTCACATATTTTGTTTTGTACATATTCTTTTGTTTTCAGCACATCTGAATTATCATCTCACTTCTTTTTTAGAAAAATGTCGAAAATTTGTCAACCCGGCTGTCTGTGAAAAACTGATGGACAGCTGAAGCTGTAAACAGATACAACGTTTGGGTAAAGTTTTGTGTCGTTTTTGGCCGTTTTTACACTGTTGGGCATGATGCCGAAAAATTCAAATTCATTTGAAATATATGCCGGCAAACAGATAAACGCTGGACTTTGGTATCGTCGTCGCCCTGTTGTTGTTGTTTTTTTCTCGATGCCCAACGCAAAACTTTAATCAAACGTTGTATCTGTTTTCAGCTTGAGAGATAGACGACAAATGTATGCATGTGTTAGTAAATCAGAGTTGTATTTGAAGACACACTGTCTGGTGTAAACGCCTAGTAAATGTGTGTGAGAGGCTTAAAACGACAACCAGTGTGACCATTTTAGCATTTTTGCAGCTAAATTTAGCATTATTTTTTTATTTGTTTTGTTTATTGTTGAAGATTCAATCTCATTTTCCATTGTTTGAGTGGAGTATTCCCCCATTGGCTCAACTTCATTTATTACCCTCTATTACAGAGAGTAATGTTTTTCAAAACGAACTGACAATGTTGCAAAATTTTACTGATCGCTACCAATATCATGATTTCATCCCGGCGAAGGGAATTATCAATTGGCTTCTCAGTTATTTGAAATGATGCCTTTTTAGCGAAAAACCGAACTCTTTAAGTATCTGGTATTCTCATATGAATGAGAATCACACTCACTTTTCGGCTTTTCCAAAGAAACACCAAAATCAAAATATTTTGCAACATGTCAGCACGTATCAACTAAGAATTCTTCGAATTCTGTGAGTTGAAAAGAACACCAACACAGTTGCCTGTGAGGTTGTTATTGGAATTTTGTTTTTTTGTTTTTAACAAAGCTCCATTCGCCCGTGCCTCAGCTGTTTTTTGTTTGTTTTGTTTATTGTTGAAGATTCAATCTCATTTTCGATTGCTTGAGTGGAGTATTATTTTTTTTATATTTAGCCGCAAAATTTCCATTTAGCATTTTTCTTGGCATTTCTTAATAATTAATTTAGCATTATTCTATCCACGAAATCTAAGATATTTTAGTACTTTGTTTGAAAAAATCTGATAAATGTTGTTTTAACCCGGATATGCCGACGGGCAAACTAATGCTTGGTTTACATTTACGAAATCCACTTGATTTCAACTGTCAAATCCATAGGTTAAACGTCAAATGAAATCCAGATGAGATTTCATTTGACGTTTGAGCTATGGAATTGACAGTTGAAATCGAGTGGATTTCGTAAATGTAAACTTAGCATAATGCAGCAATTTTCCTGATTTTTCAAAATAGTGTTATTCTGACTGATAATATTACAAAGAAAACTATTTTCTAACTTGGATTTTAAGGCCGTACTACATGTAGTACACTCGGTATAAACGTATGCAAAAGACAAATGTAGTTTTATTATGTTTGGGATATAGTCATTGGAGAATTGAGTAATCACTTGCACCAAATCACCATTAACAATTTTTTTAACACAATTTCAGGGTCTTAGCTAAAATTTCCTGATCACATGCTGAAATAATAGCCTCGGTATCTTTCAGATTTTGCTTCGCTCCTTTCACTGACGTATCAAGCCGTCAGTAAGAAGAGCAAAGCAAGATCTGTTACAATAACGCAATTGCAATATCGTCATCGCTATCTGAAACAGTGGAATAACGATTTCAAAAAAAAAAAAAATATAATGGAGAAGATATTTTTTTTTTAATTCGCTTCATCTACTCCAATCTTCATCTATAATGTAATAAGCCCTCTTAAAGATCTATAAAAGTTTCTGTAATGAAAAGGCAAATATTTATCATCGAAAATATTTTTGTTGTTTTCTAAAGTATTCTCCATCATGATTTATACTCTTTTTCCAGCGCTCAAGCACTTTTTCCACACCGGATGAGACATCTCCAAAACATGGTTTTTGAACCCTTTAACAACATCTTCTAGCGTCGAAAATCGTTGACCACACCATTTTTCTTAATGTGCGGGAATCAAATGAAGACATTGGGTTCCAAGTCAGGGCTGTACGGCGGATGACCCATGATCGGTCAAAAATGCGTTGGTTTGAATCGATGTGTAAGAGCTCACATTGTCATGGTGCACAATGATTCGACTTTTCTTGAACAACTTTAGTTGGATTTGTCTCGTCTTCGAAGATCCCATGGTCGATTTTGTTTTGTTTCGGGCTAATACGCCTATATCCATGGTAGAACAAATATAAGGTAAAGTTAATACTACAACAAATACAACTCGAACAACAACCACAAAGGAATTGGTTTTTGTTTGTAACGTTACTGCCAGTTGTATTTGTAAACAAAACAAGGAAATGTCTATAAATTATTGGAATTTAAAAAATTGGAATTTGGAAAACATGAATGAAAATTCGTTACATTTTCAATTTTTATGTTTCCACATCATTCCACTAAATGCATAAATTCTCGCAGAAAGTAGAATTCTTGCAGAAAAGTTTGGGGTCGCTGGAAATTCATAGAAAAAGGAGAAGCTGTTTCAATGTTTTGTTTTAGAAATCAAAGAAGCACATGTTTATTAGGGCTTTATTTTTTTAAATTTTAACAAAATGCCTCACATATTAACAAACGTTGTATCGCCTCTACAAGCGGGGATTTACTGCGCGGCTTATCGTTCGAACTTGGAGGAGGTTACATATCATTTATATGAAGAAGTCTTTCTGGGAAATGGTTTTTTTCGAATGATATATTTTTTCCCCAAAAAATATATGTCTCTAATGTACATCGAAATAGAAATAAGTGTATAAAATGTCATATGAAATTTGACACTAACGTTACAACCCAGTTCAGTCAGCTGTGTATTGCTGCTACCTTTTCTTATTCTACCATGATTTTTTCCGATAACATAACCCTGCGTTTACAAATGACAGGACAGTTGACTTCATGTATTGATTGTCAAAATCCCACAACTTGCCTGTGTGACGTAGGCGTCCAGACAACTGCGAAAACAGTTGTAAAATTATGAATGAAAATCACCGATTTCTTTTTGTTTTCCGTTCACATATTTTGTTTTGTACATATTCTTTTGTTTTCAGAACATTTGAATTATAATCTCACTTCTTTTTCACAAAAATGTCAAAAATTTGTCAACCCGGCTGTCTGTGAAAAACTGATGGGCAGCTGAGAGACAAACGACAAATGTATGCATGTGTTAGTAAATCAGAGTTGTATTTGAAGACAAACTGTCCAGTGTAAACGCCTAGTAAAGGAACAAATTGGTCTGTTCCAAAACCTGCAAGAAGCTTTTTTACTACGATAACATTTTTTACTTTATGTTATCGGAAAAAATAGTAAAAATTAGTAGATTCTTGCAGTTCTGGAACACACCAAATGTTATCGTAGTAAAAAATAGTAGCTTCTTGCAGGTTCTGGAACAGACCATATATTAGCCCTGTTCCTTTACGTTCAAGAATCTTCAAGTTTTACAACTTTTTACTCGAAAAGCGTTCCTTTACTTCAGACACAATACAATTCATATGGGAGCAGTTTTTAGCTTTTACTACTTTTGCCGGTTTTACCATTTTCAGAAGTAAAGGAACAGACCAATTGTATTGACGTTTTATGCCTTGTTCATACTAAGGCTAAGTCCCAATTTACATTAGGCGAGTTTACTTGCGGCAATTGTCAGTTTGATGGAGAGAGAGGTGAGGTATATGGTAACCCTTTGCCTCTCAACACCTTCTCTCACCCACAAACTCACAATTGCCGCAAGTAAACTCGCCTAATGTAAATTGGGACTAATTCGCTCTCTATTCGTTGTTCGAATCCAAATTACAATATAACTATGTACTTCAATTCCCATACAAAATTTTGAGAACGAACAACGATTTTTGTACATTATTCAATTTAAATTACTCTCAGAACGACGATAAAATATGTCCCATCTCTAACAAATGAGAGAATTTATCGAAATAAAATAATTATGACAGGAAAAATTAAAAATTTATTAAAAACCCAAACATTTTTAGAAAATCTGCAAAGCATGAATGAAAACTAAACTGTTTAACGACTAATATACATTCAAATCATAGCAAATTTTGTCTTCTCTTACATTAAGTCTGTCTGGTTACTTTCCCAGCAAGAATTGTCCAGCAAGAACTTTCTCAGAGAGTAAGGGGTTTTTATTCTCTTTTGCTAGAAAATTGTAAAAAGTAATCAGACACCTTCCCAGCAAAAACCAGCAAGCAATCAGCTGGCTTGCAAAACAGAACAATTTGTCCGCCAATAAAGAAAGCAAACACGTTGTATTTTATTAAAAATAAAAAAGCAAATGAAACAAATAAGTATTTTTCCACTTTACAAATTTGTTCTCCATAAAACAATACAATTAGACTATGTTATTTCCACAATAAAATAGTTTTTAATTTTCACAAACATAAATCGACAAAAAACTAAAAACAGGTGATTGACTGTTTTCAGGAAGAAGAAGAATTGCTAGAAGAAATTTGTCCAGCAAGAATTTGCAAACTCTCAGTGAAAGAACTGTCAAAATGTCTCTCTCGAATCGCTCTATTTTGCTGGTTTTTTGTGTTAACAGACGACTTCCAGCAACAATTGGTACAAGTTGTTACAAATTTTATGGTAACCAGACAAACCTCTTGTATTACTTCCACTAGCTGCTCCTCCTGAACTACTGCCCCACCAAAACTACTGTTACGTTGTTTATCGGTCGCCGATCGTAGTCCCTTTCCTGTAGGCTATCACTTCCGGTGAGAGTGGGGCGGCTATTGTTTGTGCTAGCTATAAATAGCTTTTTATGTGCTTCTGTGTTATGCGCTGTTAAAAGATAGAAAATAAAATATATAAATAAATAAATTTTTTGTGCAGTATTAGAAGCATCAAAACATGAAAAATACGCATTTTGAACTCAGTTAAAAGCAAACATATGTCATATTTATTCAATTCAACAAAAAAAACTATATAAATAACAATAACAAAAAACAAAAACCTTATTAGTAACACCAACAATAACAAGTAAAGCAAAACACAAAAATTACAAAAAAAATAAAAACTATATAAGTTACAAAACCAAAAACCATATTAGTAATATGCTGTATATATTAGAGCTTTTTACAGGGTTAACCTTCGTTATAAGGATTTGTTTGAAATATAAGCAATGGAATTCACATTTCAGTCTTTTTGTTAAATTCGGTTTATACAATGAAATGGCAAATAAAAACACAAAAATTATAAAAAAATAAAAACTATATACAAAACCAAAAACCATATTAGTAATATGCTGTTTATATTAGAGCTTTTTACAGGGTTAACCTTCGTTATAAGGATTTGTTTGAAATATAAGCAATGGAATTCACATTTCAGTCTTTTTGTTAAATTCGGTTTATACAATGAAATGGCAAATAAAAACACAAAAATTATAAAAAAAATAAAAACTATATACAAAACCAAAAACCATATTAGTAATATGCTGTTTATATTAGAGCTTTTTACAGGGTTAACCTTCGTTATAAGGATTTGTTTGAAATATAAGCAATGGAATTCACATTTCAGTCTTTTTGTTAAATTCGGTTTATACAATGAAATGGCAAATAAAAACACAAAAATTATAAAAAAAATAAAAACTATATACAAAACCAAAAACCATATTAGTAATATGCTGTTTATATTAGAGCTTTTTACAGGGTTAACCTTCGTTATAAGGATTTGTTTGAAATACAAGCAATGGAATTCACATTTCAGTCTTTTTGTTAAATTCGGTTTATACAATGAAATGGCAAATAAAAACACAAAAATTATAAAAAAAATAAAAACTATAGACAAAACCAAAAACCATATTAGTAATATGCTATTTATATTAGAGCTTTTTACAGGGTTAACCTTCGTTATAAGGATTTGTTTGAAATATAAGCAATGGAATTCACATTTCAGTCTTTTTGTTAAATTCGGTTTATACAATGAAATGGCAAATAAAAACACAAAAATTATAAAAAAAATAAAAACTATATACAAAACCAAAAACCATATTAGTAATATGCTGTTTATATTAGAGCTTTTTACAGGGTTAACCTTCGTTATAAGGATTTGTTTGAAATATAAGCAATGGAATTCACATTTCAGTCTTTTTGTTAAATTCGGTTTATACAATGAAAACACAAAAACTTTATAAAAATTAAAACTATATATATAACTATATACAAAATCTATGCATTTGGTAGTCCATTGGAGGAACTAGCATTTGATGTGTGGAGTGTTAATTTGTTTTTTTTTTTTTTTTTTGGTAGCTTCCAGCATTTCTACTCTTCTTCTGACAACTCTGACTCTAATGTCATTTTCATCGAAGTTTATGTCTTTCTCTGAAAATTTTCTGTATTTTGCCCTTTTTGCACTTTCTACGAAACGAGTCTTCGAGTAGTATCCTCCTTCAAACTGATATAAATGATGTAGAAGAGACTTACGTGGAATCTTTAACACATCTGAAATGCTAATCAGTGAGCATTGGCCTGTGTGGCATAGGTATAATCCAATTCTGTACTCTTCTTCCGTGTAGGGCTTTTTCTTTTTGCCCACGCTTCCACGAATATCACTTTCTGATGGTGTTCTTGGACTTGGGAGAAGAAGAAAAATATATTTGTTATTAGCAAAATGCCAATTGACAAATGTAAATGTCAAAATGAAAACGCCAATTGTGGGTGTTCTCACCAGAAAGAAGGGCGGTTGGGTTTCTGCTGTAAGCCTCGAAAGTATTTCAGTAATGGAAATATTTTCCTCAAGATTCATCCACCAAGGAAATATGGAAATGGAAAAAAGGAAAGAAAATGCGATGTATGAGAGGTTTGGAATAAGAACAGTAATGGTTCTTCTTTATTGAATTCAGTAAAACAGAACGACTTCTTACCAAGAACAACAGTACTGGTTGATGCTTAGTTGACAAGCATCAACCCAAGTTAATTCTGTTGTGTACCAACTTTCCACTACATCGAATGGTGGAAAATTGGCACTTAAGCATGATTGATCCACTATTTCGTATGCACTCCTTCCACCTAATGCCCTAATAATTAAAAATTTTCTTTGTTCTTCCGAGAAATGTTCTTGGCCTCTAATTAATTGTGCCAAAACCATTATTCCGCGAGACATTTTTTAGCTTTTATTTGAAAGTATATAAACTGAAAGAAAATATCCTGAAGTTCATTTGTAAATTATTCCTTCATATGAACTTAAGTAAGGCCTCGTTCACTGTTTATATAACCTGGCACCTTTTAGTAGATCTGGCAACCCTCCTGATCTAATTATTCTGTAGGTAATATTTATTGTAATTGATAGCAGTCCATCCTGGTGAACGAAAAAAATCATAAAACGCCTTAGTTTTCAGATATTCGCGGTATTAGACCTATAGGACCCTGTTTACGTGTAATATGACCTGGTACTCCCATGGTCCATATGGTAACCCTCCTAGTAGGGATTTTCTATGCCTAATATTGTTGGTACTTGTTAGTAGTTAACCCTGTTTAAGTATAACATTCATAAAAGGTCATGATTTTCAATTTACCAAAAATATGGGTTATTTTGGAACCTCCATTAAATTTCAAAAACATTTATTTGACAGCTTGAATTATATGGGTTTTCGTTATTTTGTGTTGGCCTACGTGGGTCAATTTTTTATTTATACATTCTATCTTGTCTTTGATAAGTCTACCAACTATTTTTTGCAAAAAATCCCGACATTTTTATCCCAATTATCAGCCATTTTTCATTAATTATTACAGAAAAATTTTAGTTTTCATGGTTCGAAAACAATTACTTGACAAACTGTATATGGATTCTTGTTCTGTGAAAATTTTAAATGAAAAAAATTTCCTTTATAAGTATTTTTTTCATTTGACAGTTTTTCCTTTATAAAAGTTTTCATTTCACATGCTCTTCGTCCAGAACCTGCAAGAAACAGAGGCTGACTTCCGAAACGTCAGTTGCTGTGTATTCGTGCAGGGGTCTTATATGCTGTTTATATTAGAGCTTTTTGCAGGGTTAACCTTCTTTATGATGATTTGTTTGAAATATAAGCAATGGAATTGACATTTAAAACCCAGTCGGTTTGTTAAATCCGGTTATATATAAACGGGGTATTAGATCGAGTTCCCCACTACTGCAAGCAATTTCATAAAATTACTCTAAAAACCCCTAGTTTCTTGCACGAATACGAAGCAACTGACGTTTCGGAAGTCAGCCAGAATTTAGTCCAAGAACCTGCAAGAATCTACAGATTTTTACTACGATAACAATTTCACAATTGGTCTGTTCCAGAACTCAACAAATTTTTACTATTTTTTCGATAAGGTAAAGGAAAAATTGTTATCGTATTAAAAATGTGTATATTCATGCAAGTTCTGGAACAGGCATCATGTTATAAAAAAATGGTAAAAGTTAGTTGATTCTTAAAGTTCATTAGTGAATTTATAGAAAAAATTTACTCCAACGGCACATGTACTGTGCACTTGCAGTGGCTAAACGGCATCCGCGGATACACACTTTTTGCTGGGATATACTCTGTTCCAGAACCTGTACGAATTTGTTTCCTTTGTTATCGAAAAAAAATTAGAGAAATTAGGCTGTCCTTCCAACTACACATACTCCCAGGGCTAGGGTACTCAACCCGCCAATCGAACCCAACACACTAATATCGAATGAGGGTACGTTCTATTGACTTTTTTATGACACATCACAACATATAAAAGTGATCTTGATGCAAGTGATCCCGCACTAGCCCACCCTTCCTGTATCCCGAATGTCCATACCTTCTTTTGTCTGGACCCCCCGCAAACCACACATTGACTCACACACTTACTTCACCGCAAATTTCCCCAAGTTACACAAATTAAAGCTCTGTTCCAGAAAAAAAAAGTTTTTACAATTTTTACCATTTTTACACATTTTGCGTTCACGTACACAAAATTTATATTGTTACGGAATTAGATTTAACTAATCTCCGTGTAGACGTTGTTTTATTACCCGATACGATTTGTACCAAATAAAACAGGGTTCGTTTTAAATTACGTTTCTACAATGCTTTATTTACTTTATTACACTTATTCAGAACCGACTTTAATTACAAAGCACACAGCAAGTCTCTAGTTAGCACGCAGCTCTTATTTAACCGATCTGTTCAGTTCAACGCTTAAAACACAACTCAACTCGTCATTGCCAGTTCCCCTGTATTTATATCCCAAAGTTTCCCTGTTCGAGAGTCCTCTAGAAAATGTCTGGCAACTCCTCGAATATGTACAACGAACACACAGACGCACATTCGCACTAAGCGAACAACCAGACTCACATACATGGGGGATGATCAATGACGTAATTACAACAACAAATAAATGCAAGAAAAGAAGTAACAAACTAAACGATAATTACATGATTTTGGCAAAACAAACAAAAGAACATTAACAAAAGGTAACGACTAGAATGATGAAGAGAGTTCTACATGGTAGTTGTTGTTGCTTAAATAAAATAACTGCATAATAAAACGTTACGTTACAATTCAAATTTTTAAATTAACGGAAATTAAACTAAATTAACTTAAACCTATCAGTTACATTCGTAACAATATGTAAATCGTTTACGACTTTTACCACTTTATAAAGTACGGGAACAGGCCATAACACAACATTGTAATGATTATCATTATAAACATTATAACATCTTAATTTATTAGTTTTAATTAATTATTTATGTGGACCAAATTCTCAAAATATACTATATAAAAGAACACATAAAAATAATAGTGGCTTAAATCCTCAGTGAAACAAAAGATCTCTCTTTACTGGGTATTTTGCCGCCAAAACCTATCGGCACAAAAATTAATTTAACAAGGATACTAGACAGGGACGTACGCAGGGGGGGTACGAAATGGTTTGGTCGAACAAAATTTGTTAAGCTACTGTAACTACTTATTATATTTTTTTCTCATAAAAATGTTTGTATGTTTGAAGATTTCAAATTAAAACTTATACTTTGCTTAAGTTTCTGAACAGAAAATGTTCATCATTAACAAGATTTGTAAGAAAATATTTGAAAATTTTTTGTTTGTATGCTGTTTTTGAGAGAAACTTCCAATGAAATCTGAATTACTTCTTCATGTCATATCATTCCACTATCAAATGCGAATTCCATGGACCTATATGATCATATTCTATTTTAAATTCTAAATATCCTACTCTGTAAATATTTAAAATTGTATCCTAAATATTATGAATTCTTTCTATTGAATTTATATGCTATGTATCAATATTTCATATAAAATTCGAAAAATCTAATTTTTTTTGGCTCAATTTAAAGTACATGTAGAATAGAATATGGGTCAAAATCTCCAGTCCATCGGACAAAAATTTACCGAGATATGAGATTTCGAAGAGAAACATTTATTGTGTTTTGTATCTAGGATAGAAACTAAAAACGTCTTTTCCTCGAAGAGGCACTTTTGAAAGCGGTGCCCACTGTAGCTCGAAAACGGATGCTCCGGTCTTTTTGTAGGACTATTATACACATAAAGCATGTGATTAACCGAGAGAGTCTTTAAAAAACTGCTGACGAAGTCCAACAAAAATATCAAATTTTTACAGTTTTTTATTTTTGTTAAAATCGAAATTTCGATTTTAACTTTTCAAAATTTTTAAAAATTGTTTTTTTTTTTTAATTCCATTTCGATAATAGACAAGATTATTAGGTTTGTAATGATCCCACAAAAATATATGCTGATCGGTTTATTCCTTTTCAAACTACAGTGGGTACCGTGAACTGCTTTAGTAAAAACAGTGCTTCATAGGCGGGCAATTGTCAGAAAGATTTTCTCAAAAAAAAACAAAAAAAAAATAAAAAAAAAATAGAATAGATTTCTTAAACAAATGCATGCAAATGGATTCTTATAAGTGGCCATAACCTATTAAAATGACTTTACGTAACGCTACACAACATTTTTTAATTTCATGATTTTTGGTCAAGTTGGCTCCCCCCGAAATGAAATCCTGCGTACGTCCCTGATACTAGATAATCCTATTGTAACACTCTTTGCCTTTTGTTAAAACCTGGTATTCTTCCCTTACAATATGATGAATTAATTACAAACTATACAAATTCAGCGAAAAGAGAAAATTGAAATTTATATAAATTGTTTTAACTTTAAAGATTTTCACTATTTTATGATTAATTTTAAAATTTCTTTAACTTCCAGATTAAAGGCCTGCATTGGTGGAACTGTTTGTAACAGAAAAACAAATAACACAGTTACATACATGTAACTGTTGGTATAAAAGAGAGAATGAGTGTAACAGTTTTTTTTTTTAGAAGACGTATACCATCAACTCTAAGTCTAAAAGATTTGGAGTACATTAAGGCAAGATCAGATGCCGTGATCAATGTCTTACAATCAATAGAACCAGAGTTATTTTGGAATGATTTTAATTTTTTAAGACAATAATACCAAGTTACTGATTTTTGCAGGAATAATTATTATACGTTCATCCAAACTAGAGGAAAACGCAAGGTAAGAAAAAACATTTAATAAATTCAAGAGATATTTTTTAAAATAGATATTTCCCAAAAAGTGTAACCTACAAAAAACCGTGGATCCTGTGTATGTCTTATTGTGGATAAGTGGATTAAGCAATGTACCTAGTACATCATATTGATGGTTGGTTGTAGGCCTACAGGAGAGCCGCCAACGAAAATAATGGCAACGCACAAAGGTAGTACCTCATGGGTTGTGTGGAAATCTACCACTACTTTCACTAATGCAAGATGTAGGAGGAGCGCTAACAGTTCTTTTGTCCCAATTTACATTAGGCGAGTTTACTTGCGGCAATTGTCAGTTTGTAGGTGAGAGAGGGGGCTGAGAGGCAAAGAGTTACCATATGCCTCACCTCTCTCTCCATCAAACTGACAATTGCCGCAAGTAAACTCGCCTAATGTAAATTGGGACTTTGTTATGTGATATACGTTTTTATGTAAATATTACTCATTTTGAAATAAGTATTGAGAATTTCATTGTCCCGCAAACACAAATTCATTTAAGAAATACTAAACAACAAATAATACTTATTAAATTATAATGACACGGTCCGTTTAGTGACACGTTGGTACACGCGTTGTCCCAAAACAGTTAAATTATGTTTAACTTTAATGCGTCAGCCATATTGTTGTTTTTCAAAAAACTTGGCTTCACTTACACTTTTTTCATGTGGTTGTTGTAACGCAACGCACAACGCATCGTATGTGGCGAGCGCTTAAAGCCCTCGACACATACGGTCCGTTTAGTGACACGTTGGGAAACGCGTTGTCCCAAAACAGTTAAATTATGTTTAACTTTAATGCGTCAGCCACATTGTTGTTTTTCAAAAAACTTGGCATCACTTACACTTTTTTCATGTGGTTGTTGTATCGCGACGCTCAACGCATCGTATATGCCGAGCCCTTTATTCCGTTCCCGAACTATTTCAAAAAACTTGTGTGTCAGAACAATTTTTTTCAGTTCTCTCTTTTACGAGTTTTACTATTAAAAAGTACGGGAACGAAGCTTTTACCTGGTTTTCCCTGTCCACACTAGCGCGAATTTCATTAAAAAATTTGATGAAATTAGGTGTTCTTAAATCGAATTCCCCACTACAACCATAGTCGTGTTCCTTTACGTGCCTGAGGTTACCAGTTTTTACCACTTTTTACCCGCAAAGTGCTCCCTTACTTTTAAAATCATACAATTTATATGAGAGCAGTTCACCACTTTTACCATTTTTAAATGTAAAGGAACAGACCACATTTTGTGACGTGTAAACGCCGTAATACACAGCGTATGACCAACGGCGGCAAGAAAATTATGGCGGCGGCCAAACGATGTGGCAACCACACATCGATCAATCAAAAATGCAACACTGAATGGGAGGAGCTTAAATAAAGTAGACAAAATTATAACGGTATCCTTCAAAAAGGAATACCAAACAACAGCAGCTATAAAAGCGGCAAAATCCCAAGCTCTCTCTCTCTTTGAATTCAGTTTTTTGGACGCGTAACGAGGTAAGGTGGTGGTGATGAATAAGGAAAAAGTTGGTGTACGTGAAAAAAAGAAAGAACAGTGCTAACAAAGTTAAAATATCGATGTGAATTTATTAAAAGAATATATTAACTATAAATGAAAATTCAAGAAAAAGCAGGAAAAATAATTAAAACCTGAAAGAAAAAATAATTAAAATAAATCTAAATAAGAAAATAAACCTGCAAAGAAAAATTAATCAAAGTTAACCTGTAAAAGAAAATAAATAAAACCTGAAAAAGAAACATAAAAAAACCTGAAAGGAAAAAATAATATAACCTGAAAAGAAGAAACAAATATCATTCGCTGAAATAAAAAAACTGAAAGGAGTGGAAAAATGCTAAAATTCTAGAGAAATCTAAGAAAGATTGTAAAAAAGTGTAATGCGCAAAAGAAAGGAAACAGAAAAATACAAATACTTACGCAAAAATATACTTACCGTTTGCCAATGTTAAACCATGTAGTAAAACCTGCAAGAAAGAAAGAGGTAAAAATATTTCGAAAAGAAAACAAGTCAATCACGGTTTCGTCAGTGGTAAACTCGCCAAATATCCTGAAAAGAAAGAAAAAAATATTAAATTAAACATACCAGTTTATGACCTACTAAATGACAAAGAAAAAGTTAAATTTTGTGAGAAAGTTCAAGAAACTTACCCGATTTGTGTTTCATTTATATGATATCGATTTGTACTCTGAAAGAAGAAAAAAACATACCGTTCGCATACATTAACCGAAAAGAAAAGATTGATGGAAAAGTCACAGCTACATTTTAAATTATTAAAATTAAATTACATTTTAAAGTATGTTGCCTTCAGCCATATTTTCCAAAAATAGTTGTTATTAAATCGGTGATAACATACAAACAAAACAGTGATAAAAAGTGTGCTGGGTTACGCAGGCTTAGCTGCTATGCCTAAATACGACCGTATTCCAAAAACGTATGAGGTGAAAAAAGTAGAACACATCTATTCTTATGAGAACTACCGAAATACGTCTAGCGTATACTTTTTTAAGTTGAACATTTCCAACTTTGACAGAACGTACGATATGTTATTGTATGTATGTATGTGTGTGTTTTGTATTTTGAAAACAAAAGCCCAACAAAACATGAAATACAATTTATTGCAAAGGAAAAATGTTTGTTTTACGAATGAAAACATTTAATAAAGTTTCTGTCGCGGTTTTTGTGTTTTAAATGGGATTTCGGATTCAACGTATTTGGGTAATACGGACGCTCAGAGAGCGTTGTTGTGGTAGGTAGGTGAATATTTTTTGTACGTCACGACTTAAATTAGGTATAGCTGTTACATGTAAAGTGTGGTCAGTTGCTCTACACACACATATCATTCACCGAATCAATACATCCCAGCAAACATGTGGTGAAAAGTTCAAAAAAAAGGAAAAAGAAAAGTACAAAAGTAAAAACTTACATAACCTGAAAGGGGAAAGGTAAAAAAAATTTTGCATAACCTAAAAAGTAAAAAAATTACATAACCTGAAAAGAGAAAAAGTAAAAATTTTGCATAACCTAAAAAGTAAAAAATTACATTTAACGTGAAAAAAGTTAACATAACCTGAAAAGGAATGTTCTCATAACCTGAAAAGAAAAGATAAAACTCACCTAATCTAAAAGAACACAAAAGGATAGAACACATAACTTAAAAGAAGTTTAACCTAAAGTGTTTAGTGAAAAGAGATAAAAAGACAACTTACCTGAAAAGAGAGAAAAACTTAAAGAAAGCTTACAGTTTCGGAAGTTATAAACCATTAAATGAAAATCATAAACATTAAACAAACAAAAATAAGTCCAATACAAACCTAATGCACCAAATATCACCCAAAGCCACCTCGCGTCAGAAATTAATAACCAACAACTTATCTACGTCATCCGTCTTGCCAAAACATAATCCTGTCAACACATTATTGTTGGAGAATCAATCTAATTCACTCAACTTTATGCAAACTTTTTATTACTTTATAATATCTTTATAAAGTATGCTATGGTTTTTGTTTATATATTTAAACATAGTATGCTTTGTATTTTGTATGTATAACTTTTATATCGATACGAAAATTATTTGTCATTCCATAATAAAACTTTGTGAACTTTACACGTGTGTGTTTGCCTTCCATATTAATTGGTGCAAAAGAATATCCATCCACAAAATATTCCTGCAATAGGTTATGGGCTCTTCACCATGGATATTTTAAGGACTACATTTGCTAAATTGAATGCAGACAACTATCATCTGTGGAAATATAAATTGGAGTTGATCTTGCGGAAAGAAGGCGTATGGAAATGTGTGGTCGATCCGGTTCCAAATGCTCCAGATGCGACATGGAACAAGAAAAACGAGGATGCAACCGTAATTATTGGACTTTCGGTCGAGGATTCTCAGCTTATGCTTATAAAGAAAGCAAAAACAGCACACAATGCATGGATTATTCTCAAAAATCATTTTGAAAAGGATACACTAGGAAGCAGTGTAAGGATAATGAGACAAATTTGCGGCATGAAATACACAATGGAATCAAATATATCAGAGCATATAATGGAAATGAAACTATTATTTGAAAAACTGGAGGCGATTGGGGAAAAATTCTCAGAACGTTGGCTCGTAGCCATGTTACTCAGCAGTTTGCCGTCATCATTTGATATGTTTGTTACAGCGTTGGAAGCTCGAAAAGTGGTAGAACTGACCATGATAACTGTTGAAGCTTGTCTGATAGAGGAATGTGAACGTCATAAGAAGGATGTGCCTACAAATTCTGTTTTGAAGAGTTACAAATCTGGCGACAGCAAATCCGAAAAACTATGCCATTTCTGCAAAGGTAAAGGACATTTTAAGAAGGATTGCTGGAAATTTAAAAAGACGAAGAGTAAGTATGATACCAGGAATCAAGTGAATGAAGCAAAAGAGCAAGAACGGGATAGTGAAAACTTCTGTTTCTCAACATTTAACAATACATCGGCTTGGGTTTTGGACTCTGGTGCAACCTGTCATATAAGCTCCCAACGATCAAAATTTTCATCATTGAAATCTTGTAAAGAACTAGTGACAGTAGCAAATGGTCAAATAATTGAGTCAACTGGGAAAGGAAATTGTAAAATTGAAGTGATGAATTCCAAAAACGAGAAATTCAACATTACAATTGAGGATGTGCTTTACATACCGTGGTAACTTATTGTCCGTGTCCAAGGTAACTTATAAGTCACAGCTACATTTTAAATTATTAAAATTAAATTACATTTTAAAGTATGTTGCCTTCAGCCATATTTTCCAAAAATAGTTGTTATTAAATCGGTGATAATATACAAACAAAACAGTGATAAAAAGTGTGCTGGGTTACGCAGGCTTAGCTGCTATGCCTAAATACGACCGTATTCCAAAAACGTATGAGGTGAAAAAAGTAGAACACATCTATTCTTATGAGAACTACCGAAATACGTCTAGCGTATACTTTTTTAAGTTGAACATTTCCAACTTTGACAGAACGTACGATATGTTATTGTATGTATGTATGTGTGTGTTTTGTATTTTGAAAACAAAAGCCCAACAAAACATGAAATACAATTTATTGCAAAGGAAAAATGTTTGTTTTACGAATGAAAACATTTAATAAAGTTTCTGTCGCGGTTTTTGTGTTTTAAATGGGATTTCGGATTCAACGTATTTGGGTAATACGGACGCTCAGAGAGCGTTGTTGTGGTAGGTAGGTGAATATTTTTTGTACGTCACGACTTAAATTAGGTATAGCTGTTACATGTAAAGTGTGGTCAGTTGCTCTACACACACATATCATTCACCGAATCAATACATCCCAGCAAACATGTGGTGAAAAGTTCAAAAAAAAGGAAAAAGAAAAGTACAAAAGTAAAAACTTACATAACCTGAAAGGGGAAAGGTAAAAAAAATTTTGCATAACCTAAAAAGTAAAAAAATTACATAACCTGAAAAGAGAAAAAGTAAAAATTTTGCATAACCTAAAAAGTAAAAAATTACATTTAACGTGAAAAAAGTTAACATAACCTGAAAAGGAATGTTCTCATAACCTGAAAAGAAAAGATAAAACTCACCTAATCTAAAAGAACACAAAAGGATAGAACACATAACTTAAAAGAAGTTTAACCTAAAGTGTTTAGTGAAAAGAGATAAAAAGACAACTTACCTGAAAAGAGAGAAAAACTTAAAGAAAGCTTACAGTTTCGGAAGTTATAAACCATTAAATGAAAATCATAAACATTAAACAAACAAAAATAAGTCCAATACAAACCTAATGCACCAAATATCACCCAAAGCCACCTCGCGTCAGAAATTAATAACCAACAACTTATCTACGTCATCCGTCTTGCCAAAACATAATCCTGTCAACACATTATTGTTGGAGAATCAATCTAATTCACTCAACTTTATGCAAACTTTTTATTACTTTATAATATCTTTATAAAGTATGCTATGGTTTTTGTTTATATATTTAAACATAGTATGCTTTGTATTTTGTATGTATAACTTTTATATCGATACGAAAATTATTTGTCATTCCATAATAAAACTTTGTGAACTTTACACGTGTGTGTTTGCCTTCCATATTAATTGGTGCAAAAGAATATCCATCCACAAAATATTCCTGCAATAGGTTATGGGCTCTTCACCATGGATATTTTAAGGACTACATTTGCTAAATTGAATGCAGACAACTATCATCTGTGGAAATATAAATTGGAGTTGATCTTGCGGAAAGAAGGCGTATGGAAATGTGTGGTCGATCCGGTTCCAAATGCTCCAGATGCGACATGGAACAAGAAAAACGAGGATGCAACCGTAATTATTGGACTTTCGGTCGAGGATTCTCAGCTTATGCTTATAAAGAAAGCAAAAACAGCACACAATGCATGGATTATTCTCAAAAATCATTTTGAAAAGGATACACTAGGAAGCAGTGTAAGGATAATGAGACAAATTTGCGGCATGAAATACACAATGGAATCAAATATATCAGAGCATATAATGGAAATGAAACTATTATTTGAAAAACTGGAGGCGATTGGGGAAAAATTCTCAGAACGTTGGCTCGTAGCCATGTTACTCAGCAGTTTGCCGTCATCATTTGACATGTTTGTTACAGCGTTGGAAGCTCGAAAAGTGGAAGAACTGACCATGATAACTGTTGAAGCTTGTCTGATAGAGGAATGTGAACGTCATAAGAAGGATGTGCCTACAAATTCTGTTTTGAAGAGTTACAAATCTGGCGACAGCAAATCCGAAAAACTATGCCATTTCTGCAAAGGTAAAGGACATTTTAAGAAGGATTGCTGGAAATTTAAAAAGACGAAGAGTAAGTATGATACCAGGAATCAAGTGAATGAAGCAAAAGATCAAGAACGGGATAGTGAAAACTTCTGTTTCTCAACATTTAACAATACATCGGCTTGGGTTTTGGACTCTGGTGCAACCTGTCATATAAGCTCCCAACGATCAAAATTTTCATCATTGAAATCTTGTAAGGAACTAGTGACAGTAGCAAATGGTCAAATAATTGAGTCAACTGGGAAAGGAAATTGTAAAATTGAAGTGATGAATTCCAAAAACGAGAAATTCAACATTACAATTGAGGATGTGCTTTACATACCGTGGTAACTTATTGTCCGTGTCCAAGGTAACTTATTGTCCGTGAATAAAATTCTAAAGAAACAGTTTCAAGTTGTGTTCAAAGATAATAGTGCAAGTATCCAAACCAATGAAGGAAGGGAAATTGCCATAGCCGAGCAATTTTCAGGTCTATTTCAGCTTCGTCAACATCAAAAGGTTATGTCTGCTGTATGCAAATCGTCGAATTGTCAACACTTTTGGCACAAAGTATTAGGCCATAGAGACATTGATGCAATTAAAGAAATGGATAAAAAGAATTTGACAAACGGAATGCATATTGAAAATTGTGGAATCAAAAAAGTGTGTGAGGTATGTACTGAATGCAAAATGACAAGAAAGCCGTTTAGCAAAAAATCTGAAAAGAAAACAACACAAGCGTTGGATTTAGTTCATACGGATGTTTGCGGCCCTATGCAAACGGTTACACCTGGGAAGAAGAGATATTTTATGACCCTCATCGATGATCAGACTCGATACACGGTTGTGTACCTGTTGCATTCGAAAGATGAAGTTTTTAACAAGATAAAATGTTTTATCGAATTGGTAAAGAACAAATTTGGAATGTACCCATTGATTTTGAGGTCTGACAATGGAGGTGAATATTCTGGACATAAAATCAGAGAATATTTGGAAAACAAAGGTATTCAATATCAATATACCGTCCCGTACTGTCCACAACAAAACGGCATTGCAGAAAGGAAAAATCGTACGTTTGTTGAGATGTCGAGATGTTTATTAAAGGAAGGGAAGCTACCCAATACTTTCTGGGGGGAAGCAATAATGGCATCTAATTACATTCAAAATCGTGCATATTCCAGAGCTATTGATACCACCCCATATGCATTATGGGAAGGGAGACGACCTGATGTGAAACACCTACAAATTTTTGGTTCAAAAGGATATGTTCTCATCCAAATGAAAAACGAAGGAAGTTAGACAACAGAAGCAAGTTATTAACGGATATGATGAACACTCAAAGGGATATAGAATGGTTGACCCGGAAACTAAAAAGATAACAATAAGTAGAGATGTCAAGTTCATTCAAGGTGAAAGTAAGACCGATGAAAATGTAAGAAACGATGATATTGCAATTGATTTACTGAAAAAGCAATCTGTTCATGAAAATTTGGAAACGGTGAGTATACCCTCAGATGATAATTCCGAAGATATTTTCTTTGAAAGTATAAACGACAATGTGGAAGCGGAACCAGAAACTTCTAACATACAACGAAAGTCGACACGTGCTACTCGTGGTAAACCTGCACAAAAGTATGGATATCGTGTCATGTCAGAGGATTTCATTGAGCCTAAAACTTATAATGAAGCTTTGTAATCGGAACAAAAAGAGCAATGGGTAAACGCAATGAAAGAGGAGTTTGCGTCATTGAAAAATTCAGAAACATGGGAAGTGGTTGTACCGCCTCAGGATGCGAATATCGTGAAATGTAAATGGACCTATAAAATAAAGCGTGATGCTGAAGGTAAAGTAAAGCAATTCAAGGCGCGGTTAGTTGCATGCGGATATTCTCAAAAGTACGGTGCGGATTATGATGAGATTTTTGCACCCGTAGTCAAGCATTCAACTTTACGACTTTTGTTATCCGTTGCAGGTACTAAAAACATGAAAGTAGTTCATTACGATGTAAAACCAGCTTTCTTAAACGGAGAATTGAAGGAAAATATATACATGAAGCAGCCACCAGGTTTTGAAGAAGGTGAAGGAAATCTTGTTTGCAAACTTCGAA
Source organism: Musca autumnalis (assembly GCF_047663935.1). Taxonomy (NCBI): domain Eukaryota; kingdom Metazoa; phylum Arthropoda; class Insecta; order Diptera; family Muscidae; genus Musca; species Musca autumnalis. The sequence goes on from NW_027411866.1 coordinate 56,678,270, forward strand.
AAAGTATATATGGGTTGAAGCAATCGGCGAACGTATGGAACAAGACACTACACGAAGTGCTTCTCAAGGCCGGTTACAAGCAGTCAAATTCAGATCCATGTTTATACACAAAACACGTCAACGAGGAAGGGATGCTTTATATATTAGTACACGTTGACGATATTTTGATCGCTAGTCAAAACGAAAGGAATATCAAAGAAGCAGAAAAGATATTGAAACGTAATTTTGAGACAAACTGCCTTGGAGAGGTGAATTTTTATTTAGGCCTAGAAATTTTCAAAGATTCTACGTCAAATTTTTGTGTCCGTCAGAAAAGATACATTAGAGATTTGTTACATCAATACGGTTTAAATGAGGCAAAGCCATCTAAGTATCCGATGGATCCTGGATATGGAAAGAACAAGTCTGAAAAACTTCTGAATAATGATAACTATCAAAAACTACTAGGTTCTCTTATGTACATAAGCGTGAACTCGAGGCCAGATATTGCGGCATGCGTGTCAATTTTGGCGCAAAAAGTTAGCGAACCAAGTCAAGAGGATTGGACCGAGTTGAAAAGAGTCTTAAAATATTTAAAAGGCACAGGAGACTACTTTCTCAGACTCAGCAAATCGGAAGACAAGAACAATTTATTAGAAGGTTACGCTGATGCAAACTGGGCAGCAGATAGCACTGTGCAACATTTTTAAGGTGATCTTGTGCAAACACTTCGAACTGAGGATTTTTTGAAAGCACAGACCCAAACGACAAGAAGCCCTAGTTGGGTTTTGTTGTGTCAGATCCAGCTCGGATTTTATGGCCCCATCTAAACATGGCTAAATATTGAGTTTTTAAAGAAATTCGGGGCTATATCTCTGAAACCAATGCGAATCTTCTTCTGACCTCTGAAGCAAATTTGTAGATAAGGACAAGTATAAAATATTTGGAGAAATAATGAACTCGAAAAACTACATTTATTGCCTCAAATTTCAAAATATATGCAAAAAGTCCACAATTTTTATACATTTCGCACCGTATCTCCAAAACCGTTAATTTTTTCTGAATATTTTGTTTTGGAAAAATATTCCCTGGAATGTAGTACACAACTCTTCAGAACATGTCATTGTTGTAAAATGCCTCTACGCCGTTGTTTTCAGAACATTTTTCAACGACGATTTAATAAAAATGTCAATAATGTGGTGAAATCCGAAATGCGAGAATAAACTCTTGGTGTAAACTGTGTTTGAAATACGTGTTGTAAAAGATATGATGCAAAATACCGCTGAAACAACATGAAGTAAGCATTTTAGAGTTTCAGAATGTTCCAAAGAATTGTTGAGAACTTTATTTGGAAGGTTTTTGCAAAAGGTTACTTGGTTCAACTCCCAATAGTTTAGCCGATACTGACCAGAATTTCAGCAATTATGTAAAATTTTATATATTTTATAGATTTTGATGCCCTAGATGGCATTTTTCTTATGTGGTTTCTTCAAGAGATAAGTTCTACTAGTTTAGGGCTACAATATTGCTAAAGACAGCAAGGCCAATTTCCTATTCGTTTCTGAGATAAAGGCCTGATAAATGCAAAAAAGTGAAGATTTAGCCCGGTTTAGATGAGGCCATAAATTCGGACCTGGATCTGACAGGACAAAACCCAACTAGGGTTTTTGTAGTCTAAATATGTACTTTCAAAAAATCCATGCTAGAAGTTGTTTGCATTTTCAGTGTTGCATAGTGTAGAGAAAGCAGAAAATCAAATTCTGGTTATGTTTTCTTGCTTAATGGTTGCGCGGTAAGCTGGTCATGTAAAAAGCAGACTTGTGTTGCATTATCTTCCACAGAAGCGGAATTTATTGCGCTTTCAGAGGCATGTAAAGAAGATATATGGTTGCGAAAAGTACTAGAAGACATGCAAATCAAACAAACTACGCCTACTGTCATCTTTGAGGACAATCAAAGCTGTCTACGTATCATAAAGGAGGAAAAGCTAAGCAATCGCACAAAGCATATAGATACAAAACGTTATTTCGTCAAGGATAATGCTGACAAAAATTTTGTTACCTGCAGTTACTGTCCTACCGAAAAGATGATAGCTGACATGATGACGAAACCATTGCCAGCACGAATTTTGGGAAGGTTTACATCATCTATTGGAGTTGAATTCGATTGAGGAAGGGTGTTGGAGAATCAATCTAATTCACTCAACTTTATGCAAACTTTTTATTACTTTATAATATCTTTATAAAGTATGCTATGGTTTTTGTTTATATATTTAAACATAGTATGCTTTGTATTTTGTATGTACAACTTTTATATCGATACGAAAATTATTTGTCATTCCATAATAAAACTTTGTGAACTTTACACGTGTGTGTTTGCCTTCCATATTAATTGGTGCAAAAGAATATCCATCCACAAAATATTCCTGCAATAATTATCCTGCTCATCATGCCGAGAAACGAATCTGCAGCACAAATCATCAAACCATCCTGCTGACAACATTAAGGAACCGAACAAGGCCAGATCTTTACATTCTTAATTATATTTATTAGATCTAGAATCATTATTAAAACTTTTCTTTTATTATTGAATGGATTTTCTTGAGTAGGTTTATTTTGCCTTTTAGTTATCCTAATGTTTAAAGCAATCTTTGCAATTAAGGAGAGCATTTGGATCATAAATATATAATGAGCAAGTTGTAAATTTAAAGGAAGTTTATTTTACCTTCTATAAAAATCCATTTTATAACCAAAGAAAACATTTAATAATGTTTGGTTTACATTCGGCGACTTTTCGTGATTTCGAAGGTGTTTCGTGATTTCGCGCGGAATCAAGCAAAAATTATCATGATTTCGCATACAAAAATGAAATCATCTCATTTCGTGATTTCAGCGAAATCAACATCGAAATCACAGGACACATGATATACAACCCTGTTTGTGACTGAAAAAGTACCAAAAGTTGCAACACTTTTCACGTATCACAATAAACAAGGTAGATGATGGTCAATTGCTGCAACAAAAAATTTTAGAATCAAAATTTTTAAACAATGTGAAAAAAATATTAGATTACTTTGTTACAATGCTATTTTTCATTGCGTTTCGTACTTTTTTAATGGTAATGTTATACAAATACAAATTTCTTAAAAAACACGGGAAAAATGACGGAAATTGCAAAAACTGCAGCAAATCAACGTATCAGCTATTGTATGTCAGAAAACAGGAGAATAGGGTGTTATTCGGCGCTATTTTTGTTTAAAGAGAAGTGTAAGTCTTGCTAGACTTCGGAGTACGGGAACGGGTTCTATACACAATACGATATATAGATAGTTTTACGATAATTTTCGAAATAAAGTTGTAAAGTTCTATATTGTCGTATATTTTTGATGACTAATTCAATTTGCAACAACTTGTTTTGAAAATTCATGTTCGATCAGCTGCGCATATGCATCTACCTTGGTCATTGTGATATGTTTGAAATCAACAAAAAAAATAAGTGAAAACACCGGGATGTATTTCAGGATTTCGTGAAATCCCGTGGATTTTAGAGCGCAAGTGTAAACTTGGCATAATGGAATTTAACTATAAATACTAACATCTACTTAAGATCCTTAATAGATTATTCCTCTTTTGATAACGTGTACAGCAATCAATTTGATTTTGCTTGTTAATTTTATATCCTACGAGAAAAAGTCGATCGATTTTTTCCCATGCATGGTAGTCGAAGGTCACACTAGCGCCGTTTCAACATGGCGACTTCGAGTTTATAGGCGAGGGGTATGAGGTAGTGAAACCTCTGTACATGGTTTTCTGTGTTCATGATGTTGCCTCTTCCCATTTTTCGTAACAAAAACTCGCTAGTGTGACCATCGACATAAAGATTAATTTCACTTTAACAAAGATAAAATATTCCAACCAAAATTATTGCTAGAGATAGGGAAGTTAATAAATTCTGGAAGAGAACTTCCAGTTGATTCATAAACATCGTAAATTAAAATACACATCAATCATACCTAGAAAAAGAGAATTCATATCCATTATACCTACAAATTTTGAGCATATTTACATACAAGAAAACTTCTATCGATTTTTATAAACTTACTTTCGATTTATATAAACTTACCTTTGATTTATACTTACCTGAAAGAGAACATAATAAGCATGAAGGAAAAGAACACAAAATTTACTTACCTTAATTTAAATCAATTGAATCTAAAAGGAAATTAAAAAAAAAACTTACCTTATCTTAAAACATATTTTGAACTTAATGTTGTCGAATATAACATTCTAACATACTAACTTTATTGTATTTTTTATTTCATTTATATTGCTTTAATTTTTTTTCTCGCTCAATTTGCGACATGTAAATAACCTTTTTATTTCAGTTAATTTCCAATGTCAAATAGTTTTTTTTTCGATTTTCTTGTTTAGTTTTTTTCTCTAAACCTTCGTTAGATTTAGTTTTCCAAATTTTAATTCACACTGTGCTAGGCTAGCTTAAGAATACATGAATAAAGAAATGAATTATAACGTTTTCCACAAATAGATAGTGTTTTCAGTAAACATGGAATAGAGAGAATTACGGGTAAGTGAGTGGGTGAAAAACCGTCAGTGTAGTCGATTAGGGGTATCCTTAAAATAGTCAAAGTGATACCATGGTTGGGGAGGGTGACCAGGAACTTATTCATCTATCGTTCCTAGAGAAAGAGTCGCAGACACAACAATCAGTTTTATTTAACATTTGGTGGTTCTCCGTTTATTTCTAAATATTTCTAGTTCTTCTCAAGTTTGTTTCAGCCAGGTTTCAGTTTTAGCTTCCAGCTACTGTTATTTTTTGCTAACAGCCGTGTCACATTCATAGTACCTAGAACTTAACGCCATCTACCGACAGCCGAGCAAAACATCAAAAAAATCCGGTGGTACTTGAATGATGACGGTGGACACACAGGCGGTTGTTACAATTTTATGATATTGCTCTACCATGGATGTCGATCATAAAATATGTAAAAAGCAGACCGTGTAAAAGCCGCTTAAGGAATACGTAGTGAAATGCAATAATCGGGTTTTCGATTATTCGATTTTTATTCTAAAATATAAAACTCGATTTTCGGTTAATCGATATTTTAAGAGTGTTCGCCAAATTACATTCGCCTGTTTTTTGTGCAAAAAAAGTAAAAAAAGGTGTATATATTTGTTTCTAACAAATTAAATAAATTTTGTTTTGGACAAACGAAAATGGCATCCTAAACCAAGTCATCGTCATTAAAAAATGGCTTAAAATATTAACCTGAAATGGATTTTTAAGATTGAATGACGCTTTCGAAAAAGGGGGTGGACATACAGTTAGGCAAGAAAAGTATTGCAAAAACCAAAATTGAAGAAAATTTCATATTAATTGTTCGTTTATGGCAACAAATTATGTAAAAACTATACTGTTTTTTGTGCAAATCTCTTGCTATAGGTCCTTACAACAATATTGCGTCAAAATATGCAAAGGGTATTTGCGATTTATGAGAAATACGGTCAAAAATAAGAATTAACTACTATTTGGGGGTGACAATAAAAGTATTGCAAAAATTACCAAATCGATGGTTTCTTCGAGAATTACCAAAGGTGTGTCCCTTAATGAGCTGTCTATCTACATTGGAACATTAATGAGCTCAGTTAAACCAAAAATTAAGGCTCGGTATGTTCCACTCTAGGGATACTGGTTCCCCAATTTTTAGTAGATCTTGATCCTTCGTTGGAGGATGTTTTTGAAGTTTTTTCTTAAATTGGACCCAGATGTTTATGAGGGTTGATATCAGGATGTTAGCCCGATGTATTCAAGAGTTTTGTGTTGTTATATTACATAGGCAATTTACACAAATAAGATTAACGTGTCATTATCTGGTCTTTGTAATGGTGGTAGTTGACTTTGCTGGAGCTTTCGGGATCGATTTTTCTGACTTTCAGACTAATGACTATTAAATGTTTCTTAATTATATCAGTGGGGATGTCTTCCTAATCATTATTGTATCCGTGAACCCAGTTTCGCATACTATTTTCCATGGTAAAGAATATAGTACCCAAATATTCGGTATTCCAGCTTCTACAGTAGCGGTTTAATCTCCACATTTGATGGGTTTTATTGGATTTGGCGCAATTTTTTGGGTTTATTATGATAGCAGAGGATAATATCTATCCAATTAGTAAAAATTAAATCATATCAATACCATCGAGAGACGAAATAGTGCTCTGTCGTAGGTCGTTTCAAAATACTACACTGGTGTCAATTTTTTCCATATACTTTCCAGAGGTATTTCGATGTTCTCAAAACCAAAATCGGACTGTTTTGCATTGCTCCATTATCCTACAATACATATTGAGTGAAATATTCATTATTTGCGTACTTGCCTGTGGCCGATTCGTCATTGTTTATTGTTAATATGGCCCCATGCGTTTTTTACCTGTCTGAAGACCCTCCATGACTGCATTTTTTATCACTGAACTTTATTACATTCAATACTGTTAGTTTATTATTAGCCGCAAAAGTCATAAAAATGCATAATGACCTCAAAAATTTGCAAAAAATTTATAGTTTTATAGTACTGATTTTCCCGTTGCAATACTTTTATTGTCACCCCCAAGTAGTAGTTAATTCTTATTTTTGACCGTATTTGTTATAAATCGCAAATAACCTTTGCATATTTTGATGGAATATTGTCGTAAGGATCTATAGCAAGAGATTTGCACAAAAAACCGTATAGTTTTTACATAATTTGTTGCCATAAACGAACAACTAATATGAAATTTTCTTCAATTTTGGTTTTTGCAATACTTTTCTTGCCTAACTGTACATTTTGTGGTTGCTTAAAAAGAAATGAATGAGAATTGTCTACTGGATGGATTGGTGAATTTCTTGGGTCAAAAATAGTGAAATTTCACCGTCTATAATCATTAAATAAAACAAAAATCGGGATAGTCGAGTTGATAAGGATGGGTACAATAGCTTCTGTGTACCAATGGCAATGCCCAAATCCAAATTGCAATGTTATCAATCCGACGGAATCCATAAAATGTCTAAACTGTGGTTCAATGCGCAAGGTGTGTGATGGCGGCACTCTTAAAAACAGCGATAACGAATTGGACAGTAAACATTCTTCGGGAGGAGCAAGCGGGGCTAAAGGACCAACGACACTGGGAGACAACAAGTCGCCATCAACATTGTGTAACAACAAACAGATACAACAGCGTCAACCCAGTCCAACTCCGCCACAACAGCCACTTGAAACTGGACGTGAGGAAACGTTGGCCAACAGGTTTGTATATTACTGTATTATAGACTGCTGTTTAGAAGTCCTTTCAAGCTGTTCCCACGATCTCCACATAACTCTTTAGAAAGTGGTCAGTAGTTTTATTTTGTATTTTTATGGCCTATACACGCGTATGTGCATTTGTTGTCCTTTGTCCATATATATTGAGAGAGAAATTTGTTTGTATTTGTTCTCTCTGTTTGTGTTTCTTTATCATCGTTAGAGGCTCGTGGCTCTCGTGTGTTTCTAAAGCTGCCATTCAAGTAATGGAAAAAATCGATTCGAGTGCCAACTAACTTTTTCCTTTTTGTTTACACGACTGTTATTGATTTTTTTCTTGTTGGGCAATAACAAAGCAGCTTTTCTACGAACAATTGTCAAAACGACTTCGCAAAGGACAGAGTCAGAAGAAAACATTCATATAAAGGGGCTAAATCAATTTTAAGTTTTAAAACGTCAGGCTTGTTTGTTGGTAGCTTCGTGCGTGTTTTTGTGTTTGGTTTTTCGGTGGTGAGGCATTTCCAGATCACTTTCAACTTCTGTCTGTTAAAACATCGTTTTAGATAATTTACTGTTATAATTCCGTATATCTATGTGTAAATAAAAAAATGATAAGAAAAAACTGTATTGTCCCATAATAGCGAAAAAGTATATCTCAACAGTGTTTAAAGGTTTTTTGTCTAAATTCAACATAACAAAACTAATGTGAGCGTTTGCATAACTCCTGGAAAACGACGGAAACATTCATATCAATTCCATACCATCTCGACATTTGCAATCCAAATAAAATTCCTGGTTCGGTAGGTCGTTCAAGTCAAGTGTATTGCGTTAACAACAAATGTCCTTGAATTTTCACGTCATCATTTATTAGATACGTATTTGGAAAACCCCCAATTAGTAGTGGTGTTCCGTGATTGTGCACGTTAATGCAAAAAACATTTTCAAATCTTGACAGTAATTTCTTCCATAATCTTGTTCATAAAAATAATTGTATGTAAATTCTTATTGGTTTATTTGCTTTAAATTACATATGTGTTTGCCCTCCATAGGTGTCATTGTATATGCATATGTAGTATCTGCATATATGTATGTACAATGTTGTATGTATAATAAGCGCTCTTAAATAAACTTCTTTTATCTTTGATACTTATATAAAAAGTTGACACACTTTTTTGTTCCAAAATTACAAATAATACAATTTTGCTTTATTCATTGCTAAATATAGATAATGGTAGTATGTACTTATCGAAGACAATAACATCTTAACAATGATATCAACTTAACATTTTGTTGAATAATATCGAATGAGAGATTTATATTATTCGTTTTATTTTAACATTCTAATACCCCGTTTATATATAACCGGATTTAACAAACCGGCTGGGTTTTAAATGTCAATTCCATTGCTTTTATTTCAAACAAATCCTTATAAAGAAGGTTAACCCTGCAAAAAGCTATAATATAAACAGCATAGGTATTAGGGCCATTATTATATGTGTTCTCTTACTATCTGATGGATTTGAAAACGCCAAATAAACCAATTTAGAGGCATTAAAATATAATTTGTACATTGAAAATTAGAAGCTCCTCCTTGAAATTCAATCATCACTTTTAACTTTATGTTAACCAGAAAGCTATAAATCTGCAAACTAAAACAAAAGAAGACTTATAATAATCAGGGTATAACTACTACACTTTTTCAGAGCCGAGAAATTTTTAAATAATAATTCAGAAGATAAACACCAAATACAATTCACAAAAACTACAATTTGTGAAGTTAGTGTCAGTGGAATATGTAAACAAAATTTCATAAATAATAACCTTCGTCTTAATAATTTAGAACAAATCTTGTTTAGGGGCACCTCTCGGATAGGGCTGAACATTTTACCATAGGTAGTCCTTGGGACCTTATCACAAGTATATATGGTCCATACTTTCCGAGATATGTGAAGATGATGCCCACGAACTCGATAATATCTAATAACTATTACAATTTTCTTTTACTTCTTATGGCATTCCATAGGGAAAGCTATATATCGTTGTGATCACAGTCCCAAGAACTATCTATGGCAAAAACTTCAGCTCTGAAAGGTGCCCATAACCAGGTAATGGTGTTAAAGTAAGACATTTCCGATATGTCAAGACCCCATGGGAAAGATGAAGATGAGAAATAATGGGGAAGATGTTCAATGACAAGGCTTGCCAAAACAGGACTGTTTGTTTTTATCCAAGAACACATATATATATTTGTCGGCTGTCTCCCAGCTGTCCATCATTTTTTCACAGACAGTCGGGTTAACAAATTTTTGACATTTTTGTAAAAATAAGTGATATAATAATTGAAATGTGTTGAAAACAAAGGAACATGAACAAAAACAAAATATGTGAATGGAAAACAAACGATTTTCATACATAATTTTACAACTGTTTTTGCAGTTGTCTGGACGCCTACATCACACAGGCAAGTTTTGGGTTTTTGACAATCAATACATGAACTCAACTGTCCTGTCATGTGTAAACGCAGGGTAAATTTTAATCTTAAACAATAACATAAACATGACGATTTGCTGTTTATGGAATTCTCAGTTCCATTTCCATTACATAATTGAAGCAGCCGTGTTTATTGAGCTGTTGGATACTACGCTCAGTCACGTCAACGATATGATCAATTGTCAAATCTGACATAAAATGTTTGCGTTAAGCATAGTACACACGGACCAACAAAACTGACAGTCATCGAGGTCTATTTCGTTAATATCAAAGTCTAGCTGAATAATTACTTTCCTAATCACTAATTTATACCTTAAATGTTGTATATCAATCATTTTTAGCTAACAAAAATTTTTTATTTGCCAGAAAATTGCCGTAAAAGTACGTTGACTGTCAGTTTTGTCGGACCGTGTGTACTATGCTTTAAAGTTTGTAGATCATCGATCTTACCGTACATTAAATTCTGCTTATTATTGGACGAATTTATTTATTAGCTACATTTTAAATTTCCTATCGTGACTGCTGCCAGAAAATCTAGTTCGCCCTTTATTATTATTTTATATTTTTTTATTATTATTTTTATTATGTATACGATTTTTCGTTTACCAACAGAGGCATTCAAAATGATTCATAGCTTGGAGTACATAATTACATACATATGTCTTTATTGTGGTATTTTATGTACAATTTAGTTACCTAGAGTATATTTGTTTTTAATTCTTATCTACCGGACTTCTAATTAAAAGACACATAAACAAAGAATGGTATTAGATATTTATATTGTACATACAAAATATAATGGAATTTTAATTTTCAGGACTGAATACAAGCGTGTCTATAAATCATTGCTAAGAGGTTGCCTCAAGCGACCGCAACGCAACCAACAAAATCTACCGGCTAATTGCATAGACTGTGAAAATACTAGGAAATACGTGAAGAATTCAATAGAACTGTTTCATCATTTTTCGAATCCTTCGCTTAACCGTCGTTGGATTTGTGATAAATGTGACACGGACAATAATTCGGTTACTTGGCATTGTTTAATCTGCGATACGGTAAGCTATTTGGCGCCCATTTACAAGGAGACTCTTAACCATAGAAAATTGCCACATTGTAAGCAGTCAAGTTTCGACAGTGGACAAAATCTCGACGGCAGATCAAAGCGAAATGATAAGAGAACACCATATTTTCGTCGTACACAAAGCTTAACATCGGAAAAGGCGTTTTCTTGCCGCAGCTGTCATATATGCTTTGTCAATACCCGAAAAGATATTTTCAACTTACCCGAAACCTTTATGCATAATTATTCTTCTGCTAGTGGAGCTTCAAGCTCAAATGAATTATTTGGTGAGCAATATTATGCATATTTACTTACATTTAAATACTGTAATTTATTGTTATTTTCGTTGTTGTAATTTGTGTTTTTTTTTTTTTTTTGTTTCTGATGTTCCTTTTTTGTTTTCTTCGTCTATTTGTTGCTTTCTTATATACATAATATTTATTCAGTCGAGGGAAAACTTAATTAAAATGCTTTATTTAGAAATTGTTAGTGTAACTTTTGGCTTTACTTTATTCGATTACTACCAATTTCGCTTTCACCCCTGTATTCCCCTATTCATTTATGTTATTTTATTAATACCAGTACCCTGTACAGAGTCATTAGAATTCGATTATCACAACTGATTGATGGTAGTTAACAGATAACAAACGTAATGTTGATGACTTAATGAAACTTACATTGAAGTACATATTTAACAATGGGGGTTATCATGAATGAAATTTCCCCGTGAGTTTCGTCTTTCCGCCGTTGCAACTTAAGGGAGAAAGCGAAAAAATTTACGGGGAATTGCCGTTCATGATAACAACCAAAATATCTTTTAAAAATATAAAGAACGAAATAGGATAACAATTCTTACGTATAATAGGAAACCTAATATTAAATATTTTCTGGTTCTTTCTTTCATTTTTTCGATTCTATAAAAGGTAAAAGGAATATTCCCCCCAAATACTATTTTTTTAAATATTTTTCATTCATTGTTGCTTTAAATCAAAGTAAAAATTCGATAGTACAGTCGAACTTCTCTATAACGAAGCACTCGGGACCGGGGAATTACTCCATTTGAGTCTTAAAAACAACTTCGTTATAGAGTAGTATTCGTTACAGAGAAGTTCGACTGTAATTCAATCGACTCCCTTCAATTCATAGACAAATTAAACAAATAATATACCCAATAAACAATGTGGGTTAATGACTTTGTTCCCAAATTAGCTGTGTTCTGTAAGAACCTACTGTTAATGGCTAGTATTTCAAATAAAACTGTTTTGATGTGGTGTATTGTGTCAACATACAAAAGTTAGATAAAAATATAGAACTAGAGTTAAATGTCTTAAATACACTCAAGATATGTGACGTCGTATAAACATATTTATCATTGATAAAAAATACAAATGTTAGGAAAGATACTCAAGAAGAAGATTGTTGAATAAGTTTACCACGCCAGATTAAAACCACTGTAATTCGTATATGCATTTTTCGAATGATTTACGTATAAATGCTATTTTACAAGTGTGGCCTTAATTCTACCCACTAAAAATAACATCTAATATGCCTGATGATCGGGCTGAACCACCCGTGAAACGCGTAGCATAATGGTTGTTGTGTGACCTTTCGGTCACCAACCATGCTGTCGGAAAACTACCGAAAATTTTTAGGATAACAATATTCTAGTGGGTAAAGATATGCATTTTTGGCATAACACCGAAATAGAAGGAAGATAAGCATATATGAAATATTCTTATTTGTTGTTCATTTTAATTCGCATTAAATTTTAGGTTAGTTAGATTTTCGAATGTACGACAGTTGCTTCACTAGAAGACCATTCCATAAAAATTAAATATAATTCCTTGCCACTTTGTCTTCGAGTTTTTAATTAAACTCAACTGGCGATATGTAAAAACACTTTACGACATCATCTTTTTCACTTTTGCCATTTAAGTAATCGTATACTCAACGGATACTCATTTGTAAGTTATCGTGCTCATCAGTCATTTTAATTGGTCCATTATGTCAAAAAGTATGAACTTTCCCCTATAAAAAACTCTACCGTCGTAATAGGAAATTTTGTGTAGGAGGTACCTGAAGTATTAGACCGACATTCATCCTGATCTATATTTTTTAAGATATATAGCTATGAGTAAAGTTTGTATCAAATCGGTTACCCTTTCGAAATTTTTGTTGCGCACTATTTTAGCGAACATTGATTAACTTTTGTGGGGGAGCTACCTCAAGGAGTGGACCAATATGACTCACTTACGGCATTTACTGCATTGCTCCGAATTTTTGAATTTAAGAGGTAGCGGTATCCGAAGGTGTGGACCGATGTCTATCTTCGATAAGATAGGCAAAAATATTACCATATCCAAAGTTTGGACCAACACAGTATCCATTTCAAACGTTATCGTGCGCACCTGCCACTACACACGGTGGCCTTAAGCGGTTTTTACAGCTTTCGAGCAATTCCCAGGACGTATGGACTTGCCCCTGAAAAAAACTTTCACCATCGTAATGGGCGCAGCGAATACAAGTAGCTGCAAAAAAATCAAAGCGTTTCGAGAAGGCTTCAAACTGCACTATTTCGAAATTGTGTGTGGGAGGTACCCGATATAGTCTATATTTAAAACCTGTTCCATGTCTCGTAGAAATATTAAGATGTGTAAAGTATGGCTCAAGTCGGTTACTGCCTTCGAGAGTTATCGTGCGCTCCAGCCAGACAGACGGACATTGCTAATTCGACTCCTAATTATCTGAAAGGCTATTCGTCCAAACATACTTGGGGTCTAAAACCATTATTTCGATGAGGCACATGTTGGTGTATATGTATACCCTTGTAAACGCAAAAACATAAAAAGCAAAAGGCTATTCCAATATTCGATTTTTGGCCTTTAATATTAATTGCTTTTTTTTTTGACAATTTTAATAGATTGGACATTGCTCATTACATGGTTTACAATATATTTGCATTTCATTTGATGAATTCGAAGAATCAAGACTTCACAGTTTCGTGCAACTCCATATTATTTTGTCATAGTTTTCAGAGGAATTTCATGTTTAAATTAATATAGATTGTGTCGATTTGGTTGGACTAGTTCTTCGAGTTTTCTAAGTAAACGATGTACATTAATGAAAATACCTTGATTTCGATACTGCGAATGCAATTATTTTGCTTCAGTTAGCCCATAAAGAAATGTTGATCTATAAAAAAGCTTATGCGCACGGTGGTAGTGGTGTAAGGTATATATGAAGCACACACCCGATGTGATGGTAGTGTATTATTTAGCCGCCCCAAATTATGAACCTTTCTGGATTAATTCTATTCTTTTTGCAAAATATTTTTATATTTTCCTTCCTTTGATTTTCACTTAGTACTTGTATTTACTCATAACGATTTTCTTTGATTTTGTTTAAAGCGTTCTATTAAATAATAATGTTATAAAACAAACATTTGTAACATATTGTACATATATATATATATATTGTTGTAATCTTTCAATACTGTAGGAAGAACGTTTGAACAACTGCCACCATTACAACAACAGTCATCAAGGCGTTTAAATCAATTGGTAGGCGGTAAAGACACAATTTGTCGAAAGCACAACCAAACTCAGAATCAGAATCGCGAACCCAAGTGTAATTTTACCATTACAACATTGTCTCGTACAAACAAAGTAGATGATACGAGCAAGAAATTTACCATTCCACGCAACAGTGTCTTTATTGCGGTCAATGATTGCTGGGCTACCCAAGACTCGGATACCCCAACTAACAACGTTCAGCAGCATACTGTCACTGGTGGCAATGGTGCCAGCAGTGGGGGTGGTGGATTAGGAAGTGATGAAAGACAGAGATATCGTCAGCCGGTGATAAAGGCAGAATCGCTGCCCCAATATTCCGATAGAAACGACAGCATTGAACGTAGACCTATTCAGCGGCGAAGTTCAAATGAGACTGGCACCACATGCTATGCCACATTTAGCAAGGGCATGTATAAGTCACAACATATATATGAAAATGATTGCATTATACAAAGACCCTCGATTTTTGGTCGAGGGGCATGTGGGATGGTTACTGATACCGACGATAATACAACTGCCACTAATGCTACTGCTTCAAATCATCCCCTCTATGCTGTGGTCAATAAAAATAACAAATCAAAAAATAAACAATCAAATGAACAACAACAGCAGCAACCACAGACTATAAACGATCTGCAAGCAAAGGCTGCAGCAACCGCAACAGCCGCATCAGCAATAACAACGCATTTATTGAATAACAACAACCATAATTACAATAACGGCAATAACAGTAGTGGAAATGTCAAATTGAGAGGCAATAACAGTCACCCTTCCAGTTCTTCGAATTCTTCCTCTTGTAGTGGATCCGACATCATGGGTAATATGTTGCAAGCCGATACAACCATATTGGATGTAAGTGGTGGTAGTAGTGGCCTACGCTTAGATCATCAACACCATCACTCCCAAAGCCAGTTTGCTAACAAAACAACACAAAACCCACAAGCTACCAATAAATTTGATCCAATGACGACAACAACGACTATAACCGCAGATGCGTTAAAAGGTGATAGCAATGCTGAGCATTCCATATATGCTAAAGTATGGAAGGGTCCCCGCAAGACCAGTGAATCCAAAATGTATGCAATCTTATTTACAGATTATATTCGAATATATTGTTTATTAACTCCTCTTTTATTTAATTTCCTCTTCTGTTAATCTTACTAAAAAGACGGACACAAATAAACCAAATATTATTTTTGTTAATTACATACATATTTTGTTATTCTTTATTTGATTTTTAGTTATTTTACTTACACACCCACCCACACACACATGTATGCATATAAATTGGCTGTTGTATTAAGAAAACCTCTAACAATAATTTATTTAACATTTATATAAAATTGTTATTACGAAGTTTTTATTGATGGTTTTTAATAATTTTTTCTAGATCCAACGTTCCAGCAGCCTCTACTCGTGGAGGAGACAACATCGCCACACCAATGGCAGCTACACGTACTGACAATAATTCAATTCCAAATTCCCGTAGAATGTGGACTTGTACAAACTGTTCCTATGCATACAATCGTATGTGGACTGAGCGTTGCGAAATCTGCGAAAATTTGCGTTCCCAACCATCTTTGACACAACCCAATTTAATAACTGTTACCAACAAAACTGATATTCATACGACTGGTATGTAATTTTTTTTTTTTTGTAAAATATGTATTATAATAAGCAAAAGAGGATGCTAATATTGGTAATGGGTTAGAAAACTTATCGAAATCTTCCTAGAAGTAGAAGGTCACTACTGTTGTATAATTGTTGAGCTATATTAAATTATGTGGTGGTTTAAAGAGGACCAAATTGTTTCGGTCGGTGTGATGATAGATGAGAATATTTTTGCTTCGAAATTGTTTGAACTTAAGGCCGCGTGGCACCCTAAAGAGTGAACCGATGTCCACCTTCGAACTTTAGCAAGATTCGCAGAAATATTACGATA
The DNA here is from genome assembly GCF_047663935.1 of Musca autumnalis. NCBI lineage: Eukaryota > Metazoa > Arthropoda > Insecta > Diptera > Muscidae > Musca > Musca autumnalis. The sequence goes on from NW_027411866.1 coordinate 56,694,607, forward strand.
TGCAAAGTTTAGAGGAACTCCGTACCCGGTTCGAAAGTCGTGGGCACCGATTAAATAGTGGACATAGGGGTTCCTACAGCTTTCGGGCTATTTTCTCAGGAAGAATGGACCTGCCCCTGAAAAAAACTGGTACTGGGGGTAGTGAGGACAACTTGTTGCAAAAAAAAAGCAAGGCGTTTCGTGAGCTGGCTTTTAACTGAATTTTTCCAAAAAATTTGAAATTTTGTGTGGAAGGAGTGGTGGATCTATGAGTTCATATTCGAATCCCCTCATGAGCTATTGTGCGCACCATTTTAGGAAAAAAATGTAAACTTCAGTGACGGAGGTACTCGAGGTGGTGTACCTATAATGGCCCTATTCTAAGTTTGGATAAATTATAGACACGGATATCGCTAAATCGACTCCAAATTGCCAGAAACGGATTTCGTCCAAACATATTTGCAGCCTAAAACCATTATTTCGATGACGTACATAATAAATTTTGAATTCTTGTGAAAAACTAATACTCTACTTTTGGGCCTATCATTAAAAGGTAGGTTAGCGCTTTAGATTGTTGCAAAGTAGATAATCCATCGTATCTACTTGCTACTCACACTACCATATGGCGCCAACTACAATTACAGTCGAAATCGCTATAACGTCGTAGTTTATAACGTCATATCGTCGATATCTAAAAGTCCCAAATCTCTGGGGCCCTTTATAGCCCTATCGCTTATAACTATATATCGGTTATAGCGACAAATTCCGTTGGTCCCTTGACCGACGTTATAAGCGATTTCGACTGTACTTGGAGGAGGAAGTTTTGGGATGCTATATACGACCAGAAAAGTTTCACAAATCCGCATATCAATTCGTTTTGGCTGATTTGGTAGTTATATCTGTATGAAACTGATGCAGCGAAGCAATCTCGGCATTCCAGATAATGCTAATTCATTTTGTCGATTTTTCATCAGTAGTGGAATTCTGTAAGCCATTTTTTGGGTTACCGACAAAAATCGGTAAAATTATATTGCTTATAATTTCGGTAACAAACGAAATTTTTCGGTAAGTTAATAACCAAAATACAGTAGTCGCTAACTCCTACCGATAGCAACAGTGTTGTCAACTTTTTTTTTTATTTAAATTTATTCATTTCAAAGCCAAGACAAATGGCCATATGTGGCTATTCTACTACAATCAATACATAGTTTGAAAAGATTAAATAACTTTTAATAATATGGATAAAAATATTAAATTGAATAAAAACTACATTTTTAGACTCCAACAATTTAAATACAATTTAAAGTATGAATAACTAAAAATTTAAATGACAACTACTCTAACTGTAAATTTCATTATAAAAATGTTACTAATTAGTAAATTCATTTGCATTGTGTAAAATTCATTCAAAATTGTGTAAAATTCATTCAAAATTGTGTAAAATTCATTCAAAATTGTGTAAAATTCAACTAAATTGATACTTTTCATTCATAATTTAGCGTTTTAATTTTACCGACTTTTGTCGGTAATTCAAAAAATGGGTTACAGAATTCCACAACACATCCGTCATTTTGCATCCGCTAAATTCCAGAATGGCTGAAAACCCAATGAATTGGACAGTTCTTAAGAAGATAATTTTTTACCCACTGAAGAAGTTTTTGATAATTATCACAACGTATTCTATTCCTCTTATTTTTTAGATAACTTACCGAGATCTATTGATCCAATTCCAATTGCAACAACATGGACTTGCAAGAAATGTACACTGGTCAATTCCATCAAAGATCATGCATGTATTGTGTGTGGAGGGTCAAAGTTGAAAAGTATATCGTCTGTAGAGGATATGACGCTGCGAAAAGGAGAATTTTGGACTTGTGCCCAGTGTACGTTGAAAAACTCTCTTGCAACCGGGGTGTGCAGTGCCTGCAAGGCTGTTCGAACACTGCCAATCGAAAGCGACAGAGAACATATGGTGTGCCCAATTCCGGAAGGTAAAACTAATTACCAAACTCTAAGAATTTGTCTATTATCTCAATTTGTTTTTCTACTTTGTTTAGAAATGCACCGCAGTGGTAATCACAGTGGAGGCAGTGTTTTCATTCCCGAAGTCATATCACCTGGTGTAGTGGGCCCACATCACCGGACATCGGCGACAAACGTTACCCTAACTACGAACTTACAACTACCGGCAATACGCACTTCAAGAAGCCCCTCTCCGCGACAAAATCGTTCCTCGTCCGGGGCCATACCAAAGCGACATAGTACCGGTGGCTCAGGTGGCATACTATCACGTAACAGCACTGTAGTGGCTTCCGCCAGCAACAACGTCATCAGCAGTACTAGTCAACAAGTGTCATCGCAACATCGTCATAGTTCGAGTGGAACCGCTGGTGGAGCAATAAAGACCTGGCAATGTCCGGCTTGCACCTACGACAATTGCTCTGCGTCGGTTGTTTGTGAAATGTGTTCCAGTCCCAGAGGCTTGGTGAATAATATCACAAAAATGGCCTTGTTACATAAAACCAATCGCCATTCCGCTGAACTGCAACAGGAGAGCAAGTTAATGGAAAATCTACGTCGGATAGAAGAGGCAGAAGCATTGCATAAATGGGAGAACATAATTCAGTACTGTCGTGACAATAATGAACTGTTCGTTGATGACTCCTTTCCTCCGGCACCGAAAAGTCTTTACTATAATCCACAACAGAGCTTGGCAGAAGGCAATCCGGTGGTACAATGGAGAAGGCCACATGAAATCAACTGCGACGGAGGCGCCTTTCCTCCCTGGGCGGTATTCCGCACTCCATTGCCCTCCGATATATGCCAGGGCGTTTTGGGGAATTGTTGGCTTTTGAGCGCTCTAGCCGTGCTAGCCGAACGTGAAGATCTTGTAAGGGAAGTTTTAGTTACAAAGGAAATATGTCCCCAGGGAGCGTATCAAGTTCGATTATGTAAAGATGGAAAATGGACTACCGTATTAGTTGATGATTTATTACCGTGCGATAAGCGTGGTCATCTAGTCTATTCACAAGCTAAGCGAAAACAGCTGTGGGTTCCCCTCATAGAGAAGGCCGTCGCAAAAATTCATGGATGCTATGAAGCTCTGGTGTCTGGAAGAGCCATAGAGGGATTGGCGACATTGACAGGTGCACCTTGCGAAAGTATACCGTTGCAGGCAAGTTCATTGCCTATGCCCAGTGAGGATGAACTTGACAAAGATCTCATTTGGGCGCAGCTTTTAAGTTCACGAGGTGTACGTTTCCTAATGGGTGCCAGTTGTGGTGGAGGAAATATGAAAGTCGATGAAGACGAATATCATCGAAAGGGTCTTAGGCCACGTCACGCCTATTCAGTTCTTGACGTCAAAGATATTCACGGTCATCGACTTTTGAAACTGCGGAATCCCTGGGGACACTTTTCGTGGCGTGGAGATTGGTCTGACGATTCTGACCTTTGGACAGATGAACTGCGCGAAGCATTAATGCCCCATGGAGCATCAGAAGGTGTTTTCTGGATATCATTTGAAGATGTTCTTAACTATTTTGACTGCATAGACATTTGTAAAGTACGCTCGGGTTGGAATGAAGTGCGCCTGAAGGTAAGAGGCGTAACATACTGAAGACATGATTTTATAATGATGTCGTAATTTTAGGGTACTCTTCAGCCCTTATGTTCCATGTCCTGTGTTCTACTTACTGTACTCGAACCGACTGAAGCCGAATTCACTCTATTCCAAGAAGGACAAAGGAATTCAGAGAAATCTCAACGTTCACAGCTAGACTTGTGTGTGGTAATATTTCGCACACGTTCTCCTGCGTCTCCTGAAATTGGGCGGTTGGTGGAGCACAGTAAACGACAGGTAATTAACTATCAATGTCTATCATCTTTTTACAATCTTCTAATGAAGTATTACTCGCATAGGTTCGGGGATTTGTTGGCTGTCATAAAATGTTGGAACGTGATATTTATTTACTAGTTTGTTTAGCATTTAATCATTGGCATACCGGTATCGAGGATCCGCACCAATATCCTCGTTGTATTTTAGCTATACATAGCTCAAAACGTTTACTTGTAGAGCAGATAACGCCCCCACCACATCTATTAGCAGATGCCATAATTAGTTTAACGCTTACCAAAGGACAACGCCATGAAGGTAGAGAAGGCATGACAGCATACTACTTAACTAAGGTAAATAAGATGGTGTCCAAGTACATTAAACAAGATTCAAATTTTTATAACTTCACTTCTTTTCAGGGATGGGCTGGATTGGTGGTAATGGTTGAGAATCGGCATGAAAATAAATGGATACATGTAAAATGCGACTGCCAGGAGAGTTACAATGTTGTTTCCACCAGAGGTGAATTGAAAACCGTTGACTCTGTACCGCCACTTCAAAGGTAGAGTATTTTTGTTGGACTCCATTAGGCGATAACTCACACTTTTTTGTATCCTTTAGGCAAGTCATTATAGTTCTAACACAACTGGAAGGTAGTGGAGGATTTAGTATTGCCCACCGTCTAACACATCGTTTGGCCAATTCAAGAGGTCTTCATGATTGGGGTCCTCCGGGTGCAACGCATTGTCCACCAATTGAAAATGTGCACGGTCTACATGCTCCACGTTTGATCACATAAAGCGATAGGTTACATTACTCCAAATGAAATCATTTCACATCATCTAGTCCTTAAACTTCATTGCTCACATCACTCCCTATATCCCTCCTGCCCATGTCCAATCACCAACCAATTTTTGCAAGAATAACCAAAAACCAAATGAACAAAAAACCAATCAACTACATGGTGAAGAAAGTAATTAGTGTATGTATTTGATTATAATTATTAAATGTAGGTATATTACGCTCTATGATATGATTATTATTTAAAGTGATTTAGTTCATTAAATAATTAATAAAGAAAGTTGTAAGTACATTATCTTAAGTACGTATTCTACAAATTTGAATTGTCTTTGAATTCGACTGGAAAATGACTCTTTGTCACAGGATTTAATGTATGATTGACCATAATTGCAATTGCTCTCATTTTGAATACTTAGGCCCGTTCTTACATATTGTCTTTACTCACTCTCACTTTAATTTTTAAAAAAAATTTTAAAAGGAACACAGACCTCCTTTTAATTTATCTGACATTTATTATTAATGGAAACATGTAAGAACAAAAAATGGGTTATCTGTCCGATACCGGCCAAAATTTAACTACAGGATGTAATAATGGGCCATATTGTATTTTGATGTTTACTGCAAATTTGGTCGTGCACAGCTTCCTATAAATCAGGGCAATGTACTTAAATGCAGAAATATACAGTGAAAGCACATTGCCTGGATAAAGAGAGAAACTGTACACTTAAGCCCTCATATCGCTCCAAGATTGTTATTCCCGATGTTTGCTTAAAAAAGCATACAAAATGTACTGTAAAATGTGTCATTAGTAGACTTCGGATTTTGCATAATCCCAGCAAAAAGTTTGCCTCCAAAGAGGCAGGTAATCATATGTACAAGTGATTTGGAAGTGCATCAAATTATGCATTTTCACTCATGATTTTTACAAGAGCTTGACTACTGAAAGATGCACTCCATTGCACTTCATTTTTACTGACCCTCTGGCACTGCATTTTAACTGACCCTTTGGCATTGCATTTTAACTAACCCTTTGGGGGTAGAATAGGATAAAGTCCAAAGCACGTGTTTTGATACATTCTGCGGAATGTGTGCAAGGCATTACAAAATATGCCAGAACAAATAAAATGCATTTATTATTTGTGTAAAACAAAAATATTAAGAACTTTATTACATTAAGACAAATTATGAAAATTTTCCATTAAATTCAATCGCAACCATGCGTGTTTCCTCCGCTCTCCATTTAATCCAAGCCGAACTGTTCTTGCTTCATCTGCTAATTGAGTTTGATATTGTCTTCCCACCACCAGTTAAAATTTCGACATGTACTCCAACAGCACTCCATTGGGAAAATTTATTACCGAAGAAATGTTCGCAAATTAAATATTTTTATTTTATATTAAAAAATTTTTGGAAATGTTAACACGCTTATGTCTTTTTGGAAAATGTATGCCGCTGTCTGTAGAGGTGTACAAACTGATTTATGTACTTGTAGGGATCTCTAATAACTGCTAATAAGATGTAGCGAACGGAGCGCCTTTTTCACGACTCCGTTTGGACTGCATCCTGATGCTGTTAAATTGAGAGGAGTGTACCTTTTTCAGGACTCCGTTGAACTGCATCCGGATGTTGTTAAAATGCGACAAGTGGATGTGATTCTTTGGATTGCATCCAAATGCAGTTAAAATGTGAGGAATGGAGTGCCTTTTCACGACTCTTTTGAACTGCATCAAAACATGCCGTGAAAGAACTAGCCCACATTGAACTACATACTTCCAATTTATTTTGCTGGGTTCTTATATTAAGGGAAATTATATACTACGACAATTGGTGTAATTTTAGCGTCATTTCGAGGACGGATTTCTTGGCTTAAAAAGAGAATTTGTTTTTTTATGTATTGAAATACGAGAAAAAGAGTCATGGTTAATTCTATTAAGCCGCACAGCAAATAAAAACATATCAATTAAAAAAAAAAAATGGCAATGATTACACTGGTCAACAGGACTTTTGTTTCAACCGAAGTTGCAGTTGTTTCTAGATGAAATCGGCGAGTTATTTTCAAATCCTGTCCCGGTTTTTCTCCATCAGCTCTTGTTTTTAAGATATAGCTCAAAATCGGTTTTTACGAGTTTAACCCAGACTTTCGTTATTTTCGGATACAAACATATATTTTGTTGTGGGTTTTTCGACATTAATATATTAAGGAGATGTTGTACGCTCGATACAAATCGTTTTTGAAATAGTTATGGTGAGTATATATCAAAAAAATGTAGAAAATATTCGACGGACCTTGTAAAAATTGCATATTTTGAGTATTTTAAGCTGTAATTACTTCATCGGGGGAAGTCATAGGATCTTCATATGGTACTCCGGATATGCTTAGGGTGTCTACTATATAATCCAGTATTCAAATGTATAATATAAAGTTCATAGCCCCCATGATTCGGCCATAACCTAAAAATCGCCATGAAGACTGCTAAAGGGAAATAATTTACCAGTGATATCATTACCACATAACCAATTACTTTTCAATGGCAGTCTTCATGATGATTTTTAGGTTATGGCCGAAGCATGGGCGCTATGAACTTTATATTATATATTTGAATACTGGACTATATAGTAGACACCCTAAGCATATCCGCATTGCCATATCAAGATCCTATGATTTCCCCCGATGACGTAGTTACAGCTTAAAGTACTCAAAATAAGCAATTTTTTCAAGGTCCGTCGTTTATTTTCTAAATTTTTTGATATGTACTCACCATAACTATTTCAAAAACGATTTGTATCGAGCGTACAACATCTCCTTAATATATTAATGTGGAAAACCCAACAAAAAAATATTTGTTTGTATCCGAAAATAATGAAAGTCTGGGTTAAACTCATAAAAACCGATTTTGGGCTATATCTCAAAAACAAGAGCTGATGGAGAAAAACCGGGACCGGATTTGAAAATAACTCGCCGATTTCATCTAAAACAACTGCAACTTCGTCTGAAACATTCAACTTTTTCAATTTTGTTGAGCAGTGTTATTAATGCTCTGTTCCAGAACCTGTAAGAAGCTGCTACTTTTTACTACGATAACATTTTTTCCTTTATGTTATCGGAAAAAAATAGTAAAAATTAGTAGATTCTTGCAGTACTGGAACAGACCATAAAATATAGTGGTGTTTTACATTTATACGATTGCTCGTACGAGATTTTGTCTCCTCTTTGATCATATTCGTAAATTTCAGACACAACGATCACACAAACGTAAATACTTACATACAGTCAATCAAAAAAGTCTACATACACCCTATAAATCTCGAGTTTTAAGGGTAAGAAAGCATTTTTATGAAAATCCAAGTACATAGTTCTATTTAATATCCCTAATAAACAATATTACATACAACAAAAATACATATTTCATTGGGTGTATGTACACTTTTTCCCTATTATTTTTTTAATTTTTATAGAATTTACCGTTAATCGTATTATGGAATATATGTATATTCCATATATGTATATTCCATAATACGATTAACGGTAAATTCTATAAAAATTAAAAAAATAATAGGGAAAAAGTGTACATACACCCAATGAAATACAGTCAACCAAAAAAGTCTACATACACCCTATAAATCTCGGGTTTTATGTATATTCCATAATACGATTAACGGTAAATTCTATAAAAATTAAAAAAAATAATAGGGAAAAAGTGTACATACACCCAATGAAATATTAATATTACCGTAAAATTTATGGAATAAGCAATACAAGTTTTACATTTTATTGCTTTATCGAATGCCTCTGGTTGTCTATGATATATTTTAGACAAAATAGGAACATATTTGTGGATTAATTGCCGTTATTTAATGTCAGACTTCACGTATACCTCGCTAAGGAGGACCCTTGCAGATTTCTTTGAGTTTTTCAGTCTAGTACTTTATGAAACCCCAGAAAATACAGTGGGACTAACAATTTTGGGATCCAAGAGCGCTATGAAGTTTTTCTTGTGGATAATATATGCTCCTGAGCTTCGCTAAATATACGAATTCCTGAGGTTTCTCATAAATTTTATAGTTTTCACAACATTTCAAGGGGCAAATTACATGCAGAAGCCTTCGAATTACCTTGTAATAAGGTCTGGTACAATCCTCGAGCATCCATTGAATAAGCAATGTAAACATGTACATGTCCCTGGCCGGCAGCACTTGGGGTGCAGATAAAGAAACCTTGTTGACCACATATAACGCGATAGATCGGTCTGTGGTAAGCTATGCGGCTCCAGTCTGGTCCCCGAGATTGTGTGATTCGAACTGGAAAAAGATTCAAACTTGCCAGAATGCCGCCCTGAGAACAGCGACAGGGTGCCTCCTCAAATCTTCAGTGGACCATCTACATGAGGAGGCAAAAGATCAGGAAGGATATCCATGCTCTAGAGGGAGAGGTCCAACGATACAGGAGAGAACCCCTAGATCAACAAGCATATCAAGCAGGATTGAATAGCATTCACACGGACGCAGTTGCCAAGGCCTTAAGCAATTATAGTGTGAATAAAGTACTCGGAGTACATCCTCCATCTACCGCAGCTGAGGAGCGTCAGCTGCCACGACAACTAGAGTAGTTTTGGCTCAACTACGCTCGGGATATTGCAGTCGCCTAAATTCTTATTGGGCGGAAATCGATCGCGCCACCTTTTTAACTGCCCCGCCAAACCTACCCATCTAACTCCAGTGGATCTGTGGCTACATCCCATCGAAGCAGCCACTTTTCTGGAACTGGAGATAGACCCAGAGCCAGATTGAACAGAGGAACGAACAAATAAACATAACAAAAACACTGTTACAACAACAAGCAATGTAAAAGTATCCGACATTTATAGCGATTCTAGTGACCCTAACGATCATAATACGAGAGCATACTAGTTAACAGTGCAAATTTCATACAAAAAAAAAAAAAAAAACAAAAACAAACAAAAAAATTGCATGCATTATTTGGTGGTGCTTTTATTTTGATACTTTGGGAACTTTAGGAGCGGGTTTGTATAATAATGTTGTACATTTCTGATTGAGTTAAGGTCCAAAAATTTATTAAAAGGTAATTCCAAGGTTCTTGCTTGTAATTTGACCCTTGAAATGCTGTGAAGACTATAAAATTTATGAAAAACTCAGGAATTCGCATATTTAGCGAAGCTCAGGAGCATATATTATCCATAAGAACAACTTCAAAGCGCTGTAGGATCTCAAAATAATTAGTCCCACTGTATTTCCTGGGGTTTCAAAAACTCAAAGATATCTGCAAGGGTCCGCCTTAACGAGCTATACGCGAAGTCTGACCTTAAATAACGTCAATTAAAGCACAAATATGTTCCTATTTTGTCTAAAATATATCACAGACAACCAGAGACATTCGATAAAGCAATAAAATGTGAAATTTGTATTACTCATTCCATAAATTGTACGGTAATATTAATATTTCATTGGGTGTATGTACACTTTTTCCCTATTAATTTTTTAATTTTTATAGAATTTACCGTTATTCGTATTATGGAATATATTTTTGTTGTATGTAATATTGTTTATTAGGGATATGAAATAGAACTATGTACTTGGATTTTCATAAAAATGCTTCCTTACCCTTAAAACTCGAGCTTTATAGGGTGTATGTAGACTTTTTTGGTTGACTGTATATGCGAAATTATTCGGGCATGTTCTGGCATTCACCTCTGCACCTCACCTGTATCGAACACACCTAAAGCTGGGGCTGGATTCTTGTTCTATGAAATTTTGAAATGAAAAATATTTCCTTTATAATTTTTTCATTTGACAGTTTTCCCTTTATAAAAGTTTTCATTTCACATTTTCATATAAACAGAATTGAGCCTCTGTTCTGCAACACACTTTACACCATGGTTCAATTATTAGAAGGTTGGGCAGGTTGACAAAATTATGAAAAAAACAACTCTGAAGCCAGTTTGCTTATAACTTCAAAATTACTAATAACAAAAGCAACAAGTTTTGTTTATTGGAAGTAATGTCAACGTTTGTTTTGTTTACATTTAATTTAAATATATGTAAATTATTTTTTTCATTTATTGACGCTCCCACATGAAATAAACATATGTATGTATAGTCATGTCCGTCCGTATGTCCGTCCGTACTCTAGTGTCCGAAAGGATTGAAGTTGTGGATGTTGGTCAAATGTATTGTAGGCCTTTATATTGTTTGTATTGATAATTGGCTATATTAGTCCACATTTTGGTATATCCGCCATATAACACGATGCATCGCTTTTAGGAATATTGAAGGTGGCATTAGTGTTTCTAGAGGTTAAAAAAGCGTTTGTATGGTGAGGGTGACATAGGGGAGAAAGTTAAAAGCAACGGTTTTAACCGGCTTTACCATGATTATGCCCATGACTTATCATGGTGCCTCTTCCATTTCAAGTGGATCCTGATCCATCCACAAGATCTATAAACACTTGGGTTGGCCGTTGGGCTAGTAACCCACCCTATAAAAACATCGTACTATGAAAAACAAACCCCATCTAAAGTTGATGACTCGGGAATTTTTAACGACCACGATCTGCGAATATGTACCTCTTCATAGAGAAGGTGCACTTTATGCACTGGCAAATATGTTTGTAAAAAACAATGCCGATATTACTGCATACAGGAAATACAATGGATAGGGAAAGGGGTCACAACAACACCCAAAGGATACGCACTGTATCATATACAATGACCTAAAGCATGAGTTCGGTTGCGGATTTATACCTGTTCGGAGGTTTAAACATCTGGTATCCAGCTTCCCCCTGAATAAAGTCTTGCTGCAATTGGATAAAGGCTAAGTTTTTCAAAATGAATTTTATTTGAAATTCGAAAGCTCTCACTAAAGACATGGACGAATGGACCAACGATATATTTTACGAGTGCTTAGAAAAAACATATGACCAGCATCCTGCATATGGGATTAAAATTATTCTAGGACATTTTAATGCCAAAATTTAAAAGCAGAATATTTTCGACCCAATACTCCGGAAATTCGGTTTGTCACAATGATGCATCGGACTACGGATTAGGCTGATAGACTTCGCATCGACAAAACACACGATAGATAACAGCACCAGATTCAAGCATCTTCCCTTTCATAAGGGCACCTGGCTGTCTCCAGACCAAATCAAATTGATAACAATGTGGTTGGACATCGGTAAATTTCAATCAGAACAGATAGCCACAGCATATTCCGCTGAACTGCCACAATTGCTTAAAAGGATTCCTCGCTTATGTTGAAATCAAGTTTGTTTCCGAATAATGTATTTATTGTCTCCTACTTTTATTTATATTTTGATTTTATTATTTTATATTCAATCAATTTGTTTTGTCATTTGTCAAAACAGTTTTGACACAATAGGAGGACCTCAGGAAAAAATTGTAATCATATGTTTGCTGTGTCCTACTTTGTAATGATTGTACCATGCTTTACACCTAGTTGGGGTGTATTCCTCACACTGAAATTTTAATGGCGAGAGCTGAGTGAATCCTTATTTTTTAAAGAAAATAATTGAAAATTTCTACAAAAAAACTGCATAGAACTAAAATTTAATTTGTTTTCTATGAGCATTTAAAAAATATTTATTTTCTTAACAAAATATGATTTAAAAATGTATTTGTTCTTGAAATACTAAATTCAACATGTACGCGCTCTTGTAAAGGTAGGGTCACATTAGGCAAATATTTGCCGAAAAATGACAAATATTTGTCTGCTTCAATCTGACCAGCAAATATTTTTCAAGGGCAAACAAGAAAACAGCTGATTTTGGGGAAACAAAACCATTTGCAAGCAAACAAAAAATTTTTAAGTTTCCCCATAATGTGAACACTCTTGAGCAAATATTTTTCACTCTTTTGTGCAAATATTTATTTGGTCTTATGCTAAGTTTACATTTACGAAATCCACTCGATTTCAACTGTCAATTCCATAGCTCAAACGTCAAATGAAATCTCATCTGGGTTTCATTTGACGTTTAACCTATGGATTTGACAGTTGAAATCGAGTGGATTTCGTAAATGTAAACCAAACATTACAAAAGTTTTGTAAGAGCAAACAAGGGCAAATATCTGCTGAAACACATTGTTGTCACCTATTAAAAAAGGATATTATGAACATAAAAAAATTAACATTACTTGTAAATATTTAATACAAAGCGAATATTTAATGAATAAACAATTGAAAGGTGAGGGCATGGTAGAATAAAGTAAAGGTAGGCCACAGCTGATTACAATTTTTTATTTTTATGGCCTAATCTGTCAAAAGCAGGGTTGACTTTTTGTACTATTTTTGACATTATGCAATTATAAAGGTAGATGCATCTCTGAATTGTTCCAACAAAAAACTTCTGCTGTAACACTATATCTTAAAATTGAAAACAAGGACAAAAAATGTGTATTCGCGTGGCAAAATAAACTTGTTGATTTTTTTTTAGCAACATTTACGAATGAACGATTTATCAAATATTGATATTAATTAAAATTTGTACGGGAATGTAAAAATTACAATTTTTGTAAAAATTCTGCTGACATTTATCTGCAAATCGGATGCCAGCAATCACGATGTCAGATTAGCCAAACTTGTCAAGTAGAAAATAAGTGAATGACATTTTTTCTCTGTCATAAGTTTGGGAAGAACTTTTGCTATTTTTGAAACACTTTTCCAACAAGAATATTCTGGAGCCTAGCTAAAGAAATGTTTTTACCAAGGCCTACAGAAGGTCGGCCATTCAGTCTTCTGTTAACAACTTTTGACAACAAACATAATAGATTGTTCGTTATTGTGATTTGATTTCCTTTGTATTTTATGTCACAATAATGCAATTGACAGCAAACTAAATAGTCAGGGCTGAGTGTCCGACTGTATAGACTGTGGTTTTTACTCTATATGACAAAGTGAAACTCTAAGTTCCATATGTTTTTGTAATACGGGATAGTTATGCAGATACATCTACCATTATTATTGTACCATGCCATTTGACGTTTTAAGCCATGGCTGCTGGATGACATTTTTCAGTGATTTTTATACCTGGCCTACCTCTACTTTATTCTACCATGGATAAAACTATTATTTATTTTATAGAAGCTTACGTGAGCTATAGGAATCACTAACACTTTCACTTCACTACAGAACTTAAAATAAAAATATATGCGTATTGCGAAATTTGATATAATTTGGGCGCCCAAATAGAAATACGTATCAAGTCAACGATCAGTAGTGCGATTCTCTAACACATTTTTTGAGTTACCGACAAAAATCGCTAATATTAAAACGCACAATTATGAATGAAAAGTTCAAATAAAAGTTGACAACACTCTTGCTATCGGTAGAACTTTACGACTGCTTTTTATTCGTCGCTAACTTAACGAAAAACATCGGCAATTGCCGAAATTATAAGCATTTTAATTTTATCGACAATTGTCGGTAACTCAAAGAATGAGTTAGAGAATCGCACTACAGATTGCGTCTAACTGCACGGAATGGTTAAGTCTGGTTTAGGAAAAAAGGGGGGTAATTCGCGGAAGTGTTTACTATACCTAGAATTCAATATTTTGCGCCTAGCTAGTATTTAGAATTTTGGACTTTTGGCCGCCTAATTACTCAATATCTACCTATGTGCGATGGTAGGGTGGACTTGATGTTGTTGGACAGTTGTTGACTGCGTAGTGTGGACTTCAGTTCCGACGAGATATTTTTGCTGGTAGCTAACACTGTTTTTGTTGACTGTTGCTTTTGTTATGAATAAAATGAGTGATGTTGTTTGTTGATGACGATCGCTGCTGTAGAATTCTGTTGTGGCCAAATAATTTTGATGATATTTAGCACTGCCGTTGTTGACTATTGTCGAAGACTATAACAGCTATTTATTGCCTTTATGGTCTACAATTGGGACAGTTCATTATAGATGAATGTGGTGACGGAGGACAGAATGTTCTAACAGAACGTTGTTGCAAATAGAGAGGTGGATATAAAATGCATGAGAATGGTGTTGTTTACTCCAACTTCTTAATGAAGTGTACTTAACAAAGCAGGTTAATGTTTCACAAAATCTTATGTTATCAGTTGAGAGTGTTGTTAATAATGTTAAGTGTGTTCTACACGGTATGTTTTTTACATATTTGTGCATACCAACTGTCACTTTTTACATATCTGAATTTTGTACACATGGTGTGAACCACAAAGCAATTTCAATGCATCAGAGTGTTATGTGCATATATATGTATATTTTTCGAATAGAACGCGTTCTATTCTCGTCTGTACAACCAAAGGTAAATAGCTGTTTTGTTTGTACGCGATATAAATAAAGAAAACAACAGAAAACGAATGAAAAATAAAATTTTGTCGTGCAGAAGGAATTACATATGGGCGAAAAAAGTGACAGTTGCTATGCATGAATATGTAAAAAACATACCGTGTAGAAACCCCATTACGGCACAGAACCAATGAAAATCACTTTATTAAACAGCAGGAATTTTATGATGACACCCATCGGGTTGTTCTTAATTTTCACGTGGAACTAGACTTGATGATTTTTGATTGTCAATATTGTGTGTATTGTGTGCGTTCAAAAATACAAAAACAAAATACATGTATTTCAATTTTAAATACATTCATTTTGTTTTTGTATTTTTGAACGCACACGCAACACGCAGAGTTATAGGTTTGGCCATGAAAGAAAAAAATTGCATTGATAGAGAGCTTAATACCCCGGTTACACTATTGAAGGTTAACCCACTGGGTTTAATAGATCCAGTGGGTTAATCTTTGCTGGTTACACTTAGCTTTTCGAGGATATAAACTGTCAGCTGATGTTTGTTTACGTATACATACAAAATAACTAATAAAGTCGTGTTTAACACTTTTACAATTTCTCGCATGAGATATCGTCCCCTCTTTGCTCATATTGGTATATTTTACACACAGGGATACATTTTTGTATCAAGGTATCAAGCGTACTTTTTGTTAAAAAAGTGTCTAATGTAAAAAAATAAATAATTTTATGATTTTCAAATAACTTTAGATTTGTTTACTCCATAAAATCTCATGCGACCAATCGTAAACGTGTAAAACACGACAAACTCTGTTGCAAAAACAGTTGCAACTTTTGGTACTTTTTGAGTAGAGTTGGATTTTTTTGCACAAATACCGAATACAACACTGTATTTTTGGTGGATTTGTGCCGGATTTAAAATAAACCCAGTCGTGAGAGGATTTAATTTTTGTATGGCAAATCTGGTCAGATTTGACCAGATTAAGCAATAAATCCTCATAAAGTGGGTTAACCCGGCAAAAAACTGTAGTGTAACCGCACTATAACACTATGTTTACTTTTACGAAATCCACTCGATTTCATCTGTCAATTCCTTTGTGTATACGTCAAATGAAAACTCATCTGAAATCGATTGGATTTCATTTGACGTTTGAGCAATGGAATTGACTGTTGAAATCGAGTGGATTTCGTAAATGTAAACATAGTATTATAGCCCATTTATACCCCGGTTACACTTAACCGGATTAACCCAGTGGGTCTGGATTTCAAATGTCAATTCCATAGCGCAAATGTCAAATAAATCCTCTCGAAGTGTGTTAACCCGGCAAAAAACTCTAGTGTAACCGTACTATTAGATATGACTTCATTAGCCGGATTTAGCACATTATCAGGTTTTATTTGCTAAATCCAACCAAAATCTACCAGATTTCCCAAACAAAAATAAATCCTCCTATTGAGTGGATTTGTTTTAAATCTGGCATAAATCCTCGTATACAACTCTGTTTTTTGCAACATGTTGCTAGAAAATACAAAAAGTTGCAAGCTGGCACAAGAAATAAGGTAGATGCATCGGTGAATTGCTACACTAAAAAAATGATTTAAAATGTAAAATATTGTAAACAAGGCGGAAAAATTAAATTTGTTTTGATGTACAAAGTTGATTTTGATCAACCAAGACTAATATATACAATGTCTAAACGATAAAATAATTCGTTTATTTATTTTAGATGTGCAAACTGCAATAAAATAATTCTTTATTTGCTCTTTAGTCATGATGAAATTATAAGGTGGCGTAAAACGGCCAGCTGATTGGTTTCAATCTGTCAAATATTTTGTTATTGTGAATAAATTGTATGAAAACGTAAACAAATATTTTGACATATTGAAGAATTTTCGGCCAAAATAGAGTTGTTGTTGTGCTACTTACGTGACCTGTTAAATAGATCTTGTCTTTAGTTAGCATTAGTAGCATAATGTGCTAACATTTTCAGTATTAAATAATAAATTTGACAACTGACTGACATTTAAATCCTCCAAAATGTGTATCTAAATGCAATGAGATTTGCACTGGATTTATTAAATCCAGTCGAGGATTTATGGCTATTGTAATAGCTCATTTAGACTAGCCATAAATCCTCGACTGGATTTAATAAATCTAGTACAAATCTGATTGCATTTAGATATACATTTTGAAGGATTTAAATGGCAATCAGCTGATTCTTGTTCATAGCGCAATTACCAAGGTAGATGCCTCAGCCCATCTGATCGAATTTGAAACGTCAAAAGAATTTTTTGTAAATTGAATTCGTCTCAAAAAACATACGTCAAATTACAAATTTATTGTTTAATACTGAAAATGTTAGCACATTATGCTACTAATGCTGACTAAAGAGCAAATAAACATTATTTTATCACAGTTTGCCCATCTAAAATATATAAACGAATTATTTTATCGTTTAGACATCATAAATATTAGTCTTGGTTGATTAAAATCAACTTTGTACATCAAAACAAATTAAAATTTTCCGCCTTGTTTACAAATGTTTACATTTTAAATTATTTTTAGTGTAGCAATTCACCGATGCATCTACCTTGTTTCTTGTGCCAGCTTGCAACTTTTAGTATTTTCTAGCAACATGTTGCAAAAAACAGAGTTGTATACGAGGATTTATGCCAGATTTAAAACAAATCCACTCAATAGGAGGATTTATTTTTGTATGGGAAATCTGGTAGATTTTGGCTGGATTTAGCAAATAAAACCTGAAAATGGGCTAAATCCGGCTAATGGTGTCATATCTAAATGGCATATAAGTGAGCTATTAGCTAACCTTTCTTATTAAACCGTGAGTGATATGAACGCAACATAAAAAACCTTTAGGATGATAAAGCAAAATCAGATGCGCTTGGATTAAAGGGAGAACGGAGGAAGTAAGCTGAAATGTGATTGAATTTAATGGAAACTTTTTAATTTGTGTTTATATAATAAAGTTTATTGTATTCTTGTTTTACACAAATAATAAATGCATTTTATTTATTCTTGGATATTTCGCAATATCTAGCATTTTTATTGCATGCTCAGATTGATTAAAATGCAATCCGAAGAATGACGTTAAATCCAATCCAAAGCACTGCATCAAAATCTGTGATTTGGATCGAAATTGGAGTGTATCCTAGATGTGTGCTGTGGAAGCAAAATGGAGTGCATCCTAGCTGCGCGCTCTCTTGTAAAATTCATAAGTGAATTCATAGAAAAAGATGTACTCCAACGGCACTTGTACTGTACACTTGTAGTGATTAAACTGCATCCGCGGATGCAGCTTTCGACAGGGGCTCCAACTCCTCTTCATTAAAAATTTCCGTCTCGTGAATAACCGCAAAAATGTTCGCTACTTAAGTTTTAATTTTTTTATTTTATAACAAATTCTTATGCTTGGTTTACATTTACGAAATCCACTCGATTTCAACTGTCAATTCCTTTGCGTATACGTCAAATGAAAACTCATCTGAAATCCATTGGATTTAGTTTGACGTTTAATCAATGGAATTGACAGTTGAAATCGAGTGGATTTCGTAAATGTAAACTTACTATTAGTAATGTATACACTAGCGGCGGGTAGGGATCAATCAACTGTTTTTTTTTTTTGTAGGGATCTCTAAAGCAACTGCATATAAATTGTATCCAACGGAGTGCATTTTTCATAACCACATCGAAGGATGTTGTGAAATCATAACTCCACATGCACAACTCCAAAACTTTTTTCTGGGTACTAACAAAGCGTTTACACCAGACAGCTTGTCTTCAAATACAACTCTGAATTACTAACACATACATACATTTGTCGGCAGTCTTCCAGCTGTCCACATGGTACAATTATTACAGGTAAAAGCAAGTGTTGTTGTACAACAAACGTAACAACAACCACATAGGTATTTGTTGTTGGAAGTAATACAACTGTCAAAGCCTTTCCATCCAAAAAGTAAATAAAAATATGAAACGTCAACATATTTTGAAGTTTTACGAATATTGTTTTTAGTATTTTTTTTAATATAATTGTTTGAAGAGATTTAATAAGACGCTTTGTAGTTTGTAATTTTAACGTTTTTCTACCTGTCTTCTTAGCGGGAATTCGTATTAGCGGTAGGTTTTACTGTTAATAACATGTCCAGAATGAAAAAGAATTATTTGTTTTGATGGAATCTCTGAAGATCAGGATTTAAAATCGTTCTCAAACAGATTTATTGGAAGTACAAGAGAGAAATAACACAAGAACCACATAATGCAGTCCAGTAGTGGGATTCCGTAAAGTGCAGTACACATTGTCAGTTTTGAATGTCGATATTTCGCAATTATCGATAACTGTCAAACCGTCCAGCAACCACAAAACATTTTGTGGTTGCATGATGAATGACAAAAATGAACGGCCACACTAGCAAGCAACAACAAAGCTGTCATTCAAAACTGACAATGTGTACCCAGCTTAAATCATTTTTGCTGTTATCGATAATTGTCGGTAAAATTAAAATGCTTATAATTTCGATAATTAACGAAATTTTTCGGTAAGTTAACGATGAATAAAAAGTAGTCGCTAGCCTCTACCGACACAAACAGTGATGCCAACTTTTCTTTATGTTTTTAGTCATAATTTTGCAATTTAATTTTACCGATTTTTGTCGGTAACAGCAAAAATGAGTTACAGAATCCCACTACAGGTCTATTTAAAACCCAATGCTCTGGATCTGGAACCAAGTTGTGTCGTCTTGTGGGCGATTGGAACCCACTATCTACATCCATGCTAACTTCTGCACATTGGTCACTTTTGTTAGTAGTGCTTGTATAAAGTAGTCTTCATTAAATACTGCATAATTTCCGAACCCCATTGTTGCCATGACCTGGTTATTGCCATTTGGAGATTATTGTGTTCATCCTGTGAAGACGGAGATGGTTATTTATGGAAGTAGAATATAATTAAAATAAAGCTTTAGATGAAACCTGTGTTAGCACATAACTCTTGATTCATTGTTTTCCTTTAGGCTTGAGTAAAGGAATGTGGTAGCATCTATGGATGAAAACATAACCATTGTAATCATTATCATGCTATGAAACGGTGGGCAATGACATATTCTATCTCACATGGAAGATCGACTCATTTAGAAATTTTTATCTCTGTTCCCCTTTATTGAAAGTTCTTCGAAGAGACATTTCCTATAACGTCTACCATACAATGTATTTGGACGAATCTGATCAATCATATTCGACAGCGGAGGGGCATAAATTCATTACAGCGTTATTTCATGTAATATCTGTAGCTTTTCCATCCATTTTTTGCAATTTCAAACAATTTGGATTTTATGAGGCTGAGGCAAACACAGCCACCAATGTTCAAAACTGTTATTTTAATCAATTACCAATAATTTTAAAACGCAAACATATATGTTTGTAACAAAAATATTTTCATCCTATTCAGAAAAAAAAAAACAAAATAAGTAATTTGACAAAGAAACAAAAGCAAAAATATCAAAACTTCAGATTGACTTTGACACTAGTATTACGGCAAAATCAAATCAGCTGGCACTTGCTTTTACCTGTAATAATTGTACCATGAGTTGTCCATCATTTTTTCACAGACAGTCGGGTTAACAAATTTTTGACATTTTAGTGAAAAAGAAGTGAGATGATAATTCAAATGTGTTGACAAAAGAATATTTACAAAAACAAAATATGTGAACGGAGAACAAAAAGGAAACGTTGATTTTCATTCATAATTTTACAACTGTTTTTGCAGTTGTCTGGACGCCTATGTCGTGAAAAAGAAATGAGATGATAATTCAAATGTGTTGACAAAAGAATATTTACAAAAACAAAATATGTGAACGGAGAACAAAAAGGAAACGTTGATTTTCATTCATAATTTTACAACTGTTTTTGCAGTTGTCTGGACGCCTATGTCACACAGGCAAGTTTTAGGTTTTTGACAATCAATACATGAACTCAACTGTCTTGTCATGTGCACTATTTTTGTGTGGTTTTGTGCCAGAAACGCGTTCCCGTGCTAAACTCGCACTTCCCTTTAAACAAAAATGGAGCAGAATCAAATTTTTTGTTATACAAATTTGGCCGAGTAGAAACTAGCAGCTTCCCTCGCCAGGGGTAACAATCTTGACGCGATGTGAGGGCTTAAGGTCACAATCCCCCCCACCCAATCTTCTGGAAGCTTGGGCCGAGGAGATTGTGGTCGACCAAAGGTTACCCACGTAGTGATCTCCTACGTAACAGAGATCCCCTAACGCCGGGGTGTCAGGCGAATCCGTGCCTATCAGTGTTCCAAGGTTTGCAGTTAGGGTACCAACTGTATTAGAACGGAGCCTCATTGAACACCTGGGCGCATCAATGTAGTACAGACTTAGTTGACGAGTCCTTGCCATGGTACAGGAGGGCTATGCCATGGTCGACCTCCATTCCCCCATTAATCAATGACACATGGATCCGAACAATTTAAAAAACAAAAACAAAACAAAAACCCCCCAAAATCCAAAACCCAATGATGACAACAAAACCGCAACGCCCATGGACTATGATACTACCACGACCATATCTGACGAGTTTCAACCTACGGTTGATAGGAAAAGATCTTCGGGAGGGGACGGACTAGTTCTACTCGTTGAGGACAGTCTTGCCGAGCAAAGTAGGCAGCTCCTGGCCATGCTGGAGCGGATGGTTTCCCCGAGCCCTAGTCGGAGATGTGTTTCTGACGAGGCCGAGGACAGTTTATCCGACGACGAACTCAACAACACAGTTGTTCCAGCAGCTGCAGTTGCGGATAAACTGTCCTCGAACTCAGCGGAAACTACAAAACCTGCGGACACGGGATCACCATTAACCCGGGGTATCGGTACATCGGCCGTAGCCGATAGGCCAAACCTGCAGAGACAGATTGCCACTGTGGAGGAAACCACGACCAAAACCTTGGACGACAAAGTTCCCTCCACCTCAAGCACAACTGCAGATCGGTTGGCAAAAGACAAGGGGGGCTACCGAAGGTCCTTGCACTACCTCAAGAAGTGCATCGGCAGGGAACCATCGACTATCTCGGTGAGGGATTGCAAATTAATCAAAATCAATCTCAAGGCGGTGAGTAAATACGAGAAAAAGTATCCTCACCTGCCCAAGAGAAATCCTGAGATTGATAGGCTCTCCCTCATCCAGATGGTCGATAGGATCTTGCTGTCGTCAGAGCCATCATCTACTCCCACTACCTGTAAAGGTCAAACAACGAGGGATGGTGACCTGACCCAGCTCCCAGAGAAGCCATCAACGTCTGGTAAGAGACCCCAAAACTCAGAGGAGGGGAGAACTGGGATGCCTGTACCGGCTACGGTCCCTACACTTGGGTGCGTGGCACCTTCCAACCCCTCTTCAGCGAAGAACCCGGTCAAGAGGGTTAGATCCACGGAGGAACCACACCCTAAGGCCAAGAGACCCATCCCGAGACAGGACTCAAAGCCATCCACCTCCTCTGCCCGCTGCAAAACGAACGAGAGCGAGAAGTCAACCGCTACTAAGGCAGCCTCCCAGGCCGACTTAAGTCACAAGGTGACTCCTCGCTCTCCTCCCAAGAGTAGCGGGAGGGGAAAAAAGAAGAAGACGGACAGACCGTTGGTGCCTGATGAACTGCGCATAGCGGTCATCGACAAGTCTGATCCCGAAGGCAAGATCAGTGACAAACACAGGCAGCTGATTGAAAATCAACTGCGGGAGATAGTGTTTGCAGGTGAAGGGGAACCTCCCAAACATACTCACTTCGGCAGTGCAGCTCCTTTCAGAGGCATCAAGATCATCTGCTGTGAGAACAAGGAATCTTTAAACTTCCTTGTTAGCACAATAGATGGACTTGGTGAACTCTGGGAGGGCTGCCAATTGGCGGCTGTGGGTGTAAATGAGATTCCCAGCAGAAGAGTATTGTCGGCATGGGTGCCGCCGCCCGCGGTTGACCCAACAAGGATACTGACAATACTCGGTAGACAAAACCCTAACCTCCAGACTAGCTCATGGAAGCTCGTCAGCCACAGTCCGGAGGGGGAGGGTATGGCTATAAGGGTGTCAATTGACATACAAGGGCAGGAATACCTGCGGGCTCGTGAGGGTAAACTGCACTTTGGCCTAGGATGGATAAGGTTCCGTCTAGGTCAAAGACAGTAAAGGAACGACAGCAGCAGCCGCTTCGCATTATGCAGATCAATTTGCATCACTGCAAAGCGGCTGCTGCTGAACTTCTACTCTCCCTCTCGAAGTCTGAAGTTGATATCGCTCTAGTCCAGGAACCTTATTTATATAAAAATAAAGTTGCTGGGCTAAGCGATAGCAACTATACCATCTTTGCCACATCCAGCGATGACAAGGTAAGAACCTGTATAGTTGCCAAGAAGAATTTAAATCTAATGTATCTCTCCAATTTCAGCTCGGGAGATATAACGGCTGTAAAAATGCAAGATAGGTCACAAAAATCTACCATCTTTGCGTCAATTTACATGCCATATGAGAGCCCTGACCCACCTGGCCAACACGTAGTGAGACTCGTTGAAGAGATGGGCAGCACCTGCCTCATCATCCTGGGGTGCGATGCCAACGCCCATCACTTCCACTGGGGAAGCAGTGACACGAATGCCCGGGGTGAGTCCGTTTTCGAATTTATACTAAAATATAATATGAGAATATGCAACAGGGGAAATGAAAGTACTTTTAAAAGCAGCATCAGGGAGGAAGTTATCGACATAACCCTCATTAATAAAGACGAATCCCATATCACTGACTGGAAGGTATCCGAAGAGTGCTCCTTTTCCGACCACCGGAAGATACTCTTCAAGGTCTCTGTTGAAGGAATTCGGCAACCACCACACAGGAATCCACGGAAGGCCGACTGGTGCAAGTTTACTGAATTAACAACCTCAATGCTGAGGGTTCCTTACTATCCCACAACAGCCGAAGAGGTCGATAATGCAGTGAAACATGTAACAGAGGTTATGGTGGATAGCTACGAGGCCTCCTGCCCACTAACCCACCCTGGCAGGAGAAGCCAACCGGTCTGGTGGTCGAAAGATCTCGCCAATCTAAGAAAGATTAGCAGAAGGCTTTACAATAAAGCCAACAAATCAAAGTTGTCAAGCGATTGGGAGAACTACAAAGTATCTTTCAATAAATACAACAGTGAGATTAAGAAGGCTAAGCGCAAATCCTGGATTTGCTTTAGTGAAACGATTGAAGGAGTAAAGGACGTGGCCAGATTCCGTAGGGTACTATCAAAGGACCCGAAAACCATTGGTAGTATCAAACGGGCCGACGGCACATGGACTAACTCCGGCCTAGAGACTCTTGATCTCCTTGCTAATACTCACTTCCCTAATTGTGTGGATGTATCAGAACACCCTGATGTTCCAAGGATACACGACCACACCACCGTAGATGCGAGTGTTATAGAGGAAATCATTAGTCAACCAAAAATAAAATGGGCCATAAACACATTCAAGCCCTTTAAGTCACCTGGACCAGATAGAATCATACCTGCAATGCTACACAACGCACTGGAGTCACTGATTCCACACCTGGAACTTATTTTTAGGGCTTGTCTATGCTTATCATACATACCGGCTCTTTGGAGGGAAGTAACTGTGGTATACATCCCTAAAGCGGGGAAGTCAAGTCACACACTTCCAAAAGACTACAGGCCAATTAGTCTCTCCTCCTTTTTATTGAAAACTTTAGAAAGGCTGCTGGATCTTGGCATCAGAGCCAAGCTTTCAGCCACAGACCTAAGTTCCGCCCAACATGCCTACCAAAAAGGCAAATCGGTAGAAACAGCGTTAAACGAGGTAGTAGGATATATTGAGAGAAATATGGAGGGCTCGGACTATACGCTAGCTGCATTCCTTGATATAGAGGGTGCCTTTAATAACGTTAGGCTCGAGTCCATACATAAGTCTCTGATAAACCTAGGTGTCTCGTCCACGCTGGTCGATTGGATTGACAATATGCTTAGCAGTCGTATAATCAATTCAAGTATCGGTGGAAGTTCCATCCGGAAGCATGTCACCAGAGGCACACCCCAAGGTGGTGTTATATCACCACTACTGTGGCTTCTGGTGATAAATGAAATACTTAAGGATTTTGATAGGCTGCGTATAAAGACAATCGCATATGCTGATGACGTTGTCATCATGTTTAGCGGGAAGTTTCCGCAGACACTATCAGAACTTATGCAAGGAGCTCTGGTCAAGTTATCAAGATGGGCACTCAACAATGGCCTCGGAGTGAACCCATCAAAGACTGAGCTAGTTTTATTTACAAACAAAAGGAAGGTCAGACCATTTACCCTACCAGTGCTGGACGGAGTTATTCTTGAACTCTCTTCGGAAGCCAAATACCTCGGCATTATCCTAGACCAGCAACTCTCGTGGAAAAGGAATATACATATATACGACCATTGTACGCCCAATTCTTACATATGGCTCTCTGGTATGGTGGAATGCTCTAAATAAGACGACATATTTAAACAAAATGAACAGCGTCCAAAGAGCGGCATCAGTCCTAATCACTGGTGCCATGAGGAGCACTCCACAAGCTGCCCTGAATGTGCTACTGGATCTACATCCGGCATCAACGGCCTCGGGGAACATCAGTGATTATATATCACCACAAATGTGCTTCGAGGCAACGAAGGTGCACATACCCCACAGGGATGAATGGACACACAGTAGCCAACCTCTAGACGGTATAGAGATCTATACTGATGGCTCTAAGATGGAAACAGGCACAGGGGCAGGTGTCTACAGCAAATCCCTTGGTCTACGACAATCATACAAGCTGAACGAATATTGTAGTGTCTTCCAAGCCGAAGTTTTTGCGATAAGAAAGGCCGCGGAACTGATAAACAACTTGAGAGGGGAAATAGTTGGACCGGTGACTATCTACGTTGATAGTCAAGCGGCCCTAAAATCACTCAAATCCCAATACATCAAGTCCGCGGCTGTTCTAGACTGCAAACACGCTTTGGAGCCACTAAAATCAACCGTCACCTTGTGTTGGGTCCCAGGGCATTGCAACATCGAAGGTAACGAGGCAGCCGACGAACTGGCACGCTGTGGATCGGAGTCACAAACCATTGAAATCGACTACTCCATCAAGCCACCACTGTGCCATTTCAGGAAAACAATAGAGAAAAAATGTCGGGAGAAATTCTGCCAACAATGGCAAAACACGCCAAACTGCAGCATATCAAGGGCAATCTGGCCAATCCCGTCCAAGTCGAGAACCGCCTCACTGCTCTCAATGAGGAAATCAGACCTCAAACTAGCAGTGGGGATCATCACGGGTCACTGTAGAATAGGATCCATGATGAGCAAATGGGAAGCAGACCACACGGCTGACTACTGCAGGCTATGCAAGGATGAGGAAGAAACAGAAACGATCGAGCACCTTTTATGTCGCTGTCCTATGCTCCTTTCTAGAAGACAACGCACCATGGGTGTGCACACCATCCATGCTCTTACAGCATTCTGCCAAGCAGAGCCGTCGGATCTTTTACACATGGCAAAAGGCCTAAAATGGCTCCAAAGAGCTGAGAACAGGACAAGCGCTATCCCTACATAGTAGCATTGTCAACCACGCCCGAGCTACAAACTACTTCTATTAACAAAACTACAACTTCACTACTTCTATTTTTAACCTCCATATCTACACTCTCATCTACAATCTCTTTCTACTCCTATAGTTGCATCCGAAATTCACACCCAATCTGCAGACATCGCCTACACACCACTACATCTCACCCGTCATCACCTTCAATACCATCACCACCACACCTGAACTATTGGATTCTACGCTTTTACAATCCACATCACTCGCAAGCTCCGTCTACCCACAGCTACTATCACACATCCACATCTCCCATATATATCACAACCACAATCCGTTTCAACCTTCAGGATGATCACAATGGACCCCAAGGTCTCCGAGTGGAGTGGCTGCTATCACAGCAGCTACGCATCCTAAAACCTAACCTAACCTAACTAGCAGCTTGTTTGCTGTCATCTGACTGCCTGATACGTTTATAGCCCTGTTCCTTTACGTGCAAGAATCTTCAAGTTTTACAACTTTTTACTCGAAAAGCGTTCCTTTACTTCAGACACCATACAATTCATTTGGAAGTAGATTACAACTTTTGCTACTTTTGCCAGTTTTACCATTTTCAAAAGTAAAGGAACAGACCATATATTGACATTTCTGCTAGAGTTTTTGCAAATTCTGCAATTTTTCCGTTCCCGCACTGTTTGAACGAATTTGTATAGTCTGTGTTTAGACGCACAAATTTCTCGGGAAAGTAAATTGAGTTTTTTGGGGGAGAGCGGAGAGGAAAGAGCTCCTCAATACTCTTTCCTACCCTTATTGCCTAAAAACTGAATTTACTTTCCCGAGAAATTTTTGTGTCTAAACACGGACATAGGAAAGTATAATTTCACATTTCGCTCATTTTCTAATTTTACCACGAAAAAAGTACGGGAATACAATGAAAAATTAATCTTTTACTTTGTTTACAAATTTTGATATTAAAATTTTTTTGTTGCAGCAATGCGACATCTACCTTGTTTATTGTGATACGTGGAAAGTGGTGCAACTTTTGGTACTTTTTAGGCTAAAACAGGGTTGTATATCATGACTACTGTGATTTTGATGTTGATTTCGCTGAAATCACGAAATGAGATGATTTCATTTTTGCATGCAAAATCATTGTAAATTTTGCTAATACTATTTTTATATTTACGAAATCCACTCGATTTCATCTGTCAATTCCTTTGTGTATACGTCAAATGAAAATTCATCTGATTCATCGAGTGGATTTCGTAAATGTAAACATAGTACTAAAGCCTTTTTATACTAGCACATTATAGCTGTGTTCCTTTACTTACCTGAGGTTACCATTTTTAACCTGCAAAGCGTTCCTTAACCCCGAAAAGTGGCAAAACTGGAAGCAATTTTTAAGAGAGGGAGAGTGGAGAGAGAGCGAAAATGGCTTTCTCTTATACTACAGGCTACCAGCAAAATTTCTGCAGGTAAAAAATGGCAGAACTGATTTTTCGACTTTTGTTTGACGATTATTTCACAATGAAAAAGAAAATAGACGCAAAACAGAAGAAAAAGTCGAACGCTGATAAAACTAAATTAAAAACTGTGAAATAAAAGACGAAAATTGATTTTTTATGTTTCTTTTCGACATTGCTGCCAGACCTACCATTTTTCGTTCCTTTACTTTTCTGGTAAAAATGTTCATGAGAGAGCAATTTTGACACTTTTCTCTTTTACCACCCTTACCATTAAAAAAGTAAAGGAACAAAGCTTATATGATTTCGTTTTAGTCCCGATCCACACTAGAGTGATTTCATTGAAAAAATTGCATGAAATTATGCGTCTCTAGGTCGACCTCCATAGTAAAGTAAAATCGTAAAATTGCTGTAGTGGGGAATTCGATTTAAGAACACCTAATTTTATGAAATTTCATAATGAAATTCACGCTAGTGTGGACCGAAATCCTAGAAATAAATGAAGTTTATTTACATTTGCTTTTTGCGTCATTTGTTTACACATACACACGCACGCAACACACAGACACGATAATTTAGAAAATAGAAAAAAAAACAGGAATTTCACAACACAAATGTTTATTAACTAATTTGACTTAATTCAAAAACAAAAAACATAATTTTTGCAAGTTATTTTAATCACTTTTTTTCACTTTTCTTATTGTTTAAGTACTTTTGTTTTTCTCCATCATACAACAACAACATAAAACAGTTGCATTTTTCGGCAGTTTATGACAAAAAGGCTAATTTATTTTTGTATGGTAAATGACGAAAAATGTTGCCTGTTTTAGCAAATAAATGACGAAACAGCCCTAAAACCTGATTTTTGTTCTAATAGGTCTGTACGATAACTCAAAAGTTTGTACACATTTGCTCAAACTTTTACAAAATGCTGTTCGATAACAAACTTGTTCAGTAAAAGAGGAATGAGAAGCACTTGCAAATACTATTTACTTGCGAAGTAATCGAACAGGCCTAAAGGGGAGTACACACTAACAGTCAAAACTGACAGTCAACGTAATTTAAGGACAATTTTCCGGCAAATAACAAATTTTATTTAGCTAAAAACGTTTGAAATACAATATTTACGGTATTATTTAGAGATTATAAAAGAAATTTTTCAATTAGGCTTTGCTATTCACGAAATAAACCTCGATGACTGCCAGTTTTGCTTGTCAATGTGTACTATACCATGGTACAATAATACAGGTAGCATTATCATGCCAGCTGATGGTAACATAATGTGTCAATTGCATTGAATTTATGTCAAATTTTGACATCTTATGTTGCCAACAATTGCCGATGCGGCTACCTGTGTATTTGTACCATGTACTATACTTAATGTAAAAAGCATATTTGGCCTGTTCCCGTACTTCATAAAGTGGTAAAAGTCGTAAACGATTTTCGTATAAATTTTGTGTACGAGAACGCAAAATGTCTAAAAGTGGTAAAAATTGTAAAAACTTTTTTGTTCTGGAACAGAGCTATTAATTTCGCGCGAAATCACGAAACAATGTCGAATGTAAACCAGGCATTAAATTTGACAATTTGCCCTGCAGCATAGCATTTCTTAATTTCAAATTATCGACAACCCGCTTACAGATCCCTAATTTGCTCGCCATCTTTGTCTTGTCGTCTTGTCATAGTTTTCAATGCGAGTTTAGTTGTTTTGTTTCTTTAACAAAAAAACCAAAAAAGTTATTTAATTGGAATTATTTATGACAGATGGGGATTTATACTAATGTGGCAGAAAAGACAGTGGAGCAGAAGTAAGAAATTGTTCGAGTGAAAATAGTGTGTGTTGTTGGTGCATTTAATTTTTGCAGCAGACCGACGACCAAACAGCGACCGACTTGACTTCCACACGCCGCAAAGTAAATCGGCTTGCTTTGCTTGATTACTGTTCACAGTATAAAGATTGCACAGAGTGCGCGGCGAGAAAGTGGTGTGCAATAAAAAATAATCCATTTGGATTTATGTTATTGTATTGAACTGGAAAATTTGAATCAGAATACTAAGCGGTAAAATGTCTTATCCACCACGCCCACCAATGGCTCCCTACATGAATCCATCCATACCCCCGCCACATGTGAGTTTGAGATATCTTTTCGGTAGATGTCAAAGTAATGTTTTATATTGTTCTTTCTAACAGATGATGGGTCATCCACCACCGCCATCACGAGTTTATAGAAATTCGGCAACTATTAGTTCACAACCAACTGTGTATCAGAGGCCTCCGGACCCAGTTCCACAGTTTCAAGGACCAATCATAACGGTGTTTGTTGGTAATTCTTTGCAACAACATCACACAAGCACATGTTAATAGTTGATTCTTATTTGTAGGCAATATTAGTGAACGTGTTCCAGAGGTACTTATAAAGCGTATTTTGGCAACTTGTGGACCTGTAGTCAATTGGAAACGTGTGTCCACCTTTGGTTTCTGCGAATACGAGTATGTATTTAAAGACTTTACTTATGTAAATACATAATAACATACTATAAATTAATGCAATTTTTGTTTTCAGCGGGCCCACGGCTGGCATGCGGGCCGTACGCCTTCTAAGCGAAATTGAAGTAGACGGCAAGACACTGGTTGCTAAAGTTGATGCGAAAAATAAGCTTTTGTTGGACAATTTTAAAGAGGAGGAACGTAAAAATGGTGCCATCGAAGAAAAAAATGAGAAACATAATGACGAAGATGCCCTCCGTCTAATGCGCCAGATAATTGAGGAGCACCGTCAAGAAATTGAAGAGTTCGATCCTAACGCAAGGAACGACATGTTTAGTGGACGAAGTGGCAAAATAAAACCAGGGCGTGTGGATGAAGTGAAAGTTC
The DNA here is from genome assembly GCF_047663935.1 of Musca autumnalis. Classification (NCBI taxonomy): domain Eukaryota; kingdom Metazoa; phylum Arthropoda; class Insecta; order Diptera; family Muscidae; genus Musca; species Musca autumnalis. The sequence continues at coordinate 56,725,489 of NW_027411866.1, forward strand.
CCAAAGCACTTAATGAGACTAATTTGGAAGAGGATAAGAGAAATCTCATTAGCAGTGAGATTGGCAAATTTCGCAAAAGAGCGGAAGCTGATGAACATCGCAAGGAGAAGGAGAAAGAAAGGGAAAAGGAAAAAGAGAAAGAAAAAGAGAAAGAAAAGGAGCGCGATAAAGAGAGGGAAAGGGAACGGGAGCGAGAAAGAGAACGAGAGCGGGATCGCGATAGAGATCGTGAACAGAAAGATAAAGAAAAACGCAAAGCTAATAGTGACAGCGAACAAGATTGGGATGCTGACGAACATGAAAACGGCACTGTTAAATGCACTATATCATCGCCTGTACGCATTAAAGAAGAGCCAGAACTCGTCAAGGAACCTCGCCGCAAAAGAAGCCCTTCCCGAACCAAGGAGCGTGAACGCGATTACAGGGAACGTGAGAGAGAGCGTGAACGCGAAAGGGAAAGGGAACGAGAACTAAGAGAAAAGGAACGAGAACGTGAGCGCGAAAGAGAACGTGAACGCGAAAGAGGAGAGCGAGAACGTGAACGGGAAAGAGAACGTGAAAGGGAACGCGAGAGAGAGCGTGACAGGGAAAGAGAACGGTAAGTATTTATTTGTTTTTATTAAGTAAACAATTGTAATAAATCGAACTACAGGGAACGCGATGAAAAAATCACAAAAAATGTTCGAGACGTTCAGCGAGAAAAAGAAATGGAAGAAGAAATCCGCGAACGCAAGAAAGCTGAAAAGAAAGCCAGAGAAAAAGAAGAGGCTTATCAGGAGCGGCTAATGAACTGGGAGCAAAGAGAAAAGCGCAAAGCTAAGGAATATGAAAAGGTTTGTTTTCGAAAAATATCTATAGTTCCATTCCATCATAAAGTTATATATATGAATTAGGTTCGTCTTAAAGAAAAGGTCAAGCAAGAAGAGCGCGAAAAGGAAGCAAAGCGCCTTAAAGAGTTCCTAGAAGACTATGACGATGAAAGAGATGACGTTAAGTACTACAAGTAAGTAAAAAAGTGAAAAACTATTTACAATAACAACAACAACGGGCGTTAATTTCTATTTCAGGGGAAGAGAACTACAACGGCGCTTGGCTGAACGTGTACGTGAGGCAGACCTAGATGCCAAAGACCGTAACAAAGAACAAGAGGAATTGGATGAATTAAAAAATAAAATTTTCAGTGGAGAATTTGATAATCCAACACAAGAATATGAGAGAGCGAAAAAGGAACATGAAAGACTCTACAAACCTCAAATTATAATAGATGTTAATATGGAAAATATGCAAAGGAAGGAAAAGGAGAGGGAAAGAAGTCGCGAAAGGCACATCAGTACTTCCGATAAGCGTGACGTTTTCAATCGAAATGAAGATGGTGGTGTAGGTGCTAATACAGTACCGACAGCTGGTGCTGTTAGTAGACCGACAAGACCCACATCAAAAGCCAGATCAATCGATTCCATATCTAATGATGATGCATCTGGTCATGAAACTATGTCAAATGCCAGCAGTCGTTATAGCCGGCATGATTCCGAGTCTCGAGATTACACAAATGCCGATGATATAGAATCAATGTCTCCTGCCACACCTCAAGGGTTTGCACATGCACAAACCAGCGATTCCGTGTCAACACCTCCGATTATGCCCACAGTTGGAATCAGTTTGAATTTGGGTGTCAATGCGAAAAAGAAGAAAATAGAGAACACACCTGGTGTGTTTAGCGCAGACGACGACAATGATGACGTTTCCAATTCGAAAAAACGGAAATTGGTACCTCTAGGTAAATATGAATTAATATAAAATCAAATACAAACTACTGACAGGATAGTTGGTGTAATTTCAGATTACGATGACAATCAGGCGAAACAACAGAATTCTCATGGGTTAACGGCAGCGAATACAAGCGATAGGCACGATAGTACATCAGGACCTGCCTCAGTATCAACCGTCGAAAAGGGAGGAGGAAGTTCAGGGGCAAATAAAAAACACGGTAAGAATGATACAAATGCTGTTCCAGCAGCAGCAAGTAGCAAAAAGGATGAAAGTAGTGGTACAAAGGTACACGATGAAAAACGACGCCACATAAAAAGCATTATTGACAGGATACCAACCCAAAAGGAGGATCTATTTAACTATAAACTCGATCGCAATGAGATCGATAATAATCTTATGGAACGCAAAATACGTCCTTGGATAAACAAGAAGATCATCGAATATATTGGAGAGCCCGAGCCAACATTGGTCGATTTCATATGCTCTAAAGTCTTAGCTGGCAGTTCACCTCAAAGTATTCTGGATGATGTGCAAATGGTAACTGTTCACAGTCATATCATGTTTAAACATCTGTTTAACTGTTTGTCTCTTTTACTTATCGCCCAAACAAAACTGCAGGTACTTGACGAAGAAGCTGAGGTCTTTGTTGTCAAAATGTGGAGACTTCTCATCTACGAAGTGGATGCAAAAAAGATCGGTTTAGGTAAATAATTTCTTATTTTTAAAACATTCTTTAATTTGTGTATTAAATAATTACATATTTGCAAAAGAAAAACAAAATAAAACATAATAGTAAAGAAAAACGTAACAAACAAGATTAATGAAACAAACAAAAAACAAATGTGGATTGCTCTTAATATGTATGTGAACGTAAATATTGTGAAAAAAAAACTTATAGAAATTAGTTTACCCGTAGCAAATTTGCTACTCGGTTAGCAAATGCAAAAACATACATACAAATCAAAATATATTGCTAAAAATAAAACAAGGATTGTATTTTGTCCATCCTTTGAAAAGAAATAGTAGTTTTTTCTTGTAATTAATGAAAGTTGTGGCTGCCTTTTTTAAGGCAATGCAGGCGATGTATAGTTTTTTTTTGTCTGGTGAATGGAAGAATATATTTGGTTGTTGTTGTAGCAGTATGAAAAGCCGCTGGCCGAAATGCTATGGTTTCGGGACAATCCGGTACAAAAGAACACGCTGTCGTGTGATTGAAGTTTGAAACAATATATTTGGTCCTTTTTTTGAGATTGTGTGAGCGCAAAGGTAAGATCCACTCCTTAAAACTTTTCCCTTGTTAAGTGCTATAGACCACCACCGGAAGAGAATAATGTGCAATTCAGGGTAATCCAATTCTCAATAGTTACACATTATTTCATAGAGATACCATGAGAAAAGCAGAAACTAATTTTCAAAAAAAAAAAAAAAAAAAAAATAATAATAATAAGTTAAAAAGCGTTAAGTTCGGCCCGAACTTTTTTTTATAACCTCCACAATGAAATACTCTGAGATAAAATGGAATTATTAGTCCCTTTCTGTTTCGAATGTAAATATGCCCACGATTTTAGCCGGAGAAGTTACTTGACCAAAAATGACCCAAATGTCAAACTATAGCTAATTCGGCCAGAAAATGTAGCTAAAATGGTCAAAATACCTGAAATCGGTCGATACCGTCATATGGGGGCTATAAGAAAACGTGGACTTATATGTCCTTAATTTCTGGTGGAGAAATTTCTTGGTCACTGGGAACCCAAATGAAGTCCGAACATTTTGCCGGAAAATAGTGAGAATACAGTTCTTTAAGTCAATGCCGCCATCTATAGTAGCGTCATCGACAGCCGTCTCAATTATTTTTGCGCAAGGATTGATTACAACACGCACACACTACAACACTACTCTCAAGCCGTGCGCGCATGCCACAGCTGTCTGCGACAAACTGAAAAGTAGGAACAAGGTCTCAAGTCCCTAGCCGGCAACACTTGGGGTGTAGATAAAGAAATCTTGTTGACCACATACAACGCGATAGGTCGGTCTGTGGTAAGCTATGCGGCGCCAGTTTGGTCCCCGAATTTATGTGACACGCAGTGGGATAAGATTCAAATATGTCAGAACGCAGCCCTGAGAACAGCAACAGGGTGCCTCCTTAAATCTATAGTGTACCATCTACATGAGGAGGCAAAGATTCTTCCAGTAAAGCAACACAATGAGATGCTTTCGTTGCAGTGATTGCTTGGGTGTTACCGTGAGAGCCATCCCAATCACCATCAATATATATTGACTACGCCACTCGGAGACCTTTCGGTCCATTGTGATCATCCATAAATCAGAAAGAAGAGATTCAGAATTACCTGAAAAGACAAAAGAAGAGAAAAGTAAAGAAAAGAGGGTTGGGTTGGGGAAGTAATAGTAGATTATTTAAGATGAAGATGTAATAAGGAAAAGAGGGTGGCTTATTTGGTGATGGTAGACTGTCAGGGAAGTAGTTACGCTTATGGGTCGCGCCGTCCCAGCCAATTCAAATTTTTGATGATGTTGTTTATGATTGTTGGTTCCATGTTTTAGTAGAAGGTTAAGCTTGGAGGAAAGCATACTCCTGTTAATCTATATCGCTTTCGAGTTAATATCGGGCAACGACATAAAATATGCTCAATAGTCTCCGTTTCCTCCTCATCTTCACAGAGCCTTCAATAGTCCACGCCATCAACCTGCCATTTGCCGATAAAAGCTCGGATGTTGCAATGATCGGTAATGACTCCCGTCAATACCCTGATTTCTGACTTGTTCAGATTTAAGAGTGAAGTTGTTCTGTTTGTTGATAGAGTCGGCCGAATGGCCCTTGACACGTTGCACCTTGGTTCATTATGCCGTAGTTCCTTGGCTCGTTCTTCAAAGAACGTCTCCACTCTCCGAAAAAGGTGACATATGGGTGCTTTGATTGAATCAGTGATTGCTAGACTTGTTGATTGAGATCCATGTCTTGCCAGTTCATCTGCCTTCTCATTTCGCACAATGTCACAGTGTCCCTGTACCCAACAGAGTCGGACAGCGTTTGCGAGGTTCGCCAAAGCAGTTCTACACTCAAGAACGGCCGCAGACTTGATATTGGAGGATTTGATGGCTTTAAGAGCAGGCTGACTATCATCGAAGATAGTCACCGGTTCAAAGATTTCTGCATCCAAGATTTCTGCTTGGAAAACACTACAGTCGCTGTTCAACCTATATGAGTATTCGAGACAAAGCTCCGGTACCTTCTTCCATCTTGGAACCGTCTGTGTAGAAAACCAGACCGTCCAGAGGAGGGTTACTACGGATCCAGTCATCTCTGCTAGGGATAACGACCTCAAAATCTTCAAATCTTTGGATTGGTGATAAGTAGTCGCTGAATTTCCCCTGCAGATTTAAGCTAAGGTTTGGTCCTAGCTCCCGAAGAATGCATGCATGACCATAGGTGCTGTCACGCCAACGATTCAATTCATGTAGTCTTAGGGCACTACGTGCTGCTTGACCTTTGATGCTAAGTCTCGTGGGCAAGAGGTTTAGCATCGCATTCAGAGCTGCTTGTGGTGTACTTCTAAAAGCTCCAGTTATCAGGATCGAGGCTGCCCTTTGCACATTGTCTATGTTGCCAGAGTTCGATTTATGTCGAAGCGCATGCCACCAGACAAGACATCCATAGGATAGGATGGGTCTCACAACAGTATTATACAACCAGTGTATAATAGCTGGATTTAATCCCCAACTTTCCCAATCGAATTCTTACATGAATAGAGTGCGATCATACCTCACTTCGTCCGTTCCTCGACGTTCGTTTTCCATCTCAATTGAGAATCCAGGATTGTACCTAGGTATTTGGTCTCAGGAGATAGATGTAACTGCACTCCATCCAATGTTGGTGGCATGAAGTCGCCGAGCTTACGCTTTCTGGTGAACAATACCAGTTCTGTTTTCGTTGGATTTACACCAAGGCCATTTGTGGGGCCCAAAGGGACAGCTTTGATAAGGCTCCTTGCATAAGCTCCGAAATTGTGGACAAGAATTTGCCAGTAATTAGTAAAACCACATCATCCGCGTATGCGACAACCTTGATGCCCTGATTGTCGAATTCCGCCAAAATATTGTTTATCACAAGTAGCCACAGCAGCGGTGAGAGTACACCTCCCTGGGGAGTACCTCTAGTTACTGTCTTCCTTGTTGTCAACTCCCCAATGCTGGAATTAATGATCCTGCTCTCCAGCATTCTCTTTATACAGCAGATCAGGGTTTCCGGGGTGTTGACCGCTCTAAGCGAGAGATGAATGGATTCAAGTTTTACGTTGTTAAAGGCTCCTTCTATATCCAGGAAAGCCGCCAAGGTAAAGTTTGAATTCTCCATATTTCTCTCAATGAAACCCACGACCTCATGAAGAGCAGTTTCGACAGATTTACCTTTCATGTAGGCATGCTGCGAGTTGCTCAGCGAGGCAGTGTCTACAAAGCTCCTAATCTCCAGATCGATCAGTCGTTCGAGTGTCTTGAGGAGAAAGGAGGATAGGCTAGTGACTGGCTTTCCCCGCTTTGGGGATGTAAGTTACCTTTACCTCTTTCCACAGATCTGGTACGCATGAAAGAAACAAACAGGCCCTGAAGATCTCCAACAGAATTAGGTATATCTGCGGTGTGGCAAAATGAAGCATTGCAGGAATTATTCCATCTCGACCAGTTGACTTATAGGGTTTGAATGTACTTACTGCCCACCTTACTGTTAAGCTCAGCAACTGTTACTATCCTTCCGGTGAGTGTCAGTTGATGGTGCGTCAGATCAGTGAACCTACCCCAGTATATCCTCATATGATCCGAAAAGGAGCATTTGTTGGATACTCTCCAGTTCTTGACGACAGAATCATCTAAATTTGACAGAGTTAGATCAATGACCTCCTCCCTGTCTCTGATTGTAAAGGTAGGGTCATTTCCTTTATTACATATTCTTAGATTGTGAGATAATATAAAATTGAAAATTGACTCACCTCTAGGGTTTGTATCTTTACTGCCCCAGTGGAAATGGTGGGCGTTGGCGTCACATCCAAGGATTACGTTACAAACGCCCAGGTTCTCCTTTAGCAGCCTGTGTACCCCCTGATTTGGTGGATCAGGGTCCTCATATGGCATGTAGATTGAGGACAGGAGAGTGGCCTTCTCTCTACCGTTCTCCAGTCGCACCGTGCACATGTCTCCATTACTATAATTAGATAGAAAGATTAGATTAAGGTTCTTCCTACCTACCACACAGGTCCTCACCTTGTCCCCCTCGGACGATGCGAAGACCTCGAAGTTGGCATTGTTGAGTCCAGAGACCTTATTTTTGTATATACAAGGTTCCTGGACTAGAACAATGTCCACCTCTGAATTCGTGAGGGACAGGAGTAGTTCGGTGGCAGCTGCTTTACAATCTGCAAAATGCGTAGCACCTGCCGCCTACCTACTCCTACTGATTTTCGCGAGGTGGACTCAGTCGGAACCGAACCCATCCTGAACCAAAATTCAGTTTTCCCTCACGAAGCTTGAGGTACTCCTCTTCTGAGGAGTCTACCGCCATCTTAACGTCCATCCCTCCATTCTCCTTACAAGGGGTTAGACTTATGACAGTCCAGTCCTTAGTAAGGAGACCTGGGTTCTGGAGCTCCAGCATCCTCAGGAGAAGTTCCTTGTCCACGGGAGGTAGGGGAACCCATGCTGGGAATACCTTCCTAGATGGAATCTCCGCTACAGAGACCGCAGCAATTTTTGCCCCCTCCCAAAGGTCGTCAAAGCCATTAACGGGCTTCTTAAGGTACTCTTGATCACGGGCCTTGGTAGCAGCTTTTCCTGAGGAGGTGGACGCCTTCTCAGTACTGGTGCGACTTCCCTTGGCTTTGCGATCAAGAACACCAGCATAGGAGTCCGCCGTGTTGACCGTCTGGTGAAGGCCTTCTGAAGAGCGAACCCGCTTCACAGTCTTTGGCTGCGAGGACTTGTTCGCCTTCTCAGAAATCGATGGTATCCCAGTCGATCCACCCGTCGTTACTCCTGAGTGGCTTGCGCGGATCTCAGAAACCTTATGTTCATCTGCTTTACCCTCGTCAGTTGGGGTAGGATCCGGATTTGGGACAGTCACCTTCCCCAGTTGACTACCCTTACAAGAGTCTTTTGGTGTCGGATTATGCCCCTTACCCTTTTCCAGTCCTTTCTGATCCGGGGTCGGCTTCGGAACAGCTTTGGGTTCCACCTTACTGCCAGAAGCAGCATCAACTGACACTCTCCGGAAGGATAGAACCGGTGTGGTGGAACAAGGATCTTGGCGAACTGCGGAAAAACACCAAAAAGCTGTACAACAGGGCGCACTCGACGAAACTTGACAGTGACTGGGAATCGTATAAAGCGAGTTTCATCAAATACAAGAGTGAAATCAAGCGCGCCAAAAAGAAGTCATGGGTTTGTTTCTGTGAGTCTGTAGAAGGAGTAAACGACGCTGCCAGATTCCGTAAGATACTCTCGAAGGACCCCAAATCCATTTCTAGTGTCAAAAAACCGGACGGCACGTGGACACTCTCAGGTCTTGAGACTCTAAACCTTCTAACTGAGACCCACTTCCCTGACTGCACGGACGCCAGTAACCTTCACATTGAATATGAAAACTTCCAAGTCCAAGAGTCAGTGGACGAAAGCCTCATTGGCAAGGTTGTAAGCAGAAACAAAATAAAGCGGGAAGTAAGTACATTCAAACCCTATAAGTCACCTGGTCCAGATGGAGTAATTCCAGCGATGCTTCATTTTGCCGCACCGCATATATACCAAATTCTGGAGGAGATCTATAGGGCCTGTTTGTTTCTTTCCTGCGTACCAGATCTGTGGAAAGAGGTAAAGGTAACTTACATCCCCAAAGCGGGGAAAGCCAGTCACTCTGCACCGAAAGACTACAGACCTATCCTCCTTTCTCCTCAAGACACTCGAACGACTGATCGATCTGGAGATTAGGAGCTTTGTAGACACTGCCTCGCTGAGCAACTCGCAGCATGCCTACATGAAAGGTAAATCTGTCGAAACTGCTCTTCATGAGGTCGTGGGTTTCATTGAGAGAAATATGGAGAATTCAAACTTTACCTTGGCGGCTTTCCTGGATATAGAAGGAGCCTTTAACAACGTAAAACTTGAATCCATTCATCTCTCGCTTAGAGCGGTCAACACCCCGGAAACCCTGATCTGCTGGATAAAGAGAATGCTGGAGAGCAGGATCATTAATTCCAGCATTGGGGAGTTGACAACAAGGAAGACAGTAACTAGAGGTTCACCAGAAAGCGTAAGCTTGGCGACTTCATGCCACCAACATTGGATGGAGTGCAGTTACATCTATCTCCTGAGACCAAATACCTAGGTACAATCCTGGATTCTCAATTGAGATGGAAAAGGAACGTCTAGCAACGGACGAAGAGAGGTATGATCGCACTCTATTCATGTAAGAATTCGATTGGGAAAGTTGGGGATTAAATACAGCTATTATACACTGGTTGTATAATACTGTTGTGAGACCCATCCTATCCTATGGATGTCTTGTCTGGTGGCATGCGCTTCGACATAAATCGAACTCTGGCAACATAGACAAGGTGCAAAGGGCAGCCTCGATCCTGATAACTGGAGCTTTTAGAAGTACGCCACAAGCAGCTCTGAATGCGATGCTAAACCTCTTGCCCACGAGACTTAGCATCAAAGAGTTGATAAAAAGTCTTGATGCTGAAATCTTTGAACCGGTGACTATCTTCGTTGATAGTCAGCCGGCTCTTAAAGCCATCAAATCCCCCAATATCAAGTTTGAGACCGTTCTTGAGTGTAGAACTGCTTTGGCGAACCTCACTAACGCTGTCCGACTCTGCTGGGTACCGGGACACTGTGACATTGTGGGAAACGAGAAGACAGATGAACTGGCAAGACATGGATCTCAATCAACAAGTCAAGCTATCACTGATTCTATCAAACCACCCATATGTCACGTTTTTCGGAAGGTGGAGACGTTCTTTGAAGAACAAGCCAAGGAACTATGGCATAATGAACCAAGGTGCAACGTGTCAAGGGCCATTTGGCCGACTCTTTCAACAAAGAGAACAACTTCACTTTTAAGTTTGAGTATGTCAGAAATCAGGGTATTGACGGGAGTCATTACCGGTCATTGCAACATCCGAGCTTTTATCGGCAAATGGCAGGTTGATGGCGTGGACTATTGCAGGCTCTGCTAAGATGAGGAGGAAACGGAGACGATTGACCATATTTAATGTCGTTGCTCGATGTTAACTCGAAAGCGATATAGATTAACAGGAATATGCTTTCCTCCAAGCTCAACCTTCTACTCAAACATGGAACCAACAATCATAAACAACATCATCAAAAATTTGAATTGGCTGGGACGGCGCGACCCATAAGCGTAACTACTTCTCTGACAGTTTTTTCCACCATCACCAAATAAACCACCCTCTCTTTCTTTATTATATCTTCATTTTTTCTTTTTAAAAATTCATTTATTACTACTTTCCAAACCACACCCTCTTTTCTTTATTCTTCTCTCTTTTCTCTTCTCTTGTCTTTTCAGGTAATTCTGAACATCTTTTTATGGATGATCACAATGGACCGAAAGGTCTCCGAGTGGCGTAGTCAATATACAGTGTTGGTCACACAATTAGCACACCCCACTACCAACATTTATTTTGCCTAAAAATACCTTCAAAATTAGTTGTATTTAATAAAGTATTTGTGCTAATATATTCTCAGTAGTATGCTTAAAGAATACAACGCAATACAGAAACTGAAACATAATTGTCAATTTGAATAACCTTCAAAAATGTAAAAAATGTCCTAAATTCACTGGACACGTAATTAGCACACCTTAAAAGAATCACTAATATTGTGAATAGTTTCAATATTTTTGTCCATATTCAGTTTTAAATCCCTTTCGTTTGGGAATAAGTTCCAGTCTGCTAGTTATACTCTGCTCCAGTCTCCGAAATGTTAGTGCCAGAAGGGAATTATATGGGGTACACCTTGGGTCCCAAGGACTGATGGAAATGTCAGTTTTTTTAGTGTTTTTTATCGATTTTTTCACATGTAACAAACTCATTGAGGCAAGTAATTCATAGAAACATCAAATAAAACATCGTATTCATGTTCATCTTTGTAAATTTGCGAATAGTGGGATGTACCTACCAGCAGTGTGCATCTGTAAAGTCCGTTTGACGCAAAAATTTTCATTAAAAAACTGTAATATGATGCGTTGAGCTATTGATTTTATAAATACTTATCCATCTGGACTGAATTTTACCGATATGTCATGATGTATGTCACGATAAACCTATGTTCATCTCTATGGGACCTACACAAATTTTAATAATTTTCTAAACATAAGGCAAATGGGAGATAGTCTAGTGAGAACGCAAGGTAATATGTTTCCCGGAGCTTAAAACGATTAAATTTGAAATCAATAATCCAGAAAACATTTATCTTCAATAGTATATGCCTACTTTCATGGATTTTAACCAATTTCACAAAACCTCAAAATCCCTTATGGTCAGAAAGGGGTTATACTTTTAAACATACCCACGTGCCACGTGTTCATCTAGTGCTTAATTGACAGTTTTGTAATGATAGGTCCTTGGTGTTATTCAGACGTGTAATTTCGAATTACAAATGGTGTTATAAGTTGATTTTTCTTCACATAAGGGTGCATTTTATTGATCTTCTTTCTATAAACCCCTTCCAAATCAAAAATTTTCTTGAATGAATCATCGACCTTAAACACTTTTTGAATAGTTTTTGCACTTTTTATTTAAATTTCGGTAATCGGTTAACAATTCCAATAATTTCTGATCCAATTGTACATTTGTTTTTAAAGTTTTGGCGACTTTCTGACGTTTAAGTGTACATTACAAAAAATGGTCCGCTATTGGGATATATTTTGAGATTCCGGGGTGATAAATTATTTTTTCTTTCAAAAAATGATTTGTTCAATACGTTTTGAATATGAATTAACATCAATATAAATTAATTTTTGTATATTAACTGAATTAAATTAAAAAATCTTATGGTGTGCTAATTAAATGTCCCCTTGATAATTTGGGCGTCTTCACAAAACTTTTATTTTCAAAAAACCACTGATAATGCTATTCACTTATATCATTAAATCTGTTAAATACATTATAGAAAAGGATTTTGTTTACGAAAATATTTCAATTTGTCCAAAACTCTTAGCTGACTGAAATCATTTTGCACCAAAGGGGTGTGCTAATTCTGTGACCAACACTGTATATATATATATATTGACTACACATCCCCAAACCTAACCTACTGCCAGAAGCAACAGGCTTCACCTCCACCTTTTTGCTTGTCACCGCAGTCTCTTTTGAGTCTTTGGCTGAAGCAGGGTCTGGGTGGAAGATTTTGTCCACCAAGAGTTCGCATCTGGGTGCGTTGGAACCAACTTCCCGTGCTATTACGTACTTTCGCAATTCCTGTCCATATATTTGCAAGAAAATATGCTGAATTTGCCCTTAATCGAATTTAATTTGCTGTTTGATTAACAGCTTTTCCAGAGTAGTTCTTATAATATAAAAAAATTCATTGAATTTTTTTATTTCTTTGTAATAATCATTCTGATATTACTTATGCATTTGGGGAACCACTCTTTATGCCTTTTGCATTGTTTTTAGGATTATAATTAATTTTGTATTGCGAATTTAATATTGTTATAGTAGTTGCTATTTAAATGGTTAAGTATATTGTAATGTAAATTATGTTGGCTATGTTTGGCTAATGCATTACTATGTATGAAATAAATGAAATGAAAATAGATGCCCCTCTAATATTGAAAATAAACGAGTACACTTTTTAGGTAGAAACCTATAGTGATGATTTATTTAGTCTTATGACATAGTTTTCTGCTGGTACACAATTACATAATAAATACTACATTTCACTATCAGTATTCATATATAAATACGATAATAACACAAACGTTGTAAAAATGATTAAGACTACTAATAATAATTCTTTCAATATTGCGTTAGAAACATACAGAAGGCTGACACAAACAAATGCAATTGAAAAATAATGAAAACATTGTATCAAAAATCAACATCTGCACGATGATGCTGCTGCTTCATCGTCATCATTGCGTACATCAATTCGGTCCCCGTTATTATACTGTTCGTAATTACCTGAAGTGACAATCTAAAAGCAAGGAAAAACAAATAAAGATGATAAAATATACGGATTGTACACTTGTCATTCATATAAAACATACCTTTTCTACTATATCTCGAAAGACATCGGCAACAAATTTATCATTTTTAGCCGATGTTTCCAAAAACAAAGAACGATGTTTTCTAGCAAATTTAAGGCCTTCTTCACGGCTTACAGCACGTTCTTCGTCAATTTTATTCCCAACAACAATTGTGGCAATATTTGGATTGTCACTGTAGTTTTCAAGTTCATCAAACCATGATTCCAATTTAACAAGTGATTCTTTGCTTTTAATATCATACACCAAAATTGCACCTAGTGCTTTCCGATAGAAGCTGGGTGTTAAACTGCGAAATCTTTCTGCGCCAGCTGTATCCCAAAGCGCCAGTTTATAATCTACGCCATCAATATTCATAATTTTACTCTTAAAGTCCATACCAATTGTGACATCATGACTTTCATCGAATTTATTTTCTACAAATCGACGAATAAGGCTAAAATTTAGAACAAATGTTTATTTATTTTTGTTAAAGGGATATGTAAATAAATAAACGAAAAATAATACTTATTTATATTTATAATCAAGTTATTCGGGCATGTTCTGGAATTGACCGTGCATCCATTTCACATCACACATGCACTTCACCTGTGAAAGCAATTGCGTTTCTGTATTTCACGTGAAAAGAGCTTTCATATTTGACGAAAGAACTTTGAAAAGCTTTATTAGAGCTTTCAAACTTTATCATTAACAATGAAAAACCAGTAAAGAAAGGGTCAAAGTCGGGCGGGGCCGACTAAATGATACCCTACACCACCGCGAATATGTAAAATATAAATCGGAGCTATATCCAAATCTTAACAGAGTTCGATATAATTTGGCACATTTATTTCCAGACCGAATTAAGTCACACATTCCAAATATCATTGAAATCGGAGTTATGTAGCTTGTTTGGTGCAGCAAATACGAGAAATCGGTCGAAAATGTATATAGGAGCTATATCCAAATCTGAACCGATTTCGATATAATTTGACACATTTATTTCTAGACCGAATTCAGTCACACATTCCAAATTTCATCGAAATGGGAAATATATAGCGTGTTTGGTACAGAAAATACGTGAAATCGGCCGAAAATATATATGGGAGCTATATCCAAATCTGAATCGATTTCGAAGTAATTTGGCACACTTATTTCTAGACCAAATTGAGTCAAACATTCCAAATTTCATCAAAATCGGACGTATATAGCTTGTTTGATGCAGCAAATACGTGAAATCGGCCGAAAATATATACATATGGGAGCTTTATCCAAATCTGAACCGATTTCGGTATACTTTGGCACACTTGATTCTAGACCGAATTTAGTCACACATTTAAAGTTTAATCAAAATTGGAAGTATATAGCGAGTTTGGTGCAGCAAATACGTGAAATCGGGCGAAAATATATATGGGAGCTATATCCAAATCTGAACCGATTTTCACCAAAAGCAATAGCGTTCTTCCTATGGCTAAAAAACATGTAGTCCCCAATTTTCAGCTGAATCGGAAAAAAGCGACCTGTACGTTGCGAACAAAAATACATGGACAGACGGACAGACAGACAGACAGACGGACGGACATTCATAAATCGACTCAGAAAGTGATTATATGTATATCCCCAAAAGGAACTATGGGTCTATTTCGTTTCCTTTTGTATGTTCCATACAAATGCACAAAGACATAAGGTGTGTTCGTTTACTCAATAATTTGTACAAATTTGTAAAAGTCCAGTAACTTCTTGCAATCGACTAAGCTCTTTTGCATTGTACTGTAGAGTAAACGAACAACATCTAGTAACAATTTGTACAAATTTTGAGTAAACGAACACACATATAATACCCCTTACCACAGTGTGGTGTAGGGTATAAATATCAGTTTGTGTTGGCGCATCAACGAATACACATGCGTGTGTGGGTATGTACGCTTTTTTCGTTTGATTGTTTACGAAACAGACGTAAACAAACAAACGAACGTCTACAAGAGCAACATGTTGAATTTGGTACTTTAAGAAAAAAAAATACATTTTTAAATCATATTTTGTTTCTTCTTCTTCTTTATTTCTTCTTTATTTGCACATCCGATGTTCGGATATATGCGATTATACATTATTTTTACAATTTTAAGTGATAAAGTGAATATATATTTTAGAACATTTCATATTAATTGAAGATCTATATTTCTTGCAGCATTTAGAAGGCTTCTTTCGGCCTGGAGACCGGTCCAGGTATGGATATTTTTCAGCCAGGAGAGTTTTTTCTGCCCCTGATTCGTCTTCCTTCAATCACTCCTTTGATAATGTTTTGCAGTATTTTGTATTTGTTATTTCTCATGATGTGTCCCAGATATGACACTTTTCTGCTTTTGATAGTTCTTATTAGCTCCCTATTCGCATTCAGTTTCCTAAAAACTGCGTTATTATTCATTCGGTATTTTTAAAACTTTTCGGTATATCCATATCTCAAAGGATTCGATTCATGTCGCTTGTTTTTAGCGTCCAGGTTTCTGCGCCATATAAAAGAACAGACCACATGTAACATATTATAAATCTGAGTTTTGTTTGGATACCAATGTCGTGACTCGTTAGTACTTTGTATTTATAGAAGGCGTCTCTCGCCATCTTTATATGGCACTTTATTTTATTGGATATATTCCATTTGTCGTTTATATTGATTCCCAGATATTTAAAGTTTTTGACTTTTTCAATTTCGGAGTTAATCCTTAAATTGAAGTTGCTAGGTAAGTTTTTTCGACTTATTACAATGTATTTAGTCTTCCTAGTGTTGATTTTAAGTCCACACGTTTCACTTACATGTTTAAGATGGTCGATTAATTTCTGAAGTCCAGATATGCTACCAGCTAATAGTGTTGTATCGTCTGCATATCGCATGTTATTAATGTGTTCCGTATATGCTTATGCCAATTTTCTTCGATTCGATGGCTTCCATAAATATCATCTGGGAATATATATTAAATAGTAGCGGAGAGATTATGCAACCTTGTCGGACGCCCTTTGAAATTGAAAATTCCTCAGTCAATTCACCATCAATGTCAACATATGCCGTTTGATTCCAGTATAAGTTTTTTATACATCGCATTTCTTTATCATCTATTCCACTGGTTGTGATGATGTGCATTAGCTTATCATGAAGGACAGTATCAAAGGCTTTTTCATAGTCAATGAAACACATATTTACATCCTTATGTACATCTCGGCATTTCTGTATTAATATTTGAATGCTTAGTAGAGCTTCCCTAGTTCCCATTCCTTCCTTAAAACCGAACTGAGTGGCTCCCATTGACAGTTCACACTTGGAATATATACGTCTATGTATTACGCGTAGGAATATTTTTAATGCATGACTCATAATGCTTATTAGTCTAAATTCTTCGCATCTTTTGGCGTTGGTCTTTTTTGGTATAGTAATGAACCTTGATTTAAGCCAACCTAACGGGTATTTTCCAGTATCATATACGTGATATCTCAAAAATAGCTTTATTATTTTCTTCAAATAATATTGTTGTAGAAGTCTGCTGCTTCCTTTAGTTTTTTTTGTAGGTTGAAATGATCATGCAGGTTCTGTAGTGATTCAATTTCTTGGCATTTTTTATTAAGTATATCGGTTTTTGCAGCCCTTGTAGCAGTTCGTATTTCCTTATTTATTTCCCAGTACATTTCGTAGTTGATATTTTTGTATCGGCAGTTCCTTTATTTCGTTTGTGATCCATTCTTCTTTCGAGGTTCTATCCGTATTTCCTAGACATTCCTTTGTGGTGGTGGTGATGTTTGTTTCGAGCTTATCCCATAAATTTTCCAGATCATCACTGTTTATTACATCAAGTTTGTAATTAATTTGCGCTTTAATATCCCTTTTCACGTTTGGCTCCTTCATTTTTTGCAGATCAAATCTAGATTTCTTAATTTTTCGCCTTATTACTGCTAATTTTGTAAGGAGATTAAGAACTAAAAGATTGTGGTCCGAGGGAACATCCGCTCCAGGATACGTTGTGCATTTTGTGACACATGAACAATAGCGTCGTCTATTTATTAGTATGTAATCAATCTGGTTTCTTACAATATTTTCTCGATTGTCTTGCGGTGATCTCCAAGTGTACAATCTTCTAGGATGCAGGTGAAATAGGGTATTTGTTATTTTAAGATGTTGTTCTTGGCAGAATTGCACCAGTTTGTCACCTCTTTCGTTTCGAACTCCGAGTCCATGTTTTCCAGTAATTCCTATTACTTCGTCGTTCCCAACTTTTGCATTGAAGTCTCCCTGTATGATGGTTAGTTCATGAGGTTTGGTCATTTTTATTAATTCATCAATTTCAGCGTAAAATTCTTCAATTTCGTCCGAACTGGAGTCATGTGTAGGTGCGTTAACCTGTATTATATTTATATTAAGAGGTTTAGCATTGATTTTTATCATCATTGTTCTGTCTGACTTCGGAACATAATATCCCATTACACATTCGCCTATATGATTTTTATTTATAATCGCCACTCCTTTTCTATGATGTCCTCTATTTCCAGAATGGAACACTCTAGTGTTTTCTGATTTAAAATCTCCACATCATGTCCACCATGATTCACCCACTCCAAGTATATCAATATTTAATATGTTCATTTCGCTTATGGTGTTATTCAGCTTTTCAGTTTCGTATAGACTTCTAATATTCCATGTTCCTATCTTCATTTTCTGTTTTGTTTTACTTCCGGGGATTCTTAACACCCTCTTTGAGCCGGAGACTGAGGGCCGTGTGTTTTCTGTTGCTGTTTCCATATTGTATAATTTTCAAGGGAAAATACTTCAGTAGTTTCCCGTTGCCTACTGAAGGGTTTATTGTTTTCCGTCTACATATTCAGCCGCTCCCATGGAGTACAGACGCTGTTTGCTGCCGCTAAATCTTGGTCAGACGCTGCCTTTTTCATTTGTTTTTTTTTTTTTTGTTTGTTTCGCCCCGCATATTTTATTTTTGCGGTACCCATCATATCTGATGAGCGTTCCCCTATCCACCACCTGGGGAGGCGTCCGATGGGAGAAAAAGTGGACAAAATAATAAATTAAATATTTTTCTATTGCTTATAGAGAACACATTAAATTTTAGTCCTATGCAGTTTTTTTGTAGAAAATTTCAATCGGTTTCTTTAAAAAATAAGGATTCACTCAGCTCTCGCCATCAATATTACAGTGTGAGGAATACACCCCAACTAGGCGTAAAGTGTGTTGCAGAACAGCTTTAGGTGTGTTCGATACACGTGAGGTGCAGAGGTGAATGCCAGAACATGCCCGATAGTGTGATCAGGGGGAGGAGGCCTAACTGCAATAACAAATTTCGATACGATTGCAGTTTAGTAAATATGTTCACATAAGACAAATTTAGGGTTTTTGGGAAACTACAAGCCCTATATCTCGGGAAGTATACATTTCCTGGAAAGTTATATATTGTTGGAATTAGGACAAAAAGGACTACCTGTGGGGGCAATGACAAGTATTTCCGCTAGGTTCCGCTGAAGGTAAGCAATTCCCCATTGCGTTTAAATCCAGTTGGTTTTATTTGATTAATAGCTATGAAATTGACCTTTGAAATCCAGTGGATTTTGAAAGTACCAACGTACTATAATATACCATGGCAAAGGGTTTTTTCTTCAAGTGGGTTTAAACAAAACGCGATATTTAAGGCTTGGTTCGTTACATTACTTTTTAAAGTAAAGCAGTCAAAATTAGTAAAAATGATGACCTGCATTTCGGCATTTCGAGTAAAAAGTGGACCAATTATTATATATAAAAGAACGGTTAGTAGAGTATGCATAATTTAGAAGGTTAACTGTTAAACAAGACAAACTTTTCCCTAAAACAGATGTTTTATGGGTCAATTATGGATTGCAACTCAACTGTAGTTGCATTGTCATATTAGAAAATCATAATATTAAAATGAGTGAAACGACAGAAATTTTTATCAAATTCATTCAACATCAGCGTTTTGAACCTTCAGCTATTTAACTGAAAAAAAGTATGACTTTCAATGCAGAAGCGGAATTTTCTATTATGAAACGATTTGTTTTTTTATATTATAAGTAAAGGATTAAGAAATCCAGCTACAAAATCTCCTGTAATTTTTAATTCGTTAATAAACAATATAATCACGACCTGTTCTTATGATATATGTAATATTCGTGATGATAGTGAAGTTCGTGTTACTTATTGGTTCTGTCTAAATCAATAGCACTGCAAGTGTGCTCGTATGAGGACAATAGTTACTGACATTATTAGAGAAAATAACGGAATACATTGGTGCTGTCTAAATTGTAGAAAAATCTCTGCTGAATTCTACAATTTTGCAAAGGATTTACGTTCCAAATTAGATTCAATAAACGAGGAACTTTCCATAGTCTCCTCCCGTTTTGATAAAATCTCCAATTTTTTTTAGTAAATTACCGGATTTGGATGAATTCGCATCGTAACCATCGGTTACTGGGCAGAAACGCAAAAGGTCAGCGAAAAAGGGTGCAGGTAAAACTGCTCCTAATCGTAAACCTAGTGTTTCTGGGGATACTGAAGTACGATCAGATATTCAGATTTCGTATACAACTGAACCTGGTCGAGCTCAGTTATGTACCAATGTATTGATGGGGTCTTGGTGGGAAGCGGTAGTGACTCCTGAATTAATGAGTACTGATGGTGTTAGTTGTGAGAAGACTTCACAATCTGCTCAAGGCATTCGGGAATCGGCAGCTTCTTTGTCCATTGCTTCTTCAGGAGTCTCCTCTGCTAATGTAGGCCCAACAGCCAGTGCAGGGACCATTATCTATGGCTCCAACTATGAGAATGGTGTTTGCGGTTAGGTTTGAACCCACAACGACGGCTGACGAAATTAATAGTTATATAAGGTCAAGAATTCAAGGCGATTACTTCCTTAAATGTTACAAACTTCGTTCGGCATTTTCGGAGAGTAAATCCTCACTCAAGATTGTTACTCATCAGCTAATATTTTAATTTAATCAGATTATATCGAGAGAATTTTGGCCTGAAAATGCTTTTGTAAAGGAATTTCTGGAAAGAACCGATAAGTTAGCACATTTGCCTCCTCGAACAGCAACAGTCTCAAAAAACTAAATAACTCTTCCATTTGCTATCAGAATGTAAGGGGTTTAAACACAAAATTAACTCGCTTATTTACTGATAGCTTCGGGTTTGATTATGATGTAATTGTTTTATGTGAAACTTGGTTAATAAAATCTGTACTAAATACTGAAATTTTATGTCCTAAATATCAAGATCGTGTTGCTAAAAAGCGTGGCGGAGTCCTTATTGCAGTTGACTCCTTTTATTCCACTAATTTAATTGAATTAAATAATATTCCTGATATTGAATTTTTGAGTATATCCATTGAATTAAGCAATTTTAAATTACATATTTATAAATTGCTCCCTCCTCACAACTTGACATACATATGTATATAAAAAGCATATATATAGCAATAAGTTCAATCGTTGACAAGATGAATGAAACTGATCGAATTTTGGTTCTAGGTGATTTTAATATGTAGATAAGTGGCAGATTTTCGGAAGCTTAATTCTCTTTTTTCTTCTGTTAACTGGACATCTGTATGTCTATGTAACAGTAATTTTGATCTTGATCTTAAAATAAAGAAATTCTATGATATACAAAATAAATTTATGCTGGAATGTGTTCCAACTATGTATTAAAGTTACGAATTCTAATAAATATCCATGGAGCAATGGACTACTCCCGAGTTATCAACCACAAAAAATTCTAATAACAAACTTTTTCGGTAATATAATAAATCAGGTTCTTCGATTGACTACGCCAATTATTCTGTTGCTAGGTCTAAGTATACGCTAGAATCTCGTAGATTATATAGTAAATCCAATTTTAAATCCAATACCAAATCCTTCTATGATTTTGAAAAAGAAAAACTATGAAAAGAAAAACCTCTTCTAAGCCCTCTTTACTAAAATTCAATGTTTTGCAAAATTGTTTGCTACAACTTATTCAAGTGCATCTTATCAAATTAGAGATACATATCTTTATAAGTTATCTCAGATTGATGAAATTTATATGCCTTTCTTACGCTACCAAGAAGTTTCCAAAAGTTTGCGATGTTTAAAATCCATTAAAAGTCCAGTGGCTGGATTCTTGTTCTATGAAAATTTGAAATGAAAAATATTTCCTTTATAATTTTTTTTCATTTGACAGTTTTTTCCTTTATAAAAGTTTCTATTTCACATTTTTATAGAAACAGAATTGAGCCCCAGGTCCTGATGGGATACCTAGTATAATTCTTAAGCATTGTTCTGATACATTATCAATCCCTTTAACTCAACACTTCCCTTAAATTCGGTTATTTCCCCGAATTTTGGAAAATATCTTATATTGTACCTTTACATAAGTCTGGTAGTCTGACAAATGTATCAAATTATAGAGGAATTGCAAAGTTAAGTGCTATTCCTAACTTGTTCGAAAAAATGATTACTAATGTAATTTCCCACAAAATTCAACCCATTCTAAGTCCGTATCAGCATGGTTTCCGAAGTGTCTTTCAACTATAACAAATCTAATAAAGTTTACATCGACTGTAATAAAAGGATTTATTCAGCGTTGTCAAACTGACACAATATATACAGATTTCAGCAAAGCTTTTAATAGGGTTAACCATAAGCTTTTGTTGTATAATTTAGCAAAATGGATATTTTCTTACATACAAAACAGATCACAGGTAGTTTTGTTTGATGGATGTCTCTCGAAATCGATTAACGTTCCATCGGGTGTTCAGCAGGGGAGTCACCTCGGACCGATTCTCTTTCATCTATTTATAAACGACTTGCCAAATTCAATACTACAATCAAGATTGCTAATGTACGGTGATGATGTCAAGTTATTCATTACTCACAATTCGGAAAAGCAAGCCGATCTACTCCAGAGTGATTTAAATAGAATTTTTCAATGGTGCAAAATCAACTGTATGGATTTAAACTTAAATAAATGTAAACATGTGTGCTATTCCAGATCTTCTTCTTTAACAAGGCAATACAATTATCAACTTTAGAATCTTTTATTGATCTTGGCATTTTGATGGATCAAAAATTAAATTTTTATAATCATGTAATTTCGGAACTCCTTTCCTTTACCGACCCACCGCTGAAAATTATGAAAAAAAAATACCGCAGATAGTGCTTTTTATCCCGATTCCAACGTTGTATTGATTTTGTTGCGGAAATGTATACTTCCCGAGATATGGGCCTTTAAAGTTCCACAATGGCCCTAGTCTAAAATTTTGGCAAACCACCGCAGAAAACTATGAAAAAATTACCAGAGATAGTGCTTTTACACGAATCCAACGAGGTATTGCATTTGTTGAAATGTATACTTCCCGAAATATGGGCCTCAAAAGATCCACAAAGGCCCTAACCTATTTTTCTCTAAATAGCCGGCCTTCGGCCGGGATTTAAGACTTTCTCCTATGGCCAGGTGCAAATCTCGGGATTGGGAACAAAATCTTATTTTATATTAGATATTTTTCTCTAAATAGCCGGCCTTCGGCCGGGATTTACGACTTTCTCCTATGGACAGGTGCAAATCTCGGGAACGGGAACAACATTTTCTTTTAAATTAAATATTTTTATTGGATTCGGTGTAAAAAGTACTATCTGTGGTAATTTTTTAATAATTTTCTGCGGTGGTTTGCCAAAATTTTAGACTAGGGCCGTTGTGGAACTTTGGAGGCCTATATCTCGGGAAGTATATATTTCCGCAACAAAAGCAATACATGGTTGGAATCGGGATAAAAAGCACTATCTGTGGTATTTTTTTCATAATTTTATGCGGTGGTTTGCCAACATTTTATACAAGGGCCTTTGTGGAACTTTGGAGGCCCATATCTCGGGATGTATACATTTCCGCAACAAAAGCTATACATGGTTGGAATCGGGATAAAAAGCACTATTTGTGGTATTTTTTTCATAATCTTCTGAGGTGGGTCGGTAAAGGAAAGATAAGCTGTAATTTCTATTGTTAATAAAGCTCACGGAGTCTTAGGGTTTATAAAAAGATGGGCCAAAGAATTTTCAGATTCCTATATAACAAAACAGCTATTTATCTCATGTTAGACCTATATTAGAATTCGGTTCTGTTGTATGGGATCCTCAATACGCAATTTATTTCGATGAAGTTGAATCAGTGCAGAAACACTTTGCTTTTTGCACTGAGAGGTTGAAACTGGGACAGCGATTTTGTATTGCCTTTATACACAAGCAGGCTAAAATTAATTCGATTACCTGTGCTAAAAAATTTAATGGGTTATGGTTATATTCCTTCGGATATTTAATTTCAACTATTAGAATAAATGTTCCTTTTAGAGCAAGTAGAAACTATCAACCCTTATATAGACTTCCACCGCACGAAATATTCTATGGGAGACCCTATTAACGAAAATGTGCGTTCATTTTAATTCTATATACTGTAATGTAGACTTTGCCATGAGCCTTATAAAAACTAAAATAATTTTGTTTTTAAATGAATAGTGTATACGCATGATGTAGTAATTAACTAACTAGCTGATGAAGTAGATTCTGTAGCTGGTTTTCGATTTCCCTCTCATACCCCATCATTATACGAATCATGGTGTGTACGCGATCCCTACGTGAAAGGGAGGTCGCCCCTCGGTCGACAGGGGTGGGAACGTTCATTTAAAAAAAAAATAAATTAGCTGTCGGCACCGCAACTGGAGTTGGGCTGCTATCCATAATCGACCCCTTAGGCTCTGCTGTAAACATACCTAAAAAATTAAATAAGCAAACATTGAATTAAGTAGTAAAGATGTATTACACTTTTCTAAACAACGTTAAAATTTACAAACAATATTAGTACTACGTTCATTGTGTATTTTCATCACTTTTCTTCCCACGGTCTGGGGCCTCTTTTATTCTCCCAATCGTCAATATTCAAGTCCTTTACTGTTTCATAAACCTTCTCAATTGTGACTTCTTCTGGTTTCTTCATTTTAACACCATGTTGTTCCATCTCATCTGGGGTTATGACCGTTTGTTTAGAGAACTGATATCTACATTCGAAGCAAAGTTATGTACGGTTAGCAATGCAGACCCATTTTCAAAACGTCGATTTTTTACCTTAGCTTTGTGAACTCCTGCAGACCAAATGAACCTCCAACCATTAAGACTAGAAATGGAATGCCGTATTTGAAGGATTTATTGCGTTTCAACGCATTCCACTTTTGAATTAAAGCCATTCAATTGTTAAAATGTGATATTTTATATAAAGTTACTAATAGAGATGTGTAGGTCTGAAATGAACTAGTTCAAATAAGCTATTCTCGCGAATGAACGATTGGAAACAAGGCATACTGGTAGAGTTGTGTAGTTCCGGAATGAACTAGTTCCAAGGGACTATTCCGGACAAAAACTATTGGAACTTTAGTTCCTTTAGCTCATATAGTTTCAACCGTGCATATAATTCATTTCATTTGTTTAATTTATTTTTTTAATTTCACACTTACTTCAATCTTTCACGTTCGGTTCCTTCATCATTCAGATGCGACCACATTCTTAAATAAACGTAAATCACATCCATCCCTCGGAACTATTTGGAACGAAAGAAAGAACGATGAAAGAGGATTCATTGAACTATATCGCTCTCGGAACTATTTGGAATTATGGAACTATATTGAGGAACTAGTTCCTTTTGGGAAAAGGAACTAGAAAGAACGATCCGCTTCAGGAACTAGATTGCCAACTCTACATATTGGTAGTGGTGTCTGTTCGATAACCCAATTTTTTATTTACAGCCGATGACGATGGTAGTGATGCTACTCTAGTTTTAAGTGAATATTTTTTGTTAGTTTTTTACGTATTTATGCGAAACTGATAATCCTGATGATGCAATTCAATGTAATTGCGAAATATCTATAAATAAAAATATTTTATCAAATCTAGACCTCGAGCTTGATCAATTTATTTCATTTCAAACACTTATAAAGGTCGAATAAAAAAACCAAAATTAAAAATGTGTTTATTTAAAAGCAAAAACTAAAAAAAAAAACAGAATTATTAATGAAAAAATGTAAATATTTGTTGAAATCGTTGAATATTAATATGGATAATAATTTGTGCAAGAAAACTGTACCAAATGATTTATTTTTGTAAGACTTTTTGACATTGTTATAACAAATTGCTAATGCATCTACCTTAGTAAATGTACCGTTGGTGTATCGAATGTCGTAATTAGGCCCCTTACAAGTTTTTGCAAGCAAAATTTTCCTTGTAAGAATTTGCAAGTTTGATCAGCTGATTTAAGTTCGAATGTTTTGTGGCGGACTTTGCAATTCTTGCCAAAAAACATAAATAATAATTTGGTTATTAAAATAATTTCAAGATGAAAAGGGAAGAAATAAATAAATAAATTATGGAATACGAGGTGGTAAATAAAATAACTTATTTTGTAGTTTGTGAAGACTATTTTTTTTATTTTAAAGGTATCAAATCCCAGCAAAAGCGTGGAGTTGGAGGTACACCATGTAGACGTAACTGGAGTACACACTAGATCTATTTTCCTTTTGTTCCACTGAAAATTAGGAAAATCAAATAATTTTCGTTAACAACCTTTAATTGTTAAATTAAATCTTTTCCGCCAAACTTCTTCTTGTTGTTGTTTTAACAGTGTTTTATTATTATAGCTCCGTTCCAGTACTTTTTTAATGGAAAAATGTGCAAAAGAGAGAACCGTCAAAAATGAGTTCAACGTACACATTTTTCCAAAATGTACGGGAACGGAAAAATGGCAGAAACGTCAAAAAAGTGGAACAAATGCCAAAGTCGGCGTGTCAGCCAATCGGAAACCGGCAAACATGTTGCACATTTTTGTTCGCTCAAATTTGTCGTGTAAAAAGTTTCTAAAGAGAGAGCCATTCAGCGCCATTTTTGTTCAAAGAGAAGTGAACATTTTGCAACTTTTTTGGTGTACGGGAACGCATTTCGGGAAAAAATGTTCAAAATGTGTAAAAACTTTTTAGTTCTGGAGCGAAGCTTATGTTTGTATGTTCGTTCTCCTGTTCAATCTGGCTCTGGGTCTATCTCCAGTTCCAGGAAGTTGACTACTTCGATGGGATGTAACCACAGATCCACTGGAGTCAGATGAGTAGGCTTGGCGGGGCAGTTGAATAGTTCTTCTTCGTCAAATCAGCTGACTTCTTGCAAGTGATTGCAAATTATTGTTCGATAACATTCTGCAAATTTTTTGCTTCGAGAGAGTAAAATTCATTGAGAGAAGTTACTGAGAATTTGCTGAGTACTTGCAAGTACTTTTTACTTGCGAAGTTATCGAACAGACCTGAAATATGAAGTGTCAAACCCTTTGCAGTAAAACTATTTGAAATATTTGGTATGTTCCTTTACTTTTTAAGGGTAAAAGTGGTAAAAATGGTAAACATACAGTTAGACAACAAATGTATTGCAAAGACCAACATTGTAAACAATGTAATATAAAATTTTCGGTTGTGGCAACAAATTATGTAAAAACCTTCACACAATTACCAAGGTAGTGGCATCACACCAGCTGTTCGAATGTGAAGTGTCAAATCCCTTTATAAAAAATATTTTTGTTGTAATTTCCCCAACAAGATAAAGAAAGTTTTGACATAACATATTCAAAATGTTCGATACCACTACCTGGGTAATTGTGCCATGGTAAAAACTATATGGTTTTTTTGTGTAAATCTCTTGCTATTGGTCCTCAAAACAATATTCCGACGAAATATAGAAAGTTTTGTTGCGATTTATAACAAATGCGGACTACATAAATCATTATCTACTACTTGGGGTGACAATAAAAGAATTGCAAGAACTGCCAAATCTATAGTTTCTTGGAGAATTACCAAAGAAGTGTTCCTCAATAAGTTGTTTATCCACTTTGGGCAAAATTAAGGGTCGACATGTTCCACTCTCTAAGGATACTGGCTCCCCAATTTTTAGTAAATCTTGATCCTTTGATGGAGGATCTTTTTACGAGCTTTCTTTCGAGTAGGGATGTTTTCCCAATCATTATTATGTCCGTGAACCCGATTTTGCATACTTTTTTTGCTTGATAAAGAATATACTACACAAAAATTCGGTACTCCAGCTTTTGAAGAACAGGTTCAATTGCCATATTTCTTCCAATACTATTGAGAGAGAAAATAGAGCTCTGTTGTAGGTCGTTTCAAAATACTGCACTGAGGGTATATTTTTCTATATACTTTCCAGAGGTATTTGGATGTTTTCAAAGCGAAAATCAGACTGTTTTACTTTGGTCCATTTTCCGACAACAAATATTGAGTCAAATATTCATTATTTGCATACTTGTCTGTGGCCGATTCATCATTGTTTATTGTTAATATGGTCTCAAGTGCTTTTTACCTGTATCAAGACCCTTCATAACGGCATTTTTATCAATAAACTTTATCACATTCAATACTGTTAGTCCATTATTTACAGAAATGCTAAGTATTATAGTACGAATTTTCCCTTTGTAATACATTTATTGTCACCTAAAAGTAGAAGGTAATTCTTATTTTAGTCCGTATTTGTTATAAATTGCAAATAAATTTTGTATATTTTGACGGAATATTGTTTTGAGTACCAATAGCAAGAGGTTTGCACAAAAATCCGTATAGTTTTTACATAATTTGTTGCTATTAACGAAGAGTAATTATGTAAAATTTTACAATGTTGGGCTTTGAAATACATTTGTTGTCGAACTGTACATATCGCTCATTTAGATAAAGAGTGTCACATTTCAAAAAATTCAGTTTGAAGAAATGCAAATGAGTGCACGCCGATTCATATTAGATCAATGATATGGGGCCTACTTTTTATTGCCGAGTGCGAACGGCCTGTCTAACGCAGCGTACGTAAAAATACTTTATGAAACATTTCCAATGGTTTCGTTTCGTATTTTCCATATGAACAATCAATGAACGCAAATAAACAAAACGATTCCCGTACCAATCAAACAAAGTCACAAACGTTTCAGTTTCTCTGAATCGTTTCGCTCTCAAAACAAAACAAAAACACAAGCTTTTCAATGCAAAAAGACAACAACCGCACGATTACTGAAATGTACTTCGGCTATGATATGCCGAGTTGTTTCATTCACCACCGAAACAAAAAGAAATTTTGGCAAACATTTGCTATGCGAAATGATCAATTCCTCACTCAGACACTCAGCCACACACACATTTGATTGCTTAACAACCCTATAAGCTAACATCAACAGACTTGGATGTTTTTCAACCACCAAACGAATCCTATGGAAAATACGAAACGAAACTATTGCAATTGTTTCATAAAGTATTTTTACGTACGCTGGAAACAATACAAAACGAAACATAAACCGAACTCGGTTTTTTGTTTCGTTTTGTTTACATCCGTGAGTGCGAACGAAACGAATAGCGAAAAGTTCTCAATTCCACAACAACAGATAGAAAACGAAAAAGTTCAAAACACATGAACGATTCAATGAATGATTCATTTGGTAGTTGAAAACATCAACCGTAGTTGAAGTTTGGTAGATTACTTGTAAAAAATGCATGAAAAATGTTTTTTTTTTGCTCCAAAGTTTAAAAATGAACAGAAAGAGGACATAGAGTACGTCCAATGAAAATAGAGGACAAATAGAGTACGTTAAAGATATAGAGAGCACGATGGTTGGTCACCGTAACTTATAGGGAAGTTTTTCATGGCTGGAATACTCAGGAAATGTCGCCTACATTACGCTGAGGGGTATTTTGCCACCATCGAAAACTATGATTTTTGTTGTTTTTTTTTGTCCGGCCTAGGAATCGAACCCCGTACATACAGACAGCAAGGCGGGCGTGTTTACAATTGCACCAGGGATACCAGAAATGAAGCGGTGCAAGAATATGAGCCGGCGAGGCTTATGTTCATATGACTTTCTTGTAAGTTTATGCAATATGTTGTTAGATAACTTTCTGCCCTGCATGCCCATTATTAATAATAGAATTTTTGTTGCTTATTCGAAGTATGCTACATATTACGGTACCGCTTTTAAGTTATCCTCGTGTATGACGATCCCTGGGGAAAAGAATCATTGGATTTCTGTTCTATTTAACGGGCGTATATGTGACAGATACACCGAGGGATCGTCTGGAAGAGGAGGAGGAAGATACCACTACACTTTACGGCAGGTAATGTTGCGTATGTTGTATAAGTCGAGGCTTTCCGAGAGCGCGTGAAATTTCAGAAAGTTGATTAAAACGCAATAGGACAGTCTGTAGGAATGGAGAATATTCCTACCACCAGTATACATATATAACAAAGTAATCCGCGATCAGTCCATAAACTTTTCTTAAGCCGACAATTTTGCTAGATCAGATGTGCGCTTTCATTCAACAGGTCGATCTAGCAGAATAAAATACAATAAAATGTTCAAAAATTCAAGTAGAGCGATATTGCATTGCAGACAACATATAGCCTGTTCCAGTTATGCGCTGTGCCACCAATTCTGTATTTTATTCTGCTAGATCGACCTGTTGAATGAAAGCGCACATCTGATCTAGCAAAATTGTCGGCTTAAAATGGTCAATATGGATACATGTTTTGGGATAGCTCTTGTGACAAAGAATCAAAAAATTCGTTGGGCATATTTGTATATGCTAGTTTATTTTACTTCTGGAGCCCAAAATAATTCTGATTCGTCTGGGCATTGTCATTCCTCAACTAACAGGGACCAACATCCTCACTGTATTGCTATAAGATTGGTGATTCTCGCTTGTAGCTTTTGACTCGCTTATATTTTTATTTTTATCATTTTTGTATGCCAGTTTACTAAATGTACCAAATGTTATTTTTAATGCAACAAACCCGCACATAGAAAATGAAGATACTCGTGCCATTTATGGATTACGTGGTAATTAGAAGTGATGTCAAATAGTAAAACAAACCACGAAATATTCTAATATAAACCCCCACAAGTACAAGTGAATAAAAAAAGAGGCTCCCACCTTTTCATGGGTCAGAAGTATGGATGACGAACTTTGTACATATTTAGAAAACAATAGTACTTGCTGAATTTAGATACGCAAAATAGTTCGGATGACAACTTCCTTTTTGTTATTCCTCTTTATTTTTCATAATTTGTTCTCACCTTGATTTGCCCACACCACTTTCACCAATTACTAAAAGTTTTATTGCTTTGTCGCTGAGCATTTTCGGCTTTAAATTAACTTATTAACTTATTTATTCATCAATTCACTTTATTTTGATTTTGTCAGTGGATAGAAGTTGATTTTGATTCCCCCATTCCCGCTATCTTCGCTGCTGAGTTCCTTGATTCCAGCATTCTCGCCTCAAGGTTTTGTGATTCCTCCATTTTAGTCGTCTTCGAAACGCTTTTATAAACGTCAACAAAAAACATGTAAAAACGGCCAAACGTAAAAAATAGCTTCGTTCCAGTACTTTTTTAAAGGTAAAATGTTCAAAAGAGAAAACTGTCAAAAATGAGTTCAACGCACACATTTTTCCATAATGTACGGGAACGGAAAAATGGCAGAAACGTCAAAAAATCTGGAACAAATGTCCAAGTCGGCGTGTCAGCCAATCGAAAGCCGCAAACATGTTGCACTTTTTTGCTCGCTCTAATTTGTCGTGTAAAAAGTTTCTAAAGAGAAAGCCATTCAGCGCCATTTTTGTTCAAAGAGAAGTGAACATTTTGCAACTTTTTTGGTGTACGGGAACGCATTTCGGGGAAAAAATTTCAAAATGTGTTAAATGTGTAATTGTGCGAATTGCTACAACAAAGCAACTTTTTTTGTAATGTAAACTGTCAAAATTTTCGCCGAATGGTCTCTTGTTGTCTCTTTTTATCGCTTGTGTTTGTCTTTAAAGTGATGACATGCTATCTCTTACTTACCCAATCATATGGTTATTTGTTTTGATTTTTCATGGCGAATTCCTAGTTTTTTGACGTTTTAGATTCGATCAGCTGGGCTGATGCATCTACCTTCCTAATTGTGCCATGCTTAGGTAGAAACATCGGCGAATTGCTACAACAAAGCAACTTTTTTTGCAATGTAAACTGTCAAAATTTTCGCCAAATGGTTTCTTGTTGTCTCTTTTTATCGCTTGTGTTTGTACAGCATGGTACAATTACTTAGGTAGAAACATCGGCGAATTGCTACAACAAAGCAACTTTTTTGTAATGTAAACTGTCAAAATTTTCGCCAAATGGTTTCTTGTTGTCTCTTTTTATCGCTTGTGTTTGTACAGTGAAGTGAACACATGCTATCTCTTACTTACCGAATCATATGGTTTTTTGTTTTGATTTTCATAGCGAATTCCTAGTTTTTTTGACGTTTTAGATTCGATCAGCTGGGCTGAGGCATCTACCTAAGTAATTGTACCATGTTGTACAGTGAAGTGAACACATGCTATCTCTTACTTACCGAATCATATGGTTTTTGTTTTGATTTTTCACGGCGAATTTCTAGTTTTTTGACGTTTTAGATTCGATCAGCTGGGTTGAGGCATCTACCTAAGTAATTGTACCATGATACATTCATGGTACAATTACAAAGGTAGATGCATCGGCGAATTGCTACAACAAAGCAACTTTTTTTGTAATGTAAACTGTCAAATTTTCGCCAAATGGTCTCTTGTTGTCTCTTTTTATCGCTTGAGTTTGTCTATAAAGAGTAGACATGCTATCTCTTACTTACCGAATCATATGGTTTTTGCATGATACAATTAATTGTGCCATGGGTTTTTGTTTTGATTTTTCATGGCGAATTCCAAGTTTTTTGACGTTTTAGATTCGATCAGCTGGGCTGAGGCATCTACCTTTGTATGTACCATGAATACATTAGGTGTGTCTTTTTACGTGATAATTCGTAATAATTATTACGAAATGTAACTAAATGCTGTCTTTTTACACAAAAGTTCAGTAAAAGAGACCGAAGTGAGAGAACAATTTTGAAAGTTGTTTGCTGAGAAATTGCAACATTTAGCAAGTTCGATCAGCTGTTTTTTAATCATCTGCCAATGGTCAGCTGCTCAATGTTTATCTTATTTTTGTGGAAAAATATTATAAATATTACGATTTAGCTATATTTATTGATTGTTTTATTAACATATTAATTATTTTTATTTATTTTGCTTAAAATTGAAGGTTTTTATTGCTTTGGAGTCAATGTTTTTGTTTTGGTTATCAACTGTTATTTTGCTAAAGTTTACTAAGGGGTAGTTTACACTATATGTAAATGTCATATGACACGAAATAAAAATATTCCATATCTACCCAAGGAGGCAATGTGGAGACGTAGTTTTTTTACATTTTTGCTGGTGTGGATGCACAGAGTAAATCGCGTAAGGAAAATCTCCAATATTATACATATTAGCGAATATATAACGATGGGAAAATTCATGTCATATGACATTTACATATAGTGTAAACTACCCCTAAATGCTGTCTTTTTACTGTTTTCTCTATTTTCGTATCAAAGAGCAAAATCCCTCTTAAGCTGAAAACAGATACAACGTTTGATTAAAGTTTTGCGTTGGCCGTCGAGAAAAAAACAACAACAACGGGGCGACGACGACACCAAAGTCCAGCGTTTATCTGTTTGTCGGCATATATTTCAAATGGATTTGAATTTTTCGGCATCATGCCCAACAGTGTAAAAACGGCCAAAACGACACAAAACTTTACCCAAACGTTGTATGTGGTTTCAGCTTTAAGGGGTGTTTATACTATCTATCAATGTCATATGAACTGTCACTTCTTTTAACCATTCGACATCCTTTATGTTTGTCAAATTCCATACCACTTTTAGTTTTTGTGTTCACACTAGCATACAATTTCATATGACCACAAAATATAAATCACGGAAATAACACAATTTATATTGTTAAAAACTTTAATCGGACTCGCATTTTTGTTTTCTTTACCTATTGCCTTAATTTTTTGCTACAATTGTTTTCTTCTAACAATTCATTTCTCAACTGGATACGAAAATACATGGCCGAATAGAGCGCTCCCTAAATGAAAAATGTACATATGAGTTGCCACATCATTTTGATAGATGGAAATTTTCATAGTGGTCACACTATGTGTGCAACATTCACAGGTAGCAAATTTGATAACTCATATGACATTCATAGTTAGTGTAAACACCCCTTAAGCGAACAACCATACTCACATACATTCATGGGGGAATACAAGTGGACGACAAACACAGTAATGACGTAATTACAACAACAAACAGAAGTAGCAACTAAACGATAATTACATGACAAAAGCACGTTAATAAAAGATAAAGTAACAACTAGAATGATGAAGAGAGTTCTACATGGTAGTTGTTGTTGCTTAAATAAAGTAACTGCGTAATAAAAACTTTACGTTACAATTCAAATTTTTAAATTAACGGAAATTAAACTAAACTAACTTAAACCTATCAGTTACATTCGTAACAATATTCAAGATTTTACGATACCACTACCTGGGTAATTGTGCCATGGTCCATACGCTATAAACTTTAACCCAACGATATAGTCGAAACTTCAATTTTTCGAACTGACACTTGCATGTGTAAACGTTCGGAAAAAATTGAAGTTAAGGGGTGAGTACATAAGATGCCTTGCCTGCTTACCTTGCTTGCTTCTGATAAAAGAATAAAAAAGAAAAGGGCAACCCAGTTCGAAATTTTCTCGGCCTTCTTTATTCTTTTATTTTTATTATGTCAGAAATGAAGCAGGAATGCAAGGCAATCAGGCAAGGCAGCTTATGTACGCAGGCCTTTACTTTCAAAGCACTTACCTTGCTTGCATCTGATAAAAGAATAAAAAAGAAAAGGCAACCCAGTTCAAAATTTGCTCGGCAATCAGGCAAGGCAGCTTATGTACGCAGGCCTTTACATTGATTACTGACAAGGAAATATCGGCAGTGAATATGTGTGAGTGTATTGGTATTTTTCGAACTGTCACTTACATGTGTAAACGGGGGGTAAATTTGTTCACTGTCATAAGTTTGGGTACAACTTTTGCTTTTTTTGGAATACTTTTCCAGCAAGAATATTGTGGAGCCTAGTTAAAGTAATTTTTATTTTTTACTCTATTCGGTACTTTTGACATAAACAGCGAAGTTCTAAGTTCCATATGCTTTTGTAAAACGGGCTAGCTATGCAGATAAATCTACCATTGTTATTGTACCATGCCATTTGACGTTTTCAGCCGTGGCTGCAGGGTTGTATTTTTCAGCGATTTTCATACTTGGCTACCTCTTTACTGTACCATGGAAACACCTAGCTTATTCGTTACTTTGTACTTCACTTCTCTTTGAATATTCGTCCACTAAAGCTGAAAACACATCCGACGTTTGAGTAAAGTTTTTTTGTTGGGCGTTGAGAAAAAACAACAACAGGGCGACGCCGACACCAAAGTCCAGCGTTGATATTGTTACGAATGTAACTGATAGGTTTAAGTTAGTTTAGTTTAATTTCCGTTAATTTAAAAATTTGAATTGTAACGTAAAGTTTTTATTACGCAGTTACTTTATTTAAGCAACAACATTTTTTTCAGCGATTTTCATACTTGGCTACCTCTTTACTGTACCATGGAAACACCTAGCTTATTCGTTACTTTGTACTTCACTTCTCTTTGAATATTCGTCCACTAAAGCTGAAAACACATCCGACGTTTGAGTAAAGTTTTTTTGTTGGGCGTTGAGAAAAAACAACAACAGGGCGACGCCGACACCAAAGTCCAGCGTTGATATTGTTACGAATGTAACTGATAGGTTTAAGTTAGTTTAGTTTAATTTCCGTTAATTTAAAAATTTGAATTGTAACGTAAAGTTTTTATTACGCAGTTACTTTATTTAAGCAACAACAACTACCATGTAGAACTCTCTTCATTATTCTGGATGTTACTTTACCTTTCATTAATGTGCTTTTATTTTGTTTTGCCATAGTCATGCAATTATTGTTTAGTTTGTCACTTCTTTATTTCTCGCATCTGTTTGTTGTTGTAATTACGTCATTACTGTGCTTGTCGTCCGCCTGTATTCCCCCCATGTATGTATGTGAGTATGGTTGTTCGCTTAGTGCGAATGTGCGTCTGTGTGTTCGTTGCACAGATTCGAGGTGTTGCCAGACTTTCTGGATAATTCTAGACCAAGGAGACTTTGGGGTATAAATACAGGGGAACTGGCAATGACGAAATGAGTTGTGTTTTAAGCGTTGAACTGAACAGATCGGTTAAATAAGAGCTGCGTGCTAACTAGAGACTTGCTGTGTGCTTTGTAATTAAAGTCGGTTCTGAATAAGTGTAATAAAGTAAATAAAGCATTGTAGAAACGTAATCTAAAACGAACCCTGTTTTATTTGGTACAAATCGTATCGGGGAATAAAACAACGTCTACACGGAGATAAGTTAAATCTAATTCCGTAACAATTGGTGTCAGGAAGTGAGATTACGATCATCCTACAATGAAGTTTAAGGATCTACGAGTGGAAGACTTGAAGAAGGAGCTAAGTAAGTTGGAGTTGTGTTCTACTGGCAACAAGGCCGAACTACAAAAACGCTTGTTGGAAGAGTTCGAGCGCCGTGGAATGAACATCGATGAATATGAGTTCGACGGTAAGGAGGAAGTCGAGTTACCGGCAAAGGGCGAATCCACTGTTGAGGAAGTTTCGTCGGTAGCTGCCAGGGGTGACGATTTGAAATCAATGCTGGCTATGATTATGCAGGAAATGAATAAGAAAAGTGAAGAAAATTCCAAAATGATGGAGAAATTAGATGCTAAAATGGACGAAAATTCTAGAATGATGGAAGAAAATTCCAGAAAGAGCGAAGAAAATTCCAGACTTGTGATGGAAATGAAAGCAGAAAACTGTCGAATGAGCGAAGAAACCTCCAAACTTATGATGGAAAATGAAAGCAGAAAATTGTCGAATGAGCGAAGAATATTCCAGAAAATTAGAGGACAAATTAGAAGAGAACTCTAGAAAAATCTCTAAGGGCATGGAAGAGAAACTAGAGTTAAATTCTAGAACAATTAACGAGAAACTCGAAAACATCACGATGGTGATTGAAAAGAGAGTAGAAAACATGGAGGTACAAATTAAAGAGTTGGATAAAAAGATTTTGTCTGTTGACGAGAAATTTCTGGCTCAAGATGAGAAGATTCTGGGCATAGAAAAGAAAATGTCGGAACTGGAAATTAAAGGCGGTCCAGTGAGAGCTATCCATAACGCGTCAAAAATTAAGCCTCCAGTGTTCGACGGCTCTACCTCTTTCAATGTGTTCAAATTACAGTTCGAGACAGTGGCTGCTAGAGATTCTTGGAACGACAACGAAAAGGCGGTATCACTCCTTATGGCATTGAAGGGTGATGCTGCTGACGTATTACAGAGTATTCCCGCCGCTTCTAGAAACAGTTATGGGGATATAATGGCTGCTCTCGAACGTAAGTACGGTGGCGAACATAAGCAAAACATCTACCTAATGGAATTAAGGGGAAGAGTACAGAAGCCAAATGAGACCTTACAGGACTTCGCAACGGAAGTAGAACGTTTGGTGCTAATGACGTATCCAGGAGAAAACCATCCATTGTTGGACCGTATGAAAATCGAAACATTTGTGAATGGTATACGTGACGCCGAGATCAAACGTGCAACGTATGCGTCACCAAAATCGTCATTTGCTGAAACCGTGTCGTACGCCCTTACACCATGGTATAACAAGAAAGGTAATTTCATGCTAACAGCTGATTTAAATTTTTTTCATGTTTTGAATTTGAAGTACATTCATTGTCAAACTGATGTTGTTTGACATGGTAAACATTGTACACAAACACATACAAAACGACATTTGTCATTTTAAAATACATATATACATCAAATTGAAATCGAATAGTTAAATAATTGAAAAATAGCTTATATTCATATAACAAATAGAATTGTGACGGAATTGTTTAATTTATAAATGTTCCAAGGAGCGAAAAATTTATTAGCGACGAGCGGAAGTGCTTATTGTCGGCTTTGCTCAGTCTGTGACACAAATAAAAGAAATAAACCTAGTTCTGATGTGGCTAAAATCTTCAAAATACCTAAAATCCGGAGTGAGCGTTTATGGGGAGCTAAACCAAAACATGGACTTATTTGGACCATCTTCGAATAAAAACCAAGTTTGGAAGAAATATCTGTTATTCCGCTCGATAGTTATTAGCGTTCCAGCCAAGGTTATTCCAATGGATAAAGAGAGATAATTCTGGTTTATATGTGTAGTTTTTTGCAACTATCATCTCGAGGAGAATGTACTTCCCAAACAGAATGTAATACTATTGTAGTAAGAACTTCAAAAACTATGATAAATAAACTTTAGAATTTTATCCGAGAACAGGAAAAAAGTTTGTACTTTTGTGAATAGGTACCTCCATATATGATATCCACTTTCAAATTTGAAGTAAGTATGAAAGCCGTATTACGATGTGTAAACTTTGGACCAAATGGATCAATCTACTCATTGTACACCGTAATATAAGCCACGAGGACTACCTGCTGTAAAGATTTCAAAACAATCCGACGCATGTCCTTCACCGGCACATTTGAGAATAATTTTGAAATATTGTGTGGGAGGTACCCCAAGGAATGGACCGATATAGGCCATATTGGATCCTTATCTACGTCTGGAATAAATATTACAATGTGCAAAGCATAGACCAAATCGGCTGCTCTTATCGAGATTAATTGTGCAAACCATTTTAGCGAAAATGTTTAAACTTTTCTGGGGAAGGTACCGGAAGGAGTGGACCGATCTACGAATTTAAACTAAGCTTGGTGAAAACATTAGGTTCCCGCGCGTTCCAGAAAGACAGGCGGAAGGACATACACGTCTAAACCGATTCCAAATTTTCTGAAACCGATTTCGTCCAAACATAGGTACATATGTATGTGTTTATAGTACCTTCGTTTGCTTAAAGTTCAAAAGGAGGACCAATATGCATAATAAACGTATATTCCTGGAGGTTGAAAGGGACCAAAAATAGATTTTCTTTAAAGATTTTTAGGATATAAAAATTATGACAATAATTATCGTACTTACACGTCCCAAAAAGGATATAAAAACTATGGTGTTTTGGTGTTCAATATAATTAACGTTAATATTTACAGTAGGTACGAAAAAAAAACAAAGATGTACTTGACTAAAACTAACAAATTGACGAGCCATAAAGGATAACGAACGTAATTTGCTAAAGATTTCTTGAGGAGAGCCAAACAGGATTTCTTCAAGAGATTTTGATGGGGACTATTTGCAGTATTTTAAGGAAAGCGAAGTATTCGGCTCTTGTCTTCATATAATTCCCGTTCTATGTTCCACATGCCAAACAAATAGCATGCCAACATAGAACATATTTTGCACCAGGAAATCAGTTTGTGTCTTTCATTCTAAAGCCTTTACCTAATCAACTGCGTGTTGCGTGTGCGTTCAAAAATACAAAAACAAAATACATGTATTTCAAATTGACAACAAAAACAAATACATGTATTTTGTTTTTGTTTTTTTGAACGCACACGCAACACGCAGTTGATTAGGTAAAGGCTTAAGTGTTCATAGCCCATCTTTCAGCACTTGGTCTCCATATCCGATGACGCGCCAGCTTCAAAAATACAAAACAATGATTTGTTTTGGTTTTTTCTTTTTTTATTTTCACAAAAAGTACGTATAAAGGTTTTTTACATACATATGTATGTATTTCAAAATATAAACAAACTATATTTTGTTTTTGTTGTGAAATGTCATGCCGTATTGTTGTTGTTCTGTATGTGACACGCTCCCGTACAGACATACAGGGTTGTATTTATATAAATTTGACAGATGCGACTACCTTTAATCATTCTACCATGCCCTTACACAAGAGACGGCAAGAATAATCACCAATCCCCAGACTTACAAGGTCCGCAAACTGGATACCGAGTTCGATGAACCCAAATATCGTGTTAACGAGATCGAGGCAGCAATGAAGCGGGTATTACAAGGAAGGTATACGGCAGCACCAACTAAGGCCAAGGGTAGGTGTCACAATTGCGACAAAATGGGTCATTTTGCGCGTGAATGTAGAGCGAAGCGCAAGCGATCGAGGTCATTGTCACCATCCCCGTCAAAAGAAAGTAAAAGAGTGGCTCAACGTTCTGCAAATGAATCACCGTTAAATTAAATCGAGCCAGTCCCACAATCTCCATAGCGATAGTACAACAGAAAAACCACAACCTTACAACAACTGGTTATATCAATGGCGACAAGCGAATTCTGACCTTGGATACAGGCGCATCAAAGTCCATCATCAGATCAGATCTGGCCAGGGGGAAGATAACGCCACTAAATGGAGTCAGACTGCGCACAGCAACAGGGGAGCCTGCGGCAGTACATGGAAAGATAACCGTGAGACTAACTATTGTCAATAAATCGGTCGATTACGAGTTTATAGTTGCTGATATCGTAGACGAAGTTATAATAGGTGCAGATTTTATGATTGCCTTTGGTCTTAATCTGGATATGAAAGAACGTGTGATGACATGGTCCAATGTGGAAATTCCATTAAATATGGGTTACGAGGAAAACACACCTATTAGACTCTGACTATGGAACATCCAGAGATTATACCGCCTTGCGCCGAAACATTGATATGGGTACCAATGGATGGAGATTGTGGAGTCGGGAAATTGTGGGTGGTGGAACCAGCAGAGAACAAAAATAGTAACATCTTAATAGCGAATGCCCTGGTGAAAAGCAACGGCGATGGATTGATTCCAGTTAGAGTTTTGAACCTGTCAGATAAGCAACAACAAATTTGCCAATTTTCCGACTTTGGACAATGTACACCAGCCGAAGCTGTAATCAATTTGGAAAATAACACCGAAAAATCAGCAGCCACGGAAAAGAAGCACCTCGATGGTTACATCAAAGAGTAGACACACAACTTATCACCTTCCGAGAAGAACAAGGCCAAGCAGTTATTATGGAAACATGCCTCTACCTTTGCGTCTACAAAAGGGCATCAAGGAAGAACATCGGTGGTGAAACATGAAATAAACACAGCAGACGCAAGACCAATAAAACAGGCCCCAAGAAGCGTTCCACTGGCAAAAAGGGACGAAGTCCAGAAGTTGATAAGCGAAATGGAGGAGAGTGGTGTGATCGAACCGTCGTCGAGTCCCTGGTGTTCCCCAGTAGTACTGGTCAAGAAGAAAGATGGAAGTACCAGATTTTGTGTGGATTACAGAAAATTAAATGATGTCACCAAGAAAGATAGCTACCCGCTCCCAAGAATCGATGACACACTAGACACCTTAGCCGGGACGTCATGGTTCTCTACCCTCGATCTGCAGAGTGGTT
Organism: Musca autumnalis; assembly: GCF_047663935.1. NCBI lineage: Eukaryota > Metazoa > Arthropoda > Insecta > Diptera > Muscidae > Musca > Musca autumnalis. The sequence goes on from NW_027411866.1 coordinate 56,765,954, forward strand.
ACTGGCAGGTAGAGATAGCCGAAAAAGATAAGGAAAAGACAGCGTTTGGCGTTAACGGCGGTCTCTGGCAATTTAATGTCATGCCATTCGGGCTCTGCAACGCCCCGGCCACCTTTGAAAGGCTGATGGAGCGGGTGCTGAAAGGGTTGCAGTGGAAGTCGTGCCTTATATACTTGGATGACATCATAGTCATGGGACAGACCTTCGACGAACACCTCACGAATTTTAGGAATGTACTCCAGCAGCTATCGTCTTCGGGTCTAAAACTTAACCCGAAGAAGTGTAACCTCTTCCAGCGAGAGGTGAAGTTCCTGGGGCACCATGTGACGACGGAGGGCATATCGACGGATAGCGAGAAGATTAAAGCCGTCAGAGACTGGCCGCAGCCTCGAAACCTCCATGAGCTGCGAAGCTTTCTGGGTCTCTGCACCTATTACCGTCGGTTTGTCCCCAATTTTGCCAACATTGCCGCAAGCTTACACCGACTGACTCAAAAAGGGCAGAAATTTCTATGGAGCAACGACCAGGAAGAGGCATTCCAAAAACTCAAAGACATGCTCTGCAAAGCCCCTCTTTTGGCGTACCCTATACCCGGTGGTAAGTTTGTGTTGGACACTGACGCCAGTGCATACGGAATCGATGGTGTCCTTTCCCAGGAAATAGACGGCCAAGAAAAAGTCATCGGGTACTAAAGCCGAACATTGTCAAAGCCTGAGAGGAATTACTGTGTAACGACGAGAGAGCTGCTGGCAGTTGTGGAGAGCATCAAACACTATCACAAATACCTGTATGGACAGCACTTCCTGCTAAGAACCGATCATTCCGCTCTGAGATGGCTGCTCCAGTTTAAGAACCCGGAAGGTCAATTGGCCCGTTGGATCGAGAGGCTTCAGAGTTATGACCTAAGTATCGAGCACAGAAAAGGTGGAAAGCACGGTAATGCTGATGCCCTGTCTCGTCGGCCATGCAAAATTGAATGCAGACATTGCTCGAAAGCTGAAGGCAAAGCAAGTATCATCGATGTCCGGCTACTGCAGGTTGAGTCCGGCGAGGATTGGTCGGCGGAACAAAGAAAAGATCGCACCCTAGGCAAAATAATTTCTGCCATGGAAATGGGCGAACGCCCTAGTCGCAAAGAAATAGCGCCCGAAAGCCCCCTTTTGAAATCATATTGGGCCCAGTGGAACAGTCTACTTATAATAGATGGGTGCCTACATCGTAAGTGGGAGAGCGACGATGGAAAAACTCACCGTAACTTGATTGTCGTACCAGACTCCAAAATAAAAGATGTCTTGTCAGAGTTTCACGATGGTCCAAGTGGAGGACACCTTGGTGTAACAAAGACTGCTGAAAAGATAAAGCAGAGGTTCTACTGGGTCGGCTGTCAGAAATCCATTGCAGACTGGATTGACAATTGTGAGAGGTGTATAAGAGCTAAAGGTCCAACCCGGAAGAGTCGAGGCCACATGCAACAGTATAATTCAGGAGCTCCATTTGAAAGAATCACAATGGATGTGGCTGGACCGTTTCCAATAAGCGACTCTGGGAACCGGTATGTCTTAGTGGTCATGGATTACTTCAGCAAATGACCAGAGGTTTATGCCATTCCCAACCAGGAAGCCAAGACAATAGTGGATGTGTTCAGCAAGAATTGGATTTGTCGCTATGGTGTCCCATCCGAGGTTCATTCCGATCAAGGAAGAAATTTTGAGTCAGCGATCTTCAAAGAAATGTGTGACACCTACGGAATCAAGAAAACGAGGACAACGCCCCTGCATCCACAATCAGATGGCATGGTGGAGATATTTAATCGCACTCTGGAAGAGCATCTACGAAAGGTGGTAGATAGCGGCCAAAGAGACTGGGATGAGCATATTCCACAATTCCTACTAGCCTATAGGTCGGCCATTCATGACTCCACATCTCGAACTCCAGCCAGAATTTTGTTCGGGAATGAATTAAAGCTGCCTGGTGACTTGATCTTCGGCGCCACACCAAACCCCGAAACTGATAACGATGAAAACAGTCAAAACTCTTTCAGTGAAGTCCACGATGCAGTATGCCATCGGATAAAAATGGTCAGCAACCGCATGAAGGCGAGGTACGATCGAGCGGCAAATACTGATGGGTTCCAAGAAGGGCAACTGGTACTATTGTTTAACCCACAACGGAAAAAAGGACTATGCCCCAAATTACAAACGCACTGGGAAGGCCCCTACAAGGTAGTCACGAAAATAAATGACGTCGTGTATCGCATACAGAAGAGCGACAGCCCTAGATCAAAGATGAAGGTGGTACATCTAGAACGGTTGGCCCGCTATGGAACGAGAACTGTGCCAGGTCATGAGGAACAGGCTTAAGCGGGAGGCAGTGTTACGAATGCCCATACCACAGAGAGGGAACTGTGCCTATTCGGGACGAACAGGCTTAAGCGGGAGGCAATGTGTTGCGTACCCCCCTCACACCGTGACTGCCCTGGCTTTATTGGTATGGGTCGTGGTTTCTCAACCCTGTGTCACCTGAGGGCACAACAAGTAAAACTATTGGAGACAAACATGGACTAACCACACTGACAATGAGAAACACCAACCAACGCTTTCCGGGGACTCCGGAATACCGGTCCCCTTCATTACCCTCCCATCCTTACGCTCCTGAATTCCCAGGAACCCCTTTCATCTCGCCACCAACAATCTTTATATTTCAAATCCCCGACATATCCCCCTTATCCTTTTCCCCTCCCACCAAATAAACTTAGCACAACATATTCAATCAATTACTTATCATTTATTACATAAAAAAAAACACATAATTATTATAAAAAAAACTAATTAATCTTTTCAACCTTCCTTCTCTTCTATTTTCAGTTTTACTATATTGCTCTTTAAATAAAATGAAATTAAGAACAAAATATAAAAAAAAAAAAAATAAATTGAAATTAGCAAATTTATCTTTACGATGTTTCACTTTAAAATGGATTATAAAAAAAACAAAGAAAATTTATCAAAAATAGAAATACTATATAGGATCTAGCCTCAGTTTCTTATCTTCGGTATTACTTTCGTCCTAGAAGAACAGAAATCCCTACCCAGATTGAGCTCTCTCCAGATGGAATCCCTACCGGACTACTACTTTGGTTGTTGGCTTAGGATACATCCCTAACAATTTAACAAGGGCATAAAAAGATTTAAATATTGAACTAGAAAACTTACTACTAAAACTAACTACAACACACAGACAAACACAAAATTTAATTTCAGATAGCTCCTTAACTTATGCTATCACTTAGCCTTGGTTTATATATTCTGGTCCCACAGTGTGTCCACAATTGTGGATGTGAAGTGGAAGCTGGATCACTCGGAGTTTCTCTCACTACGGTCCACAAAAATTCCACAACCCGCACTGTACAGGCAAATTCAGTTGCCACCGTCTGGAGACTAAATGGTTAGGATGCTTTACGTCCGACTTGCGCCACGCTCTTGACCAAATTTAAAACGCTCCTTAGGATGCTGATTATGGCCAAATTTACTGCAAAAGCAAAGGACACTACACAAGAAGAATTCATTACAACACACTTCGGCTATGTAATACACGCTCAAACTCACATCTGACTGCAATTTCGCTTCACTTTGAACAACAAATTGGTACAGAATTTAATAAAATTGTTAACACTTTATAGACGTTATCTGCAGAAATAACTTAATGGTATTATTTTAACACCAGTTATTTCTTGATTTTAAACGTGGATTGTAAAAATTTAAATGTTCAGTTATACGTTTTAAAATGAAATTTCAAGTTTTAAATATCGAACTTTATTCAAACTGTGTACTGTTCGTGAAACTCTGCTGATGATTTAAACGTTTCTGATCAAATTCGCAAAAGAAAAATAAAATCAAAGTAACATTGCTCTCAATATGTAAATGTTCACACAACCATCATTTTGTTAGCCCGTCGATGTTCTCCGGTACCATTAAAACGTCTCTCTCCTACCAACAAAATACCCATGCTTGAACAACGGTCAGGTTCATTGTTCGCCTGGCCTTGAAACTTTCATCATATTAACCAATTTATGAGCGCGTAAACTCTCTTACTGTACGCTCTTACATACAACCCTGTCCCTACAATTGCACTTATCCAACCCTGGCATGTCAAACAAAGAAGTTCCACAAAACAGCTGATTCATACCTCCACTTGGCACTGGAGGTATCAGCACGTTTTAGAATTTTCCTCAGAAAAAACATAAAAAACATAAAATCATACATTTCAACAAATATTAACGACAAAAATCCACACTTTATCGAGAAAACTAAAATAATCAATTGGATTGCTCATGCCCCAACAAGAATAGCCGGCATGGCAATCGCTAAAATGGGCAATGGACAACACGCCACATAATTAAGTCTATGAAATGAAAATACAAGAGGCCTATTTAGTCTGAAATGTTTTGGTAGCAATTAACCGGCGCAGGCTGCTTTCACCAAACAAAACACATAGGCCTACATTGCAAAGGAACTTCCCACAAAAACGCTGGCTGGGAGGCAATCTTTTAGCAAATATAAACAATCGAAATCTAGAAAGACATCCCAGGTAACTACCATCCGGCCATTTATGAGTTACATCTGGTTCTGTCATCGTCTAAATAAACTCTTAAATTTTCGCCATAGCATCTCACTACCCTACAAAAATGAAAACATGCTTTCCAACTCCAGACTAACACCACTGAAAGTCCATCGCACTCGTTCAGTCTCCCCTTGGGAACGCTATTATGGATACCCCGCATCATAGAGTATACCCCTGCTCTTACCACAACCTAAAGGAACCTATGAGCCGGGGCCGCTATCCAACACGCCACATAGTTTGGCCAAGAGGTTTTTTTTTGTTTGGCCAAGAATTTGTGTTTCCACAACATCGCCGGCCTTATTTCCAGAACATCATAATAAACTTAATGATTTGGCTGGGAAACAAACGTATGCAATTGCGACTCGCCCTACAAGTCAATCTAACTTTCTGTTTCTTTCTAACTTTCTCTGGTATTCCTCCTGGGCAAAAACAACGAAAGCTGCATACTTTGGTTATCGAAACTCTTGCATACATCATTTCCCCAAAATTCTAATTGAGATGAGTTACAGAAGTTAGCTAGCGATCAAATAAAATATAAGGCAGGCTTCCGTATTCTCAGTTGTTTGGTGACAGCCCATTTCCGCACCAGTCTTCTCTTGACATTTGATACGTATGGGGAATCACTACAATTACTACAAAAAAAAAACCCTCTGAATTTTCGAACCAGTAAAACCAAATTCCAGTAATAGTAATGATCCGAAACTCTGATGTTTCATAATCGCATGCATGTCTTGAATTCGTCATATGTTATGTATGATACGAAAGACTAGCATTTGTTTGGACCCGGTGTTGGCTACCGGAGAAGTGAGACTCAGGTCATTTTGGACCATATATCCCATACGATTATGCATCATGGTGGAGATCACAGAGTTCCCCCAAATTAGTTCCTCTACCTTTTTTTTGGCATTATCATACTGTTTGGGCAAGGGGACCTCAGTGTTTTCGTTCCTACTACGTGTCGCTAAATCTCCCTCAACAAAACTCTGGAGTTTCAAAGTACACAGCAGAAACACCAGTGTGAGGGAAGCCTTGGTGGTCCGTCATATTAGTATTTTAATGAACTAAACTGTTCTGTATTCATCCAATATCTAGGTTCTACCTATTATACCGTTCTAACCCGTAATTTTTTTTCCAATCCAATTGGGATTATCATAGTGATTGAATTGATTTATAAAATCGATTCCATTTTATTCTATTTTTATTTCATTCATCGTCTCTCTAGACAAGAATCGTAAATACTAAGTACGATAGCCCGATAGGGCAATAGCGGGTTTCGCAAACATTTCTTTTTAATTCTTTAAGTTACATGAATACTTTACTCCATCTTCAAAACCTTACTATACAATAGGAATTTTCTTAAAAACGTCATAACTTCTTCACTGAGCTCTACACTGGTAGATTCACATCTCTATTCACTAACATCATAGTTAATTATACTAAACTTACTCTAAACCTTAATAAGGGTACTCATTATATCAGTGATCACGGTATTTATGTGAACGTCCAAGGTCGTTATCAGACTAATAAGGATATTTTGCCCTTATTAAAATAATAAGTTCCCAAATAACCTGTATCTTCTATACCTAGAAATTGAGTAACTAATCTTTTCGACAAATGTAATTTTTTTTTTCTTTTTTTTTTTTTTGACGCGCCCAACGTAGGCTACACCCACCACTTTCATTTCTCTTGTGTGACTACTTGTAATATTTGCGACTGAGTTAGCCGGGCACTAACAAAAGACTTAAGACCGCAACCCGGAATTATGTTTTAGGTAGTTTTGGATGTAGTAAAGGAAGAACTTGGTGGTAAATATCACAGATGCTCTAAAACTATTACTTAGGTCCTATATCACAGTGGAACACAAAACACTGGACGCATACAATAAGGCAAATAATTCATAAAAAAAAAATAAATCATAACCGAGACACATCCTTACTCTAATATTGCACATCGTCATAAAATTTGCACTATAAAGTAAGTGGCTCGATAGAATTCCTCATTGCACGTTCACTGCTTTATGTCCTTCGAGTGATATACTCCCAAAGGATCCCCTTTTAAGGACTCTAAGCGGTACATATTATTTCCTAGAACTTCTGCGACTCGGCACTTTGTAAACTTTCCACAGAATTTGGCATTTCGATTGTCTTGGAATTTGCTAAGAACAAAATTCCTTTTGTACACTTCTTGACCAGGAGTGAAACGTACTACTCTGGCTCGCCTGTTGTACCTGAGAGCACTTCTCTCATATGCACTATGTAAATTTTCCTTTATTAGGTCCCTTATAATACTAATTCTATCATTTTTATCTAATAACATGAGTTCCCCATCGCTCAATGCCTTTAGTTTCCTAGCCAGCTTGTAGTCCTTTCCACAAGTGAACATATTATGTCCAAATAAGGCAAAAAATGGTGTCACCCCAATAGCTGTATGGACTGAAGTCCTCAATGCCATTTCAATTTTGGACAAATTTATATCCCAGTTCGTATGGTCATTGTTCAAATAGGACCTGATGGCATTAAGGACACTTTGATTCACCCTTTCGGCAGCGTTTGATTGGGGTGAATAAAAAGCTGTCTTTAAGTGGTCTATCTTATAGGCATTCATCATCTTTTGAAAATCTTTGGACACAAACTGTTTGCCGTTGTCCGTATGTATTGTTTCTGGCACCCCAAACTGCTGGAAAACCTGTTCTACTAAAAACTTAATGACATTGGCGCTGGTTGCTTCCTTCATCGGCTTCAAAAATACGAATTTGGTGAGATGATCCACCACAACCAAAACGTAGGCATTACCCTTACCCGATCGTGGATATTTACCCAAAAAATCTACATAAAGTTTTTGAAATGGACGATCAGTAATAACTTCGTTTCCAATTTCTGGCATAAGGTGCTGATTAGAGCTTTTACACTCTTTACAAGTGTTACAGTTTCGGATGAAATTTCGGACCTGAACTGCCATGTTGGGCCAATAATATTTTAAGCGTAAGTGTCCTAAAGTTTTCTTGATGCCTCCGTGCGATTTACCTTCAGGCTCATGAGCCATTTGTATGAGAGTGTTCGTTAAGCTCTCTGGAATCCATAGCTTCCATTCGAACTCCTCTAATTCCATATCAACACGGGACGTAGTGCGTTTAAAAACCATGCCGTTTTCGATTTTAACGTCTGGAAATTTCTCCCTATTCTCCTCGACTGCTTTTATTAACTCTAAATACATTTCTGACTCAAATTCCATTGTATCAAACCCTACTACATCTTCTGGCATCAACATTTCTTCTACTGTTCTTGATAACATGTCCGCTACAATATTTTCAGAACCTTTCTTATGTTCAATCTCGAAGTCAAACATTTGTAGCTGAAGGGCCCACCTCGCCAGTCTACCATTGAGGTCTCGAAGTGACATCAGCCACTTCAGGCTCGCATGGTCGGTGATGATCGTGAAGGGCATCAACTCCACGTACGGCCTGAAGCGCTTAACTGCCATTATCGCCGCCAAGCATTCTTTCTCAGTGACGCTATAGTTCATCTGAGCACTATTTAGCTTCTGAGAGAAGAATGCTATTGGCCGTTCGTTTCCCTCATTGTCCTTCTGGAACAACACGGCCCCTATGCCCACATTGGACGCATCACACTGGATGTAAAACCGTTTTTTGAAGTCCGGGTGAACCAATACTGGGGCATGGGTAAGGGCATATTTGACTTTATTGAATGCTTCTATAGCCTCATTATTTAAAATATACTTCCTATCTTTTTTTATAAGATTTGTAAGCGGTACCGTCAATTCCGAGAAGTTTTTGATGAATCGCCGGTACCATCCGGCAACTCCAATAAAACTTCTAACCTCTCTTACATTTTTAGGCAAGGGGATCTTACGAATGGCATCAACCTTTTCCGGATCTGGCCTCATTACTCCACCTCCAACGATGAAACCTAAGTAGTGGAGTTCTTTGTGGCAAAATTTTGACTTTTTCAAGCCTATGGTTAGATTAGCCTGCTTCAGGCATTCGGCCACCTTTGCTAGGAGATTCATGTGGGACTCGAAGTCTGATGAAATGACCAATAAGTCGTCTAAATAGACAAAGACGTTTGTCTTGAGTTCCTCTGGAATTACCCTATCCATGAGCCTACAAAGTCTTTGTGCCGCATTGCACAGACCGAACGGCATCACCACATATTGGTACAGAGGCCGTCCAGGTACTGTGAATGCGGTGTAGGGTCTGGATTTCGGGTCTAACTCTATTTGCCAGAATGCGAACTTGAGGTCTACACTACTAATGAAGTAGGTGTCCTCAAGCCGGCTCAAGATTCCCTCAATATTCTGGATAGGGTATGCGTCTTTTATGGTCCTCTCATTCAATTTCCTCGCATCCAGGCATAGACGATTTTTTCCCGGTTTCCTAACTAAAGTCGATCTGTTGCTCCATGGGCTAGAACATTCCTCGATTACTCTTAACCTTAGCATATTATCGACTTCGGCATAAATAAGCTCTTGAACGGCTGGGGAAACGGGGTAGTACCGCTCCTTCACCGGCTGAGCACCGTCCACAAGCTCGATAGTATGTTTCTCTAATCTAGTCCTACCTAACCCATGCTCTTCATAAGACTTGAATAACCCTTTCACCTGTTTTAGTTTCTGGCGCATTTCATCTGATAGCTCATGCTCTGAATTTTCGCTTATCAATGGTGGGAATTCTTCTAGTACCTCCTGACTTACCTCATTTACCCCAAATATGCTAGGAGCCAGTTGAAAGGCCTTGAAAAAATCTACTCCTAAATATGCTGTTTGGACCAAATCGGGACAAAGGTAGAAGACCACTTCTTTTTCCATGTCTTCATACTTCACCAAAACTTTTATTCTTCCAACGATCGAAAAATGGTTCCCTCCAGCTGTCCCAATAGATGTACAGAAAGGTTCTACTTTCGTCTGTAACTGGTCCACTACCTGGTCGCATTCCTTCCCCAGGATACTCACAGACGCTCCCGAATCTAAAAGACCTTTCAAACTAACATCTCCTATCACAAACATAGCATAGGCTCTATTATCTAAGGAATCTAAAATTACAGTGGAACAACTTAAAACCGAACGCTTAACTAAGTTACACAATTGTTTCTTATTTTTGAACTTATTTCTAACATTTTTAATTCTATTTAGTTTCCTATTACAAAACCAACTATCTCCTTCCTCGCTTTTACTGACTATATCTAAATTCTTCTGAATTTTTCCTATACTTATTTCCTTCCCTTCACTTATTTTTCTATTCGTATTGCTAACCATATTCTCATTACTATATTCAGGAATATCATTATTTTCTGCCCTATTCTCTTCATTACCAAAAATTCTATTCCTAATCCTATTATAATTTTCCAACCTTTGTTCATAAGTTAATTTATTGACTGGTACTACACTCCTAATAACCTTTGTACTCGTTTTCCTACCTCTTTTCAGAATCTTCACCTCACTTCCTAAGTCGATGGAACCTGATCCTATAACATCCGCTACTGTTCGGGAGGTGGAGCAGAGCGTGCCTCTCCCGATTTCGACACACTCTTCCGGCCATTTCCCAGGCACTTCTGGCATGTGGGACAGGTCACTCCAGGACAACCGCATCGGTAGCAGAATAAAGCCCTTTGTGGAACTGGACATTCAATAAATGTGTGTCCCGAAGCTTTACAGTTCCAACATGTAAGTGTAATTTGTTTTCTTTCTATTGGCCTTTTCTGATTTACTTCTTCTACTATTACCAGGTCTTCATCTATTGGATTATCTGAAGGTTCGTCATGATAAACTTCACTGATTTGATATGGGCGACGAGTTGGTTGTAGAGGTTTAGCTGGCAGAGGTACGTATTTATCTTTTCTTAAGTAATTTTTTTCTAACTCTTTACACTCATCCCTTAATTGGTCAATTGTATAGATTTTCATCGAATATATTATATGGGATAGATCAGAACGTAAATTTCTTTTCACTATCCTGATCATATCGGCTTCAGGCAATGGTGTTCGTAACTTAGCTCGCAGCTTTTTCATGGCGTGAAAATATTCATCTATGGATTCCCCACTCTTATGTTTCCTTTCCTCTAGGTCGCGAAGGTATTCGTACTCGCTCCTACTGGACCTGTACTGCTGGATTAGGGCTTCTTTAAGATCGGTCCAGTTGTCTATGCGCTGGTTTCCGATCAACACCCAAAACCATTCCTTCGCGTCTCCTTTAAGAAGGAGTTGGAAGTCCCTAATGACCTCAGTCCATGGACACCCATATAAGCGTTGTAGGTGTTCAATTCTGAAGACAAAATCTTCCACATCTAACCCACCAGATTTCCCATCGAAGCTTAAATTCCATTTATCCACAACAATACGATGTCTATTAATTTGTGTAGCAACTGATTCGGGTTGGAAATTTGGAATGGAATGTATGTTTCCCTGTGGCGGAAGGTCAAAGTCCAACCTCCTCTGAGCTGGATTTTCTGTCGTTGGCCTAGGCTTAATTGGGGCCCTATTCATCTGATCTTGTCCATCCACAGATCCACCTGCTCTAGAAGAACCCATACTATAGTTTTCTAGTTCTGACTCTGTTTGCCTACTACCCACATTGAGCTTGGTTATTTCCCTCATAATATGTTCAAATCCTGACTGCATACCTTGCTGGATTCTCTGTTTCAACCACTCTTCCAGTTGAGACCTATACGCCTTATTGGCATCTTCTATTAATGCAGTTACCATTGATGCATATTTCTCAGGAGTGTTTCCCTGTCTATCTGCTGGGTTTGTGATCAATGGGGGAGGTCGAGAAAAATCCATTCTAGAAGTGTTGAGCGAAGCTGCAATGCCTTCCGTTGGAGTTTTCCTGGAAATATTATCAGGGCTGGTCAAACTCGGTTTTTGAGCCAAGTTATTTCCTGCACCACTCTGCCCTGGCGGAGACCGATCAAGCGGCATCTTGTTGGTAAAAAGAGACAACAAACCCTAATTGACCTTGACTAAAATGAGTTTCAAAATCGCCTAGCAAAATGATTGGTTAACATATATCGACATATACTTATCAAAAGCAATTCAAATTTTTTTGTAATATGCCAAAGTTGGGAACGATTGGTTACTCAATATAGCGAAATATACACACACTAAAACAATAAACATTTAGAGAGGGTCTAAAGGATAAGTTTTCTAAGGATATGTCGTTTGTTGGTGGCTATGCGTTGGTTATTATTTCTCATTCTATACTACGTACATACATACACAAATATAAACGAACAACCAAACATAATAATTATTTGGGTTTCTAGTTTCTGTTTTCATAGACAGAAATCGAGCAACAGTCTCATTATATACAAATGGGTCTCGATTTCTCTCTCTGGATCATGAACGTTAGTAGTTTTTGTAATCAAACTGAAGCAAACAGTTGTAACAATCACTACAAGTTCTGCTTTCACATTATCTCGCCATAATTTGATTACATAGGCGGTAATTACAAAAACTACTAATTTTCTATTGTATCACCAAAATCAGATAGTAATTTTGGCTCTGGTCATATTTTATTGGGCGCCATTACTGTTGCGTACCCCCCTCACACCGTGACTGCCCTGGCTTTATTGGTATGGGTCGTGGTTTCTCAACCCTGTGTCACCTGAGGGCACAACAAGTAAAACTATTGGAGACAAACATGGACTAACCACACTGACAATGAGAAACACCAACCAACGCTTTCCGGGGACTCCGGAATACCGGTCCCCTTCATTACCCTCCCATCCTTACGCTCCTGAATTCCCAGGAACCCCTTTCATCTCGCCACCAACAATCTTTATATTTCAAATCCCCGACATATCCCCCTTATCCTTTTCCCCTCCCACCAAATAAACTTAGCACAACATATTCAATCAATTACTTATCATTTATTACATAAAAAAAAACACATAATTATTATAAAAAAAACTAATTAATCTTTTCAACCTTCCTTCTCTTCTATTTTCAGTTTTACTATATTGCTCTTTAAATAAAATGAAATTAAGAACAAAATATAAAAAAAAAAAAATAAATTGAAATTAGCAAATTTATCTTTACGATGTTTCACTTTAAAATGGATTATAAAAAAAAACAAAGAAAATTTATCAAAAATAGAAATACTATATAGGATCTAGCCTCAGTTTCTTATCTTCGGTATTACTTTCGTCCTAGAAGAACAGAAATCCCTACCCAGATTGAGCTCTCTCCAGATGGAATCCCTACCGGACTACTACTTTGGTTGTTGGCTTAGGATAGATCCCTAACAATTTAACAAGGGCATAAAAAGATTTAAATATTGAACTAGAAAACTTACTACTAAAACTAACTACAACACACAGACAAACACAAAATTTAATTTCAGATAGCTCCTTAACTTATGCTATCACTTAGCCTTGGTTTATATATTCTGGTCCCACAGTGTGTCCACAATTGTGGATGTGAAGTGGAAGCTGGATCACTCGGAGTTTCTCTCACTACGGTCCACAAAAATTCCACAACCCGCACTGTACAGGCAAATTCAGTTGCCACCGTCTGGAGACTAAATGGTTAGGATGCTTTACGTCCGACTTGCGCCACGCTCTTGACCAAATTTAAAATGCTCCTTAGGATGCTGATTATGGCCAAATTTACTGCAAAAGCAAAGGACACTACACAAGAAGAATTCATTACAACACACTTCGGCTATGTAATACACGCTCAAACTCACATCTGACTGCAATTTCGCTTCACTTTGAACAACAAATTGGTACAGAATTTAATAAAATTGTTAACACTTTATAGACGTTATCTGCAGAAATAACTTAATGGTATTATTTTAACACCAGTTATTTCTTGATTTTAAACGTGGATTGTAAAAATTTAAATGTTCAGTTATACGTTTTAAAATGAAATTTCAAGTTTTAAATATCGAACTTTATTCAAACTGTGTACTGTTCGTGAAACTCTGCTGATGATTTAAACGTTTCTGATCAAATTCGCAAAAGAAAAATAAAATCAAAGTAACATTGCTCTCAATATGTAAATGTTCACACAACCATCATTTTGTTAGCCCGTCGATGTTCTCCGGTACCATTAAAACGTCTCTCTCCTACCAACAAAATACCCATGCTTGAACAACGGTCAGGTTCATTGTTCGCCTGGCCTTGAAACTTTCATCATATTAACCAATTTATGAGCGCGTAAACTCTCTTACTGTACGCTCTTACATACAACCCTGTCCCTACAATTGCACTTATCCAACCCTGGCATGTCAAACAAAGAAGTTCCACAAAACAGCTGATTCATACCTCCACTTGGCACTGGAGGTATCAGCACGTTTTAGAATTTTCCTCAGAAAAAAACATAAAAAACATAAAATCATACATTTCAACAAATATTAACGACAAAAATCCACACTTTATCGAGAAAACTAAAATAATCAATTGGATTGCTCATGCCCCAACAAGAATAGCCGGCATGGCAATCGCTAAAATGGGCAATGGACAACACGCCACATAATTAAGTCTATGAAATGAAAATACAAGAGGCCTATTTAGTCTGAAATGTTTTGGTAGCAATTAACCGGCGCAGGCTGCTTTCACCAAACAAAACACATAGGCCTACATTGCAAAGGAACTTCCCACAAAAACGCTGGCTGGGAGGCAATCTTTTAGCAAATATAAACAATCGAAATCTAGAAAGACATCCCAGGTAACTACCATCCGGCCATTTATGAGTTACATCTGGTTCTGTCATCGTCTAAATAAACTCTTAAATTTTCGCCATAGCATCTCACTACCCTACAAAAATGAAAACATGCTTTCCAACTCCAGACTAACACCACTGAAAGTCCATCGCACTCGTTCAGTCTCCCCTTGGGAACGCTATTATGGATACCCCGCATCATAGAGTATACCCCTGCTCTTACCACAACCTAAAGGAACCTATGAGCCGGGGCCGCTATCCAACACGCCACATAGTTTGGCCAAGAGGTTTTTTTTTTGTTTGGCCAAGAATTTGTGTTTCCACAACATCGCCGGCCTTATTTCCAGAACATCATAATAAACTTAATGATTTGGCTGGGAAACAAACGTATGCAATTGCGACTCGCCCTACAAGTCAATCTAACTTTCTGTTTCTTTCTAACTTTCTCTGGTATTCCTCCTGGGCAAAAACAACGAAAGCTGCATACTTTGGTTATCGAAACTCTTGCATACATCATTTCCCCAAAATTCTAATTGAGATGAGTTACAGAAGTTAGCTAGCGATCAAATAAAATATAAGGCAGGCTTCCGTATTCTCAGTTGTTTGGTGACAGCCCATTTCCGCACCAGTCTTCTCTTGACATTTGATACGTATGGGGAATCACTACAATTACTACAAAAAAAAAACCCTCTGAATTTTCGAACCAGTAAAACCAAATTCCAGTAATAGTAATGATCCGAAACTCTGATGTTTCATAATCGCATGCATGTCTTGAATTCGTCATATGTTATGTATGATACGAAAGACTAGCATTTGTTTGGACCCGGTGTTGGCTACCGGAGAAGTGAGACTCAGGTCATTTTGGACCATATATCCCATACGATTATGCATCATGGTGGAGATCACAGAGTTCCCCCAAATTAGTTCCTCTACCTTTTTTTGGCATTATCATACTGTTTGGGCAAGGGGACCTCAGTGTTTTCGTTCCTACTACGTGTCGCTAAATCTCCCTCAACAAATGTTACGAATGTAACTGATAGGTTTAAGTTAGTTAGTTTAATTTCCGTTAATTTAAAAATTTGAATTGTAACGTAAAGTTTTTATTACGCAGTTACTTTATTTAAGCAACAACAACTACCATGTAGAACTCTCTTCATTATTCTGGATGTTACTTTACCTTTCATTAATGTGCTTTTATTTTGTTTTGCCATAGTCATGCAATTATTGTTTAGTTTGTCACTTCCTTATTTCTCGCATCTGTTTGTTGTTGTAATTACGTCATTACTGTGCTTGTCGTCCGCCTGTATTCCCCCCATGTATGTATGTGAGTATGGTTGTTCGCTTATGGGTACTTTACACGATATGTATTTTACATATGGGTTGTCACTTTTTATATACAAAATGCATACGCAAAGTGACAACCCATATGTAAAATACATATCGTGTAAAGCACCCATTAGTTCGAATGTGCGTCTGTGTGTTCGTTGCACAGATTCGAGGTGTTGCCAGACTTTCTGGATAATTCTAGACCAAGGAGACTTTGGGGTATAAATACAGGGGAACTGGCAATGACGAAATGAGTTGTGTTTTAAGCGTTGAACTGAACAGATCGGTTAAATAAGAGCTGCGTGCTAACTAGAGACTTGCTGTGTGCTTTGTAATTAAAGTCGGTTCTGAATAAGTGTAATAAAGTAAATAAAGCATTGTAGAAACGTAATCTAAAACGAACCCTGTTTTATTTGGTACAAATCGTATCGGGGAATAAAACAACGTCTACACGGAGATTAGTTAAATCTAATTCCGTAACAATATGTTTGCCGGCATATATTCAAATGAATATAAATTTTTCGGCATCATGACGAACAGTGTAAAAACGGCCAAAAATACACAAAAACTTTACCCAAACGTTGGATGTGTTATCAGCTTAACAGCGTGTTTTTGTAAAAAGTTTTTGCCCATTCGTTCGTCGATTTCATGAACGAAGACACAATTTGATTTTCATAGCGGTTGATGTTTGTATTCGTGTGACAAACAAATGAAAGCTTTTTATTTTCGTATTTTTTGGTTTTCGTAACATTCGTAACGAATACGTCAAAAATAAACGAATGGAAAAGACCCATCGTTTTGAATGAAAATTAAATAATTTGAGTAATGAATGGCACAAAACACACGAAAACTGGAAAGGAATGCAATTTAATTTATTTCCATAGAAGCACACGCGTATATGTACATCCGTTTCTTTATATTATCACAATTATTTTTGGACAAATTTGATTACCTTTTTTTCTTATTTTTTGTTTGTCATCTGTTTATCGGGGTTGCCATCAAGTAACACATATTACGTGCAGATGCCTATGCAAAATTCACAAAATAAGTATTGCTCCGCAAACACCTCTTGAAGAAACGGCTTGCTACTTATAGGGATCAAGCAACTGTTTTTTTGCAGGGATCTCTAAAGCAACTGCTTATAAAATATATCGAACGGATTGCATTTTTCATAACTCCGCGTGGACTGCATCGAAGGATTCAGTGAAATCACAACTCTACATTGCACCACTTACATTGTTTTTGCTGGATCTGTATGTCATTGATACGGACGCTCAGAGGTCGTTTTTGTAGTGAATATTTTTGTACGTCGCGTCGTGTATTATGTATGGATGTAATTTTTATCACAGCGATCCAGAGTTGTGTAGTTCCCATGGCACAATTACCAGGTAGTGGTATCACACCAGCTTTTCGAATATGAAAAGTCAAATCCCTTGATAAAAAATATTTTTGTTGTAATTTCCTCAACAACATAAAGAAAAATTTGACATAACATATCCAAACTTTTACGATCCTACCAAGGCACTATTTCCAGCTAGTGTGTTTATATAGTTCCTTTAAGGCCTGCGTACATAAGCTGCTCTGCCTGATTGCCTTGCTTTCCTGCTTCATTTTTGACATAATAAAAATAAAAGAATAAAGAAGGCCGAGGAAATTTCGAACTGGGTTGTCCTTTTCTTTTTTATTCTTTTATCAGAAGTAAGCAAGGTAAGCAGGCAAGGCAGCTTATGTACGCAGGCCTTTAGTTCTTCACGTTCTTTATATCAGGTAGAAGTGACAAACAGCTGTATATTTACATTTTTTTTGTAAATTTTATTTTCAAAATATGGAACTCATGAAATTTGAAACTTTGAAATTTGCTACCATAAAATACTTCTTTTCATCCTAAACGTGTAATAAAAATGACCTACAACAGTTCTAAATGCTTTACATTTACACTTTGATTCAAATTTGTTCTATTTTAGAGGATTTTCAAAATGTATTTATGTTTCTTTCCTGAAAAATTTTTTTTAGAACGACCCTATTATTCAATATTTTCTTTGACATTTTATTTTCAATAACAACAATGTTGTTTTTGTAAATTTGTTAGTTATTGTAAGTCCCAATTTACATTGGGCGAGTTTACTTGCGGCAATTGTCATTTTGTAGGAGAGAGAGGTGAGGCATATGGTAACCCTTTGCCTCTCAGCACCCTCTCTCACCTACAAACTGACAATTGCCACAAGTAAACTCGCCTAATGTAAATTGGGACTAATTCATGCATCTACCTAACCAATGATTACACATGCAAGTAACTTGCAGACAGTTGTGTATACATAATATAGTCGAAACTTCAATTTTTTGAACTGACACTTGCATGTGTAAACGTTCGGAAACAAATTGAAGTTACTTTTAAAGCACTTACATTGATTACTGACAAGGAAATTTTATCGGCAGTGAGGTTGTTAGTTGGTGTGGCAGTGAATATGTGTGAGTGTATTGGTATTTTTCGAACTGTCACTTACATGTGTAAACGGGGGGTTACTGGCATGAAAAATCTAGTGACAGTGGAGTCTTAAAATATTGCGTATGTATTGAATTTTTCGAACTCTCACTGGCATGTGCCCTGCAAACATTTGGAAGATTGTTGGACGATTTTTTTAACAGTAGTGCGATTCTCTAACTCATTTTTGAGTAAGGCCCATACCTATATACTGACGTATACCCAGGGCGTGCGAAAAATATATTGTTCTTCCGAACCCCGATCACGCCATTGTTACTAAAATGTTTGATTTGGCTCCATATAATACACGTTCTACATAACTTTGATACATGTGTGGGTTGTGTGGGTTTTGCCAAGTGAAATGAAGAAAGTGAATGGAACCAGTATACAACCACTACAACATTAAGTCTTTACCTAATTAACTGCGTGTTGCGTGTGCGTTCAAAAAAAAAAAAAAAACAATAACAATATACATGTATTTGTTTTTGTTTTCAATTTGAAATACATGTATTTCATGGTTTAATAAGAAAGGTTAGCCAAAGCTTTCTGTCAATTTAAATTTTTTCTTTCGACTGTTTCTAAAACGTCAAAACAATATACACAATCTGTGTATGTGTGTGTGCTGTTTGAATAATATGCCAAACAATTTTAAAAACAATCCAATTCAATGATTTTTAAATTTGTTTTTAGAACATTTGTAAGGAAGAAATTCGTCAGCTTTACATTTAAACAAACGTTTTATCGTATCCACAACTCGATTATGTGGAGAAACCTTGACACTTCATTCATTTTTCGTGCTTTATAAAATGCTCAAAAATGGTATTGTAAGCAAACCCACTTGTTGCTTTTGTGTTTACTAATATTGACGTTTTAGGAATTAAGGAAAAACAAGGGTTCTAAAGATTGTTTTCATTTAAATCTACCTCTTTACTTATACCATGATGTATTTTGTTTTTGTATTTTTGAACGCACACGCAACACTCAGTTAATTAGGTAAAGGCTTATGCTAAGTTTACATTTATGAAATCCACTCGATTTCAACTGCCAATTCCATAGCTCAAACGTCAAATGAAATCTCATCTGGATTTCATTTGACGTTTAACCTAAATCGAGTGGATTTCGTAAATGTAAACCAATGGCCTGTTCCCGTACTTTATAAAGTGGTAAAAGTCGTAAAAGTTGTAAAAATCGTAAACGATTTTCATATAAATTTTGTGTACGGGAACGCAAAATGTGTAAAAGTGGTAAAAATTTTAAAAAGTTTTTAGTTCTGGAACAGAGCTCAAGCAATAAGGAATAATTTAAAATTATAACAAATCAGAAAAGAAAACAAAAAAAGTAAAAATCAAAGATAACAAGTGAAAGAAACAAAAAACAAAGAAGAATGAAAAATAAATTTCCTTTAAAGAAGGACAAAACAACAAAATTAATTTAAGATGGTACTTGACTCTCCATTTAGCTATTATTTCCAGCAAAACATCTAGGTCCATCAACTTGGGCAAGCGTGGTATTGATGTTAAGCCTTCAACTCTAGCTAAAGAATGAGAGCGATTTTATTGCAATTTTGTTTTACTTAAGTACTTAGGATGAGACGCGAATAGTATTAGTTGTACAGGAAGGTAGTATGATCAAAGATGTAAATTAATAGTAATGTTTACAAAATATGTACATGGTTGCATTTTTAGCTGTTAACTTCAAATATTTAAGCATATGTTTCGTAATATTAATTGAATTAGTGAAAACGTATACGTAAAGTAGTAAAATAAAATATGTACATAAGATAAATTCTAATAATAAAAGTTGATCCGCTTCAGTCTCCCCCTTCTGATGCTCCAATCGTCCCGATTAAGCATCAGAAACAATGAGTTGTTGAATCTGCTGCGGTAAACTGCATTATTATTATGGGTTGTTGAATCTGGTATGTCCTCAATAACACTGCAATAATTGTGTGTAGATGGCGTTGTTGCTGCATGTCCAAACTATATAACAGACTGTCATCGAAATCTCCCCCTGGAGTAAAGCTGCGCAAGTCTTGTTGGTTCTCCAAACAAGCTGATAAACTCCTCATAATCTCCTTCTAGAGTTATTTT
The DNA here is from genome assembly GCF_047663935.1 of Musca autumnalis. Taxonomy (NCBI): domain Eukaryota; kingdom Metazoa; phylum Arthropoda; class Insecta; order Diptera; family Muscidae; genus Musca; species Musca autumnalis. Next base: position 56,786,146 of record NW_027411866.1, read on the forward strand.
GCTCCACGAATTGTTGGTTCTCCAAACAACCTGGTAAAACTCGTCGGAAAAAGCTATGATATGTTAAGGTCATCGGTTGGCAGTCAACAGAATCTTGAATAACAACTGCGAATCTTCTGGCTGCTAAGGTTGTCCAAATACAGCGATAATCTCTTCAACAGTAAGTACACAGTTACAATTGTCACAAATTGCCTGGATAAACATCTTTCTGCTGGGATCTTCTAATATTCGCGTTATTGATGTTCTGCTTGTAAACACAATATGCACGACAAACACAGCAAGCGTTGATTTTCTCGGCTGAACGTTACGCACATTTTGAGCTGATGTGTGCGGACGTTGTTGTTCTTGCTTGATGTGCGTCGGTTCACCATTGTGCGTTTTCTTCTTGATGTTTTGTGTGTGGTTGTTGTAGTACATCATCACAATGTTGTTTTTCAACCCACATTTTCATACAGATGAATGTGCCTGTGTCGTCTTGGCTGCTTGCATTCATACTTGTACGTAAATGTGTGTTTTGATCAATGCCTTTGCTTGATCGAAGGAGTTGACGTTCTTGTTTACGCCAATCCACAAATTTGCTTGCGTAATCCGGATGATTGTCGATGGATGTTGTTCAAAACTGATACACAACAGAGACATCTCTATGTTTCTGGGATCGCCTAGTACAAAACGCATGGGATTACCATCATAACGCTTGTCTAGATAAGTTTTGTGCCAACTGATCTTCACCAGATACGTACGCTTCGCATTCAATGTTGTTGTTGTCCTCGGCTGTTTACGATAGAGTGGTCGTGTTACATGGCCCCACGTTGGGCGTCAATAAAGAAGAACAAAACAACGAAATTAATTTAAAATTGTACTTGACTCTCCATTTAGCTATTATTTCCAGCAAAACATCTAGGTCCATCAACTTGGGCAAGCGTGGTATTGATGTTAAGCCTTCAACTCTAGCTGCAGAATGAGAGCGATTTTATTGCAATTTTGTTTTACTTAAGTACTTAGGATGAGACGCGAATAGTATTAGTTGTACAGGAAGGTAGTATGATCAAAGATGTAAATTAATAGTAATGTTTACAAACTATGTACATGGTTGCATTTTTAGCTGTTAAATTCAAATATTTAAGCATATGTTTCGTAATATTAATTTAATTAGTGAAAACGTATACGTAAAGTAGTAAAATAAAATATGTACATAAGATAAATTCTAATAATAAAAGTTGATCCGCTTCACCTTTAATTTTTTTTATATATTTTCTTCGTCTTAAGATCTTCCATATGATTCGGCAGCGAATCTTGGTCGCGATTCGCATTGCATAAACACTTTAGGTTGGTAATTCGCGGACGATTTTTAGGCGATATCAGCTGCGACTTATGCTTGGTTTACATTCGGCGTCGTTTCGTGATTTCGAAGGCGTTTCGTGATTTCACGCGGAATCAGGTAAAATTTGTCATGATTTTGCATACAAAAATGAAATCATCTCATTTAGTGATTTCAGCGAAATCAACATCGAAATCACAGTACACATGATTTACAACCCTGTTTTTGCCTAAAAAAGTACCAAAAGTTGCAACACTTTTCACGTATCACAATAAACAAGGTAGATGGTCAATTGCTGCAACAAAATGTTTAGTATCAAAATTTGTAAAAAAATATTAAATTATTTTGTTACAATCCTATTTTTCATTGTGTTCAATTAAAAATTGCTTTCCTATACAAATTTCTTAAAAAATGACGGAAATTGCAAAAACTCCAGCAGAAATGTCAAAATCAACGTAGCAGCCATGGTATTTAGAAGCCAATAAACATGCTGCTAGTTTCTACTAGGCCAAATATCTATAGCAGAAAACAACAGCTATTTTTGTTGAAAGAGAAGGAATACGGGAACGCATTTCTAGCACTAAACGGGAAATCAATTGCAAGTAGTAATATTTTGCAGGTTATGAACACAACTTTTATTTAACAAAATTTATTATCATGATGTCTCAACGATTAAATATTTTTTTCTTTTGTTCGTATTATACACAATTAATACCATTATCTATATAATTTTACGATAATTTTCGAAATAAAGCAGTAAAGTTCTACATTGTCGTATACATGGTATAAGTAAAGAGGTAGATTTAAATGAAAAAAATCTATAGAACCCTTGTTTTTCCTGAATTCATAAAACTTCAAAATCAGTAAACAAAAAGGCAACAAGTGGGTTTGTTTACAAAATACCAATTTTGAGCATTTTATAAAAAACGCGAAAAATGAATGAAGGGCCAAGGTTTCTCCACATAATCGAGTTGTGGATATGATAAAATTTTTGTTTCCATAATAAGCTGAAGGATTTCTTCTATACAAATGTTCTAAAAACAATTTTGAAAATCATTGAATTCGATTGTTTTTAAAATTGTTGGCAAACATCACACACACATACAAAGATTGTGTATATTGTTTTGACGTTTTAGGAACAGTCGAAAGAAAAAAATTTAAATTGACAGGAAGCTTTAGCTAACCTTTATTATTAAACCATGGTCGTATATTTTTGATGTCTAATTCAATTTACAAGAAATTGTTTGAAAATTCTTTTTCAATCAGCTGCGCATATGCATCTACCTTGATTTTTTTGATATGATTGAAATCAACAAAAATCGGGATGTATTTCAGGATTTCGTGAAATCCAGTGGATATTGGAGCGTAAGTGTAAACTTGGCATTATTGAAGAATCGCTAATGGGCACTTTACACGATATGTTTTTTTACATATGGGTTGTCACTTTGCATATACATTTTGTATTTAAAAAGTGACAACCCATATGTTAAAAACATATCGTGTAAAGTGCCCATAAGGCTGAAAACACATAAGCTGAAAACAGATACAACGTTTGATTAAAGTTTTGCGTTGGGCGTCGAGAAAAAAACAACAACAACAGGGCGACGACGATACCAAAGTCCAGCGTTTATCTGTTTGTCGGCATATATTTCAAATGAATTTGAATTTTTCGGCATCATGCCCAACAGTGTAAAAACGGCCAAAACGACACAAAACTTTAATCAAACCTTGTATCTGTTTTCAGCTATACAACGTTTGGGTAAAGTTTTGTGCCGTTTTGGCCGTTTTTACACTGTTGGGCATGATGCCGAAAAATTCAAATTCATTTGAAATATATGCCGGCAAACATATCAACGCCGGACTTTGATGTCGGCGTCACCCTGTTGTTGTTTTTTGTCAACGCTCAACGCAAAACTTTACTGAAACGTTGTTTGTTTTCAGCTTAATTATTCTAACGCGATAGAAAATGTTTACATGTAAACGCTGTGTTAGTCTCACACCAGCAGTCGAACAACACTGTGAAACATGTTGAACACAAAGCGAACATCGAACACGTTCGTCAGTGTTGGCACGGAATCGGTGGAGAGTGAGAATAAAAAAAATTGAATCGGTGGAGAGTGAGAAAAAAAACATGGATTCGATGGGAGAGTAAAAAATGAAAATGTGTATAATATAATATAAGGCACTCACACTCAACATCAACAGTCGAAGTCGAGAAGTCGAAAAGATTAAATTAAATCAAGCAAGTTGTGCGATCTGTGTTTGTCGGACGAGAGAAGAAAGAAGAGAAGCAAGAAAAAAAAAGAAGGCCTACTACAAAGAAACAAATCACAAGTGATTAATACTACTTGGCTGCAAGAAGAATAAGAATTCAAAAAGTGTAGCGCGAAAGAATCGAAAGGGAAACACAAAACAAAGAAAACACGTTTGAAGCTCAAACGCGTCAGAAGAACAAAGTTATTATTGAAAAGCTTGAAAAACATAAACGAAACATAAAAGAAAACAAAAACATGCAAGCGACGAGCAATAATAAAATATTATTATTTTAAATGTCCTCCAAAGAGTAACAGAAAAAATTAAAAAAAATAAAAGGAAAAAAGAATTATAAAGCAAAATTTGTGTGCTCGAAAAGAGATTAATAATTAACGTGTTTGTGTGCACTTCTTTATTACCCTTGCTCCTTTTATGCTTCCTCACAACATACAACCATCAACAAGTATACGAAAAAATTGATCATTGGATTGAATTCGGTGAAGAAAATTGTTGCGCTGTTTGTTCGATTTGAGTTTTGAAACAGAGTTTGAGCTGGTGCTGTGAGTGAGAGAGAGAAAAGAGCGTGAATAAGAACGGTGCGAATGTTGTTCTTATTGTTTGTTTATTGCTGTGATCCCCAAAGAAAGCAAATGTAAGAAAAAAAAACAAAAACACTTATCACCACATCTTCCTCGTTGTTTATCCCCCCGCCACACCAACGACACTGGCTGTGTTTGTATCAAAAAGTTCAACTTTGGGAGTAAAATAATAAAAACAATTAAAATTACATAGAAAAACACCGTTAACATACAAACATACACCATAAAATCAATATTAATAAAAGAAAAATAACGAACAAAAGAGAAGGACGAAACAGTAGTGTGACAAAATACAAAACTACTATTTATTGAGTGCAACGAATCAGGACTAAAAGGAAAACGAACTTTGTGGAAAAAGAGTATTCCCCCCTCTCCGGGTGATTTGTGCTTGTGTGTGTTTAAGCCCCAACCTGTTGCATGTATAATTAAAAGGAAAACGAAAATAACAAAACAGCAAAAATGTCTGCAGCTATTGTGCAAAAGAGTACCACAACCACAACAACAAAAACCTCATCGAACACCGCCATTTATTTCGATTGTGGCGACATATTTACAACGGTGAGTATTATCGAAGTTCTTCGTTATCGTAGTTCTTATCTATATTTTTGGCGGATTTCGTTGTGACAAACATAGAAAAGTGTGCAATTAATTGGCGTCTTGTAAACTTTAAATTGTTTCTCATGAAGAGGGTCTCAAGTATTACTACTGTGCAAAAAATCAACTCAAAATTCACAGTTCATGAACGGTATAGTTCCCACCCTAGGCCTGAAAGTTATACTTAATAAATATGTATTTTAGTTAATTATTATTAATCCAAATTTGTACCTCGGTGGTCTTATTGTCCTGATCGCAACAGTAACAACAATTCTATATGGGGAAGTTCAATAATTCCCGATATATTAGCGATTTCATTTCCGAAGAATCGGTGGAAGAAATTCTTTTCGGACGAGACTTTGGTACGCGTATCCGGTTTTGGATATGTTCTGATGTGAAAGTCTTAAGCCTTGGTCGATTATATTTGACAAAAAAAAAAAAAAAAAAAAAAAATGAAAATGAAAATGCTAAATCCACCACCGGAGGACGGTTAATGTAAAAAGAAGGAAAGTCGGGACTTCTCAGATATAATATATGTACATATGTTGTATATATATTGACGTAATCAGTATTCCGTGTCGCTTTTGTAAAAGATTTTAAAAAAATTTATTCTATTAGAGTTCGTTAATACTTCACTTTTTTACTATAATAAACTATTCAATCTCGATTTATTTGACATAAAAATGAAAACAATTCAAATTTATCAAGAACCCAATCATGTTTATCAAGAACCCTTATCGTGCCAATAAAGTATAGTTTAACATACTATAGAAGACCTATCATGGGTTCGATTAACTGGTAATCGACTAAGTTGATAACATTTCACTATGCGAAAAATGAAAATATTGCTTTCATAGTTATCATAGGGAACAAATTCCTAGCGACAGTTCCGACAGGCCGGGATTTTGAGACTTACCCCCAGTTTTTGTAAAAAATTTTATTCTTCTCACACGAACTGTCAAATTTTATAGATCGATTTTCTCGCTTTAACGCAAATGTTGAGCGCTGATTTTTAAATGAGAAATTCTTAACGATACATGGAACGGGTATACGAAAAATTAGATGTGTATGTCTTCTGGGGGCTGAGCTATGGATGCTTAAATTATTACGAATATAAACGAACGAACAAAAATAAGTTACAAAAACAGGGGGTTAATCTCGGGAAAGGGAACACATTTTTCTTTAAATTTATTATTTTTCTCTAAGTAGCCAGCCGGCCATTAAACAAGCGAATTTTCGGAACTTCAGAGGCCCATATGTCGGGTACTATACATTTCCCCAGAAAGTGCTATAAGTCGTTAGAATCAGGACGAAAAACACTATCTGTGCTAAATTGTTCACTATTTTCTGCATACTGTCGGTAAAGGAAATATAAGCGTAAATCAGATACCTACAATTAAAATATTCACTGATTATGTAGAATAAAACGAAAACCATAATTTTAAAATGTAATAACTACAAAAACAAAAAAACAGCTATAAACACATTTCGATTGTTTCTAAAAAAATTTCAAAAAGTTGTTGCACATATTTCAAATTTATAAAAACTAACGTAACGCACAAAGTATATTCATGAATATTTATGTAAATTGTGTAAAACTGAAAACAAAACAACCAAAAACAAACATTGTTAACTGCTGCTTCTGTTTAATGGTTGTTGTTATTGTTGAGTGTGCATGATTGTTTTGTTTCTGAGCGAATATTTTTTCACTGACCTTTTGCTAAATTAAAGTCGCATTTTATTTGTTTATAAGTCATTGTATTTTGGTATATTTCACATATCTACAACCAAGCGAAATAACCCCATTCAACCAAGCACAGGCAGGCAGCCAGCCAACCAAACAGCAATCGTGCAACTAACTAGCTCAGGAACAACTACCATTTCAAACAATTCGCGCTTAACATCAGCAGCAGCATCTGTTACAGTCACAGAAGTACAGAAGCAGAGGGACCAACCGAGATGTCTTCATCATATCCGCATAAAAAAATTCAATATATATACGTTTTCAGACCTAATATTGCTATAATGGAAATCACGAACACACACAAAAGACCAACCAACAACAAATGTTGAAAGTAAAATGGTCCAATGGGTCAGCACAACAACTATTCAATGGAGTTACGTAAAAAGCAATAGGAGTAACCAAACAACTATAAGCAGTCAGCCAGCCAACCAGCCAGCCAGCCGATCTGCCAGTTATGTAGAGTCGTCGTAATACAGCTTTACAAGTTTTAATTCCATCCACTCTGCTCTGCACTCTTTTGGTTTTTAGCCACTCACGATTTAAGGCAATACGGGATTTCAATGTTGTTTTGTTTTTGTTTTTATTTTTCTTTGTTTTTGTTGTAATTTTCCGCTTTTCCGACAAAAAAAGAAAAAGTTTTTATTTTCCCTTTTGTGGAAAATTGTAGACGTTTCATTACGTGATATTGCAAATTCAATTCCAAAGAAATAAATGATTAAATTTTGAACTAAAATGTGTGGTATTCAATTACCTCAGAAACGATGACGTCGAGGAACATAACAACAACAATGTCATTGTTTTTTCCAGTTTTACATGTGCAAACAGACGTACCTCCTAACCATGATACAATAAGAAGGTAGCAGCAACTGCCGTTTTTGGTAACATAAGATGTCAAAATTTGACATAAATTCAATGCAATTGACACATTATGTTACCACCAGCTGGGCTTCAGCTGGGCTGATAATGCTACCTCCTTATTGTATCATGCTCCTAACTGAAGACATGTCCAAAAAGCAGAACTTAGAATAGTGCGCGCATGCTTTTAAAAGTTTGACATCTATGTTTTAATATATCGAAGATGCTTTCCGTATGAATTTATATCAGAGCTCCGAATACTCGCTCGAATTCCATTCGCTAGTGAAACTATTCTCGAATTAGAGCAAATTGAGGGGGGTTACTTGACCCCTCCCCACCACCAAACAAAAACTTATCTCACCCCCAAATAAACTTGCCCAACACCCACCAAAAAAAATTACCACCTCACCCCAAAATTTCACTCGCGAGTAAATCGGAGCTCTGATTTGTATGCAACATAAAATAGGAAACTAGATAGATCCATAATAGTTCATTTTAGGGATATACATATCATCACTTTCCGAATCGATTTAGCAACAGTGTTGTCAAATTTTATTGGTACTTTAATAATTTTGCGTTTTAATTTTACCGACATCTGTTCTTTGGCCGGATTTTGCAGATTCAGATTTGGATTTAGCTTCCATACATATTTTTTTCGCCCAATTTCATCTATTTGATGCACCAAACACCCAAATTCTGTTTATTTTTGATACAATTTGGAAAATGTCACCGAATTCCGACCGATTGAGGTATTTGGTGCACCAAACACAAAATTGGACAAACGTTTTGATATTCTCCAGATTGGAGAGGAACAAGCAAATGCTTGTGCCGTGTTTGACTCCATTGTTGGAGAACTCTTTTTTTGTAAGAGTTTCTCGTGTATTTAACACTTTGCCACCACAGCTGAAGGTATTTAATTCCTCTTTAAATTGTTACAAACGAAAGTTATTTGAGCATCTTAATAGCAGTGTAATATAAAATTCATGGTTTCTTATGTTGATTTGTTATCGAACTATAATTGCATGGCTGGTTTAAGACTTTTGCGATCATGGCCCTATGGGCTAGGTTTTTACATGGGCATAAATAAATAAATAAATAAATTTGGAAATTGTGACGAAATTTGGGTCCAGAAAAAAATTTCGCCAAATTATATTGAAATCAGCGGGGAATAAACAATATCTTCCACTCATATTAGCACGATATTAAAGACCCTTGAGTAGATGAATGGGGCAAATACCCAAGGTGTATGTAACATATGACCAGAGATCTGAAGCGTTCGCCCAAATTTATGAATAAAATGTTTCAATGTTTTGCTCCTATATATAAATGATCAACAATTATAGTCTCTAGATCTCAAATCCATTAGGTACTTACAGAAAAAGTTTTTACAGAAAATTAAATAGAGGTCAATTTCATACCAAGATTACCCGAAAGCGTTACCACGGGTCCTTTTGGGGAATTATCACCGGATTTAAACAAAGCACTTATGGATTTACTGTTTGAAAAGAAGTTCAAATGCCGAATGAAAGCCATACCAATTTTAAGACTTTCGTTTGACTCGTAAAATTGTGGACCTAAAAACATTGCATTTATATTTTATATGTATCATATTCTTATATCAGAGACATAATTAAATTTAAACTAAAACGTTAGGTGTTAACTTTCTTCTGAGACTTCTCTCATATCAATGAGTGCACGCTTACCCCCCTGCACCACGGTGGCTTCCATGTCCCTGCTTGGAAAAATTTACAGAGAGTGAATCAAACTTGAGAGAAGTGGGCATATAATCACTTATGCAATTCCTGTCGGTTGATTCAAGCTGGCTATCAATTAAGTTTAAGACTTACGCATGTCCGAAATGTCTAACCCGCCACGATCCTAACTCTAGCATGCCTGGAACTGGACCATCATATCCAAAGGTTGGATGTCCAGTATCACGGTCAAGGCGACCAGACGAGTTCTGTTCATTGCATCGGTAATCAGAATTGACGCGGCCCTTTACACACTTAATAGTTTGAGCAGTTGTTCCTTATTCCCGAGTGCAGTCAATAAATAAGTCCACCATAAGTTAAAATGGGCAGAGCCATGGTTACATACAGCCAGTGTATGACTTGTCTATAATTTTTTCCAATGGAGTTCTGCAGGAGTAGAGTACAATAAAAATAAAACCTTTTTCCGTCCGCTCGTCGGTATTCCTTTTTCTCGTCAAACGGTTGTCCAGGATTATACCGAGGTATTTGGCTTGCGGAGAAAGTTTCAAAGCAATTCCGTCCAAAACTGATGGCAGGGAATTTTGAGTTTTCTGGGCCCAAGCCCAGCTTGACGAGCTTTCTGTCCAAGTAATATGTGATGTTATGAGTACGGTGTGCTATTCTATCAACATTTTCAAGCAGAATGTTATAGAACGTTTAGATTTACGAAATCCACTTGACTTCAAAAGTCAATACCTTAGCGTATACGTGAAATACATGTTGGTAACTGGACGATAACCTTTAACGTTGCCTGAAATCTCGGATGGTATTAAAAGATCTGGAGAATGCAGTCCTCCCTTTCGATTATTTTGGACATAGTCAAGGTGTAAATGTATTCACTTTTAAAGTATTTGTCATTTGTTTAATATAACCACAAATATCATTACATTGTAAAAGCCATCTTAGAGGAGAGCTCACCGACGCGCTCTGAGTTTTCTTAGAACAACATGGAAAAAATTCAAAGACTGTCAAACAAAAGAACAACACATTTCTCGTCGAGGGTGGTGTGGTGGTTTTTGAATCGAAGGGGGTATAAATGAACTTCAACGACAATTGTTTATTACCTGCTGCTCAAATAGAATAAATATTACGTTGAAGTGCATTTTAATAAGAGAGTAAAGTAACCAAGAATAACAAGTGCAACAACAACAGAACAGCGATTGTGTGAACCCCTTGACAATTGAATTATTAACAAGTACCCCCCGATACATACATATGAACATTGTCGCACTCACACACACATACCGTATATGAGAGACTTGTTGTATAAAAAATACCAATATGAATGATTGACGTAAAACTCGATTTGATTGTTGTTTTCTTCGTTTTCTTGTAAGCAAAACAAAGCTAGAACTAAGAAAACATGTTGATAATTTGTTATTGTTTGCAAAATAACTTTATTGTTTTCTGTGGTTTTTGATCAATGATCTTCTCTTGAAAATAATTTCTAGAAGTCAAGTGTTATGAGAAAAAATCTCATCTTGTTCTTCGTGAGAATTGTTATTGTCATCGCATTGCTGCGATTAGTAGAGACGAACAAATTTTTTGCAAATAACCAATAAATACTGATGCTCAAACAATTTCAAAAACAAAAAACCTAACCCGGAACTTGGTACTGGCCGCTGTCTGAGAATGACTGTCTGTTATGACATTAAAAACAAACAAAAAATGATTAACAGAAATGTTAAAATATTCATTTGTATAAACGAAAATAGGGAGCAACAACAAATATGGCAAAAAATATTAGTAATAAATACAATACAATTCATACAGCAATAACCTGCTTCGACATAAGATTAACACTTATACCGAGCTAATTCTGATAAGCTTTGCAAATTTTATTAGCATTTAAAAAACAATGACATACTCTACACGGCATGGTTGGTTGGGTGGCTCAGGGACTGGTGCGGTGGATATGATGTCGTTGGTTAGCGACAGTAAGACAATCACCCAAAGCATTACTTGAAAGAAATAAGGCATGTAGATGGGGGGCAGGGGAGGCACCAACAACAGCTCAAACAAATTTACATTTACATATCCATACCACCACTACTCTGACTGCCGCCTGTTGAAATAAACAACAATACACATGCCCAACATATTACAAAAGATTTGAACTACAAAAAGAATCGCTACTTATAATAAATTGCTCAATTGTCAATACTGCAATTTGAGCCAGCTATTATAGACACGCACGTTCGTTCACTGGCTCTATGTCTCTTTTTTCCAATAGTCTTTCAGCTTTTTTTGTGGTGGTGTGGTGCATAGTACCCCAACAACCAATTCCATCCGATTTTCATTTTCGTTGATTAATTTTCTTAAGGGGTACATACATATTTCGTTTGGAATACAATTACATAAATCTGTAAGAAATAAAAAAATGTATTTTATTATTAATAATAATAAAAAAACTTGAAACAGGTAGTGGTGCATGAATGTTTTTGACCTAGGGTTCAGTTTTTTTTTTAACATTATTTCATAAACTCTTTAATTACATAAAAAGTTGGACTATTTTTGTTTGTATTATTTTGTTTTGTTTAAACTGGGTCAACTGTCATTAAATCTTTTCCCACTTATCTCCATGGAAATAATATTTCTAAACAATTTTTTTTATTATCAGAAAAAATGTAATGTTTTATTTATATTAAGAAACTTGGACATTTTCAAAAATTTGTCAATATGACTTTTTTTGAAATAATCATCATTGATGATTTTGAAAAAGCAATATTCAACGGTCAGAAGTCAAAATATTTTGATTTCATTTCGAAAGCTACAAGAGGACATATTAAAAAAATAGGCTTAAAAATGAAATAAATAAGTCATAAAGAATTGTTTCTAATATGTCGCCTAAGGGTTTGACTTGATAATGAAAAAAAATCTTGAATCAAGAATTTTTTATTAAATTCTTTAGCTTCATGTATTTAGTCCTAAGAACAATTAAAAAAGTATTTCATCGACTTTGCCGAGATAGTTGACAAATCAATTAAATGAAATTAAACAAATACCGATTATTTAATGTGTTACACTCTTCTATGGCTGCCGAATTCTGCACGTAAAAACATTAAGTAGTTCCATGGACAAATGAATTACCAGTTTCGAGAATAAAATCCTATCCCCCATCCCTAATTTGTAGAATCTTTTGGACTCCCTCTTTGGATTATCTCTTGTAAAATGTCAAAACGTTCGGATAAAAAGCCTTAAAATGCAAAAATCGTTTCCAGACTGTTTGAAGCCGAGTTGACTATCCAACTTTAAAAGATAAGTGGTGATGGTCGGATAATATTTAGAGAATGTGAAATCGGTCAGATTTTATTCTTGTGCCAATATCTCGGCTTCTGTTAGGGGTATTCCAAAACGTAGGTAATCTCTGATGTAATGGGCGCAACGTAGGTAATCTCGGATGTAATAGGCCCAAGGTTGGGAACATGGAAATTAAAGTTGACAAATACCAGAGATATAGTTTGGACCTATGAACTTTAGATTAAATACGAAAAGTGTTGCGGAGAGGGTACCTAAAGGAATGGACCGTCATAGTCCATTTTTAAAGTGACTCTTATTTTGGGAGTCATTCCTATCGATAGATATTGCGGCCGTCAAGGACTTTTGCACGAAAAATTTAATGTGGCTGTAAAAAAGACAACAATGAGTACCTTCGGTAAAAATTTTCGACTGATCATCGAACAGACCTTAAACTGTACTTAAACTAAAATGTTGATTTTTTTGTGAGGGAGATGCCTGCCCCATAGAACTTGAACTAAGTTTGACAAAATATTACGAGATTTAACGTTTGGAACAAATCGCTTGCTCCGTTCAAAAGATATCGGACGTACTATTTTAGCGAAAAATGTTAAAAAATTGTGGGGGGCGGGACTGTTGCCGGCAAAGGTACATACACTTTTCTTTTCCTAAAACCAGTTGTTTCCTGGGGTGCCTTGATTGTGGCAAAGAAATATTTGACACTTTTTTTTGCAAATATTTGCCAATGTGACCGTTTCTTAAATCGCAACGTGAGAGGTACGTACGTAAGGGGATTTTTCAGGCAATTCCTCTTATATTTTTCGTAGTTGACATTATGTTTAATGTATTGAAAACAAGTCTTGCCGACACAGAATTGTTGTATAGACACAGGAGGCAATTGTAAAAGGGAACAAGAAAAATTGCCGAATGTAAATCTGGACTAATATTAATATTTCAATATTCCTATTTGAATATTTATTTACATGAAGCGGGGCAAAATTAAAAAGTCTTGACCCAACAATAACTTTTGTTGAGTGCATATTAAAAACTAAATAAGTAGAAATACAAAAAATAAAAAAATCATTAAAAGCGACTGTATATAATCAGTGAGCAAACAGAGTGGTGTATATTTGAATTCAAAACAACATTGTCTTAAAATGCAAATAAAAAAGATTTTGATGGTTGGTGGTGTTGATGATGATCAACGCCATCATTCATGGGCAACTAAAACGAAAAAAAGAAAACAAATCCACAAAAAATCGAGGCCAAGGAAGACAACACAGAGGGCAATCATATCTTATGAGCTGTTGTTTTTTTTGGAACACTGCCTTTCCTTTATCGAGATTAACAACCGTTTTGGGGACAGTATTTTTTGGAGGGTTTGGGCTTAGCTTCTGTTGCATATTAATCAAATGCTACATATTTACATACCGCAAGCCAACACACATACGGACACAAACTATTTCAATTTACATATGTATTGCATGTGGTTGGTGGTATTCCTGCAGCCTATATCTCTTTCATTGTGTATGTATGTAACTTTAATATGTATATAAATTCCATTTCCTGTCTATGCGATAACAAAATTTTCAGTTGTTATGCACATATGTCTGTCTGTCTATATGTTTGTGAGCGATTTCTTGTTGCAAGTAAATTTGTTTTTCTTTTCAAACTCCTCGGACCAACTATCCAAGTCCAATATTCGTGTGTGACTTTTCTGTTATTGTTGTTGTTGCCATGGTAAACAGCAACATTGTCTCAAAAAAACTTTGTTTCTCTCTGTCATCTCTTGTTCCTTTTCTATGGCTACTCAGCACAACGTGAATGCAAAAAAATTCAATGCAAGGCATATGAATGAGACACAATATGCATATTTATACAGTAAGTGACAAATAAAAGTAAATGGTTAAAGAAGATCAGCTACAAAGTTTTATAGAATGTGTCCAAAATGGGAATCGGAGATCGGCATAGCTGAATGTCTGGGTTCGATGCCTAGGTTGGACAAAACTCAATAATTTTCCAACGGAAACTACAAGTTTGAGGTAGCGAGCGGAACCGTCATTGACAAATCAGAAATAAAAGAACACCACGAACGGCTATAAGATCGAATTTAAATAGCACACTTGGTAGGTATGAAATAAATGATTTTTTTGTTCGAAATTATTAAAGGAAAAAAATGTTATCATAGTAAAATTTGTAGATTCTTGCAGGTTCTGAAACAGCCCTCCTTACCAGTTGCTGGTATTATTCGAATGTTCGGCAAATGTTTTTCGTGTGTATGAATGTTTTTTCTTTACAAGAAAAATTGTTTCGAGAAAGATTTTTTACTTTGAAAAAACAATTTTTTTTTCAAAAAATAATTTTATGTTGTTTGTATAAAATTCCCATTTGTTTCGATTTCGATAGCAATGGTATAGTGGGAGAGCAGACGGTATTGGTTAAATTCTATTTTGATTTGCAGCATGAACCAGAACCCTGTAAATGACACCAACTGTATATTGTAGTGTGGTGTGCGATCCGTACACATACATCCTTATATGTTGTATATAAAAAATATAAAAAACCGAGGGAATGATTAGCTACAAACTGCCTGCTACTACAACTACAATTACTCCATGTGTGCTGACAGTGACGTTTTTTTTTTTTCATTATATTATTTAATTTTTTTCTGTGTGAAATAATAACAATATTAATAAACAATAATATAATGAAGTCAACAACGACAACAACTATTGTTATAATCATTGGTGTTGCCGTTGTTGATTCTTTATTATTGCTGAGTCGTTCGATCACTTGTTGTTCGACAACTTGTGGGGTTTTTTCCAATTATACCTACATATATATACACATTATATGTATGTACTCGATGCAAAGGTTGCCATATTTTTATGAAAATTGCAAACGTTTGTATAATTGGCCTTAAAATAGAAAAATCCACAATTTGCAATAAATGCAAACGAGAGATCTTTTTTGAATAAAATAAAACGGCTGATCTTTGTATTTTGATGAGAAATGCTAACTAAAACAGGACCGATCATTAGATGTCATCTTTCAAATATGTAATCACAATATACATTATGTAATTACAGTATACCCTAATTTGAAATTAGGATCATTTTCACGTGGTGACCAGGATAAAGGCAACATAATGTTATCAGCCGAATCACCCTAACCATCACATTGTGATGGAAGATCTACAACTTAGACGCAACCCTAAGAACTTCAGCTGCTATCGTGAGGACATCGAAGACGTCATTTCATCGGACAGGCGGTCTCCGAAACCATAAATGGCTACAGAGGCAACAAAGTCCTAAACCAACATGCTCCAGCAATATTGGACACGTTCCATACTGGCACAACAAAGGTCCGGTTACAGTAGCATTCCCAACTCCCACAGAGAACGCATTGTTCGTGGAGGAGCCCACATGCCATCAAAGCCCTCACGACACTCAGCATCCAGTTTATTGCGCGCGTCCCCACGCCCGAATATTTACAAAGATTGGGTCTTCTATATTTTCCAACGTACATATTTCGCGTACAAAAACTGTGTGGATCGATCCCATGACAACTTCTTAACAAACTCATGTTTAAAAACATCCAAACCAAAGAAAGATATCATATAATGTGTTGTCCCACTAAGATGGTTACCATATGGACAAAATAAGTACCAGGTCACATTAGGAGTAAGCAATGACCTAGAGCTCCAAAATGCTTGTTCGAATTCGAGCGGCAGTACTCCTGCGAGTAGGAAAAACAAATCGAGTATACTCTATTCTGCTATGGCACTCGAATAAGAGCGTGTATGTTTTGATCGTTTTCGAGTGGGAGTGAAATACGCTTGAAATCGAGCATATTCTACTCTTGCCGAGTACTCTTTTAGTTGTTGTCATACCGCCCGTTTATTTTGTTTCCTTCTGCACACACACACACAGGGACACAAAAATCGGCAAAAATATTGGAAAATTTAAAATTTTTAATCCCTTTTACTACAAGGTGGCGCAACAGTAATCCTCCTATCAGAAAATGCTATAATTTTTGCGATTGGCCCCTAATGTCAGTTCTATTTTGACATTTGTGTAGTAAACAATGTTACGCTACACCGCTCCAGAACGCGGAATATTGGTGACTATTTAATTGACCAATAATCGGTCGTTGACTTTGGCACAACGTGAATTTCGTCACAGACGTTTAGCCGCTCGCTTCGAAGAGACTGGCACAACACGAGAAGCTGCCAGGCATGGCAGACCCCGGAGTATCCGTTCTGCAGAGAATATTGCTGCTGTAGCCGAGGATGTCACGGAAGCGCCGTCGACATAGACCAGACGGCGTGCCACGCAAATGGGTACCAGTTGACGGTCTTTACAGCGAATTTTGGTACAATAATTGAAGATGTTTCCGTACAAAGTCCAGACGGTGCATCAGCTGTTAAATGCTGGCCGCCAATCGCGTCTAACATACGATCAATCCATCCTTAATCACCACCAAGAAGAAGATGATTTTTCATCAAAAATAATCATGAGTGATGAGGCGCTCCAGACTTCTTTTTGTGGGGCTTTTTGAAGTCGCGGGTTTATGTCAACAAGCCTCAGACTCTTTCAGCTCTTAAAGACAATATCCGCCAAGAATGTTAGGACCTATCGCCGGAAGTTTTGGCCAAAGTGATGTAAAATGCCATAAAAAGACTCAAATGACAATAAACTGTGGCGGCGGCCATTTATCTGATATCATATTCTCGACTTGATGTAAAAAAAAAAAAATTAAAAGACCAAATAAAAATAATCCACAAGAAAAATCAAAGTTTTTCATTTTTTGTAAATTACAGCCAAAAACTTCGGAAGATTACTTTTGCGCCACCTTGTATAACGTAGCACTGTGAAAACTATTTGAATGAATTCTGTTGTGACCGACGTTCGCTCAAAGACAAAGGACGTGAAGGTTGCTCAAAAATGGCCGTTGTGTCAGGAAACATTGATGCCGTGCGTGAACTGATAATGCAAGATCGTCATGTGACGATATTCGATATTGCATGAACATCTGGCCTTAAAAAAGGTTTGTTCTTTTTCTGGATCCCACACAACTTGACAATCTCTCAATAAAATGGTTCGTGTCGATTGATGCAAACAAAATTAAAAAAAAAAAAAAAAAAAAAAAAAAACAAAAAACGATCACGATGCTTTAAAAGACGTTTATGAGATCGCCACAGTTGACGAATCGTGTGGGTCTTCAAAGACGAACCAAATCCAACGGATGTTGTTCGTGGAAGACGCACTTTGAAGCAAATGCTCGCATATTTCTTCGGTAAAACCGATCATGTTGCGATCTAGGACGGTCAATTCTGAGTGTGGTACACCACAATTTGTTTGTCGGAAGACTTAGGAGAAATTCGAAAAACAAACAAGAGAATACGAATCATTGCGCACCATGACAATGCGATGAGCTCTGACATTTCGGCTCAAACCAGTGCATTTTTTACCGGCAAAAACGTGGAATTGATGGGTCATCCGCTGTACAGCCTTGACTTGGCATCCAATGACACCTTTTTATTGCCGCACATCAAGAAAAAAATGCGCGGTCAACGATTTTTAGTCGCCAGAAGATGCTGTTAAAGCGTTCAACAACTCTGTGTTTTGGAGGTGTTTCAATCGATCTTAACTTTTAATATTTCATTTCATTTTATTAAATTCACATAGTAGTATATTTTATATCTTTGGTTTGCAATTTTTCAAATTTGTGTAGTTGTATTGTAATTATGGCCCTTAAAATACTAAAATCGAATCAAATCTTTTGCTCTCATATTATTTCATGTTTAAATAACTGGCCTTCCTTCGTGCTCTCAGACATACATAAGTTGGTTCTGTTAATATTTCACTATAGATGTTGTTGTTGTTTTTTGTTATATGCCTGTTCCGCAATTCATTATTTTGTTATTGAATTGCCTGACTGGCCGTCTGTTTGCCTGTCTGTCCGACTGGCTTTGTTAGCTGTCGCTGAGCTCTTTGCCTGAGTGGCTGACTCAAATACATGTGCTGCTGGCTGCTTATTAGTAATTGGTTTGTTAGTTTCCATGTGTTGGATCGAGCGAAGAAAGATGCCTATGTATAAGAAATGGTGGTGGTCTGTAAGGGCATTGGATTTTTTTATTCCTGTCAATTTTTTCGAATGGGTTTCAATGCGCTTGCCTGAAAGTCTACACTACAAGACTGTCGTGCTGCTTGCCCTAAACATTACCATATTTTTCAATTGGTGTGCAAGTTTGTATTTCATAATTATGTTTCTCGGTGGACCTATCCCTTCCTCTTCGTGCTCTAGCCTTGATAATTCAACATGCATGTCGTCGTCTCTCCTCGTTGATATTGTCATAGTAAAGAATACGGGTAATTAAACATTTATTTAAAAATGTGAGAAAGAAGAAGCAAAAATCAAAGAGCAATGTGTAATGGCGCGTAAGCAATCACCGAAAGAGAGGATTGTTGTTATTAGTTTTCCATAACTCTGTAACGAAATTTTTCCATTTCTCTGTGTCTATTCAAAAGGAGGACATCACATTTTTCTTTAACGTGAATTTCCCTCCTCCCGACGTGTGGTGGTGTTTGGTATTATGTCTTGGAGTCTAGTATTAGCTAATGATGACTGGTTGACTGGCTGGCTGACTGGGTTGGTTGCATACATTTCCATTCCATTCACTATCGTTTGCCTGATCAGGGTTTCTTGTTTGCGTTTTATCTCATTGCTCGCTTGCGCTTAATCTTCGTCTGTCATGGTGTGTCTGTCTGCCTGTTTGTCTTCCTCCTTTTGCTACTTTTGATTTCTGCCATTTGATTTTCTTTGCCTGTATTTAGTGGTTACCGGGTTTTTGCTGCTGCTTCGCCTTTTACTTTTATTTTGTAATTTGTTGTTTTATTTTTTCTTCCCCTGGTCTTGTTCACATAAAGAAATGCTGATTTTTTACTACTACTCTCTACTCTGTATTCTTGCAGTATATAATAAAAGTAAGAGAAGGACGGACACACGTAACAAATTCAATACAACTGATGTGCTGTAAGAAAAAATGTCAATTAGTTTATTTCGGTATTGATTTTTAGGGCCAAACCTATAGCTCTGCGTGTTGCGTGTGCGTTCAAAAATACAAAAACAAAACAAAAATTTCAATTTGAAATACATGTATTTTGTTTTCGTATTTTTGAACGCACACGCAACACGCAGAGCTAAAGGTTTGGCCCTTAGGTTATATTTTGGAACAAGAAGTTGGTAACCCTGCGTTTACAAATGCCAGTATTGGCAAGACAATAGCAAAAATACAAACCTTTTTCACAAATACATTTACAAATTTTTAAATACGCATAGAGAAAAGTATGAATGTATAGGTGAAAATGGTTTATAACTTTGCTATTGTTTTGCCAATACTGTCCGTGTGTAAACGCCTAGTAAGAAAGTAATAC
Source organism: Musca autumnalis (assembly GCF_047663935.1). Taxonomy (NCBI): domain Eukaryota; kingdom Metazoa; phylum Arthropoda; class Insecta; order Diptera; family Muscidae; genus Musca; species Musca autumnalis. The sequence continues at coordinate 56,805,936 of NW_027411866.1, forward strand.
TACGATTAAATGATTTATAACAGGTACCACAGTCGAACACCTCTATAACGAACTTCTTTGTAACGAGTCCTTCCCTATAATGACAGATCATTTTTGTAACGATTGTCAAATTGTGTTGAATCCAACGAGAACAAATCTTTTTCACGTTCATGGTGGAAGAAGTGTCCACGGATGCCTCTATCTTACTACGCACGGCATCGATGTTTTTGGCACAACGGGCGTTTTTTGACGATCTTCGTTTTTGAGGGAGCGTCGACCACGATTGAATTCATTAAGCCAGTTTTTCAAAGTGTCATACAAAGATTTAAATTAATCGATGCACTCTTGCCGATGCGCTTGGCAACACGATGGCGCCTGGCAACACGTCGTCGTATCGCTATAAACAGGACCGCAAGAAGTAATTTCGGTAAAAATTTGCAAAAGATCATTGAACAGCCCTCTTAAACTGCACTTAAGTTAAAAATGTTGAACTTTTGTGAGGAAGGTACCCGAAGATGTTTTCAAACATATAGTACCTCTTGGAACTTGATGTACGTTTATAAGAAGTTTTACAATGTGCAATGTTTCGGCCAAATCGAATACTTAATTCGTAAATTTTCGTGTATTTTGAGTTGGTGACAGGAGGGTTATTTTGAGTTTTTGGACTGTTCATTGTTGTGGCTAAAAAACGAATCCTACAAAAGTCGGATTGGATTTTGTTAAAGCCCCAATCTGCATATTTCACAGATTCTAACAATGAATTGTTAAAGTTTTTTCACCAATTGGACTATAATTGCGGTCTTTAGAGAATTTTCGTGTATTGCAATCGTGCAATCCAGACATCTGTTGGAAATAACAAAAACAACGGGCTAAAAGGTAAGGTACCCGGTTTTTGTGGTGTCAACTAAATAATTGCAAAATGAATGAATGTGCAATTAAATCGTGGGATTTTCCCCGCGATTTTTTCCAATTAAGGATTTTTATGACTTATGGTATGTGGACATGTAGATCCATAATTTTTGAGAATAAAAAAATTTTTGTGTGTGTAACATAGGCAGTATATTCCAAAAAAGAGAAAGTCAGGTAAACGGATTTGGAAAATATGCTACATTTGGTCTATTCCAATTGTAATAATGGTAAATCCGAAAGAAAAAGCCTGAGAAGTGTATACAACATCATATACCGTACCGAGAAAGAAGCCCGACTCAAACTGAAGGCGTTACATGGCAGGCCCAAAATAGTAACCAAACGAATTGACAGGAGAATGATTAAAGAAATTGACGAAAGAGCCCAAAGCAGCACCAGAAAATTGCTTTTTTAATTAAAATGATTTTGGAGTAAGTGAGTCACATGGAAGAGTCAGAAAAGTGATACATAATAACAAGCACTCATCACGAGTAAAAACCATTGCCCTCCCACATCACAATATATAGAAACTATTCAGACTTATTACAGACAACTTTTCATGCCATCTTTGGTAGCGGATTGACGTTATATTTTCTGATGACACTAAAATTATGTTGTACCATCACGATGGGTCTCAAAAAGTGTTGCGAAAACCCCTTACAGAAATGGAAACCCAGAATTTAATACATACCGTAAAGTTCGGAAAACTGTCATTTATGGTATGGGGTTGTATACCAAGCAGTGACGTTGGTAACATCCAGATTTTGGAGGAAATAATGACAGAGGAAGTTTATTTAGATGTTTCAAAACATGATTTAACCAAAAGCGTCAAGAAATTTAGGCCTGTTGGCCCTGAAAATTCAAACAAATTGCAATATAAGTACTACCAAGACAGCGCCCCTGAGCATAAATCTAATTTATGTAGTACTTGGTTGTTATACAACTGTACCAACGTCATTCACACCCCGTTCCAAGGTCTAGATATTAACCCCATAGACAATTCATGGGTATATCTGAAGGAAGAAGTTGGGAATAGGCCGCCCACTAACCTGGGGGACTAAATAAAATACAATAAAGAAGAATGGCAAAAAATACCATTGGAATATGACGTTCCGAAACTTATTTATTAAATTCAGATACGTTTACAAGCTGTTTTTGTTGTCAAAGTTGGGTATACGAAATATTAGAACCAACTTTTCGAAAAAGACCGTGAAAGACTGAAAAGTTGTGAATTTTGCAATTCTTTAGTTGACAGTGCAAATAATGAGTTGTTCAAATTTTTGTTAATTTTAAGAAAATGTTTAGTGAAATTTAGCTACTTTTTATTTTATTATATTAATAAACATCTGTAAGAATTATACTGTTAAGTAAAATATTAAAAATTATATTTATTTATAGAAATAAAATGATGTTTTATTTTAAATTTTGTAATAATTTTGGTTGTGCAATGATTAAGTTGACTAACTGTATATTACAAGTTATGTTCTCTTTTGAAAAAAAAAAATCAACACAAAGAAGTCTAACTTCACCTAAAATGGCAAAAAATACATTTTTAATTTGAAAATTTTGATTCAATGAATTTGTTATTTTTACATTATTGTAGCAGCGGACAGTCTTTGTTCTTCGAATGAAAATTCTACAATTCTTAAATGTTTTTGCAATATCGGTGCGTATTAGTTTATGATATCAACTTCGATGGTAAGACAGAATTTATTGATAGAAAATTGAATGCCTAATATTTTTAAAAACAAACATCTCACTATTTCATTGATAGTCCGGTCAAAATAGACATGCGTATAAGGGGGAAATCGCAAAAATTCCCACAAAGCTGAATTTCGGTGGAGAGCTAGGGTTAGCCATTAGAAGCAACGTCCTAAAAGTCCCCATCGATCCCATGTGTGCAAAACAAGTTATTCGGGGTCAAAGGTCATTTTTGGAGGCATTATTCAGTTTTTTTAATTTTTCTCAAAAACGGTAAGACTTAGCAAAAGCCGGCTAAAGTAAAACTTGTAGATTTAATAATTGTCTACAAGAGTGGTCTTTATGATTCTTAAAAAAACTTACCATTTTCGTGAGATCGCGATCTAAAGGACAAATAAAAAATTAGCCGCGTAAGTACATTATGAGACGATCCGGTTAAAGTAACGACACTATGTGTTAGATACTTCCGTAAGCTTTCAAACGATATCAACTTTGCAGTAATCGGTTCAGTAGAACCGGGTCTAACCCGGTTTTTAAATTTGGCCTTTCGGGTCGAATAACCGGCGAACCGGATCCGCAATAGGTGAAAATTATACATTTCCGTAATCAGCGCAACAAATCCTACCTTCGGACAAAACTTGAAAAAAATCGGAGAGTTTTCGTTGGGGTCGTTCCCGTTGGGCTTTCGATTATACATGTGAGTTAAATGGGCTATTTTTGCATAAAATGACTCTAACATTGAATAACTCTACTAAACACGCTCCGATTTTGTTGAAATTTTTTTTAGAGGATAGCTATAATTTCGCTCTTCAAGAAAAAATATATTTTTTTTGGGGACAGACCCGATTACTCCGTTTATTTTAGCCGGTTCGTCTGAATATGTGCAAATTTCCCTTATAAGTGCATAAAAATCATGTGTTTTTTAGAACAGCTATATCTCAAGAATGGTTCCTTCTAGGAAAAAAATTATAAAGGTCAAACTTGTAGATAATTTTTCTGTCTACAATATTTACTTTAGTCACTTTTTGATTAGATCAACCGCTTTCAAGAAATAAATCCGAAAACCTAAAAACCCTTAAAATTTGACCTTTGACCCCGAATAATTTTTTTTGCACACATGGGATCGATGGGGACTTTTAGGACGTTGCTTCTAACGGCAAACCCTAGCTCTCCACCAAAATTCAGCTTTGTGGGAATTTTTGCTATTTCAATGTCTATTTTGACCGGACTATGAACTTTGATAAAATATTACTATACTCGTACCTACCTAACCAACTTATTTACCTTTGTGTATTTTTGTGATAACGGAAAGTGTCAACGAACTGGAACAAAAAACAAATGTGAAATAGGTAGTCATAATGTATAAAAGTCAACCCCTTTCTGGAATGTGCTTAATTAATACCAGGTCCAGGGTTCAGAAATGCATAAAGCCACCACTCAACTCAATCAAGCGTCGTATTTATGCATTTATATATTCTTTTCTTTTTAATATGTTTTTTTTTGTAATCTGAGTTCCGTTTTGGTTTTTGTTGTTTGAATAATGATTCTAATAGTCAATATTCCCGACCTATGTACGCATGAGACAAGAAATGTTTGTACACTTTGGTAAAGGTTTATTTAACCACACAGCCACACGTCCACACGTACAAGTTTATGACGCGATGGCACATTGTTTCTCTCTCTCTCAAAAAAAAAAAAAAAAAAAACTTTAAACGCCGCCGTCGTTGTTCGACGACGCATTTAACAATTCCAACCACGTGTTTACCACATTGTGCATCTTAAAGTCATTCTTTTCTTGTAGTCAGCAGTCATTGTTGCCATTGGTTTCCTTTTTGTGATTTTCCTTAACTAAAACCAACAAAAACAACTCAACTCAAATATCAGTAAAAAGCAGTATTTTAAGAAGAGGGCATAATATTATTTAGTCTCCATGTGGTTTGTTAGGTACAAAAGGAATGCTAAAACATATTCCAGGAGGGAAGACGAAGTGAAAAAGATTTGATTTGAAGCAAGGAAAAAACAAAGCGGCGTAGTAAACTCAACACAGCAAAGGTCAAACAAACGGAGGAAATTCAAGTAAGATGGAGGATCGAACATAACACCCTGCAAGTAGGATGGAGAGAGGGGAGTGATTTCTAGTTTAAGAGGGTAGAGGAGTTACTAAAAATATCATTCATTGTACTTTACCAACATCCTTTATTGCTGTTAAATAATGTAAACATCATTGGGACTATAGAACGCACATAAAGTATGTACTTTATTTAAAAAAAATCTTTTATGGGGAATTCTCCTCAACACACTTCACAAGATGCGCTGCAGCACCAAACCAAAATGGCGGTTCTTGTAAAAAATAGAGAAGGAGGATTTTAGTATATTCCGTGAATTAATGTACACAAAAAATTCAAAATACCTGCCGTTTGCCCGGTAGTCTTTGGGAATCTTTTTCTTGGGAGAAGTCCGTTCATACAGTATCGGGCAAAACTTAAGCACCCCCTCAGTACACTTTTTTAAATGATATTTTTTTAAGAAAACAATTTTTCCTTTATGTTATCGAAAAAAAATAGTAAAAATTCTTGCAGATCTGGAACAGACCAAAGGTTGTATTTTTTGGTATTTTCTTTTTATTTACTTATATCTCCATTATTGAAAGAAAAAAAACACAAACTTAAGGAGCTCTGAATTAAATAAAAATATTATAATTCGAAAAACATTTTAGATGGCAAATATAATAATAGATTACTCGATTACATTTAAAAATGTGAAGATTTTGATGAAATAAATTTAGTATATAAGGTATTGGTATAGGCACTATCGAGTGATGTCAAAACGTACGGAGATTCTCCATATGTGGGGGAAGTACAGCCCATTTTTCTAAAAATGGTCCATATTAGCCAGCTGGCCAGCTAAATTTTATAGGTAGCGGCAAAATATTTTTTTACATTATGTCGGCATGCTGATGACCATATTACCATGTTTTGTTGACCTAAAAATTCCTCATAACACATCCTTTAAATAGGATTTTAACCCTAATAACTCATCCAAACTGGTTAAAAAGTAATTCAAGGATAATTGTACACCCAGTATGGAACGGTAATTGTAGTGTATGGTTCGGAATGATGTCTGGGGTTACTAGAGCTATAGTTTTTGTTATAAAGTGCCAAAAAATATGTTTTTTTTTTTTGTGGATTAGCGAAAAATAACGCCTAAAGCACATTATTAGGGATTATAGTAATACTTCGGCCCCCTTAAGGACTTTCGGCGGGGGTAAAGCATGGCATCAGTTGAATACACTATAAACTAACTAATACGTGCTATTCGGTTGATTTTTAAGTTAACGATCTCCCACAGATCCTAATCGAGAGTTAATATCGGGGAATTGAGCAGGCGAATGTAGAACTTCTGTCGATTTTTTTTTTGAATCACTCCTTAACCACTTTCGGTACACGTTTTGGCTCGTTATCTTCCTGGAATTTCCATCTAGGTGGCATCTCTTCTCTTCGCCTTTTAATACGTTACTATGAATTGGTCCAATTCCTTACCCCGAGAAGAAATTCCTGACCATCGTTGCCCATTTGGTCCACGCCTTATGCCATCTGAATCCTTTAAATTAAATTTCGATTCGTCAGAAGACAGCACAGTCCTCCATTTTTTGACACTCCAGTTCAGATGGGTTTTGGCGAATTCAAGTCTGGCCTTTTCACTTTTAGCCGATATGAAAGGTTTTTTGCTGGTCGTTGACTAAATAAGACGGCTTCTAACCGCACTTCTGTGAATCGTTCTTTTGCTAATTTTTAAATCTAAATAAATGATTAATATCGACTAATGATTTGGTAAAGCCCCTTATAGCGGTCCGATTTTCGGTATGTTGAGGATTTTAGCCACATTTTCCCAGTAAATTAGCTGTAATTTGGTACTTAGGGTGGTCACAAAACTTTTCCATAAATTGTGGATCTAATTTTCCGAAAATTAATTATTTTGCCTGAAATAATTAATAATTTAATATCCTCTCTATCTGCAAGATGTGCGGGTGTCATCCAGAATAAAGGATATGCAACGAAATATTGATTTCACTAGTTTTGTTTTGTTCCTTAAATTGTGGGTTGCTTTAGTTTCGTCCACTTATATTTGCGACTTAAAATGTTTTTTGAATTTTAACTTTTTTATAAAATTCCTTAGATTTGTTTTTTGATGAATAAAAAAAAAATTAAAAAATAAATTTATAACTTAGTTTTTCTTTACCCATTTAGCGCCGAGAATTTTTTTGCGAGATAACTTAAAATTTTGAATGAAAATTATATTTTTGTGACTTTTTTAGCATTTCTTAAAAATAACTTTTTTCCCTAAAATGAATAGTTTTCCTGCAATCGGGACTTCTTTTAAAAGTGCCGAAAACTTTGAAGGGTAATATAGGTGTGTTTTTACATGACAATCCCTTGGTTTTTGATTGAGAAAATATTCTTACTACATTGCTAACAAATCCCTGAAGTTATATTAATGTAACATTTTACAAAAAAGTCGATTTTTTTATTTGCTTGCGTTTTAGACCAAATGCGTGGAAATGCGTAGGACAAATGAAACTTTATAGGCGTGGAATGACAGACAACAGGCAATACTATAATAAAATGCAAAAAAAAAACACACACAAAATATGCGAAAATACCCCAGTTTTAAGTCAATTTTTGCAACCATTTTTGGTGGCGTTTAAACGGCCAGTGGCTTTAAGTGGGTTAAAAATAAAAACAATTCTGTGGGGGTGATTTAGTTTTGGCCGACACTTTACATGTCTAGATAATGACCCGAAACTTCAAAGAATATTCAAAATGATATGTTGTCGGATCTGCTGTTAGACAATCGCATACAAATTTCGCTTAAAATCTGGTCTGGTTTGGATCGTTTTGAAAATATTTAAACCCCTCAAACCCCTTGCTGCGGCAGTTTTCATAACATTTTTGTGGTTGGGGTGTTGATTTCAAAGATTTAATTAAGAGAAATAGACACCGGCGAGGCCATGTACAGACATTTATAATTAAGGTATAGACTTGAAATTTCCAACATGGGGGAGTAAACAGGGTCCTGAGAATAAAATTGTGAGCGTAAGTTCACGTTTGATTTTTATACCGTCAGCCTTTAGACTAAAGAGGGAGTTGGTATATACACTTTCATACGAAATAATGGTTTAAGATCCCAAGTATTTTTGGGCGAAATCCGTTTCAGACAATTTAGAGTCATTTAGCCATGTCCGTAAGTCTGTCTGTCTGCTTGGCTGGTTGGAGGGCACGAAAACTCATGAACGAATCACCCGACTCGGTCCAAAAGTTGGTAATATTTTGTCCAAACTCAGATCAAGTTCTAAGATAAGCCTTATCGGTCCACTCCCTCGGGTACCTCCCTCACAAAAGTTCAAAATTTCGAAGGAAGTATCCGATTTGGCCCTAACTTTGCACAACGTAATATTTATATCAGACATGATCAGTTTCGAATATAAACTATATCGGTTTAGGTACCTCCCACACAACATTTCGAAAAAGTGCAGTTTAAGACCTCCTTTCGATTAGTTTTGATTTTTTGCAGCAGGTTGTTCTCGGGGCCTCTATTAACTTGGTACATACGAGTTTTTTCGGTGGCAAGTCGAAATTTCCCTAGAAAATAGTTCGGAAACTGTAAAAATACCTTGTTGGGGCTGGTGCGCCCGACAATTTTCGAACCGGACACTGCGTTGATCCAAACATGACTTATTGGAATATTTCTGCTAATCTTAGATAAAGTTCGAAGATGGTGCTTATGAGCCCAGTCCTTCCAGTACCTCCCCTACAAAAGTTAAAAAGCGTTTTGCGGTGCCAACCATAGGTCGAAAAAGGATTGACCGATCTTCCTATACGAGGGCGGTTCGGAAACTTCTTAGCCTATCAATGAAAGAGAATAGTTAGTTTTTCAAAAATATTTTTATTTTTCAATATAATCTCCTGAAACTTCAATACTCTGAATTTATTGTGTTACCCTTTTGCAGATAGTCAATCAATAAAATACCTTTGAAGTCCCAAAAAACCGTTGCCATAACCTTACCAGCCGATTGAATTGTTTTTGTCTTCTTTGGGGCACTTCCTCCAGCTTCAGTCCATTGTTTGGATTGTTTTTTGTCTCTGGAGTATAGTGGTTGATCCATGTCTTATCAACAGTTATGAAACGACGCTTAAAATCCATTTCGCTTAAAACGATCCAAACAAGTTTGTGAAATGTTCATTCTTATGCGTTTTTGATCGACTGTTAACAAATGCGGCACCCATCTTGCAGAAAGCTTTTTCATCTGTAGTTCTTCATGAAAATGAAATGGACTCGATCATTTGAGATGCCCATGATATTAGCAATTTCACGCACTTTTATTCGTCGATCATTTAATACCATATCATGCACTTTGGCTACAATTTCTGTTGTTGTTGCTGTTTTTGGACGTCCACTACGTGGTTCACCTTCAATGCTTGTACGACCACGTTTAAATTCAGCAACCCGATTTTTTACTGTTGCATATGAAGGAGCACTTTCACCTAACACATTCACCATATTATTATGAATTTCTTGTCCCGATAAACCTTTTTATGTAAATATTTAATGACAGCACGCATTTATAATTTTTCAATTGTAAAAAAATTGCGGATGCGTCTTTTCTGAACACCTGTTTCTATATGAAGGAGTTCCCAGATCGAAACAAAATTTAACCTGTGTTCATAACAGAGATGGAAGTTTCCAAAACACTTAACTTTTTTCTGTTTATACCGCGCTTTTTGTGCTAGGCTAAGAAGTTTCCGAACTGCCCTCGTATTTTTGTGGTTGTCTTAAGAACCTAATAATCTTGTTTTTAAGCGAAATGAACTTTTAAAAATAATCTTTTTTTAATTGTGAACTGTTGAAAATTCGATTTTAACAAAAAAAAAAAAAAAAAAAAAAAAAAAAATTGACCGTTTTGGTAAAAAAAAATCGGACAAATTTTTTTTAAAATTTGACTCCCTTAAAGGCCACCTTTTTATGTATTTAATAAGCTCGCCAAACCATATGAAGATTGGTCAATTCCTTTCGTTTAAAGTTTCCATACAACAGACAAATCACAATAAATTGTTCCCTTCAAATGCTCATATCTGTACTTCAAAATAAGGCAATATTTTTTCGACTTTTTTGAGAGTGATAAGTAGATGTAACACCTTAAAGACAAAATTTTTTATGTATTTAATAAGCTCACCAAAATATATTGAGAAAAACGCATTTTAAGTTGCGCCTCTACACATAACACAATCATATCTCAGCCAATTTTGCTCCGATCGACATGAAATTTTTTGCGATATACTCTACTACATGTACTTCAAAATAAACCAATATTTTTTCGACTTTTTGAGTGTGATAAGTAGAGATAACCCTTTAAAGAGAAAATGAGAAAACTCACGGGGAATTTACGGTCAGAACTGGGCGCATAGTGCCAGTACGGTCAGAATAACCACCATTATGTGTTTCGTGGGAATGTCCATGCGTCCTGTCATAATGGCCCAAAAGCTATACAGTCCAACTTCTCTATAACGAATTGTTCTCTATAACGAATAAGAATTTAAAATATAACTTTTCCCACACATTTTCACCTATTTTAACCTCTCTATAGCAAACTTCCCTGTAGCGAATACTTCTCTATAACGTAGTTTTTTAATGTACAAGTGGAACTTCTCACACAAAATCATCTATCTATAACGAATTGTTAAAAAAAAACGTTATTCATTTTAATTTACACAATAAATGTGAAACAAAACACATTCATCAAGGTCTTATTTATTGGAGTGCACACTAAAAAGAAGCAGCAAAACTCGTTTATCAACGTTCTTAGAATAACAATTTATTCAAAATACGTTAAATTTCCAATGACTATGCATAGTTTCATTTCATTGCTTAAAATGACTGGTTTGCCATTTTGTCCCGGTTTCTCTATAACGAATAGTTCGTCGGTCCCCAACTACTAAGTTATAGAGGAATTCGTATTTGATTTATACGGTGACCAACTGAAATGACTGGGGTATTTATAGAAAGGAATGACTCCCACGTATTTTAGGTACCTCCTTCGCAACACCTTTGGTCTTTTATTCAAATTCATATTTTTGTCGGCAAGTTACATTGTACAAAAAGTGTCACAAAATTCTGAAAACCTCGTAAATACATAATTTTTGGTTGTGTAGTCAGTGTTTGATTTTTCCATAGATTAAAGTTTTAATTGACACAGACTGGGGGTATATCTCTGGTACTTTTTTACTTGTTTGTTATACAAAAAAACTCATTTGCTGTCGGTGAGCGTTGTATCGGACACAAACGCTCTGATGTCACCGTAGTCATTACTTAGTAAAGCCTAGAATAAGAAATAAACTATTAAATTTTAGCCATTGCAATGCGAAAAGTAGTTTGTTTACATTATTTCGTAATGGGGTATTCGGTTATTCAGTTATCTTAAATTAATTTGACATAAAATATAATATTTGTTATACGCAAGACCAACGAAATTGAGAATCTAAAGCTATAAGAAAACTACAGTACATGCAAATAAATTTTAATTTCTAAAAAATATATTACTTACTGCCTGTTTCGAAACAGCAGTTCAAGTTCATGACTGAAATAATAAAGAAGAATCGTCTGAAATATTTTAAGGTTGTGGTCGGTACAGAAAGAAGGAAATAATGGTAACCCAAACACAATTTGATTTCAATAATTACAGACTGTGGTGTCATATTTGTCATATATGTTCAACTTAAAACAGATTTTATTAGGACGAGTTTAAAAGCGGTTGTTTGTTGTTCGGTAATAATTTATCACCCCACCTTAGTATTAAATTGGGTTAAAACAGAAAAATCACCTGTCACAATATAACTTATCACAAATTAAATATAAACAAGTTTCGTTTCATAGAATTAAACACAGTTTTTGTATGTACGCTCAAAATTGGATGAGAAGAAAATAGAGCCTACAAAAACATTCAAGTTTCTAAGTTCAGAATCAGATATGAGAATAATTATTATATTTTAGAAAGAGTAATTAAATGCATTTAGAAGAAGAGATTGTCAATGTTTGAAAACGAATGAAAACATTTAATCAAAATGAAAGCCAATACAAACTTCGGCACAATTCATGACCCACGTGTTTGATATTCGTTACAACTCTATAAGATATTTCTCTATTCCAGAACCTGCAAGAGTCTACTATGTTTGAAAATTTGTCCTTCATAGATCTGTCAAAAGATTTAAAAATAACACATTCGGTTCAGGTCCTGTGAAAATTTCAAATGAAAAATATTTTCTTTTTAAAATTGAAAAATATTTTCTTTATAATATTTGTCATTCGAAAGCACAACTAAATGGGAAAATCCCCGTTGTTGTTGTAAAAAACAAAACAAAAATGCATTTGGAAGCAGAAAAGTTCGAGGACAGCGAAGCCGCTCCACATCCGATATGTCTGAAAAGCCTTTACCGAAGCCGAAACATGCATGTCACATAGTGGAGGTTGTGTGAGTTCGAATCGTCGGCTTTCCTTTTTCATTTGCATTATTGATCATGAAGCTCGACTCCACCGAGAAATTAATTAAAAAAAATTAATACTAAAAAATGATCCTCGCCTAAAAAGGCAAAATTCACAAATAAAAAATTTATTTCCTTTATACAATTTTTCATTCACATTTTCCATGGTAGAACAAAATAAAGTAACAGCAATACCCAACTGACTGAACTGGGATGTAATGTTAGTGTCAAATTCCGACATTTTATATACTTGTTTCTATTTTCCATGTATATTAGGGATATATATTTTTTGAGGAAAAATATATCATTCCGAAAAACTATTTCCCATAACTATTTCCGAACGACGTGCCCCACACTAAACCAACACAGAGTGACACATCTCAAAAAATCTAGTTTCGAGAAAAACGCGTTTTAAGTTGACGATGGAAATTTGACTTCCCAACTTAGAAAGATTATTACACAAAAAATAAGAGAACTACTTGGCCCATATTTTGTAAACAGCTAGTCAGATATCACAGCTAAATTTCTGTGCAAGACCAAGCATGATTTGAAGTATTTTAGTGTTTCATAAACTCGAAAAATATTTTTGTTGAATTATGCCAAACTCGTAGTAAACGAGGTGTAACTCATTGAGTTTTAGATATATCAACATGAAAATTTTACACAAGATAAAATAGAAGTCGTGGAAAAAATAGAAATTGCTAACTCATTTGTTAATATGCGTGGTATTTTGTTAAAATTGAAAAAAATAAAGACCAAATAAACATGTGCCTTTTGATTTCAAAAACCAGTAACTGAAACAGCTTCACCTTTTCAATGAATTTCCAGCGATCCTAAAGATTTTTGCTAGAATTCTACCTTCTAATGTTTTTCAAAATATTTAATGAAATGTGAAAAAATATTAGATTTTTAAATTCCAATAATTTATATATATTTCCACATTTCCTTATTTTGTTTACATATACCGTCGACACTAACATTACAAACAAAAACCATTTTCTGTGTGGTTGTTGTTGAGTTGTATTTGTTGTAGTATTTACTTTACCTTGTTTGATCTACCATGCACATTTTCATAGAAACAGAATTGAGCCATATATGTAATTAATAAACATTTCTGACATTTTATTTTCATAAATTCTTTTTGTTCTAATAATTGATTAATTTTTTTATATTTCTTCTTTACAGGTAAGTTTCCATGTCAATAATGTTGGATTTCCACAAAAACATTTAAGATGGCCATTGTGGGTAAGTGATTATGATGAAAATGGCTGTTGTTATCGCTACATGTATATTTAAATCCTCCCCATTCTAATTGCAAGCGGTCGCCAGAGCCACTAAACGATTAGGAGGAAGGTGGTGGTCACAGCAAATATACACATGTATTTTTATTACAATATAGGCGGTAACAATTAGGTAAAAATATATATGGTTTCTGTAAGCATATACTATTCTGTATCAGACAACATACCTTTACGCACTATTTTCTTCTCAACATACAGTTAGACAACTAAATAAATGTAAAAACTAAAATTGTAATAATGTTCATATTAATTGTTAATTTATGACAACAAATTATGTAAAAACTATGCGGTGCAAATCTGCACAAACAATATTCCTACAAAATATATAAATTTTATTTACGATTTATAACAAATACAGTCAAACATAAGACAAATATATCACTAATTTACTCAAAGAGTGACACATCTCAAAAAATCCAGTTTCGAGAAAAACGCGTTTTAAGTTGGCGATTGAAATTTGGCTTCACAACTTAAAAATATTATTACCCAAAAAATAAAATAACTACTTGGACCATATTTTGGAAACAGCTAGCCTGACATCAGAGCTAAGTTTCTGTGCAAAATCGAGCATGATTTTAAGTGTTTTAGTGCTTCATAAACTCAAAAACCTTTTTTTTGTTGAATTATGTCAAACTAGTTGTAAATGAGCTGTATCTCGATTAGTTTTAGAGATATCGGCATGAAAATTTGACACAAGATAAACTAAAAGTCATAGCAAAAATAGATATTGCTAACTCAGAAAACGCATTTTTTGAGTTATGTCATTTTTGAGTAAATGAGCGATATATTTTGAAAAAAAATACCAAATCTATGGTTTCTTGGAGGAGAATTACCAATTTTTTCCCACTTGTCACTTTCTAAAATTCGAAAGATTTTTTATTGGCTTATACAGAGCTTTGGAATGAACAATTTGTTGTAATTTGTATCCCAGCAAAAAAAAAAAATCATTACCAAAGAAGGGTTTATAGTAATTTTTGGTAGTCGTAACAACTTACAAATCACCCATGAGTGGTGAGCTCTCTATTCCCCGCAGCGTTGATAAGGCTTCTTTCATCTGGTTGATTTGTCCATTCCAAAATGTTTTTTATGCAGGATATTTATCTTTATCCTCTTGGCCTTTTTCCCTCAAATTTACATTTAATTATGCTCGGGATGACAGAATACTTTTCGTTTCTCATTATGTGTCCCATATAGGATATCTTCCTTCTTTTTATGACATCAAGAAGTTGTCGTTAAGTGTTCATTCTTCTCAGGACGTGCGCACGATTTTAGTGAAAAGTTTCGAACTTTTGTGAAGGAGTGAACCGATATGGCTTGTATTTGAACTTAAATTAAGTTTGGACAACATATTACGAAGGCCACATCCAAATTTTGGCCCTCGTAATATTTTGTCCAAACTTAGATCAAATTCGAAGATGGGCCAAATCGGTCCACTCTCTCGGATATCTTACACACAAAAGTTCAACGTTTTTCGAAAAATATGGTAATATAACTTCCAGGCATCCTCCTTTGTATGCATAAAATGATAAAAGACCAGATTTTTCTAGATATGTATACGCTATTTGTGTTTTTCACTCCTTTGTGGCTAAGATAGATTTAAAATTTTTTTTCTTCTCTGTATTAAAATGCATATCGAATGTGTCCTTCAATAATAAAACACACACACTTTGCCTGCAGAACTGCGAAGCCATAATAGACAAATGTTTAACGCCAAATAGAAACAACGATGAATGCGAGCGATTTGAATGTAAAATTAAAGAGATAACCTAAATGATGATGCTATGAGAGATGTAGTCACGTTTTAAGATTTACCCAAGAAGTGTTAGCGGTACTAGTACATAGTACATATTTTTCAAGGTAATAAAACATTTTTAAACCATATATTTTGATTTTTTTACTTGCTATACGACTGCATCGGGAAATCCTGTACAAATAGCATATATCTCTGACTCGGAGACATTTTGCAGGGTAATTTCGTTCATTTAATGATAAAGAGCTGGAAATTTTAAGTTGGTACCCTGACTTGAATCCATCAAAAGAACGAACCTCTCTCCTCCTGTTGAAATATGAACATTTTTAGTGTATCGAACTGGAAAAAAGACAAGTATCACAAATATGTATTATATATCATGAATTTATATATCTATATTCTTTGGAAAAAGGTAATGACCCCTTGAAAACATTTCTTTTTTGATCACTTACTGGTCACACGGAATTTTTCTGATATTGTAATCTTGTCAACTGCTGCCTACTAATCGATCTTTAAAATTTCTCAAATCTTATCGCTTGATAAGGCTTCTATCTTCAATTTGTATTTGAGTCAACACTTGTGTTAAAGATAAGAACTCATGTAATTTCAAACAACATGCCTGCCATGCCTGCCAGTCATTTGGTTATCATTTTCACATGAAAACAGTCATTCCAATGAAGAAATAAAATAAATAATAGCCTATAATTAGAATCGACTCATTAATTAATGAAATTATATTTAGGTGACGATTAAACTTGTTTCACTTGAATGTTATATTCTTCACTTCTTTATATCGGTTCTACACACAGAAAAAAATGGCCTTCCTAACATATGTCCCAAACATATTTTGCAGCAAACATATATTTGTTTGCAAGCTATCCCAAACATAACATATGCTTGGGTCCTGCAAACAAATATATGTTTGGGTGCAAACAAATACAAACCCAAAAGCCACAAAAAAAAAACAAACACATGCATCAGTGGGTGCTTTCTGAGAGCAAGGGAGCTTAAATGTCAATGTGAAACACATTGAAATGTATGCTCACTTGCTCTCAGCAAGCGCTCACTGGTTATTTCTATCGTGTAAACACATTTATAAATGGGGGTGTTTTTATTGAAGGGCATAGAAAAAAGCAAAGCAACAAAGACACATAGGCTCATACAAAATTCCAAGGAAATACATAACACACTTTAATAAAAGAAAAACTGAATGAAATAAATTATAAAATGTCGCACTTTTAAAAAGAAAACAAATATATAGAAACATCGTTGAACGCTTCTTCTTAGTTGTAAAATAAAACACATTTTCATCAAAGTTGAAATCATCAGCGGGAAACCGGCATCTGGAATCAAATGATTATATAATGTAATAAATAGGTACATCCATCCCTGTCGGACTTTTATTAACCAGTTGATAAAATGATTGATAATAGATCGATAATTTTTAAACTGACTAAAAACTGGCTGAAATGTTATCTAGAGATGAACCACTTTGAACAGAAAAAATTTTCGGCAATTGTCCATGTCTAGATAACTTTTCGACCAATATAAAGTTAGTCGAAAAGTTATCTAGAGATTAACCACTCTGAAAACAGAAACATGTACCGTATGCAAAGTATTGGTGTTTGTCGAAGAAATAAGGCACAAATGTATAAATAATTCGCACTTGCTTTTTCTTAATATTCTTCGTATAAATGCAGGATCCAGTTGTAGAATACAGTGTTGATGCACTGAACATATTCGTACATATTACTCATATTATTCTGGAATTAAAAAGGAACACAAAGGAAATATACAAATTTGCCCCTTCTTCTCTCTAACAAAAAAGAGAGAGAGAGACAAAGAGAGGGAGAGAGAGAATATGAAAAGTCAAAAATAAAAAAACACAGAAACAAAAATTGTTTTTTTTTTTCACATTATGTTTTAAACTGACTAAAAATAGGCAAAAAAAGTTAGTTTATTATCAGTCGAAAAGTTATCTGGCGTTGTACAATACTGACTACTCAGGCGCTCATCGCCTTGTAAAATTAGTCAGTTGGCATAAGGCAAAATTATCGATAAAATGCCACTTATGTTTAAAAAAAGCTAGCTTTATGTGAGCTTTAAATCGGCCACAGTCCCTACAGGGATATTTCAAATATACATACATATGTATGTATGTATATAAAAATGTATTGATGTAATTACCAATATTAAATGCGATTTCTTCCTTGTCCAATAAAATATTTCCATTCAGCTTTTTGATTAAATTATAAAATGTATTGGACATTTAATTGACCATAAAGCACAATTTTTTTAAGAAAAGACAAAACACTGATTTATTCACTCACTTTACCGTCTTTATTCAGCGATGTCCTCTAGAACACTGATGAAAAAGACCAGGAATCGATTTTCCTGGCCAAAAACCCCCATTTTATTGTTGTCACCGATTGTTAATTTCTATATGGTATTCGATACTAAACATATTGAAACTAAGGAAACCAAAAATTTTATTCTCGCAAAACGTAATTCTCGCAACTTTCTGGAGAAAGAAATAGCTATTTCTCGGAAACTATAACAGATATTGTTTTCATTGTTTTTTGTTAGGTAGGTAGGATTGTTGCCTTTAAGCATTTACACGAAGTGATCTATTTTATTTTTCCTCAGGGTTTAAATTTTAGCAAAATTCCAAATTTAGTGGAGTAGAACTTTTAGGAAACAGCATGGAACAGAGTTTTGTTTTCACAGAATGATGCCTGAGAGTGTCCTCTTCCAGCCTATATATACTTTTGTACCCGTCCATTCCGCCTGTTGAACACCTTTTTTAAATTTATTGAAATTACATGAGTAAAAATGTGTGATTTTTTTCTCTCCGTTTTTTAATAAATTTTAAATTTTTTGTTTTTATTTTTTGTGTTTTTATGATTTGTTTATTGGTGTCTGACCGTTTTAATCGATTGAAACATATGAAAAACTCAAAAACACTCATATTTTGATAAAAAATGTGAAAAAAAAACTCAAAATTTTTACTTTGACCTTGAATTCCTCTGCAACTGCTAAACCGACATTGACTTTTTATAATGCATCGGAAGGCTGATTGTGTTTTCTGTGAAACAAAAAAGAATTATTAAAATATCTCTATCCGTTCAAAAGTTACAGAGTTTTGACCAGGAAAAAAGATTCTGAACCACTGTGCGTCGTGAAAATGCTGTCGCATGTGGCTCCTGCAATCTTGGGGTAGTTAGTGGTCGAAATTCTGCTACCATCGATCATGACTTATTTGCATATTTCACGTTAGATCAGTCAAATAGGAGTTCAGCCTTTCACAAATGACATCAGGGAAGGTAAATGACGCCAAGAACCTACAATCATCGCCATATGTTATGAATTCAATGCCGTGTGGAGGAGTGGAATACAGAAGAGGTAGAGGTTAAACAGTTCCGTAGATATTACCCCACCTTGCCTCCAACAGCGTTGAGCGTTTGACAGTATCAAAGGCTTTTGATAAGTGGAGAGACAGCAACACCGTCCTATCGCACGGCTTGCTCTGGTTGAGTCCTCGACTAATGTGTGTAGAGATGGCGTGCACCGCTGTTGTCTTGCTATGCTGCTTACGGAACCCACACCGATCGATCGGTGACAGGATAGCTATTTCTGATGCTGGGAAGGAGTAAAGCCTCAAGAGTCTTTGCTCCGGAGACAAAAGTTAAATTAGTCTGTACGATTCTCCTTCCTTACGACTGCTTCAGCATTACCATGGAGATCCATCAGGGCCCAACGCAACATCGTTCATTGCAGGAAGAGATCTAATGCGACATTGTACTCTTCTCTTCGCCCTGTTACTGAAGGGGTGCTTGACAAACTGCCGATTAAAATACATATATTGCAAACCTCCTCGGATCTGTAAGCGTAACGTCTCCAATCGTGACTGAGGTCCTGTCTTCCTTCTTTCCAGGCTTCGTCGAGTGCGATTTAACCGTTGTCCACAATTCCCTTATTCCGGCTCCAGTGGCGCAACTCTTTACATGATTTAGTCTCATGTTCCGCTTATGCTCATCGACCAATCTGTTCACTTCCAGTGTCAGCTCCCAGACTCTGGGCTCCACTGGGGTTGGCTCGAAAAAGCTCATAACGCTCATTTGCTAATCCAGCGGACTCTGCTGAGAAATTTGGTCTCACTTCGGGTATGATCTCACTTCAGGGATATGATTAGTACCGGAATAGTTTCGTTTCTTCCCTACTCCTCGCGAGTCCGAAAGGAGAGAGTACAAACTCAACTGAAATAATTAAAAATTTAGTCTTCGCTGAACTGTCGATAAAGGAGATTGTCGTCGCTTGTTTGAATGATTTTTAGCAAAGCAATAACGCATCGATTAGCAATTTGTGGTTGGATTTGTAGCGATTGAGGAAACTTGGCTTACACTGACTGCAGGTTTTCAGTTAAGAGGAAATCTTCTTTCCAAAGAATTGGCGAAATACGAACGTTCAAATTTCAGATATCAGGATAAAAAGTTAAAGCTATGACCGAAAATAGTGTCGATTCTTATAGAATTTATTGTATTGCTATGTCTTTTTTTCAATCCATAATATCCAAACGCATAATTTTCGATTTTATGTTGAAAATTAAATTAATCGCCTATAAATTCAGTTTAACAATATTTTTAGTTGATTCCGTGTTATGGTACTATTTTTAGACTTTTTTCAAAACTAAACAGAAACAAAGAAAAAAAAACGGAGTAACTACAACTGAATGGGTTTTGGAGAGGGGAATTACATAATATTGGAGTGGTGGTGTTTGCGGCAGAGTCGTTTGTTTTAACACGTCAAATATCAGCAGTAATTGCCACTGTTGTTGTTGTCTGCATTTCATTTGGTTACAGCAATGTTAAGTGAATGTTTTTCGCATTTTTGGTTACAAAAGCTAAGCAACAGCTCGCCTCCGCACTCTTTCTCCTCCACCGCAACAACAGGCTATGCCACCTTAAGTTGCTTATTTTTGTTTTTACTTCATACTTCGCGTAAATTTGAAGTGGCGACATCACCGCATACACCCCTTCTTGCCTAGCCCACCATGTGGACCTGGTGTTGTAAAGTTGTTGTCAGACCCAGAGCACAACAGCACAAACAAAAACAGACGGAATGGTGAAATATTCATGGATGTGGTAAATGGTGGCGCTGCTTGGATGTTGGATAAAATAAAAAAAAACGAAACGAAATGAAATGAAATAAAACGAAAATTGTTGTATAAATAAAATATACATTTTTTAAACATCCGCTTCAAAGAGATGCAAAAAACAAAAACAAAATTATTCGAAATACAAACACTGTTTTTAACTCCTCTACTAAGCCAAGCTTATATGAATGAGGCGTCAGCAGGAGGGAGGAGGGAATAGATGGGACGGTTAGGTAGGAGTAGAGCAACAACAAGAAAATTACGTATGAATTGAGAAACAAGAAACTGCAAAAAATTCAACATTAATACAACAACAAAAATCAACACATACTGAGTTTAAAAAACAACAACAGCAGCAGCAGAAAATATGGAATAAGCAAAAAATTTTAAGCGCAGCGTCATATTGAAGCGATTAACAAAATTTCGTCATTTTAATTCGATTTGCTGCTGCTACGATTTTGGCTTCTTTTTTATTTGATGAAAAGAAAACATTGCACTTCAGAGTGTTGAAGGCGTCTCGATAACCAACAATAACATTGATGAGAGAAGATAAAAGAGGAGGGAAGGCAGAGGTCTGCATTCTGTTATGTTAACCTAGCATAACTTGGCACCATCAAACGCCGACGTAAGGAGCGCCGTTGAGTATGATCGGCCAGCTTACTTTGTTGTCCATTCTCGGTAGGGTGGCAACGCCAAAAGCATGCATTCGCAGCTGTCATAGGAATTGCATTTTCTCGATCTTTCGCAAAAAGACAAGAAACCGGCAACAAGCAAATAAAGATTTGCTAATAAGTACAACCAGTGTTTGAGTACAGCATAGTGAATAGTAGCGGCATTTGGATTGACCAAATTTATTTCCCTTTCGTGGAAATAAATTATGGATAAACTTCAACCTTCATTGGAAAAACCATTTTATTAGGTGAGTTTGTATTTCCTACAAATAATGCTATTTGTCAGGAAATAAAATTAAAGAATTCCTCTTTTCCAGAGATTTCGTCAGCGGCAGAAGTAACGGTGTACAACCGCGTGGTGCACATTGGTTAAATCACAGCCACACGTGTTTGCCTCCATAACCCGCCAACATTGTATACGTTCGAAATCATTGGCACGAATTAAAGTTCATTTTCTGAAGAAATATGGCGCGATTATAAGCTGTGACAAAACCCAATGAAATTTTAGAGGCATATTTCTTTATTATGTCTATGTGCAACCACCCAACACCGGCCTGCTGACGTAAACCAATTTTTACCAAGCCATTGAAAGCTAGAGTTTCCATGATCGTTGGGGCGTACCCCTGCTCCCACCAATGCCATAAATCCACGTTGTTTGCAATCCACCACCACGTATTGGATACTGGAACTAAAGTGTTGTTCAATTGGGAAACCTTTTTTTTGCCCCTGTCGGCCAAGTGCCATGAACATTGCCCGAAACCACTGAATACCCCATGATGAACACGAAATTTCAATATTTTGCAATCGGCTATTGAAAGCAAATCGGAGTGTTTGTTTTTTTTTTTGGAACCATTTGGAATTAATGTCAACTTCAGCGAACGCTTTGGCCAGTCATCAACATTTTTGTTGACCATCAACGTATTCAACCAACTGCAACTACAGTCCTAGTGTCGCCCAGATAAGTCTTGAACGGTCTCGTGAGCCATCAACTTGACATTTGCTCAGAAAACATCATATTGACAACCCATCTGTGGACAACATCACCACCTGCTGTGTCACCTAGCGAGCAGTCCTGTGTGAACATTTCCAGCTGTGTAAAACGAAAGGTTGCCAGTAAGGGTTTGTGTTTCCCGTCAACTGTAAGTAAAGTAAGAACCTGTAGAAGCAGATAGCAGTTGTTTTATCATATTTGGTGCCCATAACCAACCAGTCACAGACCGGGAGGTTTGGGACCACATCTTTACTCGTGTTCGTCGACGGTCAGCCGACTTGTATTTTATTGTTATGGTTTTAATTTATGGAAATTGCTAACTTCTCAACCATATTAATATTTCATACCCCCTTCAATTATATATATAAACCATATATGTTCACATAGTTATATATATTGTTCGTAACGATTTCGTCTGCACGGAATAACGGTTCGTCGTCCGATCCCGTTGTGTTTCATAACCATGAATGTGTCGTGGGCACATGCAACATAATTTTAACAAATCAATTATGCAGCTTTAGAGAAACAAGTTGATTCATTTTTTTTTATAAATTCAATTTCTACGCTCTGGTGTACGCTGAATTATAGCATAACTTTGTCTAATTAGACTTGTGGTTGAAACCTGTTCAAAATTTGTTTTGTTCAATATTCTGGCGTATTCCAAATCATGCAGCGATAGTCCGGTCTATAGTACATCGTCCGAAAAAGGTCCGAATCAAATTCAATTTTTTTATATGGGTTTTTGTGTTTCAAATGTTAGATTCACTAAATTTTAACCCGGCATCTAGTAAACCAGATTAAGATAGTGAATTCTCCAATTATAAATGAAACAACATTGTTTCTCGGTCGTGACGACGGATCCACTCCGGGACATCCTTGAAATATATTTTTTTTTAGTGTTGGATGTTTATGGATTTCCCCTTTAAAATGTAAAACATTTGTTCAAAAACTAATTGAACTTATATATTAAATATTTTTTTTTACTCGGATGTATGTATATAAAACATTATATATATTTATTTATATGTATGTTTTATATCAATAACAATTTAGTAAGGACCAGAGTCCATTTATCCAATATAAATATTTCCGTCATCCTTTGTTTTGAAATTTATTCTTAAATTGTCAATTGTTGATCCCACTTCGTTGAGTCAAAACGAAATTTTTTTTCAAAATTTTTAAAAAGAAAAGAAAACCTACCCATTGAGCTCGATAGGATTTAGGTATCATTTGGTATAAATATTTAGTGCGCATTGGCACCAAGAAATGGGATTAACAAACAAAAATTAAATAATTTTTGTATGTATCCTACTATATTGTACCTTTGATTGTATCTACTCTTTTTATTTTACTTACGGATTTGAATTATAATAGATCTGAATTATAACTTGATCTCTTCCTGAACAAATATATATATTTTTTGTGATTTATGAAATATGAAATGAACATGTTCTAGAAAACTTATTTAAAAAGGATATGTAAGCGGGCGGGTTCAGTCAAGATATATTTTGGGGGTCTTCATGTATTATTGAAGCCCATATGGGGGTTCTCATAGAACCCATGGGAGGGAAAGAAGGGGCCCAACACCACCTAAGGGTACCCATGATAACAACAACAACAACTTGTCAGAACGCAACAACAACAATAACGATTAGTGATGACTTTCTTTGTGACGCAATATTTTTTTTTTTGTACGTAGCCGTATGTGGCGACTGAGTGTAGCCGGTGCACATCAACTAGTCTGGGCCCCCTACCACCTTGGCCAAACCAACCTACAGTTCCACATACGCCCCTGAACGTTACAAAATGGCGCCCAACGTACTGGCCAGGTTCAATCCTGGTGTACCGTAATTTGATTTTTGTTTTTCTTTATTGATTTTGTTTTCCTTCGACTTGAGGTGTTATGGTATAATATGATAACCCTTAATAGCGATTCAAAGCAATCAATTGTAATGACTTTCTTGATTTTCACCTTATAGAAAGGTATTTTATATGTCATTGGAGTATTATACTTATGATAATATCTAATTTGCGATAAAATGTGATACAAATTCTTTATTATTTTTCAAGTCATTTAAGATATATTGTCATTCGCTTTTGACATTTAAGGTCAAGGCAATTAGCGATATCTTGTGTGTCTTGTTGTTGCGTCACACCTTGAAGATCATCAACTGAAAGTTTTAAGAAGATTTATTGCTCTGCAGATATCTGCTAGTATAGATACTTATAGTTGGTTTGCAGTTGAAATCGAATGAATTTCGTAAATGTAAAAGCTATTACATTTATTCTGTTGTTGTTGTTTATAATTATTTATGACTGACCCAAACCTTTTTACATTATCCTTATATATGAACGATAAACTTTTAAAGTTTTTTTTTGACATTATCTGATTTAATTTTCTGAAGAAGAAAATTGGAATCATCCTTGTTGGCATTTCAATTTCTATATTCTTGATTCCTTGCGATTTGCTTTTGACGATTTGAGACTTTACGTTGATTGATTTTGTGAATTTGTTTAAAGCAAATATTTTGACGAAATTGCACTCAAACTTCGTCAGTTTAGTAAACATTGAATTTGGATTCAAAGATTTTTTTTGGAAAAAATGAATTTAGCTTCTGGTGATTTTGATTAGATCAACGTTGAATACAACTTCTACTCAATACCTTTTGACCTACGATTGTTGGAACTTTTTTCCGGGGAACACATTTATTGACGTTAATTGTTGCCCGCTTTATGACTTTGTCGTTTTCTTTCCTTTCTGGCACCCGCATTAGAGAAACTTTTTGCACAAATTTTTATTTCCTGTCTGGGTTGGGAATTAAATGTGAAGCATCGTCGTGGAACCTGGTGAAGCCTTTCGAGATTTCAATTGAGATCTGTGGTGCATTAGCTTTTGTCAGATTTTTCAGGAATTTGTGATAGTAATTTACTATTGACTTTGCTGGATTTTCTGCCGTGGTACTAATTATCATTCTTTTTCCGATTGCGTGAGGCATAGGGTCGTCGCCCTCAAGACATTTGTTTTTCTCTTTTTGATTAAAAGACGGCAGGAGGGGTTTGATAGGCTCAAACTACCGATTGCTAGTTCTTACTTTTAAAATATATAAGCTTTAAGTAGTAATATATTTTTGTTTGTTTTCACGTACACACAGGGTGTACACAGAACTGGACTAACTGTACCCGAAGACTGGTTTTCAGCTCGACTCGAGGTCAACTGAAGTACCTTAAGGTTGTAGGGGCGGTTAGTCTGGAGAGCCTTCGGACGGCAGCGCTCAACCTTGAGTTGGAGCATTTTCCGTAGGACTGGTTGTTGTCTGGTTGTCGATTTCCCAGTGTATCTTTAGAAAGCCGTTCTATGCTTAACTAAAGATACACTGAAGAGACCTCGAGAAACTCTTTGAGGAAATTCTAACCGGCAACAATCACTCCTACGTTTGAACAGTCTACTCCATAGAACAATAGGGGTAGGCGAAGAGGACTGAAGAGCCTATCGAAGTCCTATATATATTTTTTTTTTTCTTCACCAGCTAATACCTTTCTTGTTCTGATTCGAATATTATTCGAATTAATTTTACCCGGACTTACAAACTTTTACCCTGATCTACCACAGCTTAGATAATCTACTGTCTCAATTTATTCTGTTTTTCAGGATTTTTGAGTTTTTTTTTTTCTGCTTAAGAGAAACTTTGCAAGATTTATTGTTTTTTTGGTTCGATCCTTTTTCGAAATACCTGACCTGTTGGAACCATTTAAATTTTCATATTGAGTTTTGTTGCGTATGAGATTTTCTATATTGGACTTTTCGGAACCTTAAGGCAGTAACCGTGATTGACTGTTCATCTATATATCTTTGGTATTTTTGTTGAATTTATGGTATCATACCTACCTTTTTGAAAACCTGTCGGTCATTAGAGAAGACATTTTTGGATTTTGAGCTTTTTATTGAAATTTATTGTTGTACTGAGTAATAAAAGTACATTTTTGGAAAGTTCTTCAATTTTTTTTTGTTGAGATTTGGTTTTGATTTGGACATCATGCAGCCTGCTACAGGGGCCAAGCCAAAAACTTACGGCATTATGACTAGGTCGACAAGTCAAGCAGTGGGAGAAGCTGCTGGAACTGAACCAGGTACCGGATCAGGTATCCCAGCTAGCGCTGATGGCAATGATCCGCCTACACCAAACGAATTTGCAAGTCCACCTACTCTTTCGCAAGTAAATGAGCAACCAAGCACAATTACTAGACCTTCTTTTAGCCCTTTGACTATTCGTGGAAATGATGAAGATCAGGTTGATAGGCTTAGTAGCACAGGAGTTCTTGAGGTAGTTCAGTCCGCCTTAGAGGCCACCCAAGCATCAATGGTTGAAACCATGAAAAAGGATATGCAGAAAGCGGTTGCTGCTGCAGTTCAAGCTGCTTTTTCTCAATCTTCTGTTCCTCCAGTTAATCCTATTAACAGACAAGAACCACATTCCCAAAGCATTGATTGGCCTCATGATTTGCCACCACTACAAACCGATACCAGACATGCAGGTTCGGGTAGTAGAAACCAGGAAGTTCCAAATCGAAATAGGGAAGATTTTAGTAGGCCCAGGTATCCATATCTCAGTAAGTGGGGCATTAAGTTTGATGCTACCCCAAAGACACCAAATGTCGAAGATTTCATCTTTCGAGTAGAAAGGCTTCGAAATAGTTATGGCTGCCCAGAACAAGAATTGGTTGATGAATTTCATCATTTACTGGAAGGCCGTCCTTGTCAGTGGTACTGGGGTCTGATCCGTCAATATCCAAATTTGAACTGGGAGAGTTTAAAGCTGTGTATAGTCAGGGAATTCCAGCGTTTTCAATCAAATCTTGATGTGATGAGGCAGATTATGGACAGGAAGCAGGGTAGGGATGAATCAGCTACTCAATATATAGATGCCATAAATAGTCTGCGTACTCAGTTGAGGGAACCTTTGAAAGATTTTGAAGTTATAGACATCCTCAAAGCTGGATTGAAACCCAAACTTGCCCATTTAACATTTAGTGGCACTTTTTATTCGGTGGAACAATTCCGAAATGAAGTTAGAAAAGCTGAAGAGTTTCTTGTAAGGGAATCGTCGATGAGATTTAGGACAGGCCAACCCCCTCGAATGATAAATGAAATTAACGATTCTGATTTTGATGATTTAGTCCATGATGTTGAGGAGTTGCGTTTACGGCAGAAGCCAACTGGTGTTTCCAAAAATGAGCCTTCACGGTGTTGGAATTGCGGCAGCAATGGCCACATTTTTAAGAATTGTTCTAGTTCTCATCGTTCAGTATTTTGTTTCCGCTGTGGATCACCAGGGGTTACCACTCCACAATGCAATCAATGCAAACAAATTAGTCGTCCTTCTAATGTTTCTAAATCAGAATCCATAGCTACTCAGACTGTGGACTGACTAGGCTTATCTAATGTTTCCACTTCTACAGATCCCATCCTTTCTGATCCATGTAGTGTATTACCCAGACTTTCCGACAATATTGTCAAAACCAAACCTGATTTGACTTTGCCTTTTCATATCCGAATGGCCAATTACTTGAAGACTAGAGAGCGCATTTTCAATTCTGAAATTTCGTGCAAATCTGATGTTTTCGTTTCCAAACGAATTCTTAAAGCTCGCGAGCGGTATAAAGTGAGACGCCTTAAGAGACTTTCTGTTTCTTCTTGCACTTTTTCTGATTCTAAATCCAAAGACCCTCGTCCTTTTCGAGAAGTCTTAGTGAATGGTATGTCTGTATTAGCATTGTTTGATAGTGGAGCAACGGTGACGTGCTTAGGCAATGATTGTTTATCCTTTGTTGACAAATTGAATTTGAAAATTATTCCGGTTTTTAAGTGCAGCGTTGGTACTGCGAGCGGACAGCGTGTATCTTGTGCAGGCAAAGTTAAAGTTCAGCTTAGTTTTAATGGTTTAACCAGATCCATGGAGGTTTACTTGATTCCGGGCCTTGAAAATTTGATGTACTGCGGCGTCGATTTTTGGAAAGAGTTTAGCGTAGCACCCAAACTCATAAGCAGTCTCGAGATCGGTTCTATAGGTGAGGATTCTGATATGCACATTTTATCGGATGATCAGTTAGTCCAGCTTGAGAAAGCTAAAGAGAGTTTTATGGATTTCGAGAAGCATGGTCTTGGGAAGACGCATTTAGAGGAGCACGTGATTGATACCGGGGATGCGGTCCCGATTAAACAGCGTCATTATCCCGTGTCTCCCGCCATAGAATCTCTCATCTATAAAGAACTCGATCGCATGCTGAGTTTGGGGGTTATTGAGCCCAGTACGTCACCGTGGAACTCTCCAGTCACCTTGGTCCGTAGGGGTGAAAAGAATAGGTTGTGCCTAGATGCACGCAAGTTGAATGAGGTCACCATCAAAGACGCGTATCCTCTGCCGTTTATAGACGCATTATTGGGTCGTCTCCAAGACACCTATTTTATTTCGAGTATTGATCTTAAAGACGCCTTTTGGCAGGTGCCCTTATCGGTAGACAGTCGTCCGAAGACCGCGTTTACAGTGCCGGGGAGACCACACTATCAATTTACCGTCATGCCGTTCGGGTTGTGCAATGCAGCCCAACGGTTATGTCGGTTAATGGATAGTGTGATCTCACCGGAACTGAAAAACAAAGTCTTCGTTTATCTTGACGATCTTTTGGTAGTCTCACCCGACTTTGAATCTCATGTGGTACTGCTTCGTCAAGTAGGGGAAATGCTGTCTAGGGCCAATCTCACGATCAACTTGAAAAAGTCAAAATTTTGCAGGCGTCAGTTAAGGTACCTCGGATATATAGTGGGTGAAGGAAAACTTAAGCCGGATCCGTCCAAAATAAATTCGATCACCGACATACCAATCCCCAAAACAGCTCGGGAAGTTAGGCGATTTTTAGGAATGGCTTCATGGTTCAGGCGGTTCATTCAGAACTATGCCGAAATTACAGCACCTCTCACTAGGACTTTAAAGAAAGGCAAACCTTTCTCTTTTGATGATCAGGCGATAGAAGCTTTCAATAAGTTAAAAGTAGCTTTGACTACTAGCCCTGTCCTCCATCATCCGGTGTTTGATAAACGGTTCTACGTCCAGTGTGACGCTTCAAACCTTGGCCTAGGTGCGGTCTTGTACTAACTGGACGCTGTTGGTCTGGAACGTCCCATCGCCTTTCATTCTGCGCAGCTCTCAAAGGCTGAACAGAATTATTGTGTGACGGAGCGGGAGTGTTTGGCAGTCATTAGTGCGATAAAGAAATTTCGCCCTTTTATCGAGATGATGCCATTCACTGTCGTGACGGATCACAGCGCGCTGAAATGGCTGATGGGGCAGAAGGACCTCAGTGGTCGGTTGGCAAGATGGAGTTTAAAGTTGCAATCCTTTAATTTTGATATTCAGCACCGCAAGGGATCACAAAATGTGGTAGCCGATACACTTTCCCGCGTTCACCTGGACGAAATCAATATGTTTGTTGACGAAATGCCTCTTGTAGATTTAGATTCACCCGAATTTAAAGGTGAAGAGTACTCTCAATTGATTAGCATGGTACTCGAAAACCAGGACAGTTTACCGGATTTGAAGGTTAGCGATTCGTTTGTGTATAAAAAGACACTCCCGTCAGATGGTACTCCGGTACATGAAAATTTTATATGGAAACTATGGGTTCCAAGTTCTTTAACCGAATCACTTATTGAAAAGACGCACACTTCTTCGTTAAATGGTCATTGCGGAATTGGACGTACGATCGCGGCACTGAGGCAATATTTTTATTGGCCTAAGATGGCTCAACAAGTCCGAAACTTTATCGACCACTGCATTGTTTGTAAGCAATCGAAAGCTCCGAATCATATTTTAAGACCCAAGATGGGCACCGAAACCGTTACCGATAGGCCGTTTCAAAAGATTTTTATAGATTTTATTGGACCTTTTCCGAGGTCAAGGTTGGGAAACACGTATATCTTTATTGTGTTAGACCACTTGACAAAATTTGTTTTATTGAAACCACTAGCCAAGGCGAACTCGAAAAACGTTATCAAATTTCTGGAATCCGAGGTATTTCACAAATTCGGCGTGCCACTAATTGTTCATTCCGATAACGGAAAGCAATTCACTTCTTCAGAATTTTCTTCATTTGTAAATAAATATGGATGCCGACAGATTAAAAATGCCGTGTATTCGCCACAGGCGAATGCATCGGAACGCGTAAATAGGACGATTATCGCGGCGATCCGAACTTATGTTTCGGAGGACCAGAGAGACTGGGACCGGAATATATCGTCTATCGAGTGTTCTCTGAGGTCCACAATTCACACTTCACTTGGTTGTTCACCTTATTTTTCGTTGTTAGGCACCCATATGATTACGCACGCGAGTAGTTATGAATTAGCACGCCAGCTCGGGGTTTTGGAAGACGGATTGGTTGAGGTAGTCCCGAAACACGATATTTTGAATTTAGTCCGCGAAACGATTAAAACGAAAATTCACGATTCTTTTGAAAAATCTGCTGCACGGTATAACACAAGGACTCGCGACGTCAGTTTCAAACCGGGGCAGGAAATACTTAGGCGCAATTTTGTTTTAAGTGACGCTTCGCGCCATCTTAATTCAAAGTTGTGTCAAAAGTTCGTAAAGTGCAGAGTTGCCAGACAGGTTGGAACATCTCTATATGAAATTGAGGACTTACGCGGTAGGAAGATAGGCGTCTACCATTGCAAGGATTTACAGCACATGGTGCCAACAAAATAGTTGCCCGGCTTTAGTTTTTTATGATTTTTCTGTTCAATTTTGAAATAGGGTCGCGGTTCTTCCCCACCTTCAACATACTTCGGTTAACTTCCCGAATCAGTATGGCTTCGGCAGGCCTATGCCAACATGTTCGGGTTTGTTATGTTAACCGTTTACATTAAAAAAAAAAAACCATTGAAACCGAGCGAATTTCGTAAATGTAAACGCACTATGAGTGTCGGCGTAAGGAACGCCGTTAAAAATATTAGGCAACCGAATTTTTGACATTTCGTTTTTTGAAAGGTGGCAACATTTTAGCAAATGGCTCATTGCAGCCAACTTAATGACCACTTGCAAGAACAAACCACCCGAAGAGAACACGAACACAAGCCGGTCGAAAACAATATTTGCAAACGTAGCGCGAATTGTTCTAAATTATTCTAAAAGGAAAGTTTCATTCCAATTGGAGTTGGAAATTGCTTAAAGTTTTGGAGCCATAAAATATTTTGTGTAAATCAATTTTCATAGCATTGGAAATTAATTATAAAAGGTGAGTTTTTTTTATACTCAATGAGAAAATTCATTTGCACCGAACAAAAAAAGATTTACACAAAACT
Organism: Musca autumnalis; assembly: GCF_047663935.1. Taxonomy (NCBI): domain Eukaryota; kingdom Metazoa; phylum Arthropoda; class Insecta; order Diptera; family Muscidae; genus Musca; species Musca autumnalis. Next base: position 56,837,275 of record NW_027411866.1, read on the forward strand.
TTTATCTTCTCTAGAATATCCCGTTGGTTAACGGTACCTCATCGTCATGTATCTATTCTAGGTACACGTTACCAACGTGGGAAAAAAGTGCATGATTAATGCCATTGAAATATTAAAAAAACCATATGGAGCAAAAAACCAACAATCCCGGAACGATCCTTTTAAATTTTTTTGGAAGCATTAGAACATCCTGTCCTAGATTCGATAGTGCCTGATCATAGCCTCGGAAGATTATTGGATTAGCAGAAATGATTTTCTCCGTTCCATCGTCCAAAATTTGTGAGCGCGTAACTGCAACCCCATACCAGGCTGTGTGCTTTGAAGCAATCTGTTGGATAACTTCACCAACCGTCCGCAACATTGTACAATGCTGCCGTTAGAGTTTTGGTTGTAAATTCTTTTTATGTTGCTGTAATCACACAACCTCTCACTATCTATAAAGGCCGCTAACACCTGCGCCAAGTAACAGTTAACTACCGCTCATGATCGCCAGTCTGTCTGCTACAAAGAAATCGAAGACTGCTTATCCTAATTAGCAAACTCTGTGGTAAGCCGTAAATCACCAGGCCTATACACCAGTAAGAGCAACCGGAGTAAGTACTAAAAAAAAATCCAACCAGCTACAAGTGAAGCAGACAAACATCATATTCATTGGTACCCACCACCTTCAGTCATAGACGGGAGGTGTGGGGCCAAGTTTTTTTTACGTGTCCCTCGACGGTCAGCCGAGAATAACCCAGCATTATCCATGAAAACATTCCTGTAATTATTCTGTATAGTGAAACCCAATAAGTAATTTATATCTATGCCCAGTTTATTCGCTCTATTCGGGGTCCTCTATCACGTGCGAAACCTGATGACGTTGCCATAATCTTTCCTAACGGTACTTAACAACACGTGTGTTGTATAACGGATTTTTTGTTTCATTGGGGTTCTAAGTCTTCATACCCACCTGATAGCCTTCCAATTCGGAAGCCTATGAATTAATGATTTGAGACCAGATCAAAATTAGTGGTCAGTGGATTTTAAAATTTTTCCTTTTGCTATTCCAATACTAGAATTTGTACCAATTCAACACCAAATTTTGATCAATTTTAGAATCAGATCGCTTTATATTTCGCAATCAATATCAAATGTGCATACCATTAACATATTGGAATAGAATTGATACAAATTAGTTTGGGAAAGTGAATCAAATCCAAAATAGTAATTCATTCAAATTTGATATTGGATCCAAACGTTTTCCACGATCAAATTCATAGGGAATCTAATTTTGGTAGCAAACAAAATCAAACGTGGACGTTGGCTAAAAACGAATTTCGTGGCATTTTCAATTGAAGTTTGAACATGATATGATATTGGATCTGGACCAGTTTTAATTTTGTGCTTATTTGAAATCGGATCCGGTACCATTTTTCAAATTTGATTTTGTTTCTATCCCGGTGTTGATTTCAGACCAAGCTTCGTTTCAAATCCCAGTTGAATTCGGAATTATATCCTGACATCATTTTAAGATTGGATTTTTATCGAGTTTAAATTTGGTAACCCTTTTAATACTGATTAAATTACCAATTCATGCTTCGGCCAAGTTTTTAATCGAGCCTTATGTAACTTTGAAATCCAATTTTACTTGAATTAAAAATAAGTTCTGGAATACTATTCCTGATTTTGACTTGGTCTTAGATCATTCGACGAAAAACGGGTTGTGATTCTCAGAAAAGAGTAAACTTTGAACTCTGTTGTATAGAAACTTGTTAGATACAGGGTCGCACGTGAAGTGGACCTATCGATTATTAAATTGATAGTAAAGTACATATTTTATATAACAGTCGAATTTTATTCATCATTTTGCCTCATCTCAGATCATTGAATGAATTTACTTGAACTTTCTCATAATTTATTTATGCGAAATACCCATAACCCAAAATGTTACCCTATCCCTTACTATTAAGCGTACACATTTCCGAACGTTATCCCAATTGTAAATAGTTGCCTAAATGTACCCGTAACCCACATTGTTACCCCATCCCATACCTATAAGTTTATACAATTTCGGCGATTTTTTTTATTGTTAATGTTTATCCCAGCTGATTTTTTTTTTGCTTTTTAAATATTGGCTTCAATCTATGAATTACGTCGTCAATCAGTTTATAACCTCCGTTGAGCTCAATAGGTAGGGTTAACTCCTAAAGTACATATATATGAATTTTTATTTGCGAATACTAAATTTTTCTAAATTAGAAGTTGGGATTGACATCCAAGAACCCACATAAATATTTTGCTTGTAATGTTGACAAAGTCAAAGGTCATTAAATTTGTTATGAAATACCTAACTAGTCTTAAGAACCATAAATTTTGATAAGAATATTTTTCTACCTGAATAAATTAATGTTGGATCTCGTATATGCAATTGATCTTTGAGCATCATTATGTTCTAGTTAGATAAACATAAAGGTAACGTAGAAGGTAACAGCCAAGGGAACTTTTGGGAGTCATCATCATTGATGAGGCTCATTGGGGATTTGTGTAGAAATCCATTGGGAGGGTAAGGTAACCCAGCAAACATCTTGGGTACCATCAACAACGACAGCAACTTTAATTCTTTTGAATTTAAATAAGCATTTTTTTGACTTTGTGATTGATAATGAATCAATTTGTTTATGTCTGGTCTGGAGTGGCCAACTGAGCTAGACCGAAATACTTCAATGGCAAGTGCATACCAGCGACACCTAGGTTGGGCGCCATTGTTAAGTAACTAGTTCGGAGTGTAAAGGGGAATGAGGCATACCTAGGTGTCGCTGGTATGCACTTGCCATTGAAGTATTTCGGTCTAGCTCAGTTGGCCACTCCAGACCAGACATAAACAAATTGATTCATTATCAATCACAAAGTCAAAAAAATGCTTATTTAAATTCAAAAGAATTAAAGTTGCTGTCGTTGTTGATGGTACCCAAGATGTTTGCTGGGTTACCTTACCCTCCCAATGGATTTCTACACAAATCCCCAATGAGCCTCATCAATGATGATGACTCCCAAAAGTTCCCTTGGCTGTTACCTTCTACGTTACCTTTATGTTTATCTAACTAGAACATAATGATGCTCAAAGATCAATTGCATATACGAGATCCAACATTAATTTATTCAGGTAGAAAAATATTCTTATCAAAATTTATGGTTCTTAAGACTAGTTAGGTATTTCATAACAAATTTAATGACCTTTGACTTTGTCAACATTACAAGCAAAATATTTATGTGGGTTCTTGGATGTCAATCCCAACTTCTAATTTAGAAAAATTTAGTATTCGCAAATAAAAATTCATATATATGTACTTTAGGAGTTAACCCTACCTATTGAGCTCAACGGAGGTTATAAACTGATTGACGACGTAATTCATAGATTGAAGCCAATATTTAAAAAGCAAAAAAAAAATCAGCTGGGATAAACATTAACAATAAAAAAAATCGCCGAAATTGTATAAACTTATAGGTATGGGATGGGGTAACAATGTGGGTTACGGGTACATTTAGGCAACTATTTACAATTGGGATAACGTTCGGAAATGTGTACGCTTAATAGTAAGGGATAGGGTAACATTTTGGGTTATGGGTATTTCGCATAAATAAATTATGAGAAAGTTCAAGTAAATTCATTCAATGATCTGAGATGAGGCAAAATGATGAATAAAATTCGACTGTTATATAAAATATGTACTTTACTATCAATTTAATAATCGATAGGTCCACTTCACGTGCGACCCTGTATCTAACAAGTTTCTATACAACAGAGTTCAAAGTTTACTCTTTTCTGAGAATCACAACCCGTTTTTCGTCGAATGATCTAAGACCAAGTCAAAATCAGGAATAGTATTCCAGAACTTATTTTTAATTCAAGTAAAATTGGATTTCAAAGTTACATAAGGCTCGATTAAAAACTTGGCCGAAGCATGAATTGGTAATTTAATCAGTATTAAAAGGGTTACCAAATTTAAACTCGATAAAAATCCAATCTTAAAATGATGTCAGGATATAATTCCGAATTCAACTGGGATTTGAAACGAAGCTTGGTCTGAAATCAACACCGGGATAGAAACAAAATCAAATTTGAAAAATGGTACCGGATCCGATTTCAAATAAGCACAAAATTAAAACTGGTCCAGATCCAATATCATATCATGTTCAAACTTCAATTGAAAATGCCACGAAATTCGTTTTTAGCCAACGTCCACGTTTGATTTTGTTTGCTACCAAAATTAGATTCCCTATGAATTTGATCGTGGAAAACGTTTGGATCCAATATCAAATTTGAATGAATTACTATTTTGGATTTGATTCACTTTCCCAAACTAATTTGTATCAATTCTATTCCAATATGTTAATGGTATGCACATTTGATATTGATTGCGAAATATAAAGCGATCTGATTCTAAAATTGATCAAAATTTGGTGTTGAATTGGTACAAATTCTAGTATTGGAATAGCAAAAGGAAAAATTTTAAAATCCACTGACCACTAATTTTGATCTGGTCTCAAATCATTAATTCATAGGCTTCCGAATTGGAAGGCTATCAGGTGGGTATGAAGACTTAGAACCCCAATGAAACAAAAAATCCGTTATACAACACACGTGTTGTTAAGTACCGTTAGGAAAGATTATGGCAACGTCATCAGGTTTCGCACGTGATAGAGGACCCCGAATAGAGCGAATAAACTGGGCATAGATATAAATTACTTATTGGGTTTCACTATACAGAATAATTACAGGAATGTTTTCATGGATAATGCTGGGTTATTCTCGGCTGACCGTCGAGGGACACGTAAAAAAAACTTGGCCCCACACCTCCCGTCTATGACTGAAGGTGGTGGGTACCAATGAATATGATGTTTGTCTGCTTCACTTGTAGCTGGTTGGATTTTTTTTTAGTACTTACTCCGGTTGCTCTTACTGGTGTATAGGCCTGGTGATTTACGGCTTACCACAGAGTTTGCTAATTAGGATAAGCAGTCTTCGATTTCTTTGTAGCAGACAGACTGGCGATCATGAGCGGTAGTTAACTGTTACTTGGCGCAGGTGTTAGCGGCCTTTATAGATAGTGAGAGGTTGTGTGATTACAGCAACATAAAAAGAATTTACAACCAAAACTCTAACGGCAGCATTGTACAATGTTGCGGACGGTTGGTGAAGTTATCCAACAGATTGCTTCAAAGCACACAGCCTGGTATGGGGTTGCAGTTACGCGCTCACAAATTTTGGACGATGGAACGGAGAAAATCATTTCTGCTAATCCAATAATCTTCCGAGGCTATGATCAGGCACTATCGAATCTAGGACAGGATGTTCTAATGCTTCCAAAAAAATTTAAAAGGATCGTTCCGGGATTGTTGGTTTTTTGCTCCATATGGTTTTTTTAATATTTCAATGGCATTAATCATGCACTTTTTTCCCACGTTGGTAACGTGTACCTAGAATAGATACATGACGATGAGGTACCGTTAACCAACGGGATATTCTAGAGAAGATAAAAGTTTTGTGTAAATCTTTTTTTGTTCGGTGCAAATGAATTTTCTCATTGAGTATAAAAAAAACTCACCTTTTATAATTAATTTCCAATGCTATGAAAATTGATTTACACAAAATATTTTATGGCTCCAAAACTTTAAGCAATTTCCAACTCCAATTGGAATGAAACTTTCCTTTTAGAATAATTTAGAACAATTCGCGCTACGTTTGCAAATATTGTTTTCGACCGGCTTGTGTTCGTGTTCTCTTCGGGTGGTTTGTTCTTGCAAGTGGTCATTAAGTTGGCTGCAATGAGCCATTTGCTAAAATGTTGCCACCTTTCAAAAAACGAAATGTCAAAAATTCGGTTGCCTAATATTTTTAACGGCGTTCCTTACGCCGACACTCATAGTGCGTTTACATTTACGAAATTCGCTCGGTTTCAATGGTTTTTTTTTTTTAATGTAAACGGTTAACATAACAATTCAAAGCTCTAAACTTAATTTATTTTATATTAAATTTTATTTATAATCATCACCTCTCTGTCTCTCTTTTTCTGTGACCGCCACTTCAGAATTGTCAGTACGATATTTTCAATATTTTTAGTGTTGTTGATGTTGTTTTGCATTATTCGCTGTGTGATATATTATTTATGAATATCCGGGAGATATTTTTATTCGCCACAATACGAGTATATAGAAATAAATGTCAAATACAAAAACACATCCTTCCCCATTTGAACATGGAAAGATGGATGGCCTGGCCAAGCAATTGTTGCTGTGACATTACGACTATAAAAAGTGAAGTTACCGTTATTACCTGAAGCGAATCAAATCCTGAACTTAGTTCGACACCAATAATAAAGAAGTTATAGATGGAAAAGGGGTGAATTGGATCGGGGTTAAGTTGTGTTGAAAAGAGGGGTGATACAGAAAAAGCCACATATCCGTATGGACATACACTTAAGCCAGCGTATGTCTGTTTGGAGCTATAGATCAGGTTATATTAAGTTATATTACACTGTGCAACATTTTTAAGGTAATCTTGTGCAAACAATGTGAGCTGAGGATTTTTTGAAAGTACAGACCTAAACGACATAAACCTTAGTTGGGTTTTGTTGTGTCAGATCCAGCTCGGATTTTATGGTTCCATCTAAACTTGGTTAAATATTTACTTTTTTAAGCAATTCTGGGCTAAAATTTGAACCAAATTTGTAAATAAGGGCAAGAATAAAATATTTGGAGAAATAATGAACTCGAAATACTACATTTATTGCCTCAAATTTTATAAAATATCGAAAATTTGTATACATTTTGCACCATATCTCCAAAAAAAATTAAATTTTCTTAACGTTTTCTTTTCGAAGAATATATATCGCGTTGTTTTCAGCATATTCTTCAACGACGATTTAATAAATATGTCAATAATATGGTGAAATCCGAAATGCGAGTGTAAACTGTTGGTGTAAACTGTGTTTGAAATGCGTTTTGTACAAAATAAGATGCAAAATACCACTGAAATAACTTGAAGTAAGCATTTTAGAGTTCTACAAGTTTAGGGCTACGATATTGCCAAAGACAGCGAAGCCAAATTCCTAATCGTTTCTGAGATATAAGCCCGAAAAATGCAAAAAAAAAACTGTAGTTTTAGCCCGGTTTAGGGGAGGCCATAAAATTCGAACTGGATCTGCCAGTCTCAATATGTACTTTCAAAAAATGCCTATTAGAAGTTGTTTGCATTTTCAGTGTTGCATAGAGTTATTAATTGCACAATTTTTAAAAACTCTAATTTGGTTGAGTTCTTCTCGTGTCGTGTGTCCTGTAAGGATGCCTGCCAGTCTAATAATGCAAGTTTTACTCATTACTAGTAGGTCCCTTGTTTTGTCCTGGTCTAGGTTTCCCCCATAGGTTTTGTGTTTTTCCTTTCCCTTCTTTATTGCAGAGGGATATTTGGGGAATTTTTTGCCACACGCCTTTAACTCTAGACGCTCCGCTTTTAAAGGCTTAGCATTATCTAGACTTATCGTAGTCTGCTGCCTGGTGTGTCTTGCGAAATAGTTACCTATACCAGGGCATGCAAGGATCCTGGTATCTATATAATGTTTACCGAACCATGATGGATATAGTCGTTAATCGACTTTTTGCACTCCCAGACAGTTTTAGATGTTATTGTCTTGTTTGTTATAGATTTAATAGCTGCATATGATGTTTACAGTGGTTGGCTTTGTATTAGCGTTAAACCAGTTCAGACTTTCTGTAATCGGATGAAGGTTCTTCTTGTAAAGCCGCTATTTCCATGACGATCTGTGCATCGATCTACTTGTCTCTTTTCGGTATTAAAACTTCAAATGGAGTGACTTCACTTGTTTCTTCAGTTATATGGTCTGATCAGTGGGGGTTATACTGAACGTAAATTCATCGAGAGTTTTCTAACTCTCTCCTTTAAGTTTAAACGGCGAAAAGATAAAACTCATGGGCAAATTTTCGTTCAGAATAAGCTCCAATATGATATATTGACTCAGTCGTTGTGACCCGTAACATAAGTTTTGTCCGATCCGTTCGCTCATAGACTTAAGCTTTATAGCTGCCTATAACCCTTCTACAGGTTGACCTTGATCTCTGGGCGCTATTAGACCTTTCCTGAATATGGTCATTCCATTTAAATTTCCTGTCCAGAATTACTATCAGGTACTTAACTGTTCGATAAATATTTATTGTCTTATTTAGGAAAACCGGTTCCTCGAAAACTTCCTATTTCGTTTTTCTAGTGAACAGACATATTTTTTTCGTGTTAAAATTTTAGACCTCTCATTCTGGCCCAGTTGTTGGCTATTTCAAGAGCTGTTTCGGCCCTCTTGCAAAAATATCGTCTGCATAGCAGACTGGTAGAAATTCCTTGTAGGTTATAGTCCTTAACAGACTATTTATGTTAGTAACCCACAGTAGTGGTGATAAGATCCCCTCTGTGACGCTCCTTGACCAACTTTGTCTCTCTTTGTTACATCATATAGCGTGCAGCTTATCCATCTATTCCTTAGTATATAGTTTATCCAGTTCCTCAGGGCACAGGTCTATTTGAAACTCGTCTAAGGAGTGGATCGGGGTTTCAGTGTTGACGTTGTTGAATGCGCCTTCTCTTTCATTTCGAAGGTTCTTTTTTAGCTTCAAGTTTCAACCGAACTAGCTGTAATTTGACATTTGAGGTTCTCTGTGGTCACGAAACTTCTTCAGCAAAAAATGAACTAGCGGTAATTTGACATTTGAATTTTCAGTGGTCACGAAATTTCTTCACAAAAAATCGTTAACAGTGGTCTATGTTTTGGTATAGCTCCCATATAACGGAACATCCTGATTTTCGGTATTTTGAGGGGTTTGGCTACATTGTTTGACGGAACTACCCGTTATTTAACTTTTGGGGTTTTTCCACCAAAAATTTTAAAGTAGGTCGACACTTTAATATAGCCTCGTAGGTGGTACCTATCAACTAGCTGCACACATTTATTTATATTAGATAATTTAGGCTTTGGCGGGGGGTATTCATGTCGGAACATTTTTCCACCTACAATTGTGAACTGAAACTATTTATTCCATTTTAATTGAAACTATTTTATGGTGGAGGGTATAAAAAGTTCGGCCCGGCCGAACCTAACTGCTTTTTAATTGTTTATTTTTTTTTAATTTAAAAAGACGAGAGAAGTTATCAACGAATTAAAAATAAAAAAGAAAGAAGTAAAAAAAATATTTATTAATTTATTTAATTATATATTTATTCATATATTTATTCATATTTAATATAAGATAAATAATATGGAAAAAACATAGCATTAGCAGCAATGGCTATCAGCTAAAAAATAAGTTACAGTGTTTTTTATAAATGCACTAAAAAATAGAAAATAATTTTTCTCTTAGCTTCAATAAGTATATTCTTCTTCATTGTGACAAAATTGTGACAGAATTAAACGACACTAAGCGGTAAGCGTTTATTTCAGAGATCCCATCATGAAGAAGAGTATACTAATTGAGGCTAAGAGAAAAATTATTTTCTAGTTTTTAGTGCATTTATAAACACTGTAACTTAATTGTTTATTTATTTGTTATTGCTTGTAACCCAATGTCTGACTTTTAATATTCCTCTCTATCTAACATGACTACCACTACCCTTATATTCATATTAAACCTTTCATGGTTTTGATACCCTCTCAAGTTGCAATCAATTTTAAGTTTCCGCAAATAATTATTTTTATTGTCGAAGGAATAACCAAAATGATTTATTAAATGTGAACAACTTTTGAAATGCGGGTACCACCGCATTGCATGCGAGAAGCTACCAGTATTTCTCACATATGACGTGTGCTGTAAATGAAAAACGTTTCGAAAATTTCATCCCTTGGATTATTATATTTTTGTTTGTTTCATGGTTAGATAGGCGATGTCCTGGTGACAATATAAACTACTAAAATATATGTATAACACAACTGTAAATCGGGAAGTGCTGCTGGTAGAGTTAACATTATATATAGATTATTACATTACATTATATTTCAAATAATAAGCTGTGCGTCAAGGGAACTGTATCAGAATTTTTATTAGATTAACATTCATTGGGAAATTCATTTTTTTAATCATCATGAAATAACTATTCGAACTAAGTGTCAATGTGAAATAATGATTTCATTGACATTGAAAGAAAGTCAAGAAAATGACAAGAAGATGAATGAATAATCCATGATAATTAATTTGGATATCTTAGTAAGAAATAATATGAATTAAAAGAATGAATAAGGAAATAAATTGCATAGTATCATTATAGCTTATTGGACGTTTTTCATGTCTATAAGTGCAGCCGAATAGAGTTTTAGAAGAAATGAGAGGTGTATTAACCCTGGCAAAAAATAAACTATGTGTACAAGAAATTTGCACAGTTGACATTTTAACTAATGTCACTCATAAATGTAGTGAAAAGGTCATTTTGTTTTTTTATTATTGACTATTTTTAAGAGGTGAACATGAAGATTTCCTTTGTTTTCTGCCTGAATGCTCGTTTTCGTATTCATTGAAATCAGTTTACTTAATGCCATTTTTATGTGTGTTTTTGTTGTCAATATTTAAACAATTTTATTTTATTGTTACACTTTGATAAGAACGACGACGAAATTAATGGGCGCAAATATTCTCTCCATTATTTATGACTTTTTAAGTGATTTGCAGTTTATGACGACGAATATATATTTTTTATGACTAATGTTTTTGTATCGTGTTGCGCCAGCGAGCAATTGCTAAAGTTTCCTTATCAAAAACTATACAGTTTGCATTATCCACATACATTTCAAAACCAGTAAGGAAAGGATCAAAGTCGGGCGGGGCCGACTATATAATACCCTACACCACTGTGAATATGTAAAATATATATGGGAGCTAAATCTAAATCAGAACAGATTTTTGACATTTATTTGTAGACCAAATTCCGTCACATAGTCCAAATTTCATCAAAATTGGACATATATAGTGTGTTTCGTGCATCAAATACCTCAAATCGGTCGAAAATATATATGGGAGCTATATCCAAATCTGAGCTGATTTAGATATGATTTGGCACAGTTATTTCTAGACTAACCACCGTCACACATTCCAAATTTCATTGAAATCGGACAAATATAGCGTGTTTCATGCATCAAATACCTCAAAACTGCCTAAAATATATATGAGTGCTATATCCAAATCTGAACCGATTTCTATATATAATTTGGCACACTTATTTCTAGACTAAATTCCGTCGCACATTTCAAATTTCATTGAAATCGGACATATATAGCGTGTTTCGTGCACCAAATGCCTTAAATCGGTCGAAAATATATATGGGGGCTATATCCAAATCTGAACCGATTTCTATATAATTTGGCACACTTATTTCTAGACTAAATTCCGTCGCACATTCCAAATTTCATTGAAATCGGACATATATAGCGTGTTTCGTGCACCAAATGCCTTAAATCGGGCGAAGATATATATGGGGGCTATATACAAATCTGAACAGATTTTTTCCAAAATAAATAGCGTTCGTCCTGTGGCCAAAAAAACTATCTTCCCCAATTTTGATGCGAATCGGACAATAAATGCGACCTGTACTTTGTTTACAAAAATACATGGACAGACGGACAGACAGACGGACATGCGTAAATCGACTCAGAAAGTGATTCTATGTATATCCCTAAAAGGAACTATGGGTATATCTCGTTTCCTTTTGCATGATACAAACTAATGCACAAAGGCATAACACCCCTTACCACAAGGTGGTGTAGGGTATAAAAACAAAATATATTTTACAGTAAACCTAACATTGATTTACACTCAGAAACCAAACAGAATTTACATCAATCAATAAAAAAATTAAATTCACCAGTACTTAAATTCACAAGTACTTTTTCAATCAAAGAATTACCGAAATATTCCTGCGGTTGAACAAGTATCGTTTCATAAGAGATGTCAGAAATGATGAAAGTCAGTACATAGTGTCGGATTTGACATTTTCGGATTGCAAAACTATACTTATCCCAGGACTAACAAATCATAACCAATAAAGGTGGTGAATATTTCCAATGGATGCTTGTACATTCTTACATTTAATCTGTACCGAAAACCCAATATTGGAAAATACACAATTTTTGCAAATTTCTGGAGAAAGAAATAGCTATTTTTTGGAAACTTTAACAGATATTCTGTTCATTGTTTTTTTCTTAGGCAGGTAGGATTGTTGCCTTTAAGAAACGTTTTAATAAATTACCATAGTGTTTTCACAATTTGAGCTATTTTATTTTTCCTCACGTACAACATTTTAGTAAAATTCAAACTTTAGTAGTGTTCTACATTTATGGATCAATATGGAATAAAGTTAGGTAGGTGCTTCTAAAGACGCTTACTGAAATAAAGGGTGTGCACTGAATGAAAGAAAGAGTGCTTCTGTAGTCCCTTACTGAAACAAATGCTGCTTCTATAGACCCTTACTGAAAGAAAGGGTGTTTCTGTAGCCCCTTACTGAAAGAAAGGCTGCCTCTATGGACTTATTGAAAGAAAGGGAGCTTCTATAGATCCTTTCTGAAAGAAAGAGTGCTTCTGTGTACCCTTACTGAAGAAAAGTTTGCTTCTGTAGAACCTTACATACTAAAAGAAAGAAGCTTCTGTATACCCTTCCTGAAAGAAAGGTTGCTTCTGAAGCACTTACAGAAAGAAAGGGTGCTTCTGTAGACACTTACTGAAAGAAAGGGAGCTTATAGATCCTTTCTGAAAGAAAGGGAGCTTATAGATCCTTTCTGAAAGAAAGGTTGCTTCTGTAGACCCATACTGAATGAAAGGGTGCTTAAGGGTGCTTCTGTGATTCATTACTGAAAGAAAGGGTTCTGCTATAGATCCTTTCTAAAAGAAAGGGTGCTTCTGTAGACCCTTATTGCAAGAAAGGGTGTTTCTGTAGACCCTTACTGAAAGAAAGGGTGTTTCTGTAGACCCTTACTGTAAGAAAGGGTGCTTCTGTAGACCCTTACTGTAAGAAAGGGTGCTTCTGTAGACCCGTACTGAAAGAAAGGGTACTTCTATAGACCCTTCAAAAAAACAAGGTTTGGTTCTGTACATCCTTAAAGTAAGCCCATATATACGTTTTTACTCGTCCAGTTCCGTCCGTTTAGCACTTTTCTAAATTTATTGAGATGAGAGAGAACCCATATTCCCTTATTAATTATAGCTTTTTTACACAAGTGAACATTTTTAAGTATACTTTTTTAATTTTCTAATAAATTTTCAAAAAGTTATTTTTTTTTTTAATTTTTAATGCTTTTAATATTTTTATTAAATATTTCTATCGAATCTATTGGAAAAGAAATTATGAAAACATCTATCCGTTCTAAAGTTACAGAATTTTTTTTTTTGATCCGGCTATCACCAAACTCAATATGCTTCTTCCTCTCTGGGACCCTCATTACCCACCAACATTTCCAATACCAACATGAAAAATTTTCTTCCACCCAATCCGGCGGCGGAATATTATTCGACCATCACCAAAATCAATAGGCTTCTACCTCTGTACATCAACTCCCAAAATTCCCTGACGATCCTATCAAAATTGTGACCTGTAGCTTGATTACAATAAAGCAAAAAATGGGATGCACTACCGGCATTCGCGACATTCCGTCATTTGGTCACTTACGCCAACCTACTTTGCATCAATGTGAAGGAGATCTTTTCTTCTTCAATTGACGAGCCTTTTGGAATACCCTACTAGAAGCAGAGATATTCGCATATGTATAAAACATTCCGACCCCTGATTATTATCTGACCATCACCAAACTCAATAGAACTTTTCCTCTCTGGGACCCCAATATCGCCCAAAATTTCGTAACGATGCGATCGAAATTGCGATCGGTTGCGTGATTACAAAAAATGGGAAAATGTATTACCGACTATTGCGATATCTCAGTTGTTTGACCACCTACACCAACCTATTTTGCATCAATATAAAGGTGGGATTATCTACTTTTATAGTCAGGCTTTGCTTCTGGAAGCTCCCCAACCTAAGCTGAGGTATTCGTCATTCCATTAAAAATCGAAAAAATGAAAAGATGGGTTGGATTAGCGACTATTGCTATATCTCCGTTGTTTGACCCCCCACGACAACCTACTTTACATCGTTGTAAAGGAGATATGTTCTACTTCCATTGCCAGGTATGCCTTTTGGTAAAACCTTTATAGAAGCGGAGATATTCGCTTTGTAATAAGACATTGATTTTTTCTCCAAATTGGTAGGCTTGATGATCCGATCAAAATTGCGACCTGAAACTTGATTACAAGGTTTAAATGGTGCAATGGTATGCAAACCTGCCTTGCACTCAGAAGGTCTGCGGTTGATTCCCAGACCAGGCAACATCAAATTTTAAACGGTGGCAAAATACCCCTCAGTGTAGTGTTGACGAGTATTACAGCCATGTAAAACGTCTCTACAAGTTGTGTCGTAAGACACGCCGTTCGGGACTTGGGTCCCATATCATTGAGCTAATATGAATCGGGGTGTACTCATTGATATAAGAGAAGAGATGTCTCGCTTGTACCTTCTGGGATGTTTGTGGAACATTATAAATGTCTAAAAAATACAGAATGTTGTTGAAGCAACGCATATATGTTCGTTTGTGTATTATTTCAGTTATCAGGTTCTGGTTCCTCTGTATCCAGACTCAAGAATTCGCAACCTGGACTGATTGCTTCCATAAAGAATCAGGACATAGGTGAGTGGGGTTAGCTGGGCAGCTAAACAAATGCAGTGTGTCGTGAGGTCCCAATCCACATGCCGGCCATGTGTTGGGTATCGTGGCATCAATTCAGGCCCAATACGGCTGCATCGTCCGGATCTTAACTGGGCTAAAACCACTAGTGTTTGCCTTGTCAGATGGCGTTCTTCTGCTGCGATGGGATGGAGGGTGGTCTCCAAGTACGGCATACACCGAATATTTTGCGATAGTTTGTGGTCGGAATTAGTACACCATCGACCAATATGTTCAGTGAGAGCCTCATTTCTGCCGTCCTAGTGGTGAACAGTGTGGCAGTGGATTTAGCAGCGGATATTTTCATATTCCTCGAATGGAAGAACTGCACGAGGTCAGCTATGTAGACACTTAACCTATCACATATGCCATCGACCATAGGACCCGACGCCAAGATCGTACAATCATCCGCATACATTACGATCTGTATGCCGTCTGGTGGGTGTGGAATCTCAGAGAGGTAGAGGTTAAACAGTTCCGGAGACATCACCCCTCCTTGGGGAACTCTCTTTTTCACTCTAGGGGGTTTGGACTTCTTGTCTCTAAATTCCACAAACGACTAGCGTCCGCACATATAGTTGATTATACAACGTTTCAAACATGGCTGGAGAGTAGTCTTCTCTATATCCTCGAACAGCTTGGCATGGTTGACGGTATCGAGAGCCTTCGATTGGTCAAGAGACACCATGACTGTTCGGTCGCACAGCCTGTTCTGGTTCAGTCCTCTACTGATATGTGTCGATATGGCGTCTAATGCTGTTGTAGTACTATGCATTTTCCAAAATCCATGTTGCTGTAGGGCACCTGGAAAACAGCTTCTCATCGTGGGGAGGAGTTGTGCCTCTAAGATATTTGCAACTGGCAAGAGGAGTGAAATTGGCCTGTACGATTCCCCTCTACTGGCATTCTTGCCAGGCTTCAGTAGCAAGACCCTGCCAACATTCCAGGCTTCTGGTAGAATATGGATGGCTAACGATAGGTTGAGGACACTTGTTAAATACTCAACTCCGGATTCGAGAGTGATTTAACCGTTGCCCACAATTTACTTAATCCTGTACCAATGTTGCATTGCTTCAGGTGATCTAGCCACTTTTCCGCTTACCTGTCGACCAGCAGGTATGTAAAAAAGACAGAATTGCGGCTGTTCATTAATAAAAAAAATCATATTATCGATATCGGAAAGTGGGAAACACCATTTAGTCGACTGTAGCTTACATCTTCTTATGACTGTGTGAAAAGAACATAGTATGCCTATTATAGTACTAATATTTTTTTGCTTTTTTTTTCTTTCCAGGTAAGTGAAAAATCTAATGATTGTGGATAATTTTTTATTGCAACTATAATTGTGAAATAAAATAAAGTAAGTGGAAATTTAATTATTTTTCAAGAATATATATTTTTAAATAAAAATCGATGGTTTATATACAGGGAAAATCTTCCATTTCCGTCTTACACCCACCCACCAACAATAATATTTGCTATGTATTCCTACATGTAGCACATACGACTTCTCAGTTTTTTGTTGATTTTATTTCACAACAAAAAATATATATATATTTAAGTTCTATGTAAAATGCTCATTTTTCTCGCATCAATGACACTTACATTGATATTTATCCTCGGCTTGTTATCTTCTGCGCTCAACGGTTGGTAGTGTTACTTATATCATTGCCACAATTACCGGCATTTTTTCGACGATGTCACCCATTCATATACCATGTACATACATATTTATATGACGCATTTAAAAATAAAACATTTTTATGGTTTACGTCATTTACCAATGGCAGTTCGCTTGGAATTAGTCGTCAATTCAAGTTTTGTTGGCTTTTTGTTTCGGCACAGCTGAGCCTTCTTCTGCTGGTGGTTTTGTTGAGTGTGACACTCTTCACTTTAGGAAATTCCAACCCACAACCGGTGATATCTTGAAACACTTATGGGAAATGTTGCTGCGAAACATCATGCGTACATACATACATGTGTATGTACAATTATTGAATAGTCACCCAGTAATCGATTGCATGATTAACACTCTCGTTTTGTCTAATAAATGCCTACTACGGAGAAGGGAGTGAGTGCACTAAATATATCTTGGCTACAACAACAATTACGACGCCAGTGGTTTAGAAGAAATGGTATCATTCATGGCGAAAATTTGTCTGTAATTCATGTGCCTATGAGTGTACTACTCCCACGGATGGTGGACACAAGTCCAATGGAGACAATTAAAAATGTGTTGTCAACCAGACTTGGGTTTCTCTGTATGGTGTGATAATTAACGCTTGTTGAAATAGGAAGAGAGTACTTGTGATAATTTTATTCTGCTCTTATCTTATTGTGTTAAATATTTAATTGTGGGCTCTTACGATATTTCTTCACTCCTTGTTTTATTGTTTTTTTGATAAGTTTTTTATTTTAGGATTGTGTTAGATCATGATAACCACGGATGCAACCCACGCGTGGTCATTTTTCTACCAAAAATGAAAATCAATTGCTTTCGATATTTTTGGTGGAAAGTAATGGAATAAAGAATTACAAATCACTGCTAGTACAATAAACATCAGATCATAGTAACATAGTAACATTATATAAAAAACCGAACGTAATTTGTTGTATTTCCCTCAGGACAGGCCTCCGTTATTATGGAACAGCCCAGCAAAAATACACCTTACAAAACCTCTTACTGACACATGACAGTTTTATTGTGGCCAATTAATAATTATTAATTATGATAATTAATTAATAAAAATAATGGTTTAGTAAAAAATTTTGTTAGGGGGTATTTTTGGTGGGAGATCAATTGTTGGTAGCCATAAATACATATAAACCAAGAAAGGAAATAAGTAGTCTCGGTAGTAGGGAAGAAATAGAGAAAGGTGTTTTTTTAATTTGAAACGTATTTATATAATTTGATCACACTACCTTTTATGTGTTTGGGTTTGTCACAAAATAAGTTAATTTATCTTGTAAATTAAAAATTTTAAAATATTTAAATTAATTTTCTTTCGAGTTGAGCTGTTATGATCTAAGACGTGCATTTAACAATTAAAATATATTATTTTTCAACTACTTGTAATGTACAAGATAGGATATTTACATTACTTTGCAATGGGTATGCCGACCAAACAGCCCAAACAAAATTTGATTTTTTTTAAGAAACTTTGTACAAATTTTCCATAAAGTGTGGCAACTGTTCAATGATAACACATTTTTTATTATTTATATACTTTAAAACTGTCTCTGTTTATTTGTTATTGTTGTATTTAATCTATTTTGTTGTCAGCTTTATATTTTTATTTGTGAATGACTGATATTGGTTTGGTTGAAATTGAATGAGTAGCGCAACGACAAAAAAAGATGAATGACAGTTATCAGACTCTACCCTATAGAAAAACAACAAAGCCAAACTGACGTTCTCTCCGAATTACGAATTGTATGAACTCTACTTTTGTTGCATTCACATTTAGCAACATTCAACCACAATTTATTTTTTGGTTTTGCATCCATGTTGGGTTGAATTTAACATGGAGGAGGAGGGGATGAGAAGAGAATAATTCTATTTTGGTCAATGCAATTGTAGCTGTTTGTTAGAAATAATAGACAAAAAGTGTTAACAAATTTACCGAAACACTAGAAAGGTCATTCAAAGAAAGTTGTACCCTCCGTATCAAAGAAAAAGAGCTCAGAAGTCTACAATAGGGCAAACAATATTAAAATAAACCAAGAAAATAACAAGAACAACCAAACGAAATTCCTGGAAACTATTTTGTGAACAGGTGGGTAGCGTAAACGACGTTTCAAAAATCATACCATTTATATCCAAAGCTCATACACAAACCTAGCTTAGTGGTTGATGAAATGAAAAAAAAAATTGATGGGAACAATCTAAGAAACTCTAAGACTTCTGAAGAAAACGCACTTCTCGTCGAGCACTACGGCTCATCGGCAGAAGAAAATGTTTTCGTATCAGAAGAAGCGCCAAAAATCGATGGTCAAACAAGCCATCATAAGTTTCTTGTTATACAAAGCAGCAGGAACAGACCAGATCATACCGGCCCTACTTCAGAGTGATGTGTGGACTATATTTTGTCCAAGCCGTAGTGAGATTCCCTACCTCATTTTTTGAATTACCTACATATATTAAAATGTTTTTAATTTCGGTAAATAACCATATTTTTCGTTATATTAGCGACCAATAAAAAATAGTCGTAAAGTTCTACCCACAGCAATAGTGTTGTCAACTTTAATTTAAACTCTTCATTCATAATTTAGCATTTTAATTTTACCGATTTTTGTCGGTAACTCAATAAATGAGTTGTAGAATCGCTGTCCCAGAGATACAAGCACACCTGCACAAAAAAAATTGTGCAGAAAACAGTGAATTCAAAGCATTCGGAGAGGACGACAGGGCGTAGAAATTTTTAAACCCAAAAATTTAGCACGATCGTGACCCATCGTATTACAACTAGAGTTTTTCATCGGGAAATCCCGTCCCGGGAATTCCCGCTTTTCCCGCTCATTTTTCACTCCCGCAATCCCGATGCCAATCCCGGGAATTCCCGGGAAAAATTATATACTAAAAACGACCTTCAAACGGGTATATTCAGACATTAATTTGAAACATTTTGCAACATAAACATAAAATTTATTGCCATTCAATTAATAGCCTGTTTCTGTAAGACGAATTGAATTCAAATTCGTTCGATTTACTACCAAACTCCTATTGTTGTAGAAAAATTTTGTCTGATTGAAAACAAAAACAAATCAATAAACTGAAGTTTGGTAGTAGTTCGAAAAAATTTGACAAGGGACAAGGGAGACTTCTCTCATATCAATGAGTGCACACCGATTCATATTAGTTCAATGATATGGGACCTACAGTTTATCGCCGAGTCCGAACGGCGTGTCCAAGACACCACTTTTGTAGAGAAGTTTTACAAGGCTGAAATACTCAGGAAATGTACCCAACTTTACTGAGGAGTTTTGCCACCGTTAAATAGAGTTTGATATTGCCTGGCCGGGGATTCGAGCCTACGACTTTAGGCGTGCAAGGCATACCATTGCACCACGGTGGCAACCAATTCAATTAAAATATTCTTTATAAATTGATCAGAAATGAAGTATTACGTAGGGGGAATGACACTTAAAGTAGGACAGTTTCTTTGGAAAATTTTCAGAGTATTGAAATGAACTGATTGCTGTTCGTTTACATTTGTCAATGGTTCAGAGTACCAAAAGTAAACAATCAAAATAAATTAACAGTGCTAGTCGATAAGAAAAGTAAACCCGACAAAAAATATTCAGATTTCATTTATCTAAATATTATTAGTTCAAAAACAAGTATAAAATTTGAAAACGCCAAGAAGATGGATAGCTTTTGTCCTTTCCAGTTTCTTATGGACATTGTTATAGACGAACAACGGGATTTTAAAATTTATTTGACAGACTTTTATTTTTCTCAGGAGGTCCACAATATTTGTTTTCATTTTATAACATTTTCTCTTAAGAAGAGATTAAATTGACTTCGGTTAATTATTCTATACCTTCAAAGAGCAATATACGAAACGACAAAAGAAAGTCTGAAAATAGCATTTGAAGCCGATGTGCTAAAATAGCTAGTGGATTTTGGGTAGGTTAATCCATTTGTGCCGTCCCCACCAGGTCAAAAATATAATTCATAGCGTAAGGTTGTATTTATGATATTCCGATTGTTGGTATAACTTATATTCAATCAGGTAATTCCTGTAGACGTAAACAGGGAGCTAATTGAAGTGCTAAATGGTAGATTTTTATCTTCGACATAACTGCTTTCGTGTCTCTAAAATGTACTTTACGATGATATTATATATGAGCGGGAATTCCCGGGAAATCCCGGGATTGAAAAGTAATTCCCGATTTCCCGGAAAATGAAAAGGACCGGAAAAAGAAAAACACTAATTACAACGTGTCGTCAATTTTACAAAACAGGAAACTCATGCACTGTCAAAAAAAGGAAATTCGGCACGACACGGTGTTTTCTAGAGAAGGCACAAACAAGCACTAGTCACGGCACGGCACGCGCCCCCTATGGTCCATACGTCTAACGATTTTGTAATCTTAAAATCCGGAAACCTCCTTGCATATACCCTCTAAATTATGACTTAAGAGAGGGAGGGAGGGTATACACTTTGATAATGTAAAAAAAATACCTCATCGGCTTAGACCATTTGCAGTAAATATTTTCCGTTTTGAAATATTTTTCCTAGTGATACTTTTTTATTAGTTACTAGCTATTCGTTATGTTCGCACTCATGAATGTAAACAAAACGATCAACGGTCAACGTGGGTTATGTTTCGTTTTACATTGTTCCTATGGAAAGTACGAAACAAAACCATTGGAAATGTTTCATAAAGTATTTTTACGTACGCTGATATTCCCTGACAATTTCGGGAAAATCGGTTCATTAGTTTTTGTAGAAAAGATTAAAATTGAAAAAGTGGTCGTGGTCAAATTTCCTTTGCTTAAAAAACTAAGTTGGGTTATTACGAATATTTCAAAAAATATCAAATCGTTTCAGCCGTTTTCAACTGATGCAATTACCAATGAACAATATTTGATTTTTATTTATAAAGATATAGCATTTTTAAAAAATGGGGTGTAGGGGAAGTTCCGCCCCTCCGAAATTCAAAAAAATATACCCTATTTTCACCGGGGGTCATTCCTGTATATTCCCGGAAAATTTCAGGGTTCAGCAGCAATCGGTTCAGCAGTTTTTATAAAAAAAATCAAATTGAAATAAAGTGGGGGCAAAAGTGAGCGTGGTCAATTATAAAGATTGGACATTTTTAAAATCTTTCGGAGGAGATTTTTTAATTTTTTCGGGCACTTTTGAGGTTATGTAGAAATCTTCATCCTGTTTTTATAACAATTAAGTCTGTCCCATACCTGTTTTGCTTTTATGACAGCCTAAATCAGACAAATCAAACTGTGTAAAAATCGTGAAAATGGAGACTAATACAATATTGTATTATTTGGTGTTTAATATTGAATAATGAAAATTTACTGTGTTTACTTTGTCTCTTGTCTACATGTTCTTCCCTATCTTTTTTAATTTCTTCACCCCCAAGGGTTGATTTTCCCCTAATCTATCAACAGGTGTTGTTGTAGGGTGTCTACAATAAATTTTTATTTTGTGCAACATGGCACTATGCAACAACTACCGTTCCGTTTGTATTGTTGTTATATTGTCTCCCACCAATACATTATAAATATTCCAAGTTGGGTTTTCTCTGAGTATTTGATTTGGTGGTTGGCATTACATTGTTGGTGTCTTGGGACTTAGGTCGCTTAGAGAGGTGCCTTTGGTGATAAGAGCACATAAATATTAGACATTTGTTTTTGTGTTTTTTTTTTTTTGATTCGTTGTGTTCACATTTATAAAGATTACAGTTTGTTGGTTGAGAATAATCTACTCCTGCCCAGAAATGTATACCCTATAGCTCGCACACACTCAAGCGCAAAGTAATAACTACATGTTGTACACTCTCAACCGCTGATAAGAAATGTCAACAATTGAGGTACAGATGGAGTACCGTGACAAAGGAAGAAGAGAGGGGGAGGGTATGGTTAATATAACTCTGACGGGGGCATTTTTTTTTATAAATGAAATTGAAAAAAAAGAATGAAAACAAAACACTTGGTGTAATATTGAAATGTAACACCACCAGCCACTCAGTTTATGATCTACACAAAAAATCGATTTTCAAAATTCATTTCTTGAAATTTGTTTATTTTTTACGATCTGCTGAGTGGCTTCAAATGTGAAATTCAAACAAAATGAACAGTCGAGTTTGAGTTCTTATCTGTTGCCGAGATAAGGAAGGCTAAATCCTCAAGTAATCTTTATATTAGATATACAAACTAAGCAAAGAAGGGAGGGAAGTGGTGTCGTTTGTATCTGGTGTGTGAGTGTTAAAATCAGTCTAATCAGTTGTTGTTCAAAAGTTGAGATATTAGAGACGATAAGAATGTGCCCGACATCTTTAAATGTCAATTACTTTGAAGTAGTGTAGTTGTATTTTCTTCATGAGTTCAAAGGGCAGCAACAACACTAGCAAGACTATGATGTTAGGACGAAGAAAAGGGATTTTGGAATTAGTTTGGTATGGAATAAAGAAGTTAATTTGTGAAATACGAAAACTGTCACAGCTTGAATGGACATGACACGAATTTCCCACTTATGAATTGTGTCAATAATAATAAATATGTCTATTTGGTATCCACCATTATAATTTAGTGTTGCAGAAATTCTAAACGAAGATTTTTATCAATCCCTGCTGCTTCGCTGGGAATATCGGAAATTGTCCTGCCAACCAGCAAAACCGACACCGAAGCCGAATATCCGAGGTGTCCGTGTAATTCTCTGTATTTGCAGCGATCTGCAGTGAAATTTTGCAACTTATTTTTTGGTTACCGAAAGAAATCGGTAAGACAAATGTGCTTTGTAGGAGGGTCAAAACGGCTCTTAAAATAACTTACAACTGGGCAAGACCAAGAGGTCTAAATGTTAACCAGAAATAAAACGGAATTTTATCTATTCACTAGAAAAACGAAAGTAGGAGCTTTTGAAGAACCCGTTTTTCTAAGTAAGACAAACATTTCCCAAACAATTAAGTGCCTGGAAATAATTCTAGTTTCATATCTAGAATTATTTCCAGGCACTTAATTGTCAATGGAATGACCATATACAGGTAAGGGTTAATAAAGTCCACAGCGTACGAAAAAGAACTTCATGAAACGCTTGCAAACGTTTCGTTTCGTATATTTCCATAAGAACGAAACATGACCCAAGTTGACCGAACTCGCTGTTTAGTGTCATTTTCTTTACATTCGAGAGTTCGAACAAAACGAAAAATTAAAAGTTCTCAACTCATAGAAAACGAACCCGTTTGCAAACGCTTCCTGGTTGATTCAAACATCCACCGCAGTATATTTCAAGTATGCGATTCTATCTTATACGGTTGTTAAACAATCAAAAGTGTGTGTGTCTGAATGTGTCATTGATTTTTCGGCACAGCAAATGTTTGCAAACTATTCGTTTTGTTTCATTCGGAACAGCAAGACGAAGTGCGTTTCAGCAATCGTGCAGTTTTGTTCTTCTTCAGTTGAACAGTTTGTGGTTTTGTTTTGAGAACGAAAATGAAAAGTTTGTGACTTTGTGTGAATGGTATGGAAATCGTTTCGTTTGTTTGCGTTCGTAGATAGGATCAAAATGATCCTAGGATGATACACTGATTATAAAGAAGCGTTATTAGGCCGGTCCTAACATACGCAGCTGTGGTATGGTGCACAGCTATGCAATGTGAAAATATTACAAACAGTCTAAAGAATGTGTTGCCTAAGTATTAGCTGAGCATTGAGACTACACCAACTAGGGCTTTAGAGATTTTTTTTGTCCACCGCATAGAAATTCAGTAAGGTATGAAGCAGCCATTGCAGCTGTAAGACTTACGACGATGAGCGAGTGTATCCAAATAGGCCACCAAACTTACCACCAAAACATACTAAGGGTCACAACGGGTGAGTCAATAGATCATAGTGTAACAGTGATATACCTGAAACAAGTGAATTCGCTTTATATGAACATCCTGACTGCCATCGTAAACTTCCTGACGAACAGTATATCAGCTATTTAAAGCTATAACAAGCAAGACAGGGAAATCAAAAACTGTCTTGAAGTGTAAAACGTCAACGAACGAGTATTCCAAGCACGGATCGGTAAATATTATACGGGTAAATAATGCTAAGCTTTTGAAAGTACATACGCGTCTAGAGTTGAAGGCATGGGCAAAAAAACGCTCGTAGATCCTTCTGGAATATTGAGGAGTAAAGAAAAGGCACATAAATCCTTTTGGGAAGCCCAGACGAGGACAAAACAAAATAACTACTTTTAATAAGTAAAAAGATACCTAGCGCTACAAGCGTACCTGCACAAAATAGGTTGTGCAGAAAACAGTGAATGTAGAGCATGCAGAGATGACGTAAACGTAGGAACACTGTATCTGTCATTGCCCAGATTTCGCGACTTTGAGAACCTAACTCCTGGGAGACGACACTATACAAGAACTCAAGCAAATTAGGACAAGCGAGTTCAAAAGCCTAAGAGATTATTTCAATGGTAGAGAATTTCTTAAATGTCGAAATTTTTAAGACTTTCGAAATTAGAGTGCACAACAGGCCTACCTACCCTACGTTCTCAACCTAACCTAGCTCAATAAAGCAAAATATAAAGAATTGATGTTGGTATTGTAAAGTGAGGGCTTTGGTGGCAAGAATGACACCTTGTAGAGCCATTTCCATACTGTCTTGGATGAAGTCTCTTGCTGGTTTATGACTTTGTTGCATTCGTAGCAATTTATCGGATCGGATATCGATGCCATCATCCCAAGTATGGTGTCATGGATGTTCTTATGATGCACAACGTAAAGTCCTTCCGAATGGAACCGCCTGCACGATTATCCTATTTTTCTCCGTTGTTAAAGGAACAATATCTATTTATTTATTTTATTTATTTATTTATCAACTTTACAATAATTCTAAGCCATCGGGCCAATTTAAATGAATTACATTATAGTACATATGTGTATGTTATCACTACTCCGAGTGCATATAAAACTAGGTATATGATATAATCCTATAATTACAAATACTCCAAGCCATAAGGCTAAACAAAAATACAAATATTTATATTCCCACTACTATTTTTGTCACAACTTTTATTAGTTTTGTTCGACCACATCTCCATCAATTGTAAAATCAATCAAAATTGTAAAAATCACTTAAAATACAAATCGAATATGATCTCCTAACTATTGTTGATGTGATCATACATATTGTTAATGTGACCAATGACATGATTGATTCAATACTTTGTATTATCGACGTGATCACATTCACAAGAAAAATGACAAAGCTTTGAATTATGGAAGTGAATTATATTAATATATTCATATTCACAGATAATAGTGTCCACTATGGTCAAAAGCTATTGTTGTAGGGACAATATTATATACCGATTCAGAATCTGACAATATTTTTACAATATACATTTTGCTCTTGAAATATTATCAGAACAGTGTCGATATGACTGGTGTCCATTGCAATATCACGTTCTAA
The DNA here is from genome assembly GCF_047663935.1 of Musca autumnalis. NCBI lineage: Eukaryota > Metazoa > Arthropoda > Insecta > Diptera > Muscidae > Musca > Musca autumnalis. The sequence continues at coordinate 56,863,228 of NW_027411866.1, forward strand.
ATCCAGAAATAAAATATTCCTTCTAGGGTAGTACATAACTTGAATTTAATTAAAAAAAAAAAAAAAAACAAAAAAAACAAAATAGAAAACTATTTATTTTTTAAAGATAGACATGATCTAGGATTTTTAGTTGACTTATAAGACAATGCCGGAAAACAGATATCAACCAAGGATTAAATTTCTTTATGAGATACCCAGCAAAATACTCATTACAAAACCCCTTACTAATCCATTAATTTTACACTTTTTGGATTGTAACGAATTTTTTGGTTTAACGACTTTTGGAAACTACTTACATATTTTGGGTTGCCACCGTGGTGCAATGGTATGCACACCCGCCTTGCACGATGAATGTCTGGGTTCGATTCCCAGACAACATGAAACTTTCAACGGTGGCAAAAAATTCGCCTCAGTGTAATGTTGGCGATATTTCCTGAGTGTTTCAGCCATGTAAACCTTCTCTACAAATGGTGTCTTAAGACACACCGTTCGGACAACTCGACGATAAACAGCCGTATGTCCCATATCATTGAGCTAATATGAATCAGGGTGCACTCATTGATATTAGAGAAGTCTCCCTTGTCCTTTATGGGATGTTTGTGGAGCAATAACCAATTTAAAATAGTGTTTTAATAATGGGGTTTGTTATTATTATTTTTGCTAGGCACATTTTATTGTTGGATTTACTAAGTGATAATCTCTATATATAAACATGTACGTTTAGACTACATTTATATATATATTCAAAAAAATACGTAATATTCTACATTTACACAATTTCCAATAAAAATGTGTACCTAGGGAGGGAGAGCACAACCTTTTGTCATCATTATGTACGAGAATGGTATCTCATAGATCTATCTACGTCAGAGACAGAGGTGAGGCTGATAGGGAAGAATTAGACAAACAAGTTCAAACCTCGCATCACAAAGTTTCAGGAATTAGCGTGCAATGCTTCTTGATAAACATTGAAATACGCTTGTCGTCTATAAATGCCTGGTGCCTGCTGCCGTCTCTCGATGCTACCTACCTACCTAGCCTTCCATTCCATTTGAAATATTACGAAACAAAAATCTATAAAAGAACAAAAATCATTGAATTTTGAATTCTTTTTGTTGTTTTTATAATTTGACTGCCAAGAGAAGATCACGTCCTATAACAACAATAAAATGATAGCACTTCTACCTGCTGCTGTTGGCTTGGTTGTTGCTTAATAATATAAAACCACATAAAAGCAGTTAAGAAGCAGAGAAAAAAGAAGACAAAGACGACGACAACAATAACAACAGCAACATTGAATCATCATCAATAACCCCCAACAACAAACAGCCGACAACATTGAACACAAATTGAATTTTGTAGAACTGGTTTCTTAGCATCCGTCCAAGTTTACAAGTAGAATGGCGCAACGAAGAATATATACTATGTATGTATGTGTTGAGAATATACGTCGTTCTGTCCATCTTCTCATTTGAGGCGAATGACAAACGTACGCGGACATACGATAGTCAATCGATCCGATCTATACCTTGAAGTTGTGACGCGATGTGTACATTAATACAATTTGGTTTGTTGTATATGATCTTGAAATTATTTCAATTCAAAATCACTAATTTGCTAAGAACACCAACTTTACTCCTCCGACGACGACTCTACCTTACTACCACCATCCGACCAAGAACAACGACAACAACAATAGCAGCAGCACAAATAAACACATGTTAATAAATTATAATGAATTCAATTTTGCAGGTTTCTTTTTGTCTTTTTGTTGCCTTTTCATCTTTTTTGATTTTGCTGTTGCCCATCACTTGTTCGTTTGTTTATCCATCATGTCCGTAAAGCGTTGTGATCAAGCGTTGTTTGTTACTGGTACGTGAGCTTTATTTTTGTTAGGCGAATTATTTGTTTAATGTACATACACACATTTTTGGCAGTTTTTGTTTCTCATTCATATTATTTGTTAAATACGCCATAAAAAACGCCGAATGGAGAATGTACGAGGTGAGGCGACATGACTATTAAAACTAAGGACGACCTTGCCAGTTTGGGGGAGTGTTAAATTAGCCATATATATTTTTTTTGAAAATTAAACCTTCATTTGCCCATTTAAAGATTTTTAAACAATGTTTCAAATATGGAAAAAAATGAATGAATGAAAATACCCCCTTAGTTGTTTTTTACGCTGTCGCCTGTTTGTGTAAGAATTTTTATTTCTAAGAAATTCTATGAAATAACGATTTCCAAAATATTTATGAGGTTGTGACATCGAATGATGTTTAAAAACTTTTCAGATTTTTGAGGAGGAAAAGAAAACCATGTCCATCTGCAGCTAGATAACTATATTGTTGCGGAATTTAGGTTTAACTTAGCTCCGTGTAGACGTTGTTTTATTCCCCGATGCGATTTGTACCAAATAAAACGAGGATTCGTTTTAGATTTCGTTTCTACAATGCTTTATTGACGTTACCCGGGCAGGAGTTTATTTCTCTACTAAGCACAAAGCTTATCTCTCGTAAGCACACAGCTTTACTCTATTCAGATTACTCTTTACTGAGCTTACAATGACGGTTTTGAGACGCGGTCTAAATTGCAACTCAATCACCCACCCGCTACGCCCCCGTATTTATACTAGCATGCTTATGCATAGACTGTTCTAGCATCCTTCATCTGGGAGGTTATCCAATTTTCAAACGAGATCCAGATGTACATACACACATAGGCTGACATCCGAAACGTCAGTTGCTTTGTATTCGTGCATGGAACTAGAGGTTCTTAGATCGAATTCCATACTAGAGTAATTTTATAAAATTTCAGTAGTGGGGAACTCGATCTAATAACCCCTATTTTCATGCACGAACACCAAGCAACTGATATTTCGGAAGTCAGCCATACTCGTATACAAACCGACGAATGCATGTAAACAACTAATGGGGCAGAGGTAATAAACACAAGGGAGTAGGAGGGATTACAAGGAATGACGTTACAATGTAGAAGGATAACTGGATAGTCAAAATAAATGATAGACGGAGGGAGTGTACAAAAACAATAAACTAAGTAAAAAGTGAAAATTAAGACTACGCGGTAATTTTATGATTGTTGTTGTTGCAAACCTGATACAAATATACTAAATGTTTAATAAAATTTTACATTATAATTCAATTTCTTAAATTAGCTGAAATTTATCTAAATTTAAAAAAATTACAATGCAAAACTACTTACTTTACTCCTTACTAAGTAATGAGTATGGTGGCACAGATCGTGTGTGTCTGGCTACATAATTGAAAGTTGTGTGTTAAACGCTCACAGCCGGCAAACAATATTTTATCAGGAAAATTACAATGAGGAAAATTACAATGTAAGCGTATGCGTGGCACAGTGTGTAGTGTGTTTGGCTATGAATCAGAAAGAAGTTCGCAAGCTCAAATCCAGCAGAGAGCAGAATAAAAATGTGGAGTGTATTCAAATTGAACACAAATTCACCTCAACTGTTCAAAAATGAGAACATACATATGTTTTTTCATCTTATTTTTCAATTTCTGGTGGCCAAAGAATAATTAGATATTCAGTTCCACATGCCCTAGTTCAAATAATGAATTATTAGGGCGACTTATAAGTAGTTACGACCACCAAAAAGTACTATAAAATCCCTTATTTGTTATTGAGTTCTATTGCTGGGTACCGATTATAGGGCAAAAATAGTCCCTCAGTGCAATATTATGAAACGACCTACAACAGAGCACTCTATTGTATAGTAGTATTGGAATGACATTATTTTACTAATTGATAGATATTATTCTCTACTGTCATAATAAATCCCAAAAACTCTTTCAAACCCATGTGGAAATTAAACCCCTACTGGATGAAGAAGCATGCATGCTTTGACTCGTTATCTTCTTGGAGTGTCCATCTAAGTGGCATATCTTCTTCAGCATAAGGCAATATCACGCCTTTTAATACGTTGCGATACTTGCAACGATCTATAATTCCATTAATTTTATGAATTGTTCTCTTGCCCCGAGAAAATATCCCAGACCATTTTACAGTGCCTTTGCAATATTTAGGATTTAACTGTTAAACTTAGATTTATATAGAACAGCACAGTTCTCCATTTTTGGACACTCCAATTCAGGTGGGTCTTGGAGAACTCAAGTCAAGCTTTTTCAGTCTTTGACGATATGAAAGTTGTCTGCTGTTCGTTGACTGAATAAACCGGCCTCTACCGCACTTCTGTGAATCGTTCTTTAGCTAATTTTTAAATCTAAGCTATTTGGTATTTGACCAGAAGATGCCTCAATTTCTGGTGGCCAAAGAATAATTAGATATTCAGTTCCACATGCCCTAGTTCAAATAATGAATTATTAGGGCGACTTATAAGTAGTTACGACCACCAAAAAGTACTATAAAATCCCTTATTTGTTATTGAGTTCTATTGCTGGGTACCGATTATAGGGCAAAAATAGTCCCTCAGTGCAATATTATGAAACGACCTACAACAGAGCACTCTATTGTATAGTAGTATTGGAATGACATTATTTTACTAATTGATAGATATTATTCTCTACTGTCATAATAAATCCCAAAAACTCTTTCAAACCCATGTGGAAATTAAACCCCTACTGGATGAAGAAGCATGCATGCTTTGACTCGTTATCTTCTTGGAGTGTCCATCTAAGTGGCATATCTTCTTCAGCATAAGGCAATATCACGCCTTTTAATACGTTGCGATACTTGCAACGATCTATAATTCCATTAATTTTATGAATTGTTCTCTTGCCCCGAGAAAATATCCCAGACCATTTTACAGTGCCTTTGCAATATTTAGGATTTAACTGTTAAACTTAGATTTATATAGAACAGCACAGTTCTCCATTTTTGGACACTCCAATTCAGGTGGGTCTTGGAGAACTCAAGTCAAGCTTTTTCAGTCTTTGACGATATGAAAGTTGTCTGCTGTTCGTCGACTGAATAAACCGGCCTCTACCGCACTTCTGTGAATCGTTCTTTAGCTAATTTTTAAATCTAAGCTATTTGGTATTTGACCAGAAGATGCCTTAGGATCATTTTAAAAGAGTATGAACAATATCGTCCAATGTTGTGGTATAGCCCATTTGTAGTTGTACCTCCTGATTGGTATCGGTATTTTGAGGATTCAAGCCACAATTTCCTACTAAATTAGCTGTAATTTGGTACTTAGGGGTTCCTAGCGGCCAAAAAACTTTTCCACCATTTTTTTTTAAATTCTGAATTCCTTTAGTTTGTGTTTTTTAATAAGAAGATATAAAGAAATAAAACGAAAAAAAAAAATGTACTCAAGGGGTGCTTAAGTTTTGGCCGATGCTGTGCTGTCGGATAGAAATTTTACGATGTGCAAAGTATGGACCAACTCTCGGTTACTGCCTTCGAGAGTTATCGTGAAAACTTTTGAACATTTGTGGGGAAGTGGACCGATATGACCCATCTTCGAACATAAACCATGTTTTGGACCCAACCGATGATTCATTCTGGAGTTATCGTGCGTTACAGCCAGCCAGACGGACCGTCAATCGACTCCAAATTGTCGGAAACGGATTTCGTCCAAACATACATGTGGTCTAAAAACATGATTTCGATGAGGTACATTTGGTCCGTATAAATGTGTATATTAGGGTGACCCAAAAAAAAAATTTTTTTAAAGGTCTACCCCCTTTTTTCCATTTGATGCAAAAACCAAATATATGAAATTAATGGCGATCGTTTAACGTTAACCCATGTCACCTGGGCGATCTTTGTTTCCATAGTAATTTGTACAGCAGCGTTTGTGGTCCAATCTATGAAAAAAAATTTGTTGTGACTTAAAAACGAATTCTACAAAAAATACTAAAAATAGAATCGAATTTTGATATTCCTATATAGGGCCCAAATCGGACCTAAAATCGACCAAATATGCATAAGGGAGCTACATATATCATAATTTTGCCATCGTACTCATTACTTAGTAATAAGTAAAGTAAGTAGTTCTTTGTCTTGTAAATTGTATAATATCCCATTATTTTTCAACTTACTGATAATGCAGAAAGTAGCTTTGTTTACCGTGGTGCAATGGTATGCACACCCGCCTTGCACGCTGAAGGTCGTGGGTTCGATTCCCCGGCCAGTCAGCATCAAAAATTTTCAACGGTGGCAAAATACCCCTCAGTAATGTTGGCGACATTTTCTGAGTATTTCAGCCATGTAAAACTTCTCTACAAAGTGGTGTCTTAAGACGCGCCGTTCGGACTCGGCGATAAACAGCTAACATGAATCGGTGTGCACTCATTGATATTCCCGTATAGGATGTTTGTGGAACAATTTTTAGCTTTGTTTACATAACTTTGTAATGGGTTAATTGGCGGAACATGCATGTGGGTACTTAACATTAAGCTGCATCGATGTCCTCAATGCATGCGATCATCAACGTTATTCTACAAAAATAACTTGATTTTCAATTATTAGTTTTTATTTTCAAATTGTTTTCCAAGGTCAAAATAATTTTGTAAACTCTTCTTCTTGGCCATTTCATTTAACACTTTTGGTGTTGGTAATGCTGCAGCAATAACTGTTTCAAAGATTTCTATTTGTACTGAAGTTGGACATCATCATTAACCAGAGGCTAAAAAAGAAGAAGAGAACAACAGCAACAAAATTAAGACATTTGAAATTCTTAATTATATTTTTTCAATCATGTTTGAAACAAAGATTGATACAAATAACAAAATTGTGAAAAAGAAGATGAATACCAAAAATGAAGTGATGGCAACTGTAAATTGAATGACATTTGTTGCTTAAAACATGGAATGAAAGAAAAACAAAACAAAATATGAAAAAAAAAACAGAAGAAATATAATTTACATAATATCCATTGATTGAGGTCTAGGTCGAGTTGAGCACATTCATCGCTCAAGACTCGTACGACTGACTGACTAGCTAGCTCGTCTCTTCTTTACACCGGCAGACGGACGGACGATCAGTGTTTATTGTTGTCTTTGTGTTAAATTCGTTAAATATTATTATCAACGACAAAACTATAGCTTTTGACCATGTTTGTTAATGTGTGTGCGTGAGTCGTTCAGTTTTTTTTATCATTACTTTTTCATCACACCATCCATTCGAACCTTTAAAGCTGTTGTTTTTTATTTTTGTTTAATTTTGGCAACAAAACATAAATGGGGAAAAAATACAAAATTAATGACGTTATTTGGAGCACGATCGCCGTTTGAATAAAAGTGGCTGACAAATTCACCTACCAACCACTACAGCAACAATAAAGCCAAGCATATTAACAATCAAATAAAGTAAACAGCCCAGACAACAAAACTCGATCACAGCCCCAAAAACAATGGTGGTTGTTGTTGCTGCTGCTGCCGTCACCACCGCTGCGCTGCTACCATTGTTGTGGGTCTCAGTGGTAAAAGGGCAATGGTTTCATCGAACCACGAGTTTTCTTTCAGTTTTTGTTGTTGTGCGGCAAGCGCTAACTAACCAACCAAACCATCAAAACACTGCCAAATGATATGGCGAAACCAATGGTCGAAGGCCGGGAGGGGAGGAACGTAGAGAGAGTGAGGAATAAAAGCAACCTAGCCGGGAACACACAAAACTGGAATTTTTTGTTTTGTTTAGCCGTTGTTGTAAACATTTAATTTGGTAGCCAGCGGCAGCAGCAAAAAGCCCAGTTGGTTGGTTGGTCTCAGTAATGGGGACTTTTTAAAATGCTTTTGACCATTCGATTGACCATGACCTAAACTAAAAACAGACGCACACTCTGTATTTTTGGTTAATGTATTCATGTTGACGACCTATGAGCAGCAGCAGCAACAGCGTCCAAATGCAAGCGTATTTTGTTATTGGCCTGGTCGCATAGGAAAAAGCCCAAATAAGTTAAGGTAGGTAGACTTTGCTGCAAATGACTGGCTGGCTGCTATTGGAATGACAATAATGGTTGTCAGAGTAGATCGATGGCTTAGTGCTGCTGCCGCCATGTAAGGGACAAACTTGCAGTGACGTCGTCAACCTTTCTTTTCTTATAGCAGATTGACAACAAATGGGGCCATGACCACATAAATTCCCATCTTTTTGTATTTGGTGTAAATCGTATCGTAAAGCTAACTGTGGTTAGTCGCAACCAAGTTGAAGTTTTATTTATGGAAATTTCTTTCGTAACTGATTATTGTATTGTATCGCTACCACTATCTCCCTCCTTACTTTAATGACCTTTACGCATGTTAATTCGTATTTGGTTGTTACCTTGTCTTGTCAATTTCAAGGGCATCGATAAACATACATATAAGCTGTGTATTATCGGAAATAGCTTCTGTTTTTAGAAAAAATATTAATAAGGAAAACTGTTATTGTTACTGACCTATACCAAGCGAAGCCATGTTTTCAAAAAGTTCTAAAGGTCATAGCGTCTATAGTCGAACTTCTCTGTAACTTAGCTGCTAAGGACGAATAATTACTTCGTTATACCAAATCATATCCTATAGAGACTTTAGCTATAGAGAAGCCCGACAGTATATAAAATAGAAGAGAACGTAATGAAGATCAGTATTGTCGAAATGTCACCCGTTGAAGGAGAAATATCAGTAGTGGAATTCTGTAACTCATTTTTGCTGTTATCGATAATTGTCGGTAAAATTAAAATGCTTATAATTTCGATAATCAACGAAAATTTTCGGTCAGTTAACGATGAATAAAAAGTAGTCGCTAGCCTCTACCGACACAAACAGTGATGCCAACTTTTCTTTATGTTTTTAGTCATAATTTTGCGATTTAATTTTACCGATTTTTGTCGGTAACAGCAAAAATGAGTTACAGAATCCCACTACAGATCAATTATATGGCACAGCTCACTCTGCCACAACATATAGCCAACTACTAACACCAGAACCCAAAACTCTAATACCAAATATCGATATTGTCAGAATTTTATAGGCAAGGTTAGGTTATTAGATGCGCAGCTGCCGTTGATTGTTGATAGACACTTAACTGGGAGACCAGCTGTGCATGGTACTCATCCTGAAAGGAGATAAAAAGAATGACGGGAAAGTAGTAAGAGGAAGGGAAGAGAAAGTTTTTTTTTTTTTAAATTGAACTTTCTGACTTTAGGATGAGCAGGTCATAGCCACTTAAGGCTCCTCTAATAAGTTACCCTGCGGGTTCTAATGCTTACATAGACTGTAATGCTGAATGCTTTGTCCTCGCACCTCCTTGTCATAAATATAATGCTCCAATGACCAGAATTTTAAAGGTCAAGAATCTTCTTAGATTTCGGACATCAGAAATGAGAGATTTTTTTATTTTATTATCTAGCAACAGGTCCAGCACTTTGCATGTTTTTCATATCAACAGGGATTTGCGGATTGGCACAAAGATTGGAAATGGGCCAACATCCTAACAGATCAACTTACAGCCCTTGATTTGAATTTTATATGACAAACAGAATGCAAACAAAAATTGAATTAAATAAGTAAGAAAGTATCAGTCAGCTGTGACCACAGAGATATACCCTCAGCCTCAGTAAACACAATACTTCTCACCTTTTTAGTTTTTGGTCAATTTCACAGGTAATATGGACTTGCCCCCAAAAATGTACCGTCGTAACTAGGGCCGCACACACAAATTATTGCAAAAAAAAAAAAAACGATCCAAGACGAGTCCTTAAACTGCACCCTTTTCCAACTTTGTATGATAGGTACCCATGGGTGCCACCGTGGTGCAATGGTATGCACACCCGCCTTGCACACATAAGGTCGTGGGTTCGATTCCCCGGTCAGGCGACATCAAAACACTTTTCAACGGTGGCAAAATACCCCTCAGTAATGTTGGCGACATTTCCTGAGTATTTCAGCCATGTAAAACTTCTCTACAAAAGTGTTGTCTTAACCAAGCCGTTCGGACTCGGCGATAAACTGTAGGTCCCATATCATTGAGCTAATATGAATCGGGGATGTTTGTGGAACAATTATATATATGTATATATGATAGGTACCCAAAAGAGTGGTCCGATTTTGTCAATATTCGGACATAATCGGGGTCTGTAAGAAATAATGCGATGTACTATGTTTGGACGAAATCTGTTTCTCCCTTCGAGGGTTATCAGAAAGAATGGACTTGGCCCCGAAAACAATTGTGCCGTCGTAACAGCGCCCGCAAGCAGAACTTGTTGGAAAAAATTTCAAAACTCTCCGAGACGGACTGTTAAACTGTACTCTTACCCAATTTTGTGTGGGAGGTATACCAAGACGTAGACCGATTTAGTCCATATTCAAACCTGATCTATGTCTGGAAGTAATATTACCACATGCAAAGTTATGACCAATTCGATTACTCGCTTCGAGAGTTATCGTGCACACCATTTTAGCAAAATTTTTTAAATTTTGTGTGGGAAGTAACGGAAGGTCTGGACCGATATAGCATATCTTCAAAATTAAAAATTTGAACTAAATCGGTTGAACCGTTCGAGAGTTATCGTGCGCACCAGTCTGACAGACAGGCGGGAGGACATGGCAAAATCAACTCCAAATTTCGGATTTCGTTCAAAAATACTTGGGGTCAAAAATCGTTATTTCGATGAGGCGCATCTTTTGTCCCAACAGAGTGTATATAATATACACATAAAACGATTTCTACAAAAAATCGGATTTTGATAAAGCTCCAATATGAATATTTGGCCCATTTCGTGTTTTTGGGCCCCATATAGCTATATCAAAATTCGATCCGATTTTCAAAATTTTTTGTAGAAACCGTTTTTAGCCACAATAATCGATTTTCATCGATCGGACCATAATTGTAGCATTTAGAGAATTTTGGTGAAAATCCGCCTTTGGCCCCATACAATTTACTATGGAAACAAAGATCGCTAGGTTTGCACGGGTTAACGTTAACCGATCGCCATAAAATTTCTTATATAAGGTTTTTGGATCAAATGGACAAAATTTAAGGGGGTAGCAAATCAAAAAGAAAGAGATTTTGTTTTGTTTTTGTGGGTCATATTGCAAAGTTAGTAGTTATTCTTCGATTGTTGTTGTCCCAACTATATGTATTATTGATGTGACCATACATATTGCCATAGTGAAATAAGCTAAATATGTCAATATGTCACTTCGTCAATTTAAAGCTTTCCATTGTCGAAGAGATCATACATATTCTCATAGGGGCAAATGACATGATTGACCCAAAGCTTTATTCATATTTAGGAGATATGTAGTATTGTCCACTATGGTAAACACTATTGTTGTGGGGACAATGTTACACACAAATGTTACACACGAATGGAGTCTATTTTTTCTCATGTTTAACGCTGCACCAGAAAATATGTGTAAAATTTTCTGGATCAGCGTTAAAAACATCAACAATCCTTACTTTATTTTAGAGTCATTGAATTCCCACAAAACATCAACAATTTAACAATAGTTTAGCACATTGATTCAAGTTGAAAATCTAGGAAACTGTACATGTTCCATTTATTTGGAGTTGCACAAGAAAATCGAATCGGGAGTCGATGTTGCAGTCATTAGAAATATTGGACTGAATTGGTGGACTCCATGCACTAGTCACCCTAACTATTACAGGCAGAGAAAAATTGTGATTTAAACCATATTAAAAACTGCAATACTCTATGGTTGGTTTGATAAAGTTCTCTTCGCATTCTATCATTAAATCTTTACCATGTTAGTTGTTGTACAATATTATGTGGTAGGATGTAACTTACATACTTAAATTATGCATTATTTTCGAACATCTGGTCCAATTAATTATATTTTGTCTTTGCATGTAAGGGATATCTAGTGGCGGAATATGAGGCACTAGACTCATCCGCAAAAACTGCTACCCACACTCACGACAATTAAACCATAAAATCGTATCGGCGCGAAAGTCTTAAACTCTCAATTTAGAAAACTAATAAGGGCATTATTCTCGTTACTCTAAATACATATATTAATATTAAGTAAATACATATATTTATTTATATCAAAATCCAACCAATAATGTGTCTTGTCTGGATATCTCATTATTATTATTTTTATCATCGCTTGCTATCTACCAACCTTAATCACCGGATGTTATTTTGCCATAAATGTTATACGACAAAAAAAAATCACACTCACACACATTAACTCTCATTACTGCTGTTTCATAATTGCTTTAAAAAATATCCAAATTTATATGTTTTTCATGTTTTACTTATGTTCTTCAACTATTTTAACAACAAAAGATGAAAGAGAATAGTAGTTACTCAAAAAAATCGAAACGTCTGTCATTGTTATTTACAAAAAAAGAAAGGAAAAAAACGTAGCGAAATACTGTCAAAAAAATGTGTTTTTGTTAATTGCTTAATTTTACTAACAAGAATGATGTCAATGCTAACCATACGAGCAAATCAAAATTATAGTTTTTTGTAGTTTAATAAATTTTTCGACATACAAATGACAAAACATAATGACAACATGAATACCCAAAAACTCGATCTATAATAAAATGTGATAATTAATAACCTACTACGATCCTAAGGCAAAGGATTATACAAAACCATAAGAAATTTAAAATATTCTGTACTTTATTTACATAGTAAAATATCCCAGTGTAGGACATTGTGCATAATACAAAAATATATTATGGTTGTTTCGAGGTTATTTGTTTGAATTAGGCTGCAGAAAAATCGAGTGTTTTTTTTTAATTTTCGAATTTTTCAGCTCCTCAACATGACCAAAAATATGAACAAAAATTAGTTGTACATTCTCCCGGACTTCTGTGTGGACTGTATCTCAAACTAATTACAAGTGTGTATAAAAAATTAAAAGAAATTTGTGTTTAAGAACTAAACATTTATACTGATCTTTTTATGTTTGCCTGCTACGGCAATTTTGATCATATGGTAAACGATCAGATTTTTTACAAATTCTGGTCGTTAGGATAAAGACCTCTTTCAAATCTCCCAATCCTATGACATAAACATTAATCAGTTTGCTGTTTATATGTTTAGTTGTTTATTTGCATTTATTTTTATAAATTTTTTTATACAATCTCTTTCCTAATTGTTGTTGAGCAATAATAGTTTTCGATAAAATGTTGTAAACATTTATAAATCGTGTTCTATTTTACAATAATTAAAAACTTTATCTCTACCGGTGGTGCCTTCAATAAAAAATGGAAACACCATTCTTTTTTACGCTACAAATTGCATATAAATGTAGATTTGAAATGTTTTACTGTTTTGTTAAAAATTTTTTCATTTTTATTTCTACATTTTTTGTTCGATACGGTCATATCATGTTTTCAGGATATGCATTCCTGTAAAATGACGCTGTGAAAAGGTATAAATTGATTTTTTAACAAATATTTTTCCACTACCAATACAAGGTGGTTGTTTAAAAAAAAAATTGCCAACTTCCAACATAAGCGTGGATTAAAAAAAAGATATTTTTCCACTGCCAACATAAGCGAGAATTAAAAAAAAAGATATTTTTCCCCTGCCAACATAAGCGAGAATTTAAAAAAAAAAATAAAAAAAATAATTTTCCACTGCCAACATACGCGTCGATTAAAAAAAAACATTTTTCTAATTTGATCATAGCGAAGGAAGAGTTAACGACCAAGTTTTAGGGGTTTTAATACCATCAGCCTTTAGGCTAAATCGGTCGTAAACTACACTTTTCGAAACTTAGTGTGGGAAGTATCCGAAGGAGTTGGGGTACTTTCCACACGAAATTTCGGAAATGTGTAGTTAGTTTACGACCGGCCCTTGAATCGTTTTGATATTTTTTGCAAAACGTTGCCCTCCTTGCCTCTTTTACATCGGAACAAGTTTTTTTTGAACGACAAGTCCATACTTCTTTAGAAATTCGAAGTCTGTAACAAACCCCTACGGCCACCATTTGTAGTGTCTGTGGTGCACGACAGCTTTCAAAACAAATACTGCGTTGGTCCAAACTATGTATGTATATCGTAATATTTCTACGAATCTTAAATAAAGTTCGAAGATGAAAGGCACCATCCCTCATTCACAAAAATGATGCGCACGATATCTCTTGATATCAATACATATTTTATTGGGGGAAAGGATAGAGAGATTATCAGGGCAATCATTAAGTGAAGTTCTTTTAAAAAATTGAAAATTTTGAAAACTACTAGAATCGCTTAATTATGGAATATTCTCGCAGAATCGGCAAAAGTATTCCCTGTTTGAACATAACGATGGAAATAAAAATTGTGAAATTAGGGAAAGAGAACAAATTCCGCACCGAATTGTTATTCATGATTGCCCTGTATTTTGTGTGAAAATTTCCACCTGTGCTTCTAAAGAAGTATTCGTTACAAATAAGTTCGACTGTATATATAAATGGAATGTTCTTTAGGATTACATACCGTCGAGTTTTAGATTCTACAAAAATGAAGGCCAATTTGTTTATAGAAACTATTACGATTTTAATATTGTTATATATTAATTATTATTACTATTTGAAATTTATAACGTACTAAACATTATTTTTCTTTTTATTGCAGGTAAGTTGCATTTTGTGCATAATGCATACAATGCGTGTATGTTACAAGAACGACTTCTGAAACCAATACAATAAATGAGTAAGTACGGGCAAACGAAATCCCCTAGTCGCCATTGGATTAAAGCAGCCCAGCTCAAAGCGCTCCTCTTCCGTTTTTGTTTATCCAGAAATAAGTGATCCTTTTTGTTTACCTTTTTGATCCTTACTTTTACTTACCGAAAAACATCGTTAATTACCGAATTTATAAGCATTTTACTGTTAGCGATTTTTGCCGGTAGCTCAAAAAATGGGTTAGAAAATCGGACTACTGAAAATATCATGTGTCAGAGACCTGCATGAATGGTTAATTGCTATTAATTAAATAAGATATATTTCAATACAAAAATTGATTGTGATTGCTCTAGTAAATGTCATGCGATTGACACTTAACCCGAGATTATAATTGAAAACAATAGAAAATTAATGAATATCCGAATCTTTTGTAAGAGTGAATCAGCTTATGCAGATCTCTGAATACTGTTCCATATATTAAATCTATACCTATAAAAGAGGAAAATGATTGTATGTTTGTTTGTTTGTTTTTAATTTAAGGACTCGAAAACCACTGAACAGATCTTCCTGAAATTTTGAGGGTATATTGTAACATCGTTTGAAAGTAAAATAGGCTATATTAAATTTTGAAATTCCGCGCCGATCCTGAGATATATGTATATAGCCTCAGGACCGGAAGTACCTCCAAGAAATTTAGATTTTGTATGCAGATATCTGATGAACGGTTACAGATAGAGTCTCCAAATTGAAATCGGTTCAGATTTGGATATAGCTCCTATATATATTTTCGGCCGATTTCATGAATTCTATGCACCAAACACGATATGTATGTCAAATTTCAATGAAATTTGGATGTGTGACGCAATTGGGTCTAGAAATAAATTTGCCAAATTATATTGAAATCGGTTAAGCTTTGGATATAGCTCCCATATATATTTTCGTCCGATTTTATGGATTTTGATGCACCAAAAACGCTATATATGTCAGATTTCAATGAAATTTGGAATGTGTGACGGAATTTGGCCTATAACTAAATGTGCCAAAATATATAGAAATCGGTTCATATTTGGATATAGCTCCCATTTATATTTCCGTCCGATTTCAAGTATTTGATGCACCAAAAAAGCAAAATATGGCCAATTGAAATTAGAATTATCTCATTTATAATTTGAATTATTTCATTTGTAATTCTAATTTTTCCATTTGTAATTCGATATATTCCATTTTAAATTTGAACTTTTTGATTTGAAATTCGAATTATTCCATTTGTAATCGAAACATTTTGTTTGTAATTCGAAAAACCAAATATGTTGTATTTTTTTTTCGAATTTCAAGTTACAAATTGAATAATTCGTATTTTAAATAAAAAATTGAATAATAAATAGAATATTTCGAATTACAAATGGATAAATTCGAATTACAAATGGAATACTTCGATTTTCAAATGTAATAATTCTATAACTGAAATTTGAATTACATGTGAAAATAATTTTAATTGTAATTCAAAACATTTTATTAGCAATTCGTTACTTTCCATTTGAAATTCGGATTATTTTATTTGCAGAGCGAATTTTTCCGTTTGTAATTAAATGCTTTCCGCTTGAAATTCGAATTATTCCATTTGTAATTCGAATTATTTCATACCGGCGATTGAATTACGTTGTTCGCTCACACAATTACGTACACGAACTAAATCGTTCATACTACACGATACATAATTCATAGTAACGAAGTTAATTTTCTCTTATATTTTTTTTTCTTTACTCTTAAAATGTATATTTAAGACAAAAACACGTAATATGAATTGATATCTACAGAAAAAAGAATTATTCAAATTCAAATATCTATTTTGTATTAAACTACACGATTTTCATTCATGTTTTTTATTTTTTCTTCAAATGTTGGTATTTTTCAATACATTTTTTATTTTTCTTTTTTCAAAGTCAACAAGAGATAATCATTTCAATATTATTTTTTTGGTCTACATACTTTTGTCTATTTGTTACTTTTTTATTTTTAAGTTTTTAGACAATTATAAACACATGGACCACAAATGTACCATGAATGAAATAGAAATCACTTCGAACCTCCCATTGATTGTATATTAACCATCTCACTTGTCATTCATCTTTTGCATATTCTCTAAAAACTTTTGCATTTTTTATATATATTTTAATTTTGTATTTTGAGCTGTCATAATTATTTAATCGACACTCTCATTTTGTTAGTTAGTAGTAGTAGAGTAATTAAAATTGAACAATGTACAAAAATCGGTGTTCGCTCCCAAAATTGTATATGGGAAATTAAGTAATTAATTCATAATTTGGCTTCGAACACCGAATAGAGATCGGACTACCAGTCAGTATAAACAGGACATTATCATTTGAATTTATATATCAAGAAAAATTTCTAAAATCGTCTTTTCCATTTCAAAAAAATCAACAAAAAAATTCTTGATACTACATCAATGATTTTTGGTACATAGATTAAGAAAAAAATTGTCATTCCAAATCTGTCTTCGTTACCAACTTTGATCGTTGCGCGCAAAAGAAATGACCGTTTTAATTATGATAATTAGAAAAAATTCTAAAAAATCGCGGCTTAATATAGTAAGCTGTTATATCCTACTACCGTTAACTAAAATCGTATATTTTGCGATGATGAAAAAAAAAAAAAAAAAATCCCGAAAAATCTAATTTGTAAAATAATTTTACTTATTTACAAACATTGTTTTAAAAAAATAGCGCCTATACTTACAACAAATATATAAAAAATTATAACAGAATCCCGACATTGTAAGAAATAAAATGAAACCTAAGTCGTGAAGGTTGGAGCTATAATATTCATGTTATTAGCAAAAATACGAAGAAAATATGTATTATTCCTTTATTTTTATGGTTTTATAGGAAAAGTTAAAGAAAAAATGTTTGAGTCCTTCGTCATTATACCCTCAGCATTTATGCTAACGAGGGTATATACACTTTCATACGGACAAAATGTGCCTCATCGAAATAATGGTTTTAGACCCCAAGTATGTTTGGACGAAATGTGTTTCAGACAATTTGGAGTCGATTGAACAATGTCCGTCCGTCTGTCTGTCTGGCTGGCTGGCTGGAGCGCACGATAACTCTCGAACATATCAACCGATTTTGGCTTTCGTAATATTTTGTCCAAACTTAGTTTAAGTTCGAAGATGGGCTATATCGGTCCACTCCTTCCGGTACCTCCCCCACAAAAGTTCGAAAATTTTCGGGAAATTTGACCGCACGATAACTTACCTAAGGAAGTAACAGATTTGATCCATAATTTGCAGATCTACTAAACTTAGATGAGGTCCCAAAATGGACTCAATCGGTCCACTCCTTCGGGTACCTCCCACACAAAATTTCGGATAAGTTCAGATTAGGACCTGCTCTCGAATCGCTTTGATCTTTGTTGCAACAACTTGTAGTCATTACCCCCCATACGACGGTACATGTTTCATCAGGGGCAAGTCCATACTTCCTGAGAAAATTGCCTGAAAGATACAAAAAGCCCCTATGACACCGTGTGAAGTGTCAGTTCCGATTCGGTCCAAAATTTGGCATTCGTAATATTTTGTCCAAACATAGTTTAAATTCGAAGATAAGCCATCTCGGTCCACTCCTTCAGGTACCTCCCCCGCAAAAGTTCAAAAATGTTTGGAAAAATTGTGCGCACGATAACTCTTGAAGGGAGTGACCGATGTAATCCATACTTTGCACATCCTAATATATCTACCAGATATAGATCAGGTTCGAATATGGACTATATTTGTCTACTCCTTCTGGTACCTCTCACAAACAATTTCGGATAAGTTCACTTTAAGACCTGCTCTCGAATCACTTTGATTTTTGTTGAATCGATTTGCATTCGCTACCTCCATTACGGCGGTAAAAGTTTTTTCAGGGGCAAGTCCATATTTCTTAGGAAAACAGCCCGAAAGGTGTAAAAAATCCCTCTCTAACTGTTCAACCGATTTGGTCCAACATTTGGTCTTCGTCATATTATATCCAAACTTAGTTTCATGGAGCAATACCGGTCCACAACTTCCGGTACTTCTCCCCAATATTTAAAAAATATCACTAAAATGCTAGGACGATATCACTTGAATGGGGCAACCAATTTGGTCCAAACTTTGGATCTCCTAATATTTTGTCAAAATTTAGTTTAACTTCTAAAATGACCCATATCGGTCCTCCCTAAGGGTACCTCTCCCACAAAGGTTCAACATTTGTGTCTTAGTGCAGTTAATTCCTAATCCACATTTTGTCGGCAAGTTCAAATGTCCAAAAAGGGCCACAAAATTTAATACATTTGATCTGTCCGTAGGTGAAAGTTTCACTTCACATTGGCTGAGGGTACATATCTGTCGGCAAAGCCGACTGACTCTTTTTTACTTGTTTTCATCAAAATTTCACGCAATAATGAACATATTCCGTTGCAACAAATTTTTCGCTTATAGTTTTCCTATTGGCGAATATTTTCAGATCATTATATTAAATCACAAGAAATTCCAATCGTGGCATAAAATTAATATAATGTTATACTGAATATTACAACTCTTGAAACGCATATAAACCGCGTAATAGTGAAATGTTAATGATGCGCTTCCGATTTTTCAACGCAGCGAATCGATCCCTTTTATTTGATGTACAGTTTGTGAAATTCTATTTGGCGACTACGATGTATCATCTGTTGAATATTAGGGTGCAAAAAACAGTGAAATATTCATAAATTCCACGAAGTTCATTTACATTTTATGCCCATCCGATTTCGATGATCACCTTTAAAAAATATATAATTTGATGTCCTTTCATTGCAATCCATGAAGAACCGTGGATGTAGCATCGCACATAATTTTTAGAAAAAGTCAATTGTATCTCGGTATTCGCTATAGTTTTTAAATATCTGTTTTTGCGCATTTTAAGCAGGCATATCGCTCTCTTTATTTGACACATCCAAAGCGCGTTTAAATAAGCGATATTTTCAAAAACAATCTTTGCAGAGTTACGAAATTTGAGGGGTATCATATCCGCCAATCTAGTGGATGGATTTAGGCGCGCCGCACAATGTCGCGAGTTCATATTAACTGTGGCCAAAAATAGAAGGAGTTGTCGAAGGTGCATCAATTTTGGTACAAGTACCTATTATTGACTTACAATCTTCAGGATATATAGCCCCCATAGAACCGTACCTCCCGATTTTCGGTATTTTGAATGTTTTAGACACAATGACCAACCGAAAGTATTCAAATTTTGTGGTTAGTCTTCGGCAGAGGTATCAAACATTCCAACTGAGAATTGTGGGCTTAGGTCCACGTTTTGATATAGCCGCCATACAACGGTATCTCCCGATTATCGGTATTTTGAAGATTTTAGCCTCATTATTACACCGAAATTGCTGAAATTTGGTATTTAGTCTTCGTAGGGGGCATTATACCTTCACCTTGAAATTTGTCTGCATAGGTCCACGCCTTCATATAGCCCCCATAGGACGGTACCTCCCGATTTTCGGTATTTTGGAGGTTTTAGCCCGATTATCACACCGAAATGGCTGAAAATTGGTATTAAGTCTCCGTTGGCGGACTTATAACCTTCCACCAGAAATATGTCGGTATAGGTCCTCGTCTTCCTATAGCCCCCATAGAACCGTGCCTCCTCATTTTCGGTATTTTGAGTGTTGTGGCCTCAATATCTACCCGATATGACTGAAACTCGGTGGTTAATCTTCATATTGTTTGTGAGCATATTGAATATATCAAACTCTTGTCTTTATATGTGAGAATTTTCCTTTAAAAATTTTTGACCGATTAGTGGTCAAGGGCGGTCAATTTTTTGTAAAAAATCGAATTTTGATTTTCGCTGTTCACAATTTTTTTAAAAATTGAAATTTTTGAAATTTCTCTCGTTTTAAAGCAAGATTATTAGGTACCTAATAAACCCACAAAAATATATGATGATCGGTTCATTCGTTTTTGCGCTATAGCCAACATCGAGGTCTATTTATCAAAGCCTAACTGAAAAATTTCTTTTGTAATCTCTAAATAATACCGTAAATATTGTATTTCAAACGTTTCTAGCTAAATAAAAGTTGTTATTTGCCGGAAAATTGTCCTAAAAGTACGTTGACTGTCAGTTTTGACTGTTAGTGTGTACTCCCCTTTAGGAACCATTTTTGTAGCGACCGTTACTTCTAAATTTTAAATATTAACGCATAATATAATTTATTAATTTTAGAAAAAAAAAAAACATACAAAAATACGTATTAACTTAAATTTTCGGATTTAAATCCTCATATAGCAAAAACTACTTCACGTATCAGTACCAAAATTCAGATTCTTCTTAATTAATATGTTTTCTATCACTCCCCATCAATAAATTTGTTCAACGAAGTATTTAGTTTTTACCATTTTTGGCCACGGTCGTGACACTGTGCGCCGTGGCTTATTAGATTCAAAACGTAAAAAAAAAATAAATTTACGAGGGTTTCCACGGAAATCAAATGACGTTTGCAAATTCTGAACCAAAAAAACAGGTTTTTTAGAAAAATTTACGCACAATAATTTCGGCTTTGAGCGCAGATTGGTGTGATCCTATGAAGGCTACACGCTCATGTTATACATTAAAAATGCGAAATCGCGAGTACTACAATCGAATAATATACTTTTAGATAAATCCAGCTGCGCGTCCCGATTAGAACAAAAATTCAAAAAATCCCATTTTTCAGTCTTCAAAATGTCAGCATCCGTTTGAGGTACATACAGTGGATCTATTATAAAATCATACCTTAGAAACCTTATCTCTGAAGTGTATTCTTTAACCCTTTCGGTGCTTCTTTTTTGTTTTTGATCTGAAAAATATATTTTTCCAATTTTATATATACTTAAGCCCATTATATGAATAATCAAAACTAATTTTTTAACATTTTGTTTGGAAAAGTGGTTTTTGGACACTATGCCATATGGCATAGAATGTATTTAAAGAAAAAAAAAACAAAACTAAAATATTCAAGTTTTTAATTAAATTTCATCTTATAGAAGACCAGGAGGCCTTATAGAAGAGGAAGAGGTCTTCTTATAGAAGAGCAGGACGTCTTTCCATAAATAGCAGAAGGTCCTCTCATAGAAGGGCAGGATGTCTTCTCCTGGAAGAGCAGGAGGTCCTCTTCTTGAAGAGCTGGACGTCTTTTCATAGAAGAGCAGGACGTTTGCATATAGAAAGGCAGGACGTATTCTGAAGAAGAGCAGGACGTCTTTTCATATAACAGCAGAACGTTTGCATATAGAAGGGCAGGAAGTCTTCTTATAGAAGAGAAGGAGGACTTTTTATACAAGAGCAGGAGGTCTGCTCATGGAAGAGCAGGGTGTCTTCTCGTAGAAGAGAAGGACGTTTGCATATAGAAGGACAGGAGGTATTCTTATAGAAGAGAAGGAGGTCTTCTTATATAAGAGCAGGAGGTCTGCTCATAGAAGAGCAGGACGTCTTCTCATAGAAGAGCAGGAGACCTTCTTATAAAAAACCAGATGGTCTTTTCATAGAAGAGCAGGGGCCCTTCTTATAGAAAAGCATAAGATCTTCTCATTGAAGACCAGGAGGTCTACTTATAGAAGACATGAAGGTTTTTCATAGAATATGTGGAGGTCTACTATTAGAAGATTTGGGGGTCTTCACATAGAAGGTCTTCTTATAGAATATCTGGAGGTCTTCTTTTAGAACATTTAAAGCCTCTTATAGAAGTCCTAGGGTCTTCTTATGGAAAACCTAGAGTCTTCTTATAGAAAAGCTAGGGTCTTCTTATAGAAAACCTAGGGTCTTCTTATGGAAGGCCTTCTTATAGAAAAACTGGAGGACTTCTTATGGAAGACATGAATGTCTTCATATAGCAGATCTGAAGGACTTCTTATAGAACACCTGAATGTCATCCTATAGAAGGGCTGGAGGTCAGCTTGTAGAAGACGTGGGGGCCATCTTATATAATATCTGGATGAGTTATTTCAGAAAATCTGCAAGAATTGTTATACATCTGGAGGTTTTCATATGGTGGATCTGGAGGTTTCCTTATAGAAGAACTGGAAGTCTTCGTATAGAAGACCTGGAGGTCTACTTATACAAGATCTGGAGGTCTTCTTATAGAAGACCTGGAGGTCTATTTATACAAGATCTGGAGGTCTTCTTATTGAAGATCTAGGGGTTTTACAATAGAAGATCTGGGAGTCAAACAAAGTGAAACATTTCCGTTGGGAAAAATATATGCCATATGGCATAGTATGAAATATAAAAAATCTGGCAGCTCCATTGAACTATATTTTGGATCTTTTTTTCGTTTTAATTATTAAGGCAATGATTATCTACTAAATTAAATACAAAAAGTTAACAAAAAAAATATTTTTGTTAATAAAATATATAAAATTATAAGATGGTATTTTCATGCAAATTTTAAATCGAACGAGGAGCGCTTGCTCTTTGAGACATAACAATGTATAGGGTCCACCAATCAACAATTTTTGTCGAATTATTTTTAGATAATACTTCAGGGAAAAATACAAAATTATTAAAAAAAGAGTGCCCATAAGTATTTTGCCTTAAAACGGGCTTCAAAAACTGGTTATGCCATATGGCATAGAATCACCGAAAGGGTTAACTTCTTCTTTGAGCATTAAGCTCTAGATTGTGTTGTAAAGCCACTACACGCAGAGAAAAAATATTTTTCGCTTTTGTTGGAACAAAAATATCTGTTTTGGTTCCAAAAATTTATTTGTTTTGTTCAAACATTGTAATCCAAATCCAAAAATACCATCTTTTGTTCCAAACATAGAAAACAAAAACAACTTTCGAATTTCCGCAATATTGTAAAAATCGTTAACAATACCGATTGTAGGAACTATCATAATCTAATTTTGTTTACAAAAAGTATTGTCAACCCAGAAAAAAAGCCCAGAAATTTTTGATTTGAGTGTATATACTTCTCATATACACTTTTCACATAACTTTTATATAAATGTCGCGTATAATATTGCAATCATTGATGAACACAATACATGGTTTGCTGCATTGGCTGACAACAAAGACAAACAAAAAGCCACAAGCACCCACCACAACGTAAGGAATAATTAAACACCATAACAAACTCCGGTATAACATCAAACCTCAAAGCACAATGAAGATAGAAGAATGAAACAAAACAGAAACAAATAAAAACAAGAGTATCATTGTTGGTATACATACACACAAAAACAAAGATAAAGGCATCATGTCATACAAACAAACCTCACCATAATTGTTTTTCAACACGGCATCGAATAGCGAGAGAAGAGAAACAATTGTCGAAGAAAAGAGAGAACTATTGTCCAGTTGACAAAAACTATTTTTGGAATAACAATACTACATTTGGAATTTAACAATATCTTTACAATACATATTTTGCTCTTCGAATATTGTTGGATCAATCATATTTTTTTCTCTGCGTGTAATTGGAAATTAATACAAAAAAAACTCGTTTCCTTCAACGCTTTTTTCCTATTTTTTACATTAACACGACCACAGCTTCCGCTCAAATTATTATTGTAAAAAATCCCTCTGTGAATCGGGCTAAAACAGTTTATTTTACCGAAATTACTTCAAAAGTTATGGTATATAACAACTGTTCGCGATTTACAATACCCCATACCTCAGTTTCAACTTAAGTTAATTTTCTACAAAAAGGTTGATATACCTACATATACTTTGTTGTATTGGCTTTAGAAAAATAAAATATTTTAAATTACAAATGAAAATATCCTAATTACAAGTGTTATTCTCGAATTACAAATGCAATTCGCGAATTATAAATTAAATGTTACAAATTACAACTTAAATGTTTCCAGCATCTGGCAAAGGTGTAGATAGATGCCCACAGAGAAGATATATTTTGAGAGCAAAAACCAATACATTAAAGACGTCAAAATACATATTGTTGTCTTAAGTCATATTATGTTCTCTGAAACAAATTATATGATCGATTGTTTGATTTAAAGATTAGTAACACTAACTTAATTTAGGAATATACAACATTTAGCTAATTGCAATATCCCATTTTACTCTTTGTCAAAAATTCATATAAATCAAAATTCATTCAAATTGTCACCTAACCTAGGGCAACCTTTGCAATAACATTTTATTTAATAGTTAAAAATCTCATCACTCGTGTACTTCGCTGCTATTATTTAAAAAAAGAAACGACAACATAAGTTGTTGCTCTTCACCAAACCAAAAGACTGACTGTGAGTTCCTCTGCCCGCCACACATACCTACATTAGCTGGTTGGTTCTTCGTTTACCTTTAACTACATCCGAAAAATAATCAGTTAATCGCTCTTCAATACTTAATCATACTCTCCCCGCCAACCGACCCACCAATCCCTAACTTCATTTCCTTGACACTTTTAAATTAAAATAATAAAAATGAAACAGTTGCTAAAATTATTTCGCCGTCATTCATCTAAATGACTGGACAACATGCAAATAACAACAACAACTGCGTCATTGATACCTACAAAACAAAATTTAAATACTTTATTTATATTGAAACACATTTCAAGTAGTCGTTGTCGTGTTCGTTCAGTCGGCGGTAGGTCAATCAATGAATTTAGTTGGTTGGCTCACTGACTGACTTGCGGCGGCGGCTGGCTATTCGATTGGAATGAGTTGTGCAGCACTCGCTGATGATGGTGATCGGGTTTGTAGTTTATTTTCAAGAAATGCACGTACATACATTGATTGTGTGATTTTATTGGTGATTTTAATTGAATCACAAATGTATGTGACTGACGACTGATAAGAGTGTGTGTTCTGCATTGCTTGACCGATCGACCGACCGACCAACAACCAACCATCCGCTTTTGTAGTCACCTAGCACTTATGGTCTA
This sequence comes from Musca autumnalis, assembly GCF_047663935.1. Classification (NCBI taxonomy): domain Eukaryota; kingdom Metazoa; phylum Arthropoda; class Insecta; order Diptera; family Muscidae; genus Musca; species Musca autumnalis. The sequence continues at coordinate 56,888,724 of NW_027411866.1, forward strand.
CTAGTGTCTAATTATGATGATAAGAAACCCATCCGATACCAAACATCGCCAGTAACCCATCAACCTTCTTCCCCCCTATGGCCTATCTATGTCATAGCCAATGTCTAATCACAATTCAATATTTATTCTGAACAACAACAACAACAATGAAATGAAACAAATAAAATTCATCCGATAAGGAAACAAGTTCAGCCGTTCTGCTTCTTGAAAAAAAGGAATTATTTTGAGTGCACGAAAAACGACAACGCCGAGGCAGTTATTATCATCTCCAAAGTACTTGGTAATAAATTGATCTCTTATTACCCGCCAAGTATATTCAACCCACATGTTTTAAGGGGTGGTAGTTGGTTGTTGATTGTGGTTCATTTTCATTTAATGTAGGCTGCTATCACATAATCTATAAGCGTAAATGTTTGGGGAGCTGACATAAAACATATTTTTTTATGAATTAACTGTATATTTGTCTGCCTGCCTGCTGCCTGCGTACTATGACATGTTTAATTTGATAAGGTGGCGGGAATAAGTATTCCCCCCTCTCATCACCATTTGTTTTTTTTTGTAGGGATTTGTTTTAAAGGTAATTTATGAAAATGGACACACAAAAAGATTGTCTGAGAAAGTTAAGAGAATAATGAACTCGAAATCGACAACAACAATACAACAAAAACCATGTCTTGTTGTCCAAAAATTATCTAAAAACCATATAAAATTGTTAATGGTGGAAATTTGTCGGACAATGTTTAGAATAACAAAAAATATAATTAATATTATGGATTTTTTGGACAGTAGAATTTTATGCCTTAGCAAGTAACGAAAAGGAGTCCGCTGTGCCGACAGAGATATACCCTCAGCTTTGGACCTAAAGAAAAGAAGTAAACATAATATGTACTTTTGACTTCCGACGTAACTAGGGCCGCATACATTACATGTTGCCAAAATTTTATAAACGATTCCAGACGAGTCCTTAAACTGCACTCTTTCCAACCTTTGTTTGGCAGGTACCCAAAAGTATGGTCCGATGTAGTCAACATTCGAACATAATCTGAGTTTGTAAGAAATAATACGGTGTACAACGTTTGAACGAAATCGGTTGTTGTAGCAGCATATGGTGCTAGGTTGAGAGTCCTATACAAAAGAACCCGCTGCCATGGGATTGAGACCTAATTGGTTTTTCCCTTCGAGGGTTCTCTTACGCACTACCCAGTTTTGTTGGTTTCGGCAGCCTTTTTTTGAGCTTTTTGGCCATTATCTTAGGAAGTATGGACTTGCCCCGAAAAATTGCGCCCGCAAGAAGAACTTGTTGCAAAATACATATTTCGAAACGATTCGAGACGGCGAACTGTTAAATTGTACTTTTTCCACATTTTGTGTGAGAGGTACACAAACCTAATATATACCTGAATGTAATATTAATATATGCAAAGTTATGACCAATTTCTCTTGTTCGTTTTTTCGAATTTCTCTGAACGTCCTACGTTGCTCAAGCGGAACAGTCACCACATGATCAGTATTGCCGAAGAAACAAGGGACCATCTGCTTTGAAATGCTTCTTCCACAAACATCTTTCGTTGGATTTCACTCGTCTTCGAAAACCCATAGAGTCGATTGCGCATAGATCGATAATTCGTCACCTGTGACGATCTTATAAACGTATTTTTTTAATCCACAAGGCCCTTTTTCAGCGTTTGGCAAATTGTGCGGGATCCAACGAGAACAAACCTTTATACGGCCAGCAATATCGAATGGATGCTGGTGGAAGAAAATATTCAACCATACAGAGATTTAACTTCGTCGATACACTCTTGGTTTTTCAATCACTATAAACTAAAGCACCTAAACTACTAAGTACGTTTATCCTAAAAAATATTAAACGTTCCAATGGAGATGTCAGATGGCGCCAGGCAACACTTTGTGTACCTTATATATGCTCCTAATCATAAAAGGGAATGTTTGCCCCATGAGTTACGATCGTTCTAAATCTTGTGATTCAATTTTACAAAAAGCAAGGTCACGCACGGCCACACGCCAAATCGCTGCGTTTTTAGTAAAGGCACGACGACGTACTAGTCACTCATGGCACGAGCCATTCTCTAGTGCAGAGTACAAGGTTGATGGGAATGTGACCCTCCAAATACGGTAAATTTGGGCCCATTTCAACCCTGACAACTCGCACATCTTATTTGGTCCAACTTCGAACTTTAATAAAACTGCATAGTAATAACATATTAAATTGACAAATCAGTATAAATTACGCCTATGCAGCCAATACATACATACATTTTTTGTGGATGTGTTTGTTTGAAAACACAAATATTTTTGCAACTTCCCAACAAAAACAAATGTTCTCTGGTCTAATAGTGTGAGTGAGCAAATTGACACACACCGACATTACGGGGGACCACAGTTGAACCCTGCTAGTATAGATTGAATAATAATAGTAAATAATCAATTATATATTCAATAATGATTATCAAATCAACATAAAAAAATTCTCTCAAAATTCCTTTTAACGATTTCGGCTACTCTAAAAACAACGGATAATTAGAATATGTCATGAAATCTTAAAATAAAACACGTTCTCAACAACCCAAGCACCAGAGCGGGCCACTTGTATTTATTTACCAAGAAATTAAACACGGAAAGAATGAAAAAAAAAAATAAATAAATAAATAAAAAATTGCAATAAAATTCAAACAAGATTGCGTAAAATGATAAAAGGAAAAAAAAAAAACAAAACAAAAATTAAATTGACAACAAAAACATTCATTTGCAGAGTAAAACTTTGAATGGGTGTTGTGGGGACACCAATTTTAAATTCTACAAACTGATCTAGATTCTCCAAATGAAGGCAATCTATGTATACATTTGTCTATATGAATGTAAATTGCAAAAAAAAAAAAAAACATAAACCGTTTCATGTTGTCAATCAATTCTTCATTAATTAATAATTTATTGCAACGACAAGGAACTATTTTTATAAATGTATTTATTATGTATGTATTTGGATTAAAAAATAATCAACCGGCGTATCTGTCCCTCAATGAGAAATTAAAGAGAAATGGAAGTGAAATAATTCGAATTACAAATGGAATAATTCGTATTAGAAATGAAATGTTACGAACTATAAATAGAATTCTCGAATTACAATTATTAAACGCTTACTCTATTTTGGACATTTTGACTCCTAATCATATTTTTCAAGAAGGAGTACTCGCGAGTGCTGCCTCGCATGTGAAATCGAGAACACACCAGTAAAATCGGAGCTCTGTTTACAACGCATTACAATCCTTTTGTTCGGATTTTGTCTGATGGTACTAACTAGCTGTGACATACACTTGATCATCATGTTCAACCCCGTCTTAAATATTGCTTCGAGTACCCCCACTCGCATGTGAAATCGAGAACACACCAGTAAAATCGGAGCTCTGTTTACAACGCATTACAATCCTTTTATTCGGATTTTGTCTGATGGTACTAACTAGCTGTGACATACACTTGATCATCATGTTCAACCCCGTCTTAAATATTGCAAACCAATCTGCCTTATTGTAATTTAGTCGGCTCACTGCTTTCTTCTATATCAACTGTATATTTCCAATAGCTTATTTTGGAAAAGGAGTACAGCCCCTCCCAGCAAAAAAGGATTACCAAATAATGGGTTTTTTTAGAACTTTTTGGTAGTCGTAACTACTTACAAAACCCCCTTCTAACCTATTAATTTAACAAGGGCTTGTCGCACTGAGTAACTAGTTATTCTATCTATAACCACTAGGATAACTACAGTTGAACCTCGATTATCCGTGAATCGATTATCCGGGAACCTCCATTATCCATGATAGAAAAGAAATGTTGGACTGTTTCCCATTTCTTCTATTTTTCGTTATAAACTTCATTACCCGGGAGTAAAAACACACTTTCCAATTAATTTGATTAAGCAAACAAAAGGTAAACAAACGAAAACTGGAAATTCTCGCGTGTTACACAATCCGAGAGTGAATTCCTATACCACTAAAAATTAATAAAATGTGCACAAGTTTTTAAATTTTTCCCATATTTTGGACTATATAGGCTAATGTATTAGATTTTCCTTGCATATTCATTAGATAGGACTTTCGTTCGAATACATTCGAACACATCAATATTGTTTCTGCCGAATCTTACATTGAAAAATAGGAAAGTTAGAATGTTTTTGTCGGTTTTCCTTTTTTTGCACGAGTATATTCTTGACGGAATTCTTCCGCGTGAGAAAATCTTTAAGCCTTCAAAATATGTGGAAATGATGGGGCAATACAAATCGTAAAGACTACATGCAATAAAAACTATAAGCAATTCACGACCAAGTTTCAACATTTTAGTGTGCTTTTTTAGTGAGTCGGAGTCGAGTTATTTTTTTCGAATCGGACTCCGACTGCAGCAAAATTGCTCGACTCCGACTCGTAGACTCCGACTCCGAAACCCTGGTTTAAATCAGTGGAGACCAACAAAATACAATCAAAACGAAAACATGTGTGAATGTATGAGTGAAAAGAGCAACAATCAAATGATGTTTATCGTTTGTTTTTGTTCACGTACAGTGTTCGAGAGGGGTAAAAACAAATGAAAAGACAACTTATTGTGGTCGCTGAGTATACATTGCATAAAAGCTCATCCCTGGTTTAAATCATTGGTGCTCAGAAATGTTGGTGTATTAGTATTTGTAATATACTCTTTCCATTGCTAAACAATGACATCTCAAAAATAAAGAGAGAATACGTGTGGTTTGTTTACACTTTTAAGTATGAGGGCGAGCATCGTTGGTTTAAACTTTAAACCATTGCTGATCAGACGGTTATCGCTGGTTACGAAGTTTTTCGGTAATTCACACACACATACGACCCGAACGCAAAGAAAGAGCGTGCTAAGAGAGCAAATGTTTTGATTTATTTGCATGCATACAAACGTAATAACACACTTGGTTGGCACTAGTTCATAGATGAACAAGGTGAGCACTCGCCGTTACGTTTTCACCATACAAATTTTACGATTCACCATACAAATGCTCTCTTCGTGCTCATCATTGCACTGGTTTAAACGCTTAAATGTACCATCTGTTTTCTATATTCAGGTATGTGATGAAAAACGATTCGACTCGTTTTCCCCATAAATCGAAATTGTATATTTCTAATTTTGCTGAATATTTTATTGAAATTAAAAATTGATTTTAAAAATATTATTCAAATAAGGGGCGTTTGCGAAGCAAATCTCTATATATCATCAAAGGCACCCGAATATATATCATTTCTATTCTGCAAATCAAGTCGATTCGGTTTTCATCACATACACGATTGTTAACAAAAAACTCGCGTGCTGACGGTGAGTGTTAAAGACACAACCCTAGGATTTGTAGTCGGACCCTGTACTCACTACTTAGTAATTAGTAAAGTAATTAATTTTACCTTTGTAATGGGTTACATAATGACTAACGGATCCGAATTTTTGCTGGGCTATAGCCTGAAAAAACAGATTTTTTCCTTTAACTCAACACCACCCTATCTGCATCTGTGAGGTCCCCGTTTTATTTCCGGCATCCTCTCTTGCTGGAGTATTTAATCACATACTTCTTATCTATAGGCCTCAAATAGGTTCGAATATGCATGCACCAATGTCCATTGTCACCGTTATTCGTTGTTCCAACAAAGGAAATACAAATACTTTTGCTTTCAATTGGTGGTGTCTAATGCAACCGCCTAAACACTTTACCAACCAACGACTTGGCATAGTAGAACTCAGCCAGGCTAAAATCACACTCACAGTTTGATTGATTTGATATATCTGTGTTCATATGTACAGTGGCGGCCATATAATTAAGAACGACATCGTATTAAAAAGTATTTGACTTGCTACGTTCCTAATATTTGAATATTTATATGGAACAAAATTTGTAAATAAAGTACAGGGTAAGCACTTTCAAATAAAGCCAAAACATGTTTTAATTCTCCCCCGTTTATACGAAAGAAACCACGATTTATTAAAATAGTCATAAATCGACGTGGTCACATAATTAAGAACGATATAAGAAAATGTTACTTTAACGTAATTTTCATATACAATATGTGAATATATCATTATGTATTTTAGAAATCGGTTACTTTGATTCATTTTTAGTATCAAATGTCCTTCAGTGGTACATATTATTGAATCTAAGTTCGATAATTGGGCATACCTAACGTTTTAAAAAATTTGCCCATAATTTGACGAATTTATTTTATTTTTGGGATCTAAAGCCACAGTTTTGGCTTCCTCTCATTCCCTCTGACGCTCTGAACGATACCCTGTGTTTGTCGTTCCATAACCGGCGCTTATTTACCCTTAAATAGGCTTTAATCCCTCTTGTTTGAGTCCTTTGCGAGGGAATTGTCTGGGAAATAGTTTCGTAAGATCCATTTCCACCTTATAAAGCGGTAGGATTTTTGTCTGCAGGTAGTAGACAGGAAATGAAACAATAATATAACGTCTATACAAAAATTGGAAGAATTCTACACTGAATATAACATTTATTAACATAATGTTATGACTGCTCGAATTCCACAATAATTTTGTGTATGTACATCAGACATTAGTTTGTACAAAAATTGTATTTTCATCCATAAAAATTATTGATTTGACTGATTTTGATATTAATATGAGCTTCATTGATTAAAAAGTCTTACATAACTATGTCTACCACACCCACAAAGACATTCTGCAATGAAGGCTTTCAAAATATTAAACCTTTCATTTTTGTTCGGTGTACCGTTAGGCCAATTCTTTGTACAAAACGAAATTATTTTTTTATTTCCTGTCTACTACCTGCAGACAACAATCCTAACGGTTTATAAGGTGGAAATGGCTCATACGAAGTTTCCCTCGTAAAGGACTCAAAGAAGTGGGGTACAAACCAATTTAAGGGTAAATAAGCACCGACTTTGGAACGACAATCACAGGGTATCGTTTAGAGCGTCATCGAGGGAATGAGAGGAAGCCAAAACTGTGGCTTTAGATCCCAAAAATAAAATAAATTCGTCAAATTATGGGCAAATTTTTGAAAACGTTAGGTATTCCCTAATTATCATATTAGACTCAATAATATGTAGCATTGAAGGATATTTGACACTAACAATGAATCAAAGTAACCGATTTCTAAAATACATAACGATATGTTCACATATTGTGTATGAAAATTACCTTAAAGTAACCTTTACTTATATCGTTCTTAATTATGTGACCAGGTCGATTTATGACTATTTTAATAAATCGTGGTTTCTTACGTATAAAGGAAGGAGAATTAAAACATGTTTTGGCTTTATTTGAAAGTACTTACCCTGTACTTTATTTACAAATTTTGTTCCATATAAATATTCAAATATTTGGAACGTAGCAAGTCAAATACTTTTTAATACAATGTCGTTCTTAATTATATGTCCGCCACTGTATGAATGTACCCATATGGATAGGAAAACCCATAAACTTGTATATATTGCTATTGCAGCAGTCACGCTGCCGACGGCCGTCTGGGCGAGCATATATAGAGCGCGACTGGTACCAACAATCGACCATCAACAGTCAGATTTACTTTTACAAAATCGTTGTATGTATATGTAATTCATATTTGTAAGTATATGTGTATACATATTGTATGTGTGCTGCTGTGCCGCTTCATCCTGGTGAGGGCAACAGCGGCTGCTGATGTGCAACATTGCTGGTTTTTTGCTAGTTATATTTTAAGTGGAACAGGAACTATATGAACACCCAAAAGAAAACAAAAAGCCCAACTCAAACCTGCTGCCAGCCTGCTCTACAGACAACGGCTCAACAAAGCATGAAAGATCAACACCAGCTCTTGGATGTTTTCTTTGTATTTTTTTTTCAAAATCTTTAAATCTCGATTATTCGCAATCGCCACTATAACGTAACGTATTTTTGTTGTGTTCAACTGACGCAACAACTAATGGCACAAGGCAGGCAGACAGACAGTCAGTCGCAGTAACAACGACTTTTGACTGCAATAAGAGCCGTCGGTCGTAGTCGTAGCAGCAGCTAATGTCGATAACTGGTTTGTTGTTTCAAGTGACGACGAATGGATCAAAAAAAGTGTTTAAACGGCGGCGCAAGCGAATTATCTCGATTGACATTAATGTGAATATGCATGAATGTCTGTCTGTCCGTCTGTGAGTCTAGATGTGGGTACATACCCCCAGTCATGAGTACATAAGAAGGTGGCAGCGATGAACGCTGCAGCTGAGGCCAATACAATGACAAATTCTCAAGCACTATAAAGTCTCAGTTCGTCTCAAAACATACAACCAGCCTTGATCAGCATATTTTTAAGACCCGGTATATGAATCCGAAACTCTATTGTGCTGAATTAGCTGTTTGGTTAGTTCCTCGTGCCTCTCCAATTTTTGTGGTTTTTTGTTCAACTGCTATGCATGTATGTACGTATGTTGAGCAACATACCATTAAAGTATTGGAGGACTGCGGGACGGATCAAATAGCCAAGTCAGCCAGCCAGCCAGTGAGCCAAGAGCAACATCATGCAGTGTGCGGATGAGTGGTGGTGCTGGCTTGTTTTTCTTCTCCTTATCTTTTGTTTAGGTTGTTGGTTGTGTCAGCTTGATCATGGTGTTGGTGGTGTTATGGTATTTGGCTGTGTTAAGCAATTACGCGAATTTCATACATTTGACTAACCAACCAGCTCCAGTCAAACAACTACTAACCCGACTGACTATACAAACAACCATTTAACAAGTTTTTGCTCTATTGTTGTTGTTGCTGTTTTTGTGTATGTGTTTTGCTTAATTTATTTTTATTTGTTGTGTTATCGCATCAGAAAAATGCTAGAGAAGAGAATGTAAATACCCAAATGAAAGAGCAAGCCAGAATCGAATCTCCTCTATTCTTTATACTACCTGGCTGGCTGGCGTTTTATTATGGTTTGGTTTTTTTCTCTTGTTTTTGGAAATACCTAGACTAGAGCAAGCAACATATGAATGCTTTAACTACCTACCTAACTAACCATGCGAACATTAAAAATTAATATTTTTCCAATTAACATCGAGCGATTTGATGATTGATGATTTTCACGCTGACGTTTGTCAATACTTAGAAACAAATATGTTGTAAAAAAGACCCTTCCTTGTTATCGTCTAATGACCGCGTGCTCCGCCGAACCGATATGTGTTTGTATTAACTGATGATGGCGATGACTAAACCGGAACTCTATAAAGAAATAACCGGTTTCTTCAGGCCCCGGCACATACGGTCCGTTGAGTGTCACGTTACAAAAACCACATGAAAACTTCAAGAACAATCTTTGCATCACTTACACATTTTTCATGTGGTTGTTGTTTTCAACGCGTCACACAACGGACCGTATGTATTTGGCCCTTTAGTGGAGTACACAGTGGTCCCACTTGTATGGAAAGGAGTGTCGAAAATAGTTCTAATCAAGCTATCGCCTCGAAAATAATTAAATTTAGTGGATGTAGGTCCACATTCGGGTATAGCCCTATATAAAGGTAACGCCCGATTTTTGGTATTTTGAGAATGTTAGCTAAATTTTGTTGGTTGTAATTTTGCATTTTGAGTTTCGAGTGAATAATGTACCTACCTAATTGCAAAAAACTTTCAATATAGGTCCAAATTTACGTATAGCCTCATATAAAGGTACTGCCAGATGCTTGGTATTTTGACGATTTTAGCCAAATTGTCTAACCAATTTGTCTGTAATTTTGCATTTTGTGTTCTCAGTGAAAAAATACCCCCTCGCAAATAATATTCAACACAGGTCCACGTTTAGGTATATCTCCCAACCCGATTGCCAATGCCATCATTGATGCCCACCTCGGGCATCAATAACAGCTTGTAAACGACTCTGAATTGAATAAGTTCCAGAATGTCATATTCCAATGATATTTCTTTAATGTATTTTATTAATTCGCTCCTATTATCAAATTTTCAATGGGGTTAATATCAGGACTTTAGGCTGGGGTGTTGACGACTTTGGTGCAGTTGTATAACAACCGAGTCCTACATAAATACGATTTATGTTTAGGATCGTTGTCTTGGTAGTTTTTATATTACAATTTGTTTGAATTTTCAGGGTCAACAAATCCAAATTTCTTGAACCTGTCGGTTAAATTATTGTTTAAAACATCCAAACAAACATCCTTTGTCATTACTTCCTCCAAAATCGGAATATTACCGACGCCTTTGCTTTGTATGCAACCCACTTACCATATCTGTCAGTTTTCCGAACTTAATATTAAATTTTTGTTTTCCAGGGCTGAGAGGGTTACATTTCGGGATCTATCGTGATAGTATAACATAATTTTGGTATCATCCGAAAATATAACGTCATCCCAGTACTCTAGTGGGCGTAAAATGTTCTTTGCATCAAATCTGAATCGTATCTCTATATTTTGCTGGGAGAGCATTGGCTCTTTCCTAGCCCCTGATGAAAACTTGTGATTATGTTGCAGAATTCTCGGGCGGATTTACACCACTATGTGGGGAAGGCATTACAAGTTGGTTTTGGCCAAAAAGTTTGTAACGCATCGAAATAATGGTCGTAGACCTATACTTATACCAAAATGAATGTTTCGACGAGCTGAGTCGATTTGGCTATGTGTGTCCGTCCCTCCGTCCGTCTGTCAATCTAAACCTTGTAATCACGCTACAGGTCGCAATTTTCATCGGATCGTCACCAAAGTTCGGCTGTTGATGGGGATCCCGGAGGGGAAGATTTTGGTGATAGTCGGATAATATTTAGGGGTCGGAATGGGCAAAAAACTTATTTGGAGAAAAAGTCGACGTTTTTTCCAAATCGAATATCCCAGCATCTATAAGGGGTAATCCCAATTTTTGGTATTTTGAAGGCATTAGTCACATTATTCTCATACAAATTTTTTGTTGGAGGAGCTGCAACGAATTGCTGCACATAATGTCGGTGTAGGTCCACGTTTTAGTATAGCTCCTTTAGAACGCAACCAAGAAAAACAAAGGTCGAAAAGGCAATCTAGGAATTGAGATAGAGAGACACAGTGGTCTACAAAAAAAAACGTTATTAGATTTGACCGCTATGTCAAAAATATGCTAAAATAGTTTTAATCAAAGATATAAATCTACCACATCAAACATCATAAGTTAAAAATGTATCACGTTATATCTCAAGAGTTCGACTCAGGGCGAATCTGCCCCCTTCTGGGTTTTTGGGCTTCATTCTCAAACAAAGGTATTTTCCTCCCTCGGAATTCGTCCTCAGTTTCAATGCACGTTGTGATCTGTACTCATCAAAATACCCTACAAGGATTTATATTTCAAATGGTATTCTCATTAAAATACGTTAATTAACAAAAAAAACTACCCATTGTGCAATGTTTAAATGTCTTACCATAATCGATTTTTTTCTACTAGACATTAATTATGGAAAATGGAGTTAAACTAGTTTTCTTTTTCCAAATGAAAGGGAAAATCTCATTCAACAAATTATTCTTGCTTTTTTATCTGTATCTTCTTCCTCTTTTCACGTGCTGTGCTATGTTTAGAAAAATAAGAAAAGAAAAACTAAAAGTAACGCAAATTCATACACTTACATAGACCGTAATCATGTTATCTACAGAACGCCCCTATATGTGTGTGAGGCTTAGAACAAAGAGAGTGAGAGTTGAATGAACAGTAGTGTCAACTTAAAACGACAACCAGTGTGGCCATTTTAGCATTTTTTGCAGCTAAATTTAGCATTATGTTTTTATATTTAGCCGCAAATTTTCCATTTAGCATTTTTCTTGGCATTTCTTATTTATTAATTTAGGATTATTCTATACACGAAATCTAAGATATTTTAGTACTTTGTTTGAAAAAATCTGATAAATGTTGTTTTAACCCGGATATGCCGACGGGCAAACTAATGCAGCAATTTTCGTGATTTTTCAAAATAGTGTTATTCTGACTGATAATATTACAAAACTGAAGAAAAAATAAAGAAAAATATTTTCTAACTTGGATTTTAAGGCCGTACTACATGTAGTACACTCGGTATAAACGTATGCAAAAGACAAATGTAGTTTTATTATGTTTGGGATATAGTCATTGGAGAATTGAGTAATCACTTGCACCAAATCACCATTAACAATTTTTTTAACACAATTTCAGGGTCTTAGGTAAAATTTCCTGATCACATGCTGAAATTATAGCCTCGGTATCTTCCAGATTTTGCTTCGCTCTTTTCACTGACGTATCAAGCCGTCAGTAAGAAAAGCAAAGCAAGATCTGTTACAATAACGCAATTGCAATATCGTCATCGCTATCTGAAACAGTGGAATAAAGATTTCGAAAAAAAAACATTTAATAATGGAGAAGATATTTTTTTTTAAATTCGCTTCATCTACTCCAATCTTCATCTATAATGTAATAAGCCCTCTTAAAGATCTATAAAAGTTTCTTTAATGAAAAGGCAAATATTTATCATCGAAAATATTTTTGTTGTTTTCTAAAGTATTCTCCATCATGATTTATACACTTTTTCCAGCGCTCAATCCAGTTCAAGCACTTTTTCCACACCGGATGAGACATCTCCAAAACATGGTTTTTGAACCCTTTAACAGCATCTTCTGGCGTCGAAAATCGTTGACCACGCCATTTTTCTTGATGTGCCGGAATCAAATGAAGACATTGGGTTCCAAGTCAGGGCTGTACGGCGGATGACCCATGGTCGGTCAAAAATGTGTTGGTTTGAATCGATGTGTAAGAGCTCACATTGTCATGGTGCACAATGATTCGACTTTTCTTGAACAACTTTAGTTGGATTTGTCTCGTCTTCGAAGACCCCATGGTCGATTTTGTTTTGTTTCGGGCTAATACGCCTATATCCATGATTCGTCACCTGTAACGACCGTATAAATGTCTTGTGAAGTACCGTTATCGTATTTTTTCAACATTTCTTTACCCCAATCGACATGAGCCTTTTTTGAGCGATTGTCAAATTGTGGAGGTTCCAACGATAACAAACCTTTTTTACGGACTGGTTGGTGTTCATGTAATATCGAATGTATGCCGGTGCAAAAATGACCATGGAAGTCTCTATCTCATCGCATATCACATGAGGATTTTGCATTATTAGTTCTTGCGTGGCATCAATGTTTTCTGGCACAACGGCCGTTTTTGGACGACATTGCCTAGACCAGCCCTCGTATTCGAACCTTCGGCGGGTACAATTGCGATGTCATAAAAAACGTGAAAAAACTGTTCAATTATTTGTTCTAAGGCCTCATTTAATGATAAAAATCTGTAAAAATAATATTTTTATTTTTTATGCACAAGTGCCAAACGTACTACATGTAGTACGCAGGAAATATGTCAACCAAAATCATATATAATTAATCTTTTGGCATATACTTTAGCTACGTATTGATTTTTACAACTGTTATTATTAGAAAAACATAGAAAACCAACAAAAATAAAATATGCATATACATTTTCGCACCAAATTTCCCAAAACTGAAATCTTTGATCACAAATAATACGCACAAGCAATTACTCTAGACAAAACTTATCAAAGTACGCTTTATTCCCCGATATGTTCTGTAACGCCTCAGCAAGTTTATCAGAAAATTTAACGTAAAATAACACTATGCAACACTGAAAATGCAAACAACTTCTAGTATGCATTTTTTGAAAGTACATATTTAGACTACAAAAACCCTAGTAGGGTTTTATTCTGTCAGATCCAGTTCGGATTTTATGGCCTCATCTAAACCGGGCTAAATCTACACTTTTTTGCATTAATCAGGCCTTTATCTCAGAAACGAATAGGAATTTGGCCTTGCTGTCTTCGGCAATATTGTAGCCCTAAACTAGTAAAACTTATCTTTTGAAAAGATCATATAAGAAAAACTCCACCTAGGTCATCAAAATCTATAAAATATAGTCAATTTTACATAATTGCTGAAAATCTGGTCAGTATAGGCTAAACTATTGGGAGTTGAACAAAGTAACCTTTTGCAAAAATCTTCTAAATAAAGTTCTCAACAGTTCTTTAGGACAGTCTGAAACTCTAAAATGCTTACTTCATGTTGTTTCAGCGGTATTTTGCATCATATCTTTTACATCACGTATTTCAAACAGAGTTCACACCAACAGTTTATCACCGCATTTCGAATTTCACTACATTATTGACATTTTTATTAAATCGTTGTTGAAAAATGTGCTGAAAACAACGGCACAGAGGCATTTTACAACAATGACATGTTCTGAAGAGTTGTGTATTATATTCCAGGGAATATTTTTCCAAAAGAAAATATTCAGAAAAATTAACAGTTTTGGAGATACGGTGCGAAATGTATAAAAATTGTGGAATTTTTGCATATATTTTGAAATTTGAGGCAATAAATGTAGTTTTTCGAGTTCATTATTTCTCCAAATATTTTATTCTTGTCCTTATCTACAAATTTGCTCAGAGGTCAGAAGAAGATTCGCATTGGTTTCAGAGATACAGCCCCGAATTTCTTTAAAAACTCAATATTTAACCATGTTTAGATGGGGCCATAAAATCCGAGATGGATCTGACACAACAAAACCCAACTAGGGTTTCTTGTCGTTTGGGTCTGTACTTTAAAAAAATCCTCAGTTCGAATTGTTTGCACAAGATCACCTTAAAAATGTTGCACAGTGTAAGCACAGAAACATACAAATAATAGGTGTACTACATAGAACAGCTGTTTGAACAGCTCGAAACAACGTCTTTGCTCTGATTTTAAGGAATGAAAATGTGAATAAGCAAATAAAATAAAACAAATAAAAAACGTTAAGTTTGGCCGGGTCGAACTTGTTATACCCTCCACCACGAAATATTCAGAAGTGATGTGGAATAATTAGTTTTTCTTTTTGTTACGAAAGTACCAATCCCACTACTTTAGGTGGAGAAGTTTTTTGACCACTGGGAACCCCAAATATTTAATAACTCAGCCATCTAAAAACTTAAAACTACCTGAAATCGGGCGGTACAGTACTCAATTTTCGATGGAGAAGTTAACTACTGCGAACTTTAAATACCAAATGGCATACCATTTTTACCGAAAATGTAAATAATAACTAAAAAAAAAAATATCCAAAAATTGGGCATGTGTCCGTGATTTATCGTGAAGATGTTGTTTAACCACTTTGAACCCAAATGATCCCCAAAATAACTTAAATCAGTCGGTACCTTTTTATGGGGCCTATTCCAACACGTTATGTCCACAATTTTTAATTGAGAAATTTGTTGACAACCCTAGATTCTAAATTATGTACAGCTAATTCGGTCTGAAAATAGCCTCAGTAGAACGGTACCTACCGATTTTAGGGGTTTTCAGGATTTTAGCCGTACTATTCTACAGGAATGGCTGAAATTTAGTATTTAGTCTTCTATGGGTCCATAATAACTTTTCCCCTAATTTGAAAGTAGATTTCCACGTTTTGATATAGCCACTGAAATATAGCTTAAAGACCAGTGTTCGAAATTTCGAACAGTCAACTTGCACATACGTATCCAAAAATGTACCCCTACCATCGAGGGGGAGTTTTCAAGGGAAGAATTTTTTATTTGCTGACAGATGAGATCTTATATTTATAGTAAAACTTGTTTAAAATGTTACCTTTTTTCATCCATAAATATTTTTTTGAAAAAAAAGTGATTTTACTGTTCGTACCAAGTACGAAATGGGTTAATATACCTTCTATACTGTGGTGAAAGGTATATTTTATTAATATAATAACTTTTTAAATTTAGCATTATTTTTTGGCATTTTACCATTTATTTTAGCATCATTTTAATGCTGATTTACCTGCAACACTTTTTAAAATCTGGTCACACTGACGACAACAGAAATATCGATATTTACAACAAGGTTTCGGTGGAAATCATATTCAAAATTGCTTTGGATTTGAACTGAATACATAAAATAAAAAAAAACTGTCAAATCCAGTGTTATTAATCTTTTTTTTTTTTTGTTTTTTTGTAAGTCCCGGGCCACACTAAAGTAATTTCATTAAAATTTTGATATGAAATTATGCGTCTCTAGATCGACGTCCATAGTAGAGTAAAATCATAAAATTGCTGTAGTGGGGAGTTCGATTTAAGAACACCTAATTTCATGAAATTTTTTAATGAAATTCACGCTAGTGTGGACCGGGACTAAGGAAGGACGGTTTGGGTTATTAATACCTACATGTGAAATTTTGAAAAAAGTTGCCAATATATTCCAAAAGAACGTATTCTACATATATCGACTGAGATCTCAGCAAGAAATCTGAAGACCTCTTGTATTGAGTCTATACCCAGCAAAAATACTCATTACAAAACCCCTTTCTAACCCCTTATATTTTAACAAAGGCATGTCTCGTGGTTATTTTTGGCCACTAAAATACAGTTTGTCAAGTAATTGTTTTCACACTATGAAAACGAACACATTTTATGTATTAATTAGTGAAAAATGACAAATGACTTGTTTAAGACCAGTTTCAATGTATAAATAACGAAGTCTGGGAAGTTTTCCAGATATATATTTATTTTACTAATTTTTGCAAAAAAAAAAACCGAAATTTTTATTACAAAATTATGTTATGTCACGATGGACCTAAAAAAGTATTGCGAAAATCCCTTACAGCCATGGAAAATAACAATTTAAGTTCGGAAAACTGTCAATTATGTTATGGGATTGTATACCAAGCAGTGACGTTGGTAACATCTAGATTGTGGAGGAAACAATGACAGAGGAGGTTTATTTGGATGTTTTAAAAAATGATTTAGCTAACAGCGTTAAGAAATTTGGACCTATTTACCCAGAAAATTCAAACAAATTGCAATATAAGTATGTACTACCACAACAGCGACCCTAAGCATAAATCGCATTTATGTAGGACTTGGTTGTTATACAACTGGCAAAAGTCATTAACATCTAAATATTAACCTCATCGACAATTCATGGGTACACGTGAAGAAAAATGTCTGGAATAGGTCGCCCACTAACAGGAGGGACTAAATAAAGTGCATTAAAGAAGAATGGCAAAAACTACCATTGGAATATGACATTCCGAAACTTATTTATTAAATTCAGAGACGTTTACCAGTTGTTATTGATGGCCAAGGTGGGCATACGAAATATTAAAACCAATTTTTCGAAAAATACCATGAAAGACTGAAAAGTTGCGAATTTTGCAATTCTTTAGTTGACAGTACAAATAATGAGATGTTCTCCTTTTTGTTAATTATAAGAAAATTTTTAGGGAAATTTAGCTACTTTTTATTTTATTAATAAACATGTGTAAGAATTAAACTGTTAACAAAAATATTGATAATGATATTTATTTATACTAATAAAATGATGTTTTATTTAAAAATTTGTAATAATTTTGGTTTTGCAATAATTAAGTTGACTAACTGTACATGAACACATTTTGAAAATCCTCTAAAATAGAACATATTTGAATCAGAATGTAAAAATAACATATTCGGAACTCTCGTAGGTAATTTTATTACACGTTTAGGATGAAAAGCAATATTTTATGGTAGCAAATTTCGAAGTTTCAAATTTCATGAGTAGACCCTATTACATTTTGAAAACTAAATTTTGCAAAAAAAAAGTAAGAATACAGCTGATTGTCACTTCTACCTCATATAAATATGCCTTGGTTACAGTCTATTCGATTGGGTAATGTGACCATATTTTTAAACTATTCTAATTGGGAGGGTATGTATTTTGTTTTCATGGATATGGCTATATAACATGCAATTTTACGCTGATCCAGAATATTATATATGAATATACATGCATATGTGTATATGTACTCGTATATACCTATAAAGTGTGTGTTCTTAACCCACTTAAAGCCACTGGTCGTTTAAACGCCAGCAAAAAATGTGCACAAAAATGCAGGTAAAAAACAGTTAGATACGTGTTTTATCGCGGGGTTTTTTGTATTTTCTAATTATTTACTCATATGTCTGTCATTCCCCGTTCATAAATTGACATTTGACCTGCGTAGTTTTTCGCGGTTCGGTCACAAAAATAACCCTTTTCGTGAAGTGATTTTTTGATTTTCTTACAATGGTAAAAAACACATAATTAGATAAGTTACACTTATACAACGCAAAGATTATTTAGAAAAGATGTGAAAGTATTATTCTAAAAACATAAATTGTGAATACAAAGCAAGAATTCTTCTGTATTACACTGCAAAGTTAGCTGTCCGTTTAAACGGACAGTGGCAAAATCCACTACCGTAAACTTGTATGGGAAATTGATGTTTTTTACAATTACGGATAAAGTAAACATGCCGTTCTTTAGGGCGTACGATGGAAAATATTTTATAAAATGAAGAAGATAGAGAATATCTTTAAAAATATAAAACAGTTGGCTTTGTGCGTACGACTAAAAATGAAGTTTACTTTATACATATTTGTAAAAAACACCAATTTTCCATACAAATTTACGGTAGTGGATTTTGCCACTGTCCGTTTTAACGGACACCCGATTCCGGAAAAACTATAAGTTTTAAGAAAAAAAGTTACTTTTTAAAAAATGCTTAAAAATAAAAATAAAACTGAATTCAATAAGAAAATTTAAAATTTTCCAAAAAAAAAATTTTCTGGCGCTAAGTGGGTTAATACATGTAACTACACATATCGCGGTGTTACACACGAAATATCTAAATTAAGCCATTTATCGATCACTTACAGCTTTTCAATGCTCATTTTATTGATTTTTATAAACACGCACACACGTATGGACATGTATAGGTGGGTAGATAGATCGATAAAAAAATTCAGTCAACATCGATATTTTTCAACATCTTAAAACTCGAGTTAATCGTGTCGTAATATCTTCAATTTATTGATGTACAAACAGCCAAAGCCAACTGTTGATGTTGGGGTGGCTTAAATCATGAGGAAAAACACTCACTCACACACAATTGCAGTCTCAGCCACACGCAAATTCCCAGCATTACCGGATTTATTTTAAGCAATCAACCTCAGCAGCAGCAGTCCCACTTGAGCCAAACTTCATTTTAAGTGGCTTTAAGCTAAAGGTTGTCTTGGAACAAAAACAACGGCAATGACGAATGACAGTAGTGTGGTACAATGAAATACACAATTGGAAAAAAATTACTTGCTCTGCTCTACTGGGAATGGGTTCCTCCATACTCATTCGCTGGTACCCATGTCATTTATGGATGAAGAGATGATGATGATGGTTGCAGTACGTTGGATTATTTTTATAAGAATAATATGTATGACAATCATCGTCGGTCGGTACGACTCGGTTTGGTTGAGTGGAAACTCCTCTTCCATTGTGGTTGTAGTTTCTGGTTGGTTGGTGGGTATGGTTCGGTATGGCAAGGCAAGCTAAGGGGTAGTTTACACTATATGTAAATGTCATATGACATGAAAATTTCCATCATTATACCGTCGCTAATATGTGCAATACTGGGGATTTTCCTTACGCCATTTACTTGGTGCGTCCATAGCAGCAAAATTGTAATAAAATTACGTCTCTACATTGCCTGCGTGTGTAGATATGGAATGTTTTTATTTCGTGTCATATGACATTGATAGATAGTGTAAACTACCTCTAAGCTAAGTAGTACTAGGTAATGGGTAATGTTTACGATCACACAATGTTGACGATGAGCAGCGGCAGTGCAGCAACGTCGTCGTCGAAACAATGATGTGCGTGTTTTTTTTTTTTTTTTTTTTTCTTTTGATGGACGGGTTTTTACGTAGATTTTGTTGTTTTTGGTAAATGTATTGGTGGTTTGAACTTGAGCTCTATACATAATTGGTATGTTGCATAACATTATTACAGCATCGACAAAACAAGTCTGTCTCGCAGCCAGCCAGCCGGCCAAACATCAGGACAACCAGTCAAACTGACAGTCAGCCGGAGCGTCAAGCAGACGAACAAACAAACGACGAACCGACTAAACAATAACGAACGAATAGAGCGTCAAACACGGCACAGGTAATTTATTTGTGTGTTTGTTTGGTTGTTGGTGGTGTTGTTGTTGTTGTAAAGACCAAGAAGAAGTGGTCTTGTTTATTGTTTTCTTTGTGCTGGATGGATTATCATCTTCATTGACAATGAAAACAACAACAACGGCGAACAAAACAAATGAGAGTGGTCGCGAACCAAGTGTGGAGTGTTTGACATTGTTGTTGTTACAAATTTCGGATTTCGTGAATTTGGGTTTTTGCCATCATTTTTGTTTTCTGTTATTTGAGTTTCTTTGCGCTGAAGCGAGTTGGTGATCCGGCTTCATACCACTGTTATTGGCTTCTCTCATTTGTTATGAGATTGTTGTGCTATTAGGAGCTATTTTTTCCGTTGCTACTACCCTCGCCTTGAGAGTGCTGTCGTCGTCCGTCGCCGTGCCATTGCTTTTTTGTGTGTATTTTCGTTAAATTGTGAATTCATATTTTTGTGGCTCGTTTTATTGATTCTCTTTTATTTTTAAAGATTTTTTTGTTTTTAAGAAATAGAACACGATTTTGAAAGTGCTAATATTTTTACAGGCTCGATTTTTGTTTTTGTTTTGAATCCATGAACAAGAAGCTGCCCTAACTAACAATCCACACCAAATCAGAATGCCACCTAATCAGAATGTAGGAAAATCACCTATTATATCGTCTGACATTTTTTATTTTTCCTCTTAACACCAAATGTAAACTCTATTATTAATGCTCATATTTTCTTTTTGTGTTGTTTTTTCTTTTTTAGAACAAAAGCATCGATAAACCACTACAGAATCATCATTTATCTAATGGACATATAAATGGCGGCAGCTCAATAACCGAACTCAACATTATGGAAATTAATTGTTCGAATAACTCATCAATGGATCACATGGACCAAATGGATCAATTGCAGCATAATAGCACCAACGCGACCATTCCCACCGCCGCCTCCCAAACCAAGGCACTCAATCATCAGACATATCGTTTGCATGCAGCATTAACTCGTACCATATCTACGCCACAGCCGCAAATTAAGCCACCAACAGCGTCAGTAGCACATCATCTCAATCAATTACAACAACAGCAACAACAACTTCAACAATCGTCGTCACAACAACAGGATCCAAATGTAGCCGCTTTAGTGAATACTCTTATCGAGACAATGGGCAATGTTAACTTGCATCGAAAATTGGAAAGGACACAATCGGAACCATTGCCACAACAAGTTAATGCATCAAGGTAAGTCATAACAAGTAGGAAAAGCATTAAGTTCGATTGGACCGAACTTTTTATACCCTCCAACACAAATTTCAGCCATTTCGGTGGATTAATGTGGCCACAACCTTCAAAATACCGAAAATCGGAAGGTACCGTTCTAAGGGGGCTATATGATGGCGTGGACCTATACTTACAAATTTCTGGGGGAAAGTTTTATACCCCAAACGAAGACTAAATACCAAATTTCAGCCATATCGGTGTGATAATGAAGCCAAAACCTTCAAAATATCGAAAATCGGGAGATATCGTCCTATGGGGGCTATATCAAAACGTGGACCTATATAAACATTTTATGGTAGAAATGTTTCTTAGCCTCTGGAAACACAAAATACAAAGTTACAACCGATTCTGTTGTCAAATGGGACTAATACATTCAAAACATATTAAAATGACGCGTACTTTATATGGGGCGTTATATGGGGGCTATACCAAAACATGGACCTATATAAACCAACTTTGGTAGGAATGTTTTTGTCCTCTGGAGACTCAAAATACCAAATTACAACCAATTCGGTTGTAAAATGGGACAAATATCTTAAAAATTCCTTAAAACGACGACGCGTCACGCGTCATTTTGTATGGGGGCTATACGAAAGCGTGGACCTACATAGCCCGCTTTCAATACCAAAAGCCCTACGTACATATAATAGATTTTCCCAAAATGTCATCCACCTACGTCAATCCGTTCGGACGCTAGAGTGATTTCCACAGACGGACGGACATGGCTATATCGATGTAGAATTGCACGGTGATCAAGAATATATATAGTTTGTGGGGTCTGATTATTTCGAGTAGTTACAAACGGAATAACAAACTTAATATACCCCCATCCTATGGTGGAGGGTATAAAAAGGCTCAAATTACACTATGCAACACTGAAAATGCAAACAACTTCTAGTATGCATTTTTTGATAGTACATATTAAGACTACAAAAACCCTAGTAGGGTTTTGTCCTGTCAGATCCGGTTCGGATTTTTTGGCCTCATCTAAACCGGGCTAAATCTAACCTTTTTTGCATTTTTGCACGAATAGGAATTTGGCCTTGCTGTCTTTAGCAATATTGTAGCGCTAAACTAGTAGAACTTATCTTTTAGAAAAGAATAAAAAATTTTACATAATTACTGAAATTCTGGTCAGTATCGGCTAAACTATTGGGAGTTGAACCAAGTAACCTTTTGTAAAAATCTTCCAAATAAAGTTCTCAACATTTCTTTAGAACATTCTGAAACTCTAAAATGCTTACTTCAAATTGTTGCAGTGGTATTTTGCATCATATCTTTTACAACACGTATTTCAAACACAGTTCACACCAGCAGTTTATTCTCGCATTTCAGATTTCACTACATTATTGACATTTTTATTAAATCGTCGTTGAAAAATGTACTGAAAACAACGGCATAGAGACATTTTACAACAATGACATGTTCTGAAGGGTTGTGTATTACATTCCAGGGAATATTTTTTCAAAAGAAAATATTCAGAAAAAATTAACGGTTTTGGAGATACTGGATATTGGGTGCGAAATGTATAAAAATTGTGGAATTTTTGCATATATTATGAAATTTGAGGCAATAAATGTAGTTTTTCGAGTTCATTATTTCTCCAAATATTTTATTCTTGTCCTTATCTACAAATTTGCTTCAGAGGTCAGAAGAAGATTCGCATTGGTTTCAGAGATATAGCCCCGAATTTCTTTAAAAACTCAATATTTAACCATATTTAGATGGGGCCATAAAATCCGAGCTGGATCTGACACATCAAACCCCATCTAGGGCTTCTTGTTTGGGTCTGTACTTTCATAAAATCCTCAGCTCGAATTGTTTGCACAAGATCACCTTAAAAATGTTGCACAGTGTTATCCTACAGAGCATGGGTGGAGGTGAACGTGCGTCAAAAATATTTCCATACAACAGAGGTATCGATCTGAATTTTTCGGGAGAGGTGTGTAGCGGGAGCAAGGCACAACACAATCAAAATTATTGTTAAGATAAGTCCATATTATGTCATAGTCGCATGCACCTCCACCCCCTCAATTTGAGGCACTAAGCGAGCTTTTTGTCATATTTTTTTTTTTAAGAGATTTTACTGAATTTTGGTAATTTGAGTTTTTTGTGAATAAAAACAGAACTTTAAACAATTAACATAAACATTCAAATTTTCATATAAGGACCATATATTAGTAGCACCCGATTTAATAGTCTATTAACGTGTTTTCTAACAAATGTTTTTCTATGTGGTAAGGTGGTATTATGTCTTTGTGCATTTGTAAGTAACATGCAAAAGGAAAAGGATAGATTCATTTTAGGGATATAATATATCACTTTTTGAGTCGATATATGAATATCCGTCCGTCTGTCCATGTATTTTCGTTCGCAAAGTACAGGTCGCATTTCTTATCTGATTCGGCTAAAAATATTTTCGGAGTGCACTCAGTAATATGAGACAGTCTCCCTTGTCCCTTCTGGGATGTTTGCGGTGTGCCCCCATAAAAATTTACGACTCAATGTTAAATATTTTGTACGAAAAGCTGGGCAAATGGGACCAATTTTGTTTATTTATGGACTTTCTAAGCCACCATCAACTTGTCCAAACTTCAGAAGACAAATATTGATGATCACAAATTAAATAAAAATGAGCGGAGCAAAAATGATTTTCAACTTGGATGAGCACCAACGAGACAAAGTGGACTGTATGTTTAAGTGGATGAGGTGGTTGTAACCTTTGCAATATTATTCTCCAACCCAAAGGAAAATAATATTGCAGTAATAGCATGAAAATTAAAAGAACAAAAGTTTCGGAAAACGTTATAAAGCGTAGGTTTCTGTTTTATTTACAATAAATGAAAGAAGGGTTAAAAAAGATTTGATTTGAAAGTGAAGTTCTTTGGTGGCTTTTTAATGCTATGGACATTAGCTTAGGTTTTAGTGCTTCAATTAAGAAGTGGACGAAGGTACTCACTACTTATTACAATTCACAATAATCTTAAGTACTAAACATAATAATTCATTTGCTTAACTCTACAGTGGTAATTCAATATACTTAATATCGACACCTCCAAATAATAGTATGCTAAGTCTAAAAAGTGAGTTTTGCAGGAGAAGCTCTCAAAGTTTGGAAATTTTTTTGAACTTCAGTACTATGCTAAGTCAATATATGTTTATAACTTCTGTTCGGATTGACCGATCATTACCAAAATTAGACAGAAATTAAGTTAAAGGACGTTCGACACCTCCAAATAATAGTTTGCTAATTCTGAAAAGCGAGTTTTGCAGGACAAGCTCTAAAAGTTTGGAAATTTTTTTGACCTTCAGTACTATGCTAAGTAAATATTTGTTTATAACTTCTGTTCGGATTGTCCGATCATTACCAAAATTTGACAAAATTTAAGTTAAAGGACGTTAAATATAAAAATGTAAACAACTTGAAAACATCCTAAGTCGACTTAGCATACTATTGTTTGGAGGCGTCGATATAATAAAGTATATGTACAGCTGTGTTCAAAATAATAGGAGTGCCCATACACAAATTGGAATGGTCCAAAAAACATGTTTAAACTTCTCCATTTTCGCCAATTCTGCATTTGTTTAACATTGTTGTCATCCCAATTGTTAATTCATTAACATAAATGTGGCAATATGTTTTAAATTATTTACTGTTTACACCAACATTATAAATCGTCTTAAAATTTTTTGTTCAAAAAAATAGGAGTGTGGAAGAAAAGGAGAATAAAAATATTTTTATTTGAGTTTAGGACCAGAATTGACAATATTTTAGTTGTTAGTAGTGAATTTAATAGATTTGAAGGCTGCTTGAAAACAAAAAAGGCTTTTGGACGTGGCCACAATCAGGATATTGTCCTTGCAGCTATTTTCCTACAATTTCAGCATTTATTGGGAAATCGATGGATTTTATAAACAAAACCTTTGTTGGTTAGAGTTTTTTAACACTCTAGCTGTTACCTCGAACAATACATAATGATTGGTTCCCCATAAATTTGTGTATTTTTATCCTTGAGCCAAGCTTTAGCCAGTTTCCATAAGACTTTTATGTAAGGATTGACCAAAAAAGCGCATCTATAACGCATTAATTCCTCGACCAAATAATGTTTTAAGGCCCTTAGCATCTTAACTACACGCAGAACAATTATTTTGTTTATATTTGAAAAATTGGATGATTGGCAGATATGAGCCATTTTTCTACACGCTTTGCTAAAAAGCTAATTTTAAGGAAATATTTCTGAAGTTGCCATGCGAATATGTTTATTAGGTTTTGCATCGTATAAAACACAATTTTCTATGAGAACTAATCAAAATTTAGTACTTTTGAACGAAAAACGTGAAATTATGTAGAAAAATATAGTACGTTGTATACCAACCATAGAGTAGTCAAAGCCGGATATCACAAAATGGTGTAAAACTAATTTCAACCGTTCACGCTTTAAAATATTTTTGGAATAGAAGTGAAATTGATTGTGTACATAAAGGTAATATCCTGAGGACCTCATAATTTCATTTGGTGGAGGAATAAATGACTTATAAATCCGCTGTTTTGGCCGATCCTTTCATAAAGGATTAATGGAAACAGGCTGAAATTTGGTTCATGGTTCAAAATACACCAATTTACGGGATACCAATCATTATGTTTTGTTTGAGGTAACAGTCAGAGTGTTAAACAACTCTAATCAATAAGGGTTTTGTTTATAAAATCCACTGTATTCCCCAATAAGAGCTTAATTTATTGGAAAAGTCGCCACAAGGACAATAGCCTGTTTTTGGATAATACCAAAGGACTTTTGTTTTCAAAAAAATTCAAATATATTGTATTTAGCACTATCAACTAAAATATTTACAGTTTTGGTCTTAAATTCAACTAAAAATATTTTTATTGCCCTTTTTCTTCCACACTCCTATTTTTTTGAACAAAAAATTTTAAGACGATTTATGGTGTAAACAGTAAATAATTTAATACAAATTCCCACATTTCTGTTAATGAAATAACAGTTGGAATGTCAACAATGTTAACCAAATACAAAATAAGCCAAAATGGAGAAGTTTAACCATGTTTTTTTGGACCATTCCCTTTTGTGTATGGACACTCCTATTATTTTGAACACAACTGTATATGTAAGTAACAATTCATTTAAATTCATTAACAATTCATTTAAATTTTATATGGCAAATTATTCAAATTTGTCCACAAATATTCATATACAGAAGGGCAAATACAAATGAAGTGGGAAAACCCTACCATAGTATTTGTGGTGAACATTGAACCATCAAAGTCGGACTATAGGAAAAGTTTGGAATTAAATAAAAAATCAAATCAAAAAAGTCAAATCAACATTGAAGATGAATATGAACTATTGTCAGAAACTTACTTCTTAGCTAGGTTTTTGAAGTTCTCGACGTGCTTATGTATTATGAAGTATATGTCACAGTTTCTGACTAGCCATTTCTGGTTGTTGCAGCCGAACTCGGAATAGTAGAACTATATGGAACAAAGGAAATATATGGAACTATCTAGTTCACTTCGCAGTTCCAATGGCCCATTTTTTCTTTGAACTGCGCATACTAAATATCAAGGCAAATTTATAGAAGGTATATGCATGAATTGCAACAACTATAAAATTTACAAAAACAACATTGTTGTTATTAAAAATTAATTGTCAAAGATAAATATTGAGTAATAGGGTCTTTCCAATTTTTTTTTTTCAGGAAAAACCTAAATACGTTTTGAAAATCATCTAAAATAGAACAAATTTGAATCAAAATGTAAATATAACGCATTCTCGTAGGTAATTTTTATTACAAGTTTATGATCAAAACAAGTATTTTTCGGTAGCAAAGTTCGAAGTTTCAAATTTCATGAGTAGAGCCTATTACATTTTGAAAACCAAATTTACAAAAAAAGTAAAAATACAGCTGATTGTCACTTCTACCTTCTATAAATGTGCCTTGCTTAATATCATACGTTACATTTCATGATGTTACTCATACGTTTTAGAAATAGTACAAGGAACTAGATTACCCAACTCTGCGGAACAGACGTGCTTAGACGTCTTTCGTTCTACTACAACAGTCGACAAGTTTCGAGATGTACTCCTTTTCATTGCCCTACCATGAACATTTTCAACTTCCCCTTCTGCGTCAACCGTCAGGAGAATCGAATTGCAGAATTTACGCTAGGTCAACTTCAGTCTTTCCCACAAGATGACCTAGCCAGTATAATCGTTATAACTATATAAGTTTACGAGTATGTCCTATTGTGTCGATCGGGATTGACTGAAAAATTCTTCAAACAATTTGTAAAAAACCAAATAACAGTATTTTGTTCAGAATTGTAGATAAATCTTTTAAAATATTTGATACGGATCTAAAGATTATTCGGATTAGCACTGACAAAACCTTCGAAATTTTAAAAATGTTAAAAAATAAAAAAGCTCCAGGCTTAGATAATATTAATAACCTGTGCTTGAAAAACCTACCTGTTGCTGCAGTTGCCTTCTTAACGTTTATCCTGAATTCTTGTTTAAAACCGAGCTATTTTCCTCGCGTATGGAAATGTGCAAAAACTGTCCCCATTAAAAAGGCAAACAAAACTGGAAATTCATCTTCTGATTATAGACCGATTCGTCTACTATCTTCGCTAAGCAAAATTTTAGAAAAAGTAGTCAAAGAAATAATACTCAACTTTATTGAGCTACACAACATTATTCCTCCACAACAATTCGGATTTAGGAAGGGACACAACACTACCCAACCCTTATTTAAAAAAGAGATTTTGTTCATGATAATTTCTCCTCTGGCAAATCTACAGGTATGGTCTTATTGGATATCAAATCAGCGGTTGATCTACAAAATGTTCAAATTGAATTTCCCAATTGAAATAACTAAAATATTTCAAAATTTCTTATATGAAAGAACATTCATGTTCTTAATCGGCTCATCTCTCTCCTATATTATACAATATTTATACATCAGATTTTCCCCATCTTCATGGATGCAGAGCATCAATTTTTGCAGATGACACTTCGAACTTTGTTCTGGTACTTTATCCAACAATATCATAAATTGCCTAGAATCAGCCTTAACAACATTAAGCAATTATTTTTTTAAAATGCAAAATTCTTGTCAATACTGACAAGACGGAAGCGATATTCTTCACAAGGAAACGTTGCCCGCGATTTATACCACAGCGACCAATTCTTTTTAATAACCAGAACATTATTTGGAAGAATGGTGTAAAATATTTGGGTCTCTTACTGGACACCCGAATAACTTTTAAGAGTCACATACCATATGTTGTGGATAAAATAAACAAAATCATCAGATTGCTATACCCTTTAATCAATAGAAGATCTGAACTGAGTTTAAATTACAAAATGGAGGATAAGGGAGTCTTCTCTCATATCAATGAGTGCACGCCGATTCATATTGGCTTAATGATATGGGACCTTCTTTTTATCGCCGACTCTGATCGGCGTATCTTACAACACTTATAGAGAAGTTGTTCATGGCTGAAATACTGAGTAGATGTAAGCAAGGTGGACTTGCTTACTTACCACAGCACCACGCTGGCGCAGATATTTTTGTCATAAATTCACCAAAAACTGGAAAGTGGTTTGACCTTCTACACCAACCTACTTTGCACCATTGCAAAAGTTATATTTTCTTCTTCCACTGGCGGGCTTTACATTTAGAATACCCTAATAGATGGAGAGATATTTGCATAATTATACATTCTTGAATATTGATTAAAATTTACAATATTGCTTGTTAGCCTTATTAGAAAAATATTTTGAGATATCAGCTTTAAATAATTTAATGTTCCTATATATCAATGCGTTTAAAAGTTTTTAATAAAATTGTCTGGTATTAATATTTCCTCTTTTCCTTTACTTTCAGGTACAAAACTGAACTTTGTCGCCCCTTTGAGGAAGCAGGCGAATGCAAGTATGGTGAAAAGTGCCAATTTGCCCATGGTTATCATGAACTGCGTAACTTGCAAAGACATCCCAAATATAAAACGGAATATTGCCGTACGTTCCATAGTGTGGGCTTTTGTCCGTATGGGCCTCGTTGTCACTTTGTACATAATGCTGACGAAGCACGTGCCCTACAACAACAACAACAACAGCAGCAGCAACAACAACAATTTCAACAACAAACAAAACTGCAAAATCATTCCAATTATTTAAGCAATTATCCGTTGAGTGGCAAATCTAGTCTCAATGGAACTGGAGGCAATATAAATCATTCCCTACCATTAAGTCCACCCTTGAGTATGTCGACTGGATCCGATCGTGAATCACCCACTGGATCATTGTCTCTATCGCCCACAAGTTCCATGACAAACTTTCCATTTGGTGAACAGATTAGTCCAGCCAATTCGGTCTTCCAAACGGCCTTCAGTTATGTAAATACACCACCCGAAAGTCCCAATGCACCTATGTCTCCAGTGAATACACCACCACCCACCCTAATGTTGGGCCAGGCCCCCATTTACATTAAACCCTTGGTTGCCACCAATAATGTACAACAGGCTACGGCTCCCTGTAAACAATTATTGCAAAAAAGCTCTAGTTCACCAATAGCAATTATTAGGAATGTGGGTGGTGGCGCCAGTAAAACTCCAACCAAAGTCAACTCTGCGTCATCGTTGAATGGTGCTGTGGCAGCCGATGAGGCACGCTTACCTGTGTTCAATCGCATTAGCTCAGTAGCAGATACATTCTCCCATATAGCTTTATAAATTCTTCTTCAATAATATACGACATATATGATCTGTCTATCATTATTATAATAATAATTATCATTAGTGGTAGTAGTAATAGTTTGAATTGATTATTAAAATGAAGCGTAAGCGTTACAAACAACGTGAGAAAAATGCAAAGCATACGAACAAGATGATGAAGATGAACAGCAAAGTAGAGTATCGCTTACGCGTTGTGAAAGGCAATAGACAAGAAACTGAACACAATCCCAAACTACAAAATCTCAATATAATATCAATTTGTTGTCTACTGATTCGCACAAATCCAAACATATACGATGTAATCAATAGCAGACTTATAAAGCAAATATTTAAAAATATGTAAAAATTAGTATGTATATTTTATCAACATTTTTGATTATTTAAAACAACATTTTTCACATATATACACATAATTTACATTGATAGAAAAACAAAAGAAAAAATGTAATGCATACTTCCATTTAAATATTATTATATTATACATCCTCCTCCCCTTTCTATATTATATACTTACTTTTTTATACATAGATACCTTGCTAATAGACCGATATGCCCATATATTTTAATTGTTATTTATATCAAATCATTTTCTATTTAAAATTATATGCCTAAAAGACAGCAATAGCATAGCCGATACAACAACAAGAACACATCATAAATACACGACCAATAACACTCGACCTTACTTTGACAAAAACAAAAAAAACAAAAAAACAAGACAAATTTAAAATCAATAAACCATCTACATACCAACTTTACATAAATTATATATGTAAAAAAATGACGATATACAAACAACCAACCAATCAATCGACAAATCTACATACCATTAAACCCCATTTATTAAATTATAATTATTTAAAACAAACAACAAAACAAGAAAAATATCTCAAAATATGCGAAAACAAGACAAACACATACATACTACAATTATTATTATACTTTATATATACTATTATTATTTATAATTTATATATTTAATTTTACACTCGATTATCCATAATAGTGGGTATGACTTTTTGAGAAGTTTTTTTTTTTTATTTTTTATTATTATATACATATATAAACAAATTATTATTACTATACATATTATTTAAAGAAATTGATACAAATTTAATGTAAATGTAAATTTTTTTCTTCTGGCTGGGTTGCTTTATGATCTAAACGATGTAAAAAAAAAAAACAAAACAAAAAATATTGTTTGCATTTATTAAAATTAATCTTTTTTATTTATTTTTTCTTCTTCCTTTAATTTATATAACTTAAAAACAAACAAACAAAATTTGTAAGAAAAAGACATTTAAAGAAAAAAAAAAAACTAAGAAGACCAGAGAATATGAGATCTTTTTATAAAAAAAATCACCACTTAACCATTTATACATAACAATTTAGATGTTTTCAATTTCAAATTTATACAACAAAAACACATTTTTTAATAAGCAAAGGAGTGATATTTTTTCAAAATATACAAAAATATATTAAATAAAAATTACAAATTTTATTTTTAACTTAAACAAAATCTTGTAATCTTGTAATGGAAATATGAAAAGAATTGTTCGATTTATGCAATAACATACAAAGATACAAATGTTGTATGTATGACATCTTGTGCCAACAACACGTAAAAAAACCAAGGAAATATCTAAAATCTCTTACAAATGAGGTCTACATTCTTGCTCCTAAATGTTGACAATTACATAATAATTTCAAGATTAAAACCCCATCATGAACCATAATTAAAAACTATGTCCAAAATCAAAATTTGCACAAGAATGATTTGGGTCAATGTGTTATTCTATGTGTTTTTTGATTATAAATCCGAAGAAAATTGTTTTGTAAATTGTCATCATATTCGCCAAACACAAACATACATGAATATGCCTTTATACATATAAATTATTTAAATAAGATTTATATTTAAATACCTCTGAGATACATACAGTTTTTATGAATATTTTAACTTAATTATTTAAATAACTTATTTAAATATTGTTATGGATTGATATATTTGTGCCTATTAAAACCTAGAATAATGCATCATATTTCAAATGGCATTCGACATCTTGGATGTTTCATAGAGCAGAGTATTTTGGACTATACTAGGCATGAAAAGGTAACATTTGAAAAAAAAGAAAGAAACCCTTGATTCATACTAGGGATTATTAAGTGTCGCAAAGCATAGATTGTATAAAAAAGAGGTTATTGAGAGGTTATATTGCTCATCTGTCTTACTCACCTACAAACTGAGAATTGTGGAAAGTGAAATTACATAAAGTGAGTCGAGGCAAACATCCCGAAGTTTAACACAAAAATGCACCATCAACTCTGATCTCTGCAAAAACTAAAAAAAAAAAATTCATAAAATATTTCAGGACGTGGCTTCAAACAAACCAAAATAATACATTTGAAATTAAATAAATTCCCTACTAATAATACCTTTAGATTTACGAAACTCATTGGATTTTAAATCATCCGTTCCATGACGTATGTGCCAAATAAATCCTTGTAATATATCCATTGGGTTTTATTTTTGACGTATACGTTATGGAATTGACATTGGAAATCTAGTGGGTCTCATAAATCTAAACATTTTATAGAACCGCTAAATGAATATAATTAGTGGCATTCAAATTTGGTTTGTGGTTTACTTGATTTATGTACAGAGTCAATAGATTGATGGTAATTCTTCAACAAATATCCAATCCAAAAATTATCTGTAACATATAAAATTTTGAAAACAATCTGAAGATGTCGTTATATTCAAAACAATGGAATTATGAAATCTAAAAAAAGAAATATTTGAAAACTTTTATATAAATATATTAGAATAAATTATTTAATTTTTCTTACATTATAACACAAATCATACGAGAATATGGAAAATAGAATACAACTACAATGGCAATTATATATTTACATAAAAGGATATATATACATATATATTATTTTGTTCATTTTTCGATACTTTTTGCTTTAAATAGAATTGAATGTTTATTTTTGTTTATTTTATTATGTTTGAAAAAATACATATTTAAGTTTTTTATATTCTCTTGAACTATCACACAATCACAACCACCAATTTAATATAAAATAAAAATTATGCATTAGTAATATTTATTTAATTTTTTTATATTTGATTGTATCATAATAAGAACTCCTAAATATATATTCCCACAAATATAACGTATAACAAATTGAAAAGAGAAAAAGGAAACCAACAAATTGTCATTGAAAATTCTCAAGTGCCTTAATAATGTTTTATTTTTTATTATGATTATTATAATATTATTAACTATTTATATTGTAATTTAATTTGATTGGTTTAATTGAATATTTTTTTGTTTTTATTTTTACAAATTATCATTTTTTAGTTATTTAAATGGATTTAGTCTTCCCCCTCCTTTAATTTTTATTATAATTCTAATTTATATTTGTATTTTCTTCACCTTGTTTTTTTCTTCTTTCCTTTTACATAGTAAATGCCAGTTTGCAAAAGACACTCAGAGTTTACTATGATCTGTTTAAAATACAAATTTAAACAAAAAATACAAAAAAGAAAAACAAAACCGAACTATGCTTCCATTTTACATATTTTTACAAATAAAAACCGAAACAATGAAACACACTCGTGCTTTTGAATAAAATTTACATATTTTCTTATAAAAAAAATGTTCTTTTAATTGGTTAATGTGGGGAAATGGGTTAATATCCAGAGTGGTATTCAGTTCAACAAGAATATGCGTATATATAATAGTTCAATATTATAGACTCTCGACAGTATTTTAGTTTGACTTAAAATAGATACCACTGTTGATAATTACTAGATTTTTTGTATATTTTTTTATTAATAACGGTACGAAAATTCTGATTGGACCAAATTTCGTTTCGAAGAACACTGAATGCAATGACGGGCTCATATTTTATATTTTTTGCATATGCACAAAATATATGCAACATTTATGCAAAATATGCAAGCATTTTTTGACGACAATCGTCAATTAAGTTTTGAAAATCATCAAAGAAGTGTTCTAAATTAAGTTTATTGCCGTTAAACGTCGGTTTCTTAGCAGATTACAATTAAATTATTATTAAAATATTCACAAAAATTAGAGATATACGATTTCGATTTATGGCAAAACGAGTCGAATCGTTTTCCATAACATACCCGATTATGTAATTAAGAATCTCCAGATATTCCGCCACAGCAATAAATCTGGACTAATAAGACTTAAATATAGATGTAAACTGTTGTTGTTTATTGTTGACCTGACTATTTTTAATATTGATGTTGTATTTGTTTCGGCTGAAGGTCATTAAAAATCAGTGTTTTTTATTTTAAATTTTGTTCTCTTTATTCATCCAATATTTCGATTGTCGTCGACAATCATCTTCAGGGATATTATTTTAGGAGAAAAAACGTCTATCCGAATTTGAGTTTAGCTTTGACGTTAAATTCGGATAGACGTTTTTTCTCCTAAAATAATATCCCTGAAGATGATTGAAAAAAAAAAACAACAAAAAATCGAACTATGAAAACCTATGTGTTCTTAAAAGAACATTGAGAAGGTAGATCGTAAAAAATGTGTTTATTTTGAAGCAAAAACTAAAAAAACTAATTTATTAATGAAAAATGTAAATATTTATTGAAATCGTTGAATAATAATTTTGGAATGAAACTGTGCGAAATGATTTTTGTAAAACTTTTTGACATTGTTGCATGGTAGAAGAAATACAAGGTAAAGTTAATACTACAACAAATACAACTCGAACAACAACCACAAAGGAATTTGTTTTTGTTTGTAACGTTACTGCCAGTTGTATTTGTAAACAAAACAAGGAAATGTCTATAAATTATTGGAATTTAAAAAACTAATAATTTTTCACATTTGGTTGAATATTTTGGAAAACATGAATGAAAATTCGTTACATTTTCAATTTTTATGTTTCCACATCATTCCACTAAATGCATAAATTCTCACAGAGAGTAAAATTCTTGCAGAAAAGTTTGGGGTCGCTGGAAATTCATAGAAAAAGGAGAAGCTGTTTCCATGTTTTGTTTTAGAAATCAAAGAAGCACATGTTTATTAGGGCTTTATTTTTTTTAAATTTTAACAAAATACCTCACATATTAACAAACGTTGTATCGCCTCTACAAGCGGTGATTTACTGCGCGGCTTATCGTTCGAACTTGGAGGAGGTTACATATCATTGATATGAAGAAGTCTTTCTGGGAAGTGGGTTTTTCCGAATGATATATTTTTTTCTCAAAAAATATATGTCCCTAACGTACATCGAAATAGAAATAAATGTATAAAATGTCATATGAAATTTGACACTAACGTTACAACCCAGTTCAGTCAGCTTTGTATTGCTGCTACCTTTTCTTATTCTACCATGACATTGTTGTAACAAATTGCTAATGTGTCTACCTTAATAAATGTACGGTTGGTGGCGCGAATAGGTTTTCATAGTTTGATTTTTGCATTATCGAGCAAATACTCGATCGAATCGAATGTCGTAATTAGGCCCCAGTATTTACATTGCAAAAAATGACAATATCATAAAAACATGAAGTAAATATGTGTGGCAACACTGACATTGTCAAAAAAGAGACGTGTCATTTTGCTGCATTCATGAACGCACACATTGCTTTACTTTTTGTAAAATTCCGTTTTTTGAAAATAAATTTAATATATTGAATAATTACCACAAATCCGCCATTTCTAATAGTTTCATATGTATTTTTCCTGTTTTCTTTGCAAATGTCAGTTGGCATAACAGTATTAAAGAAATGTCAATTGGTGTGCAGTCCACTTGGAAACACTGCACAAATTCGGCAATTGCTGCGCAGTGTGATGTGTCGCGTGACATTTATGAAGTCGCGACGATGTCAATAAAAAGACATGCTGCATTTATGAAGTCCCGACGATGTCATTTGACGTATCATACTGCATTTATGAAGCATGGTACAAATACACAGGTAGCCGCATCGACAATTGTTGGAAACATAAGACGTCAAAATTTGACATCATTTCAATGCAATTGACACATTATGTTACCATCAGCTGGCATGATAATGCTACCTGTATTATTGTACCATGTTATGAAGTCAGCCATGATTTGTGTTTTGATAATAGGTCTGTACGATAACTTCGCAAGTGAAAATGTGTGCGAAAGAAACACGTCCAAACTCTTGTGTGTTTTTCAAATTTGTTTTTTGTTTTGAAGCAAAAGTAATATTATTTCGAAAACTAATGTTCGGGCGTGTTTCATTCGCATACATTCTTCTTTCGACATACAGAAACTGGCTGTAAATAAAATAAATAAAAAAAATAATAAAATACAAAAATAGTCACCACAAACTACAAAATAAGCGATTTTATTTACATTATCGTTTTCCCATAATTTATTTAATAATTTCTTCCCTTTTTATTTATATTTATTTTAATAACCAAACGTTTGTTTATGTTTTTGCCAAGAAGTCCGCCACAAATCATTCGAATTTAAATCAGCTGATCAAACTTGCAAATTCTTACAAGAAAATTTTTCCTTGCAAAAACTTGTAAACAAAACTCTCCAAAATTGTCTCCAAATTCGCTCTCTTTTTCTTTACAAGTTTGTTATCGAACAGAATTTTGTAAAAGTTTGTGCAAATTTGTACAAACTTTTGGGTTAACGTACAGACCTAATATATTGTGAGTTTAACCTTTTATTTATTATTGGACACATCATAAAGGTATCCAGGTAACTAAATAAATTAATATATCCTTTTGAATCCTGTCTCTAAGCATAATTATTAAATACAAAAGTTTTATTAGATATTTAATAGTGTCCCACCAAAATAAATTGGAAGTAGTGCAATATGGACTAGTTCTTTCGCGGCATGTTTTGTTGCAGTTCAAACGGAGTCGTGAAAAAGGCACTCCATTCCCCACATTTTAACTGCACTTAGATGCAATCCAAAGAATCACATCCACTTATCACATTTTAACAACATCCGGATGCAGTCCAACGGAGTCGTGAAAAAGGCACTCCAATTCCTCACAATTTAACAGCATCCGGATGCAGTCCAAACGGAGTACTCCGTTCGCTATATTTTATTAGCAGTTATTAGAGATCCCTAGAAGTACATAAATCAGTTTGTACATCTCTACAGGCTGCGGCATACATTTTCCAAAAAAATATTTGCAAAAAATTGCTAGTTTTACGTGGTTATACATACGATTAGTGGCGGTATTATGCCAAAAAACCAGCGAACGTAAAAATACTTTAAATAACATTTCCAATCGTCTGGTGGTTGATAAAATATTCATTGTGGTATGTTAGCTGTGTTCCTTTACTTACCTGAGGTTACCTTTTTTACTATTTGTTACCATTTTTAACCTGCAAAGCGTTCCTTAACCCCAAAGAGCAATTTTGACAGTTTTCTCTTTTACCATTAAAAAAGTAAAGGAACAAAGCTATTGATGTTAGTTTGTAGGGTTGTTAAGCAATTGACCATAACGCACGGCAAACGTTTGCCATAAATTCTTTTTGTTCCGGTGGTGAATGAAACAACTCGGCAAAGCATAGCCAAAGTACATTTGAGCAATCGTACGGCTTCCGTCTTTACCTCCAGATCAATATGAAACACCATCTTCGTTTTGGGTCAACTTTTTTGTATAAGGGGACAATTTCGATTATCACTCGACTTGGTGATCAAGTACATTTTTTCAAGTCATATAACTCAAATATTGATTTATCGACGAAAAATACTCGATTTTATAACTCCAAAATCAATTCCAAACATTTTTTGCAAAAGTTATATGAAAAATTTAACTTTTCCTGGAAATTATTGTTTTCCTAAAATTTGCCCATATTGGTACACCGGTATCTATGGTATGTATCAGAGGGTTTTGGATAGATTTATCGATGAAAAGCTTTTATTTAACGTCTGTTGATGACCTCTGAGGGATCTGATTAATTATTCGCATCATTATTTGATTATCCCCTGCAGTAGATCTAGTTGTACATTCACCTCCTTCCCATCTTATCACAATTTGAGTACTTTTTACGCGGTATACAGCTCAATTTTAAATATTTTCATGTTCTTATAATTATTTCCGGACTGCGTTGGATCCCCAATTTTCAGAAATAAGCATGTTTCATGTCTTTGATACAAATTTCGGACCATACCTTTTGTTTTTATCAAAAAAATAGAAATGTCTTGTCTGTTAAAATTAAACATAGGCGGCATCAAATCGTCGGTGTCATGCTTAAGTGTTCCATACGCCATTTATGACTTTTTGAGATAAAGATGGTTTCTAGGGTTTTCCGGTATGCTCTTTCTGAATTTCTAGTCGGCTTTCTCCTATCTGCTCTAGTTTACGAGATATCCACGCCTCGACGGGAAAGCATAAACTTTTTTCAGTTATGAAATTAATATTTTAAAAACCTACAAGTTTGAAAACACATTTCAAAAATCAGAATTTTAATTTTCGAATTAGGAGTATTTAAGTTATTGAGGCAAGTATGGGAATTTTTTTGTCACTTTGTTCCATGTGATTTACAATATTTCACATTTGTGTCATAAGTGCGGATATGGAACAAATCGACAAAAATTCTTTTTTTAAAAAAATCTCTATAACTTTTATATTCCAATATATATTCCTCCAAATTTTTGCAATTATGTTCTATATACTATTATAAATATTTCAAGTCAAAAATATACATATTTGCTTTAGCCAGCTCCACGCAGTTGTGACGCAAAACTTTAAAATGCAATTATCTCAAAACAGGCAAATAGCGTATGGAACACTTAAGCATGACACCGACGAAATGTATTCCTCATGAAAGCTTTTTGCCCCCTTCTTCTAGTTAAAAACAGGGTTTAAAATGCTAACGCCATATTAGCAAAAGCACCGATTATTTGCAGCTTTGCCTGCTAAAATGTCTTCGAAATATGTTTAGCAACAATGAACCACGGCAACATGTAGCAACAAATTTCACAAAAATATTGCTAGCGATGCTGATGCTATTTGATATTAGGGGTGTCTTTTTACATACTAAAGCTGTGTTCCTTTACTTACCTGAGGTTACCATTTTAACCATTTGTTACCATTTTTAACCTGCAAAGCGTTCCTTAACCCCGAAAAGTGGCAAAACTGGAAGCAATTTTTAGGAGAGTGAGAGGGGAGAGAGCGAGAATGGCTTTCTCTTCTACCACAGGCTACCAGCAAAATTTCTGCAGGTAGAAAATGGCAGAACTGATTTTTCGACTTTTGTTTGACGACTATTATTTTACAAGATGGACGAAAAACCGAAGAAAAAGTCGAACACTGACAACACTAAGTTAAAAACTGTGAAATAAAAGACGAAAATTGATTTTTTATGTTTTTTCTGACATTGCTGCCGGATCTACCATTTTTCCGTTCCTTTACTTTTCTGGTAAAAATGTTCATGAGAGAGCAATTTTGAACAATTTTGACACTCTTCTCTTTTACCACTCTTACCATTAAAAAAGTAAAGGAACAAAGCTTAAATGTTGCTGAAACATTTTTCAGCAACTTTTCCTTTATTCAACTGTCAAAATCTGCAACATTAGTAATAATTATTACTAATTATCACGTAAAAAGACACAGCTATTGTTGCTATAATAAAAAAGCATCAGACACTCATACTCATATTTTACAGCACACATGATCAACACATATCAGATAAGAGAATAAGAATAAGCTTATGCTAGGTTTACATTTACGAAATCCACTTGATTTCAACTGTCAATTCCATTGCTCAAACGTCAAATGAAATCACATCTTAAATCCATTGGATTTCATTTGACGTTTAACCAATGGAATTGACAGTTGAAATCGAGTGGATTTCGTAAATGTAAACCAAGCATAATGGGGGCCACCGTGGTGCAATGGTTAGCACGTCCGCCTTGCACTCAGAAGGTCTGCGGTTCGAATCCCAGGCCAAGCAACATCAAATTTTCAACGGTGGCAAAATTCCCCCTCAGTAATGCTGGCGACATTTCCTGAGTATTTAAGCCATGAAAAACTTCTCTACAAAGTGGTGTCGTAAGACACGCCGTTCGGACTCGGCAATAAAAAGTAGGTCCCATATCATTGAGCCAATATGAACCGGCGTGCACTCATTGATATGAGAGAAGTCTCCCTTGTCCCTTCAGGGATGTTGTGGGAACATATGTATGTATGTAAACCAAGCATAAGCCATGTTTTCAGCAAATAATTGTTTTGAGATCAGGGTTACCAGTTTAATGCATTAAAAATCACGATATAATTAATTCCACTTTTTAGTTCAAAGGACATGTGATTTTGGTAAAGCCGTTCAAAATATATTTTTTATTTTTAAACAATAATAATTAGTATTCTTTGGGTTCTACCATATGATGGGGGCATTTTGACATTAAATGACACCTATTTTATTACTGCGTTGACAACCCTAATCACTAAAAACACCCTCGGGCTAATTCGCTGCGACGAATGGTCAGCCGACTGCTAAATATGTAGCGTTGTTGTTGTTGTTGTAACAGTGTTTTTGTTATGTTTATTTGTTCGTTCCTCTGTTCAATTTGGCTCTGGGTCTATCTCCAGTTCAAGAAAAGTGGCTGCTTCGATGGGATGTAGCCATAGATCCACTGGAGTTAGATGGGTAGGTTTGGCGGGGCAGTTAAAAAGGTGTTGTGTGTCGTGCGGGCCCATGCCGCATACTGGGCAGATGTCTTGCACGGTGCGATCGATTTCCGCCCAATAAGAATTTAGGCGACTGCAATATCCCGAGCGTAGTTGGGCCAAAACTACTCTAGTTTGTCGTGGCAGCTGACGCTCCTCAGCTGCGATAGATGGAGGATGTACTCCAAGTACTTTATTCACACTATAATTGCTTAAGGCCTTGGCAACTGCGTCCGTGTGAATGCTATTCAATCCTGCTTGATATGCTTGTTGATCTAGGGGTTCTCTCCTGTATCGTTGGACCTCTCCCTCTAGAGCATGGATATCCTTCCTGATCTCCCTGAATGGGCCGGGCCTACCCACAAGATGGTGATTGGGATGGCTCACACGATAACATCCAAGCAGGTACTGCAACGAAAGCATCTCATTGTGTTGCTTTACAGGAAGAATTTTTGCCTCCTCATGTAGATGGTCCACTGAAGATTTGAGGAGGCACCCTGTCGCTGTTCTCAGGGCTGCATTTTGGCAAGTTTGAATCTTTTTCCAGTTCGAATCACACAATCTCGGGGACCAGACTGGAGCCGCATAGCTTACCACAGACCGACCTATCGCGTTATATGTGGTCAACAAGGTTTCTTTATCTGCACCCCAAGTGCTGCCGGCCAGGGACTTGAGGACCTTGTTCCTACTTTTCAACTTATCGCAGATAGCTGTGGCGTGTGCGCACGACGTGAATGTAGTGTCGAATGTGACCCCTAAAATTTTAGGGCAGTTTGTGGTCGGAATTCTGCTACCGTCGACCACGACATTCAACTCACGTCCAAACTGCGCTGTCCATGTTGTGAACAGAGTGGCTGTAGATTTTGTGGGGGAAATCTGCATATTCCTCGAATGGAAAAAGGTGGTAAGATCAGTTAAATAGTTGTTCAGTCTCTCACAGATGTCATCAGGATAGGTACCCGACGCCAAGATCGTGCAATCATCCGCATACGTCACGATCTCAATGCCGTCTGGAGGGGGTGGAATACAGGAGAGGTAGAGGTTAAACAGTTCCGGAGATATCACCCCACCTTGGGGAACTCCCTGTTTCACTCTACGGGGTTTGGACTTCTTATTCCTGAATTCCACGTACGACTGGCGTCCACACATATAGTTGACTATCCAACGTTTCAAGCTTGGCCGGAGGGTTGTCTGCTCAATGTCCTCAAACAGCGTGGAGTGCCTGACTGTATCAAAGGCTTTTGATAAGTCAAGAGCCACCATCACTGTTCTATCGCACGGCCGTCTCTGGTTGAGTCCTTTACAGATATATGTGGTAATGGCGTGCAGCGCTGTTGTCGTGCTGTGCTGCTTACGGAATCCATGTTGATGATCGGCAACTTGATAGCTATTTCTGATACTGGGGAGGATCAAGGCCTCAAGTGTCTTTGCTACGGGCGACAAAAGCGAAATCGGTCTGTACGATTCACTTTTGCTGGCATCCTTGCCTGGCTTCCATAGTGGGACCACCCTGCCCATTTTCCAGACTTCGGGAACAACGAGGGTGGCTAGCGACAAGTTGAAGACTTTGGTGAGATACTCGACTCCCGGCTCATCCAGCTGCTTCAACATTACCATGGAGATTCCATCAGGGCCCAACGCTTTGGATGATTTAGCGTTCCTGATGGCATTGGCAACATCATCCATTGTAAATTGTGGTGGTTCATCCTCGGCAGGAAGAGATCTGATGCGACGTAATACTCTTCTCTTCGCCCTGTCACTCTCGGGATGCTCGACAAACTGTCGATTGAAATTACTTGCGCACCTCTTCGGGTCAGTCAACGTAACGTCGCCAAACGTGAGTGAGGTCCTATCTTCCCTTCTTCCAGGGTTCGAGAGTGACTTAACCGTTGCCCACAATTCACCTATACCGGCTCCAATGTTGCAGCTCTTCAGATGATTTAACCATTTGTTCCGCTTATGCTCGCCGACCAGCCTGTTAACTTCCAGTGTCATCTCCCTGACTCTGGGGTCATTGGGGTTGATACGACGAAGCTCATCACGCTCGTTTGCTAATCCCGTCGCCTCTGCTGGGAAATTTGGTCTTACTTCGGGTATTCGACCAGCAGGGATATGGCGAGCGGCTGCAGCAGTGATGATGTCCCGGAACGTCCTTTCCGCTACCCGAACATCAGAAGGATTGGGCAATTCTCTGAAGCGGTGATTGGTGAACTCTCTGAAACTCGGCCAATCAGCTTTTTTATGATTGACGAACGTGCGGCGTTCAGAGGTGATGAAGTCGGGTGGTCTGCTAATGGAGACTATTATGGGGAGATGGTCTGATCCAAGGGAAATGACGGGTTGCCAGGTAACGTCATTTGTCAGACCAGGTGACATGATGGTTATGTCAGGCGAACTGTGACACTCTCCTCTAATTCTGGTAGGGGCGTCCTCATTGACCGTGCAAAACGTAGAGCTATCAATCTGCTCAGCCAGCGCTGTACCTCTCTGGTCGTTTCCGAGGGCCGAATGCCACATCTCATGATGCGCATTAAAATCCCCCAGGACCAGACGATTATGACCTTGCAAGAGCGGGCTAATGTCAGGCCTATAATCATGGATACAGCTATTTCTCGGCGGGATGTATACATTCAGCAACTCTATCTCGGCAGCTCCACACCTGACTGCTACCCCCATACATTCCATGTATGGGTCATTAGAGACAGGCTCAAGCGAGATAGGTCTGTATTGGACAGACTGGTGCAATAGGAAAGCCAATCCCCCACCTCCACTTCTGGTGCGATCTTTCCTCAGAACATTGTAACCATCGCAATGCTCTAAGCTGTGGTTGTTGTTCAGCTTGGTTTCCTGCACCGCCGCGACCTTGATGTTCTTCCGACTCATAAAATCTACTATCTCCTCGATCTTACCTCGGAGTCCATTGCAATTCAATTGCAAAAAGGCTGCATTTTCGGGGATTGGGACAACAACGGCTGGTGTTAAAGGCTGCGTGTGTGGTTGTTGTCGAGGTGACTGCGGGGGAGTTTCGTAATCAGACGACGAGGGAGTCTCGTAATCCGACGACGACTCACTGGGAACTGTGTTCACACAGCATGCAGCAACATAGTCCCTGTCGTAGTCCCTCACGTGGACGAGTCCAGAGCAACCCCTTAGATGCACCCACTCCTGACATCTATTGCATCTCACCGAAGATTGGATGTGGGTGAAGATGCGAATGTGACAAACTGAGCACAGATATATTGGTCCTGGGTTTTCTTCCGTCCCGGCTCGGACCAATAGAATTCGGAGCAGGCATTCCGGGATATGCTGCTCCCAACACAGAAAAACGAAACAAATACGAACATGTACACACTGAGGTGGCAGCCGCTGGCCGGAACATTGGTTTTGTGTTGTTCCGGGTCAATCCGGTACGAAAGAACCCGCTGCCGTGGGATTGAATATGTAGCGTGGTTTTCGATTATGCCTAACGAAAAATGGCTCCGCGAAAAATGGCCCCAGGAAATATGGCCCCAAAAGGCATTGTGAAAAATGGCCCCAAATTTGGGATGAAACTGTATAATGAATTTTGACCCCAATATTCCTCGAACAATTTCCCCCCAAAATAATGCAATATTGCCCCAACAATAAACTGAAAAATTGCCCCAAGTTTGGGTTACTTTTGCCTAATGAAGTTTTACCCCAAAATAAAAAATGCAATTTCACCCCAAACATTTTATAATTTTTATTGGTAATAAAAAACTAGGAGGGTTGGCGTTTTTTGTTTGGGATGACGACTTCTATTTTGTTTTTCAAAATAGTCAGGCTTAATCCCATAGTCGTTGTTTTAATATTTTATTAAAACAACTTTAATTTATTAGTGGGAAAAAATTGGCGATGTTTACCAAGGGGTAAGGCAGGGAATACTATAGTTTCAGATCTCGCCACAGATCTTCATCAGTTCCCTTATTTCTTGTTTTTCAACAAGAAGCTTTTTATACCCAAGTGTCAATTGCTAGCTCAAATAGATACGTGCGCAAAAAACACTCTGATCGAGAATTTCTTTGGCACTACCTAAACTCTAGCAACTTCACTTGCA
This sequence comes from Musca autumnalis, assembly GCF_047663935.1. NCBI lineage: Eukaryota > Metazoa > Arthropoda > Insecta > Diptera > Muscidae > Musca > Musca autumnalis. The sequence goes on from NW_027411866.1 coordinate 56,933,513, forward strand.
AACAAAATCAAATTTTTCCCACTGCTATGCGTTCGTCGATTCTCGACGAAAAAACACATAACTAATTTGTTGGTATTGCATACTACAGCAATAAACAACATTTTGACGGTGCCCGGTCTCACAATTAGGAGGGTTGGCGTTTTTTGTTTGGGATGACGACTTATATTTTTTTGGTTTATTGCTGTAGTATGCAATACCAACAAATTAGTTATGTGTTTTTTCGTCGAGAATCGACGAACGCATAGCAATGGGAAAAATTTGATTTTGTTTGCAAGTGAAGTTGCTAGAGTTTAGGTAGTGCCAAAGAAATTCTCGATCAGAGTGTTTTTGCGCACGTATCTATTTGAGCTAGCAATTGACACTTGGGTATAAAAAGCTTCTTGTTGAAAAACAAGAAATAAGGGAACTGATGAAGATCTGTGGCGAGATCTGAAACTATAGTATTCCCTGCCTTACCCCTTGGTAAACATCGCCGATTTTTTCCCACTGATAAATTAAAGTTGTTTTAATAAAATATTAAAACAACGACTATGGGATTAAGCCTGACTATTTTGAAAAACAAAAAAGGTAATAAAAAACAACCAACCATAGTATCGTTTACATTTTCTATGCAGTAAGGACAAATAAAATGTTTCGATTTACCCAATGTTGAACAATACTATAACTGTTTGCAAGGAATTATCACAACCATGGTTTAATAAGAAAGGTTAGCCAAAGCTTTATGTCATGGTATAAGTAAAGAGGTAGATTTAAATGAAAAAAATCTATAGAACCCTTGTTTTTCCTGAATTCCTAAAACTTCAAAATTAAGCAACAAGTGGGTTTGTTTGCAACACAAATTTTGAGCATTTTATAAAAATCGCGAAAAATGAATGAAGGACCAATGTTTCTCCGCATAATCAAGTTGTAGATATGATAAAATGTTTGTTTCAATGATAACCTGACGAATTATTTCCATACAAATGTTCCAAAAATAATTTTAAAAATGATCGAATTCAATTGTTTTTAAAATTGTTTGACATATTATTCAAACACCACACACACATACAAAGTTTGTGTATATTGTTTTGAAGTTTTAGGAATACTCGAATGAAAAAATTTAAATTGACATAAAGCTTTGGCTAACCTTTCTTATTAAACCATGCTTTATGTCAATTTAAATTTTTTCATTCGAGTATGCCTAAAACTTCAAAACAATATAAACGAACTGTGTATGTGTGTGTGGTGTTTGAATAATATGCCAAACAATTTTAAAAACAATCGAATTCAATGATTTTTTAATTTGTTTTTAGACCATTTGTATGGAAGAAATTGGTGAGATTTGCATTGAAACAATCAGTTTATCATATTCACAACTCGATTATGTGGATAAAACTTAACTCTTCATTCATTTTTCGCGTTTTTTATAAGATGCTCAAAAAATGCATTGTAAACAAACCCACTTGTTGCTTTTATTTTGAAGTTTTAGGAATTCAAGAAAAACAAGGGTTCTATAGATTTTTTCATTTAAATCTACCTCTTTACTTATACCATGATCACAACAATTTAAAAATTGTCCTTCCATAATACATATTCACGCCATTTCTTCTAACTTTCTGATAAAAATCTAAATATATCGACACAATTAAAACAGATACAATTGAAGTAACTTGTATGATATTGCAAACTAGAATCTATTTTAATATATAATAACTAAGCGGGGGAAAGATTGTATGATTAATAAATCGGAGAAGCCACTAGAGAAAATTAAAAAATCGCGCAATTTTTTAAGTTTCTCTAGTGGCTTCTTCAATTATTCAAATTTGTGAAGGAGCATAGGTGAAATTGTTTTAAAAATCGCGCGAGTATTACAAATAAAAATCGATTTCACACAGTTTATAAAATCTGTTTTTATGTGAAATAACTATGCGGGGGAAAGATTGTATGATTAGTAGATTGAAGAAGCCACTAGAGGAACTTAAAAAATCGCGCGGGGGATTAAGCGGGGGAAAGATTGTATGATTAATAAATCGGAGAAGCCACTAGAGAAAATTAAAAAATCGCGCGATATTTTAAGTTTCTCTAGTGGCTTCTTCAATTTATTCAAATTTGTGAAGGAGCATAGGTGAAATTGTTATAAAAATCGCGCGATTTTTAAAACACTCTCATCAATGCTCATTCACAAATTTGAAATCAATTTTTAAAACAAAACCCGATATTATGAACTGTTTGAAATCGATTTTTATTTGTAATACTTGTGAAGGAGCGTTGGTGAGATTGTTTTAAAAATCGCGCGATTTTTAAAACAATCTCACCAATGCTCCTTCACAAGTATTACAAATAAAAATCGATTTCAAACCGTTCATAATATCTGTTTTTTATTATAATATTTCAGTTATCTTATAAAAATACTAACATCAAATGCTCTCCAATACGCACTCTGTACTTTTTCTTTCCTTTTTTAATTACAAATTCACACTTCATACGACTTCCACATAACATCTAAGAATAAATGTTTTGCAAAGTTGATATATTTTACAACGGAGTAAAACGGAAATTGCTATTGTACGATTATAAATATAAAACAAATTTTTGTAAAATTTAATTCTAATTTTTGAAAAATATCTCAGAAACGCAAAAGGCCCAAACATCGACAGAAAATACTTTTGGGGCCTTTTTGCATTTTTTATGTTTGGGGTCATATTTCATTTTTATTGAAATGCAATTATGCCCCAATTTTTTGGTGCAAAAATACCCCAAAAATTTGTGAAAAACTGCCCCAAATTGCGTGTTGTTGTAATGTACACAATTTTTTGGGTTCATTTTGCACTTTTGCCTTGGGGCAATTTTGCATTGGGGCCATTTTTCGCGGAGCCATTTCAAAACATAAAATGTCCTTAAAATAGTTTAAATGTGATATAGGCATCTGAGTTGCAAATGTTTTGAGCAGCACTGTATGTCCATCATTTTCAGTGAGGAAGTTTCTGTAATAATGGGGGGTCCCATTGCCAAGTTACTGCCAATTCGGCCTAAAAATGAATATAAAATCCTCATAATACTTGAAATTGGGTGTTACCACTATAAGGGGGCTATATCAAAACCTGGACCTATGTATGTTCGCAATTTTTGGTGGGGAAATGTCTGTATCATTGGAAATGGCAAATGGCAGCTAATTCGGACAAAAATGAGGATAAATCTTGGTTAACATTACGAAATCCACTCGATTTCAACTGTCAATTCCTTTGTGTATACGTCAAATGAAAACTCGTCTGAAATCGACTGGATTTTATTTGACGTTTAAGCAAAGGAATTGACAGTTGAAATCGAGTGGATTTCGTAAATGTAAACTTACTATAAAATCCTCAAAATTCCTGAAATCGGGTGGTACCGCCATATGGGGGCTGTAGGAAAAAATTGGCCCATACACATGTATTTTCATCCAAATCTGAAAAGTGTGCAAAATTTCAGTTCGATTGGTCAACTGCAACTGCGTTAAAAATGGGTTACCAGTTTGAACTAAACGGACACCAAAGCCAGTTAAATAAAACACTGTAAAAATAGTAGGATTTTCTACTCGAAAATCCGGACATTTTTAATGGCATTGTCCGTCTTTGTTCCTTTCCTTACTGGGGCCTAATTATGTGATTCGATATCGAGTTGTTTCGAACCGAGAACTCAAAGTTGGGATGACAACATTCGTTATCGAGTAAAATTATCGAGTTATTGAGCATAATTTTGCGAGAAATTACTCGTAGCTAAATTGCCTATCGTAAACCAACAAAATGAAAGACTTCTTATTCGGGTATGTTCTGAGACACACTTCACTTCTCACTTCACGCCTCAAGCATTTTGTTCACCCCATTTACGCTGATTTTTCGAGTATTTTATGGATGGACTAGGGCGTACTCTTCTTTTTATATACCCTAGCGAATCTTAGTCCCAAGAAATTCGCAGAAAGTAGGAGTAAATGGGGTGATAAGAATACTTGAGGCGTGAAGTGTGTCTCAGAACATACCCGAATGACTTTTTGTACAAAATGTAAAAATTGCTGTTTGTTGTCGGTTTGTAGAAGAAAAATAAAATTAGTAAAAAAATCTCAGCATTTTTAAACACAAAATAACAATAAAAATTTAGAAAAGTCCTTTGCACTCGTTTGAGAAATAGTAATAAAATTAGAATTAACAAATTTTTGCATTCATTAGACCAAATTTACTGTTTGCAGTCTTTAAAAATAAATTAAACAAGTAAGAACGGCGTAAAGTTCGGCCGTTCCGAACTTGTTGTATGGAAGTTAAATGGAACAATTAGTTTCCTTTCGTCTACGAAGAAGACAAACCCCCTGTTTTTGTAACTATAGCTTTGTTCCTTTACTTTTTTAATGGTAAGGGTGGTAAAAGAGAAAAGTGTCAAAATTGCTCTCTCATGAACATTTTTACCAGAAAAGTAAAGGAACGGAAAAATGGTAGAAATGGCAGCAATGTCAAAAAGAAACATACAAAAATCAATTTTCGTCTTTTATTTCACAGTTTTTAGTTTAGTTTTGTCAGCGTTCGACTTTTTCTTCTGTTAATCGTCAAACAAACGTCGAAAAATCAGTTCTGCCATTTTTTACCTGCAGAAATTTTGCTGGTAGCCTGTGGTAGAAGAGAAATCCATTTTCGCTCTCTCTCCACTCTCACTCTCTTAAAAATTGCTTCCAGTTTTGCCACTTTTCGGGGTTAAGGAACGCTTTGCATGTTAAAAATGGTAACCTCAGGTAAGTAAAGGAACACAGCTTATATTTTGTTCGTTCGTCTATATTCGTAATAATTTGGGCATCCATAGCTCAGCCCCTAGAGGACATACAGACCTAATTCTTCGTAGATATGTTCTGTATATAGTTAAGAATTCCTCATTCAAAAATCAGCGTTCCACATTTGCGCTAAGGCGAGTAAATCGATTTACAAAATTTGACAATTCGTGTGAGAACAATAATTTTTTTACAAAAACAGGGGGTAAATACCAAATTTCAGCAATTTCGTAAAACACTGTGTCTAACCTTCAAATACCGAAATTCGGGAGGTACCGTTCTATGCTGTATCTAAACATCGATCTATACCTACACATTTCTGGCGGAAAGTTTTTAGACCAAGATCTATTTAACAGGTCACGTAAGTAGCACAAATACAACTCTGTTTTGGCCAAAAATTCTCCAATATGTCAAAATGTTTGTTTACGTTTTCATACAATTTATTCACAATAACAAAAAATTTGACAGATTGAAACCAATCATCTGGTCATTTTACGCCACCTTATTATTTCGTCATGTTTTAGACTCAAAGAAGACTAAATACCAAGTTTCCTATATTTCGGTGAGATAAAACCTGATAATTCTCTTCTGGAATATTTTATAATCCCATGGAATACTATGTTTACATTTACGAAATCCACTCGATTTCAACTGTCAATTCCATTGCTCAAACGTCAAATGAAATCCAATCGATTTCAGATGAATTTTCATTTGACGTATACGCAAAGGAATTGACAGCTGAAATCGAGTGGATTTCGTAAATGTAAACATAGTAGAAGACTAACAGCCAGTTTCTGTATGTCGAAAGAAGAATGTGTGCGAATGAAACACGACCGAACTTTACTTTTCGAAGTAATTTTACCTTTGCTTTTGCTTTAAAAAAAAAAACAAATTTGAAAACACACACAAGAGTTTGGACGTGTTTCATTCGCACACATTCTTCTTTCGACATACAGAAACTGGCTGTAAATAACAAATTTCAGTTTTCGGTGGGTTATTGACGTCACAACATGCAGAATTAAGAAAATCGGGAGGAACCGTTCTATAGGGCCTATATACAAGCGTGGGCATATACCGACGAATTTCAGACATTTCGGTGGGTTGTTGTGGCCACAACCTTAAAAATACCGAAAATTGGGAGGTACCGTTCTATGGGGGCTAAATGTAGGCTTGGACAAATTTCTGGGGGGAAAATGTATACCACCAACGAAGACTAAATACCAAATTTCTGCCATTTCGATGGGCTATTGTGCCCACAATCTTCAAAATACCGAAAATCGGGAGGTGCCGTTCTATGTGGGCTATCTGCAGGCGTGGACCTGTACCGACAAATGTATGGGGAAAAGTTTTATATCACCAACGAAGACAAAGTAACAAATTTCAGCTGCTTTCAGGGGAATATTGAGGTCACAACCTTCAAAATACCGAAAATCTATGGGGGCTATATTAAGGTGTGGAAATATACCGACAAATTTCATATGGAAAGTTTTGTACCCCCAAAGAAGACTAAATACCAAATTTCAGCCATTTCTATGGATTATTGTGGCCACAATCTATCTTAAAAATTGCGAGCTGTATGGCATGGTTATATCGACATAGAATTTTACCCTGAACAAGAACATAGAGACTGGGCATATGAAAATTGAAATAAATAAATAAAAAAATAAATAAATGACAAATTTAATTATACCCTCCATATTATGGTGGAGGGTATAATAAGTATGAATTTCCGCAAAACAAATGGTCTGTTCCAGAACTGCAAGAATCTACTAATTTTTGCTATTTTTTCCGATAACATAAAGGAAAAAATGTTATCGTAGTAAAAATTAGTAGCTTCTTGCAGTTTCTGAAACAGAGCAAAATTTAATACTAGTTAGTTTTACCACTTTTTACTCGAAAAGCGCCGGTTTTGCCATTTTCAAAAGTAAAGGAACAGGCCAATTAATAGCCTTTTTATAGGTGAACAATATTTAATAGAATTAGAGCTGGCAAACCATCGATATCTCAACATTAGATATTTTCGATATAATGTTTTAAAATGTCGATTGCTATCGACATTATCGTTAAGTTGTCAACGCCATTAATTTGGAGATGAAAATGGCGGAAATGTCAATGATTTTCGTGAAATTATGCAAAAGAAGTTCACAGTTATGTAAAGGAAAATAAACAACTGCTTTTATTTTATAAAAAATTAAAAAAAAAAACTACATTTTATTTTACCGAAAAATGTGTACGTGTGACTCCGGACTTACTTTCTTACACACACATAACCGAAAAGCAGCGAAATTTCTATTTATTTCAAAGGATTTCAGGTTAGGGGTTTTTATTCCGATAATATCGATAGGCAAAACTATATATCGATATTGAAATTTTAAATAATAATCGATATTATCGATAGTGCCATCGATTTTTTGCCAGCTCTACTGTAAACTGTAAAGTTTGGCTAATTAGGGGCCTAATTACGTGATTCGATTCGATCGAGAATTTGCTCGTGAATAAGTTTTCGACACGATAAAAAACGGCATGACAAGTCTCGATCGAAAACGTTCAAGCAATGTTATCGATTTTTTCGATAGTAACCGGTTATCGAACTATGGAAACCGCTGTTTCCTTCAAGCAACATTATGAAGGTAGACGCCAAAAATGTTTTTATTTTAAAACAAAAACTAAAAAAACAGAATTATGAATATTAAGCCGTGTGAACGGATAATACAAGATTGCCATGTTAAATACCTTGAGATAGGGGCATCTTGGGGATTTTTTCCACCAACTAACATTTAATATTGCCTGATCAGATAGATAGAATACTAATTTTTGAACTAGAAAGGTAGAAATTGGAGTTATCTTTGCCATATTTCTTCGGTTTTGGACTTATAAACCTGTCAAATATGCCTTATTTGTAATTTTCTTGTGGTTTTGAAAATTTTGAGCACAATTCAGTATAAAATTTTTACCTAATTGTTTCTACCGATTTCTCCATAGGAATATTTATTAATGCTCTAAACATCGATTTTTATCATCTCACAACACCCTAATACACGTTTCACCCCAATATTTGTTGGCAATGTACACGCTCGGCCTTTATTTTGAATTATATTTGTTTTTTTGTTTATAAAAGTTTACCGCGAACAACGATCGATTTACGTAAATTTTCAGCATGGTTCTATTCTGGTGAACCATGTAAAAATGCTAAAATGTGCATATATTTCCATAAAGCGAGTGAAAAGTACCGTTGTAACGCATATGTGAAACATGTTAGGTATTGAAAATTTCGGCTACAATATACTCTACATGTCCACAAAAATAGGACTAACAATTCCTCTCCTACCGTTAGATATAACGGTATTTGTAAATTCAATCAGATTGGTTCTAATCAGATGAATCGGAGTGTATATACTCGTTAGATCAACGTTTTGGTATGTCATTTTTATACCCTCAGCCTTTAGGCTAACGAGGCCATATACACTTTAAATTCGATCAAAAAGTTCCTTATCGAAACAATGGTTTTAGACCCCAAATATGTTTGGAGGAAATCTGTTTCAGACAATTTGGAGTAGTTTTAGCCATGTCTTTCCTTCCGCACGATAACTCTCGAACGGATCAACCGATTCGGTCCAAAATTTGGCCTTAGTAATATTTTGTTCAAACTTATGCTCGGTACGATAATTTTTTTTCCTTTATGTTATCGAAAAAATGTGTAGATTCTTGCAGTACTGGAACAGACCATTAGTTTAAGTTCGAAGATATCGGTCCACTCCATCAGATACCTCCCCCATAAACGTTCAAGACTTTTCGCTAAAATATGTCTCCGAGACATAGATCGTCTAAGCATACTTTAAAGAATTGCATCAATGATTAAACCAAAAAATATATATTTAAAACTGGCACAACACATTTTGACTTCACAAATAATTAGGGGGTGGACCCATATGGCCCTCTACGAACTTAAACCAATTTTGTACCGATATAAAAAAACTTCTATACCAAATTACAAATAAAGCACTATCTTAGAAAATTGAAAACTGTAGCTTGATTTCAACAGACAGACTGACTGACATGACTATATCGCAGGGTCGCCCATCTGTATATTGCGGGCGCCCACTGAGTTGTTTTGCATTTGCTTTTCTCTCTCATTCACAGTATACGTGTGCAACATTTTGTTTTTTGTTTTTTTTTTTTTTTTTCACCTATACCATAAACATTTGATTTAGTTTGATGGAATTCTCTCGGGCGACGCTGCTATATCGACTCAGAATTCTATCCTGATCAAAAATATGAATACTTTATAGGGTTGCAAATGAGAATTTCAATGTGTAACAAACGGAAAACAAACTTAATATACCCTCCATACTATGGTGGAGGGTATAAAAATTGCATAAATCAGCTATTTTTCCACCGCATTCATTGTTTTTTTTTTTCAATTTTCGAAAGCTTAATACACAACACAGAATAAAAAAATAGTATATACATCAGGGGCTCAATTCTGTTTCTATGAAAATGTGAAATGAAAATTTTTATAAAGGAAAAAACTGTCAAATGAAAAATATTATAAAGAAAATATTTTTCATTTCAATTTTTCATACAACAAGAATCCAGCCTCAGAACACCTGCAACATTTTTTAACATTTGAATCACACCCTAAATTTCCACAACTTTTATGAGGGATCAGCTGTATTATTAGTTTTCGTTAGACTACTTGGGTTCATTTTTATACCCTTCACCATAATATGGAGGGTATAATTAAATTTGTCATTCCGTTTGTAACACATCGAAATATTAATTAGAGACCCTATAAAGTATATATATTCTTGATCAGGGTAAAATTCTAAGTCGATATAAACATGTCCGTCTGTTGAAATCATGATACAGCTCGCACTTCTTAAGATAGAGCTTTGTAATTTGGTATAGAAGTTTCTATTACTCTTAGGATGCTTGGTATTGCAAATGGGCTATATCGGGCCACGTTTTGATATAGCACCCATAGAGCGCTACCACCCGATTTTCGGTATTTTTAGGGTTTTAGCCTCATCATCACTCCGAAATGGCTGAAATTTGGAACTGAGTCTTCGTTGGGGGTATAAAACTTTCCTCCAGAAATTTGTCGATATAGGTCCATGCCTTCATATAGCCCCCATAGAACGGTACCTCCGGATTTTCGGTATTTTGAAGGTTGTGGCCACAATAATCCACCGACATGGCTGAAATTTCGTACTCAGTCTTCGTTGGTGATATAAAACTTTTCCCCATACATTTGTCGGTACAAGTCCATGCCTTAATATAGCCCCCACAGAACGGTACCTCCCGATTTTCGGTATTTTGTAGGTTGTGGCCACAATAATCCATCGAAATGGCTGAAATTTGGTATTAAGTCTTCTTTGGGGGTACAAAACTTTCCATATGAAATTTGTCGGTATATTTCCACGCCTTAATATAGCCCCAATAGAACGGTACCTCCCGATTTTCGGTATTTTGAAGGTTGTGACCCCAATATTCCCCCGAAAGTAGCTGAAATTTGGTACTTAGTCTTCGTTGGTGATATAAAACTTTTCCCCATACATTTGTCGGTACAGGTCCACGCCTGCATATAGCCCACATAGAACGGTACCTCCCGATTTTCGGTATACTGAAGATTGTGGCCAAAATAGCCCACCGAAATGGCAGAAATTTGGTATTTAGTCTTCGTTGGTGGTATAAAATTTTGCATTTAGCTCCCATAGAACAGTACCTCCCGATTTGCGGTATTTTTAAGGTTGTGGCCACAACAACCCACCGAAATGTCTGAAATTCGTCGGTATAGGTCAACGCTTATATATAGGCCCTATAGAACGGTTCCTCCCGATTTTCTTAATTCTGAAAGACTGAAATTTGTTATTTAGTCTTCCATGAGGTTATAAAATATTCCAGAAGAGAATTATCAGTATAGGTCTACGTCTTCCTATATCCCTATAGAAGCGTACCTCTTAATTTTCGGTATTTTGAAGGTTTTAGCCACACTATCTCACCGAAATATAGGAAACTAGGTATTTAGTATTCTTTGAGTGTAAAAACTTTCCGCCAGAAATGTGTTTGATACAGCTCCCATAGAAGGTACCTCCCGAATTTCGGTATTTGAATGTTAGAGACAGTGTTTTACCGAAATTGCTGAAATTTGGTATTTAGTCTTCTTCAAAAACGAAAAGAAACTAATTGTTCCATTTTAGTCCGTGTTTAGACACACAAATTTCTCGGGAAAGTAAATTCAGTTTTTAGGCAATAGGAGGTAGGAAAGAGTATTGAGGAGCTCTTTCCTCTCCGCTCTCTCCCAAAAAAACTCAATTTACTTTCCCGAGAAATTTGTGTGTCTAAACACAGACTTACTTCCATACAACTCGCGGTGGAGGGTATAACAAGTTCTTACATGTTTATTTACACATCCTATCTTGTCTGAAATAAGTCGACCAACTATTTTCTTGCAAAAAACCTGACAATTTTATCACAATTACCTCTTGTTTTTCATAAATTAATTCCAATAAATGTTCATTTTCTTGGTTCGGTTGTTGCAAACGATGAATTTTTAAAAATTTAGATTTTTATAGTACGTTTATATAAAACCAGATTTAACAAACCCACTGGGTTTCAAATGTCACTTCCTTTGCGTATACGCCAAATAAATCCTCATTAAGTAGGTTAACCCTGCAAAAGGCTATAATATAAATTAGGAATTACTACAAGAAATTCTTTCAATAATTTTGGGCTTTTTGTACATATTTGTTGATTTACCTGTTAGTGACAACATCAAGCCAATAAATGCAGAAATCGGAAAAAAGGATAGGTACCCGCGGGCATACGAAACACACGTACACTATAAACACATTCGTTAGGTTGATGCATTGTTTACGTTTCCACTCACACTAGCGCAAGATATAATCTGCAAATGTGTGTTTTTTGACCATCACTGAACTAAATAATTGCAAAATTAATGAATGTGAAATAAATTCGGGGGGTTTACCAATCGAGTTTTTTCAATTAAGGATTTTTATGACATGTAGATCCATAATTTTTGATCACAAATTAATTGTTGTCTGCGTAACATAGACGGTATATTCAGAAAAGTCAGGTAAATGGATTTCGGAAAATATGCTAATGGTGAATCCGCCAGAGAAATCGCTAAAATCACCACTCATAAGCTGAGAACTGTAGACAACATATACCGCGACGAGAGAGAAGGCAGGCTCAGACTAAAGGCCTTACATGGCAGGCCCTGCAGCACCAGAAAATTCCTTTTTCTAATTAAAACATACTTATTTTATAGTAAGTGCGTCATATGGAAAAGTCAGAAAAGTGTTACATAATTACAAGCCTTAATCACGAGTGACTAGGTAAAAACGATTGACCTCCCAGCACAATATATGGAAACTATTCAGACTTGTTACACATAACTTTTCACGCCATCTTTAGTATTGGGATGACTTTATATTTTCTGAAGAGACTAAAATTATATTGTACTATAACGATGGGCCTCAAAAAGTATTGCGAAAATCCCTTACATCCATGGAAAACAAAAATTTAATATATACCGTAATTTTCGGAAAACTGTCAGTCATGGTATGGGGTTGTATACCAAGCAGTGACGTTGGTAATATACAGATTTTGGAGGAAACAATGACATATGGGGTTTATTTAGATGTTTTAAAAAATGATTTAACCAACATCGTGAAGAAATTTGTCGATCCTGAAAATTCAAACAAATTGCAATATAAGTACTCCCAAGACAACGACCCTAAGCATATATCACAGTTTATACAGTTGGCCATTCAGAGTTCTGTTAACAACATTTGACAACAAACATAATAGATTGTTCATTATTGTGATTTGATTTCCTTTGTATTTTATGTATTTGACAGCAAACTAAATAGTCAGGGCTAACTAGTTTGGGCTGAATGGCCAACTGTATAAACTGTGGCATATATCTTATATATATATAAAAGAGCTTAGTGATGAGTGAGTGAGTGACTGACAGATCATCGCCCAGACGAAACGGCTGAAGTTAGAAGCTTGAAATTTTGAGTGTGGGTTGCTGTTGGTGTAGGGGTGAGATAAGGCTGGGTTTTTGGAAATTCGAACTGGAAGGCTACGAAAAGTACTAAAAGGTACTAAATATGGTACCCTTTGTATTAGGCAAACGGGAAGAGCTAGAATTCTGAAATTTGGAATGAGTGTCACTGATGGAGAGTTAGAAAGATGTACCGAAGGGTTTTTTGAAATTCGCCCTATAAGTGTACGAAAAGTACTAAAAGTTACTAAATTTTGTATCAATTGTATATTTTTAACGGATATAGCTAGAATCTTGAAGTTTGGTATGGGAATCAAGGTTAGGAAGTAGTTTTGATGTAAGGGATTGGTTTTGGATAGTCGTACTTATGTGTACGAAAAGTACTAAATAATACTAAATTTAGTACAATTTGGATTTGGGTGAACGAATGGAGGTAGAAACCTGAAATTTGGAATTAAGATTACTGTTGAAATGTAGGATTGAGATATGAGAGTGGTTTTGGAAATTCGTAATCATGTGTACGAAAACTTCTAAATGGTACTAAATTTAGTACAATTTGGATTTGGTTGAACGGATAGAGCTGGAAACCAGAAATTTGGAATTAAGATTATTGTTGAAGTGTAAGATTGAGATAAGGGGATAGTTTTGAAAATTCGTACTTATATCTACGAAAAGTACTAAATGGTACTAAATTTGGTACAATTTGGAGTTGGGTAAACGGATAGAACTGCAAACCTGAAATTTGGAATTAGGATTACTGATTAAGTGTAGGATTGAGATATTGAGGTGGCTTTGGAAATTCGTACTTATGTGTACGAAAAGTACAAAATTGTACGAAATTTTGTACAATTTGGAGTTGGGTAAACCGATAGAGCTACAAACCTGAAATTTGGAATAAGGATTACTGGTGAAATGTTGGATTGAGATATTGAGGTAGCTTTGGAAATACGTACTTATGTGTACTAAAAGTACTACTGTGTACTCAATTTGGTACAACTTGGATTTGGGAAAACGGATAGAGCTGGAAACTTAATATTTGGAATAATGGTAGGTATTTTTGGAAATTCGTACTTAAAAGGTACTAAATTGGGTACTATTTTGATTTGATTGAACGGATAGAGATGGAATTCTAAAATTATGAAATAATATTGCTGTTGGGGTATAGGATTGAGGTAGTTTTGGAAATTCGTACTTATTGTGTACGAAACGTACTAAATGTTACTAATTTGATTTTGGGTTGACGGATAGAGCTGGGATTCTGAAATTTAGAATTACGATTACTGATGGAGTTAGGAGTGAGAGAGTTTTTTGGTACTAAATTTGGTACAATTTGGATTTCGGTGAAGGGATAGAGCTGGAAATGTGGAATTAAGATTACTATTGGAGTGAAGGATTTAGATATGGAGGTATGTTTGGAAATTCGTACTTAAAAGGTATTAGATTTGGTGCTAATTGGGTTTGATTGAACGGATAGAGATTTAATTCTGAAATTTGGAAATAATATTACTGTAGGAGTATAGGAAGGAGGTAGTTTTGGAAATTCGTACTTTTTGCGTACGAAAAGTACTAAATGGTACTAAATTTGTTACAATTTGTTTTTGGGTGAACGGATAGGGCTGGGATCCTGAAATTTAGAATTAATATCACCGTTAATGTTCTGAATTGAGCGATGGAACAGCTTTGGAAAATCGGACTTATGTGTATGGAAAGTACTAAATGGTACTAAATGGGGTACAATTTGGATTTAGGTGAACGGTTAGAGCTGGAAACCTGCAATTTTTAATTAAGATTACTGTTGAAGTGTAGGATTGAGATATGGAGGTGGTTTGGGAAATTAGTTCTTATGTGTACGAAAACTACTAAATCGTGAAATTTGGAATTATGATTACTGTTGCGTGGAAGATTGAGACAAATTTCAGAAATTCGCACTTATGTTTACAAAAAGTGCTAAACGGTACTAATTTGGTTTGGAATCTAAACATAATATGTTTGAGTCCAAACAAATGTATGTTTGCAACATTTTGTAACATATCTCAATTTGATATGTTTGGGTAAAACATATTTTTATGTTAGAACATCTTTTTCATGGGTGGAAATAGGATGTTTGTCAACGAGAGTAATAACAGTGCTCTCGCGGCTGCGGAATGCTGTTTTGTAATAAAGAGTTGTGTGTATTGTATAATAGAAGACGTAGAAGCGAAGAAGGGGGCTTTGGTGCTTTGATGGCGTGTATGCGTCAAACTCGTGTGTTTCTTGTTTTGTTGTAAACCAACGTAGAAGGCGAAGAGGATAAGAAGAAATTGTATGAATTATTTAGTTTTTTCCTTCTTCAGTGTTTTAGTTGCCAGCGTAGCGTCAAGACGGTAAAGTGACTGAATAAATCAGTGTTTTGTGTTTTCTTAAAGGAATTGTGTTTTTAGTAGATTAAATGCCCAATACATTTTATAATTGAATCGAAAAGTTGAATGGAATTATTTTATTGGACAAGGAATAAATCTCAATTAATATTGGTAATTACATACATATGTATATTTGAAATATGGTATATCCATTTGATTCCAGATGCCGATTCCCCACTGATGATGTCAACTTTGAGTAAAATTTGTTTTATTTCAGAACTAAGGAGAAACGTTCATCTACGTTTCTATATATTTTTTCTTTTTAAAAGTGTGACTATTTACAAATTATTTCAATCAGTTTTTCTTTTATTAAAGTGTGTTAAGTATTTCTTTGGAATTTTGTATGTACCTATGTGTCTGTTGTTGTTGTATATTATAGAGATATCAAGTGTGTATATTATAGAGATATCAAGTGAGCTCTTACTGAGAGCAAGAGAGCATACATTTCAAAGTGTTTTGCATTGAAATTTACGCTCCCTTGCTCTCAGTAATCGTCCACTGGTGCATAAACATAAATTTGTTTGCACCCAAACAGAAATTTGTTTGCACCCAAACATATAATTTGTTTGCACCCAAACATATATTTGTTTGAAGGAACATATGTTATGTTTGGGACTGTTTCAAACATATATTTGTTTGCGATTGGGATATAGTTTTGGATATACGGATATAATTTTTGAAACATGTTCCTATTATAAGTACTAAATTTGGTACCGTTTTGATGTTGCATAAATTGATATAGCTGGAATTCAAAATTTTTGTATTAGGGTCTATGTAGTTGTTCAGATAAGGAGTTTTTAAAATGGATACAAATTTTGTAATTAGGAATATTGATCGCTAAATACTGAATTATTTAGTTGGTATTGGAAATACAAAAAGTACAAAATAGTACTAAATTTAGTGTTGGTGAAGCTGGAATTATATAATTAGTGTGCGAAAAGTACCAAAGTGCAATAAATTTGATATTGGGCTAAGGTATAGAAGTGGAATTCTGATTTATTATTTATTTGTCAGGTTCACTGTTAGAGGTGGTAGTAGAATGAGTGTACTAGAAGTATTAAATAGTACTAAATATTGAAGCACTGGTATTGGAAATGTTAATGAAAATCAATCTTTAAAATGTATGGAATGTTTTTAAATGTAATACCATGAATTTTTAAAATTGTACTGAATAGTGTACTATTGTTTTCATTTTAACTCGAAGGCGGTTTCTAAATAATGCACTGAAATGAAAAAATCAAAGATACGTTGAACAAAATTGTTTTTTTTTTTATTCTGAACGTTTTAGGAAGTACATTTGAGAACGTAGATCTAGGCAACTATTGTTTTACAGAAAGGTTTTTATCGCCTGAGAACAAAACGGCCAAAATTAAAATGTTTAAAAAATAACTATTATATTGGGGTCATGTCAAAGCGTGCGCATTAAATAGCATGTTTTGAATAAAGGTTTTCTACATTTTGTTATCACAAATACCAAAATTACAGATACTTCGGTTTGATAATGTGGATAAAATCTTCAAAATACCTGTACCGTAGGCTTACGGACAGAAATTAAATATCATTTAAAATAAGTATAAGTATACCAAAATTTTAAGTGTTTTTAAATATTATTTATTTATTTTTATTTATGTCAATTCATACAAAAGCCAAAAAAGGTCAATTATATGTATGTATCTTAATACAAAATAAATTGAGTTAAAGGTATATAATAATAAAATCGATCAATTTATTTACAAAAGTTAAAGTTTAGAATCTATGTTAAGTTGGCTCCCCAGTCGTAAACCAATTTACAGCACTTTATTAACAGCTACAAATGCACCCAGTAAGTGACAGAAATGTTAACTAACACCTTCTAAAACAGTACAGAATAAACAACATTACAGAATAAGAGTAAGCAACGATATTGGACAAACCTGTTAAAGAACATCCAAGGAATTGAGTGAGATTGAGTTTATTTGTATATTATTTTCTTTCCGCATACGAAGTAGCGGGCATTTTGCTAGTATATATATATATATATATATATATATATATATATATTAGGGTTATGACTTTTTTACAACCTCATATCCCTGTATCATAGCGTGATGAGTTTTGCCATAAGATTACATAAAATCTTAATTATAAGGTGATTCGGTGAAAAAACCTCACGCACAAAATGATTTTAAAATTTGAATTTATCAAAATTATGGACAATTTTTTGAAGTCACTGAAAACAGATATATAATTGAAAATAAACTTTAGAACCACATGAGACAATTAAAATGAAATAACATTTATTTCTCACTATTTTTCTTCAATTCTGAGAATCGTAAAAATGTCGTAAACGCTTTAATTCTAAAATATAATTTTTTAACAAAAAACAAAAAATTTAAAATTTTTTCAAAGTGACTTTTTTCGCGACTTTTTTAATATTTGAATGAAATAAACGTTATTATAGTTATAAGCAGGCTTATATTTATTCATTCGTGCAACAAAAAATAATTTTTTGAAAAAAAAATTTTTTTTCATTTCATATATTTTTTCAAAAAATTATTTTTTTAAAATCGATTTGTGCGTGAACTTTTTTTATATTTCAATGGAATAAACGATAGCATTGTGATTAATAGGCAAAAGTTCATTCATCCCTGCTACAGGAAATCATTTTTGAGGAAAAATGTCAAAAAGTCATAACCCTAATATATATATATATATATGTAGGACTTGGATCTTATACAACTGCACCAAAGTAATTGACACCCCAGTCCAAAGTCTCGATATTAACCTCATCGACAATTCATGGGTACACCTGAAGAAATATATCGGGACTAGCTCGCCTACTAACAGGAGGGTCTAAATAAAATGTGTTAAAGAACAATGACAAAAAATACCATTGGAATATGACAATCCGAAACTTATTTATTAAATTCCATGGCAGAATAAGAAGGTAATCTCATTTGAAAAAAAAACCGTCCTATGAAAGTTGTTGTTTTTATTAGGACTGTTCGATAACACAAAAGTGTGTACAAACTTTTACAAAATGATGTTCGATAACAAACTTCTTCAATGAAAGAGAAATGAGAAGCAGTTGCAAGTACTTGCAAGAACTTGCAAATACTTTTTGCTTGCGAAGTTATCGAACAGACCTATTGTATGTCAATTCCAACAAAAACAACACACTGTTTGTTTACGTTTGTGTATAATGTTATGTTCACACACGGAATGTGTGTGGAATTAAGAAGGAAACACAACCATCTTCCTTCTGCATCTATATAAAATGTTTAGTTCATTAATTTTCATTCATCTTATTCCTTTTTTCGAAAAATGTTTGTGTTTTCAACAATTTTTTCAATTTTGAATTTAGACATGACGTAATTAATTTTTTCGATATATTCTCTCATTTGTTAGGGATGGGACATACTTATTCGTCGTTCAGAGAGTATTTCTAATCGAACAACGTAGACAAATCGTCGTTCGTTCATAGAATTTTGTGTGGGGAAATAAGTAATTTATTCGTAGTTATGGGTCTAACAACGAATAGGGAACGAACGACGTACCGTGGAAACGGGCTATAAAAATTGCTGGAACAGAAAAAAATATATGGGGATTTCTGAGTGAAATCGGACACTTTTTCAAGATGAGGTTTTTGATTTCCTTTAATTTTTGCTGTGGTGATGCTGCTCATTAGCAAAACATTTTAGTATATTTTCTGATTTTTTGACTAACTGTTCCAGAGATTTCAAGCCTTGAAAAGTCAAATTCTGTAAAAACTACATGCAAAGAAATACTCATAACTTCTTTAATATTGGTCCAATTTGAAAAAATCTTTTTTCGTATGTTTTGTTGTTTTATCAACTATTTAATAAAAAAATAACAAAAAAATTGCACAGTGGGCTTGGATGCTATTTTTGCGATTTAATATTTAAAATCAATTTTTAAAGATGTTCGACCCCTTCGATTTTCTTTAAATTTTTTTATATTAAACTACGATCAATTAAAAAAATTTTAAGTCTTATTTGGTAGTGGGATTCGGGCGATTACTATTTTTTCTGATTTTTTTAGAATTTGTCAATACAATTTTTCCTTTATACAAGTGCGAAACATTTGTTATTTTACCAAAAAAAATAGAAAGTTACATTTATTTACATTTGTTTCGTTTCTTATTTAAACATCTTAAAAACAGCGCCATTTTTTGATTTTGAAAATATTAATGAATGGCGTTTTTTTTTGTTCCCGCGATAAGTTTAGCCACTTCATATCTCAAATTCAACTCTACTTTCGTATTTAAATAATCATTTTCTTGAGAAAATCTCACTGTAATAATTGATAGATTATTTGGCTCGGATGCCCATTTATATAATTCCCAAACCGTGGTTATTTAATAATTAATTTATTTAGTTTATTGTTCGGCTGACACAATTATTTCTAATCCATTTTCAAAATCGAAAAATAACGCAGTTTTTAAGATGTTTAAGACAAATTCCTAAATAAAACAACAAAACAAATGTTAAAAAATGTAATTTTGTATTTTTCGGTAAAATAACAAATGTTTCACACTGTTAAAAAAGAAAAAATTGTATGAACACATTTTAAAAAATTCAGAAAAAATAGTAATCGTCTGAATCCAACTACTAAATAGGGCTTAAAATTTTTGTAATTGATAGCAGTTTAATACAAAAAATTTAAAGAAAATCGAAGGGGTCGAACATCTTTAAAAATTGATTTTAAATATTAAATCGCAAAAATAGCATCCAAGCCCACTGTGCAATTTTTTGCTATCTTTTATTAAATATTTGATAAAACAACAAAACATAAAAAAAAGACTTTTTCAAATTGGACCAATATTAATGAAGTTATGAGTATTTCTTTGCATGTAGTTTTTACAGAATTTGACTTTTTCAAGGCGCGATATCTCTGGAACCGTTAGTAAAAAAAATCTGAAAATATGCTAAAATGTTTTGCTAATGAACAGCATCACCACAGCAAAAATTAAAGAAAATCAAAAACCTCTTTTTGAAAAAGTATCCGATTTCACTCAGAAATTCCCATATGTATATGAATATTTTCGTAATTTTGGGAAAAATTGTCAACAAAAATGGTAAACAGTGTACGCAAATGAAACGGACATCGCGGTCAATGTAAAAACTCGCTCAAATATCTGTGTATTTATGTAGAAGCAGATCGAAATTGTGTTTTTCTGTTTCTCGGAAGTAAACACCAAAGTCCCGGTCCACACTAGAGTGATTTCATTGAAAAAATTGCATGAAATTAAGCGTCTCTAGATCGACTTACATAGTAGAGTAAAATCATAAAATCACGCTAGTGTGGACCGGGACAAAGTAATTGACACCCCAGTCCAAAGTCTCGATATTAACCTCATCGACAATTCATGGGTACACCTTAAGAAAAATATCGGGAATAGCTCGCCTACTAACAGGCGCGTCTCAATAAAATGTGTTAAAGAACAATGACAAAAAATACCATTGGAATATGACCATCCGAAACTTATTTATTAAATTCAGAGACGCAAATAATGAGTTATTCTTCTTTTTGTTAATTTTAAGAAAAATGTTTGGTGAAATGTTGGCTTCTTTCTTATTTTATTTTATTTTATTTTATTTTATTTTATTTTATTAATAAACATGTGTAAGAATTAAACTGTTAACAAAAATATTAATTATTATATTTATTTATACCTATAAAATGAGGTTTTATTTAAAATTTTGTAACAAGTTTGGTTTTGCAATAATTAAGTTGACTAACTGTATTTTAGAAATGCAACTAATTTGTTGATCACTAATGTTGGGAAACGAATTTACATGGGCGTAGCCAGGAATGCTTTTTTTGTCGTTCTAGGGGTGGGGGAGGTTTGGCAAATGTTTGTTTTTTTCGTAATATTTATAATTTTTTACATACAAATGAACTGTTCTGTAGGATGCAGGGGGAAGCTGCCACCCCTAGCTATTCCTGGCTACGCCCATGCGAATTTACAAATAAAGATGAAGAGGATATCCCTCATGAGGATCTATTTGCTTAATCCGCTCCTTCATCTAGACTTGTCAATAAATTTAATTATTTCAGGGATAAGAATCTTAGCGCGATGCGGGGGCTTAAACTCACAGTTTCCACATTCAACATTCTGGAATTGTTGAGTTGGGGAACTGTGACCAACCAAAGGTTACACTGTGCAACATTTTTATCAAACAGTTTGAGCTGAGAATTTTTTGAAAGTACAGACCCAAACAAAAAAAACCCTAGTTGGATTTTGTTGTGTCATTTTATGGCCCCATCTAAACATGGTTAAATATTGACTTTTTAAAGCAATTCTGGGCTATATCTTTGAAACCTATGTGAATCTTCATCTGACCTCTGAAGCAAATTTGTAGATAAGGTCAAGAATAAAATAATGAACTCGAAAAACTACATTTATTGCCTCAAATTTTATAAAATATCGAAAATTTCCATAATTTGTATACATTTCGCACCATATCTCCAAAACCGTTAATTTTTTCTTAATGTTTTCTTTTGGAAAATATTCGCTGGAGTGTAATACACAACTTTTCAGAACATTCCATTGTTGTAAAATGCCTCTATCACGTTGTTTTCAGTACATTTTTCAACGGCGATTTAATAAATATGTAAATAATGTGGTGAAATCCGAAATGCGAGAATAAACTGTTGGTGTGAAGTGTGTTTGAAATACATATTGAAAAAAATATGATGCAAAATACCGCTGAAACAACATGAAGTAAGCATTTTAGAGGTTCGGAATGTTCTAAAGAATTGCTGAGAACATTAGTTGGAAGATTCTTACTAAGGGTTACTTGCTACAACTCCAAATAGTTTAGCTTATACTGACCAGAATTTCAGCAATTATGTAAAATTTTCTACATTTTATCGATTTTGATGCCCTAGATGGAGTTTTTCTTATGTGGTCTGTTCAAAAGATAAGTTCTACTAGTTTAGTGCTACAATATTGCCAAAGACAGCCAAATACCTAATCGTATCCGAGATAAAGGCCCGATAAATGCAAAAAACTGAGACCATAAAATCCGAACTGGATCTGGTAGGACAAAACCATACTAGGGTTTTTGTAGTCTCAATGTGTACTTTCGAAAAATGCATACTAGAAGTTGTTTGCATTTTCAGTGTTGCATAGTGTTATCCACGTAGCGGTCTCCTACGTATTAGAGATCCCCTAACGCCGGGGTGTCAGGCGAACTCGTGCCCATCGGTGTACCAAGGTTTGCAGTTAGGGTACCAACTGTATTAGAACGGAGCCTAGTTGATAACTGGACATCTCAACGCAGTACAGACTTAGTTGTCAAGTCCTTGCCATGGTACTGGAGGGCCATGCCATGGTGGACCTCCTTTCCCCCACTAAATCTATGACGCATGGATAACAACAAACTAAACACAAAAAACCCTTTTAACCCAACTCCAACTTATGACAACACAGCAATGCCCAAGGTTAACTCTTCTTTTTGTACCACGTCTGGATAACCTAGCCAATGGTTGATGGGACGGTAGTGTCGGGAAGGGACGGACATAAGGTACCTTGTCTAGGAGCCGTCACTGACAGTTTGGCTAAGCAAAGCCGAGAGCTTCTAGATATATAGGAGCAGACGTTGGCCCTGCGCCTCAGTCAGGGTGGCTATTCTACTGGGGCCGAGGACGGCTCATCGGATGATGAAATGAACACCACAGTCAACGATGAGTCGGCCTCGGCTTCAGTGGAAGCAGCCACCTCTTTGAACTCAGGACCAACCGACTCACCAGCAACCCAACCATCGGCCGCAGTCGATGCTACTTGCCTACAGAGACAGGATGCTGTTGCGGAAGGAACTACGACCAAACTCCCGGTCGACAAAGTTCCCACCACCTCAGCCAGCCTCGCAAGTCGATTGGCCAAAAAGAGGAGGGCGTACCACAGAGCAATGCACTCTGGATTTCCTCACTTCCACGATAGAGGCCCTTGGCGAACTCTGGGAGGGGTGTCAACTGGCAGTCGTTGGTGTCAAAGAGATCCCTTTCAGAAGAGTGTTGTCAGCGTGGGTGCCACCTCCACCTGTAGATCCCGCACGCATACTGACTATACTCAGCAGACAAAACCCCAATCTTCAGACCAGCACATTGAATCTGGTTAGCCAATATCCGGAGAATGGAGTTGTTGCCATCAGGGTGTCAATAGATACTTAGCGGCAATATTACCTAAGAACTCGTGAGGGCAAACTACATTTTGGTCTAGGATGGATCAGATTCCGCCTAGGACGAAAGTAGTGGAGGAACGGAAGCAGCAGCCGCTTCGCATAATGCAGATTAATCTGCATCACTGCAAAGCGGCTGCTGCTGAACTTCTTCTAGCCCGAAGTTGACATCGTCTTGATCCAGGAGCCTTATTTATACAAAAATAGGGTTGCTATCGCAACTACACCACCTTCGCCACACCCAACGGGGACTAGCGGAGGTAGTATTACTGCTGTAAGGATGGAATGTAGCTCCCAGAGAGCCACCATATTCTCATACATATACATGCCATTCGAGTTCCCTGACCCACCGGGCAAAGACGTGGAGAAGCTCGTCAAAGAGATTGGGATGTGATGCCAATGCTCACCATTTCCACTGGGGCAGCAGCGACACAAATGCCAGAGGTGAGTCCGTATTCGAGTTTATTTTAAAACATAATCATAGAATATGGAACAGGGGAAACGAATATACATTTCAAAATAGAATCACGGAGAGGTTATTGATATAACTCTCATCTTATTGATATAACTTTCCCTTATCAGTGTATAGAGGGTATCGGAAGAATGTTCCTTTCCGGATCATCGGAAGATACTCTTTCAAGTCTACGTTAACGGTATTCGACAACCACCATATAGAAATCCACGGAAAACCGACTGGAACAAATTCAATGAACTAGTAAGTTGCATCTGGGGTATCACGCTACCCTTTAATAGCCACCGAGGTTGATAGTGCAGTGCAGCATTTGACAGAGGTTCTAGTGGATAGCTATGAGACCGCCTGCCCACTTACTCATCCAGGCAGATGTCAACCGGTCTGGTGGTCGAAAGATCTAGCTAATCTCAGGAAGACTAGCAGAAGGTTATATAACAAAGCCAACAAAACGAAATTGTCCACAGATTGGGAGAACTGCGAAGTGTCTTTCAATAAGTACAACAGCGAAATAAAGAAGGCTAAACGCAGATCATGGGTCTGCTTTAGCGAGTCTATAGAGGGAGTAAAGGACGTAGCCAGGTTCCGTACTCTCGAAGGACCCCAAATCCATCGGTAGTAT